>NC_139908.1:16996402-18196402 GCF_905171665.1 Trachurus trachurus | reverse complement strand
TGGGAATCTGAAAGACAGAGATAGCTCATCATCAAGCTTTTTAAAAGACCAGTTTGTAGCATTAACTGGCATTTAATGGTTGTGAAGCTGCAGAGTGCGACCAACTGAATATCTCCCCACCCTTTCCAGCATCTAGGAGAACCTACGTATGTTGGCCTTCAGGTACTGAGAAGATGTGAAATGTAAAAGGCCAGTGTGTGGTATAGCAGGCTGCTTACATACAGTATATCATTATATTCCATTTCTGCCAATAACCCCCCTTAAATCCTGGTCCTGGTCCTTTAACACCATGCTTTTATATACCACATTTTGTTTGAGGAGACAGATGCAAACTGAAACCATATCAAAGGAACAAAGAAATAGTGCATTTTTGTTGGGGATTTATCACATTATTGTTACATTAAAGTTGAAGAATTCTTTAGTAATACTTACTAGTAATACTTTGTCTATATCAAATACTGGCCACTGTATTAACCAATGTCTTTGAAAAAAAAATTACATTTAAAAATAAATGAAGAATTCCTTGGACTTGGAAATGGAATAAAACAAGAAAAACACACACCCTACATTTTGAGTAATATATACAGTCAGGTAGAGAGGGAGAGAGCAGTCAGGTAGGTTTTAGAAGGAGACACGCAATACTGCATCATTCTCTTGTCCAGCATTGTCAGAAATGTTTTCATTCAAAATCACAAACACATCTCCTCTGAAACTGCTTTGAGAGATTTTCTCTACACAATTTTCATGGCCAAAAGAGTAAACATTAACAGTTTTAGTGTAATATGCAGAAAAAAAGATATAGTTATCATGAATATACTGTAGAGGCGTAGTGTAACTTCACCTTGACAGAGATCGCCTCGCTACTTGTGACTTGTGTAGGACCCAAATGCCCCATGTTTTAATACTGATCTCTTTTATGAGTAAACTCTCTATGTTGTACGTTAACAGGGATGTCAGCTGACAGCTCTGGTGTCTGTGACTGCTGTTAGGTGTGAGGTGTAGTGAGAAATCTCTGCTAATACTGCTGTGTCCCATGGCTGCCAATCACAGCCTGAGTGCGGAAAGACACCTAAAGAGTCTACTCACTATTAAAGCACATTCCCCTTGATGTTCAACTAAAAAGAGAAGGCAAAGCCTCCCAAAACTCCTTGTCTGGCTCTGCTAAGCAAGACAAAACCGACGGCTTGGAGATTTAGATTTGCAAAAATGTGAGTGGTAGCGTGTCGGGGCCAAGCTAGCTTAGAGTTCCTTGGTGGCTGGGCTCAAGCCTGCGTTCAGTTAACCTTATGTTGGGAACATATCGGTGCTGGGCTCTGTATAAAGACAAAGGACAATTGGAGAGACATGCACTTGTGCTTACAACACCTGGGGTATTCAGAGGCAAAGTGCCAGCTCTAATCTCCAGGAGCACAAGGTGCCAAGAGGAAGAGTGGATCAAAGGAAGGATCAAGGGGGAGAGAGAAAGAATTCGGAGCAAGGTAGTAGCACTATCTTCATATTTACAGTCCAACTGAGGTGGACAGAGACAATCTCAAGGCCTGGAGACAAAGTCAGTGCTGATAGATTTGGGTAGATAAATGAGATTGATTGAGTGAGACACCCATGGCAGGAAAGTGAGTGGGAGAGAGAGAGGGAGGGACCTAAAAAAAATGCTTTAGTGTTAGCAGACAGGAGCAAGATGATGTTAGGGATTCATATACAACTAACAGACCTGTTTCCAGGATGTCAGAAGCTTTTGTATAAAAAAAATTGAATTACTTCAAAACACAGTAAATACAAAGCATTAAATTAAATGGTACCTCTAACTTGAATATAGCGTCATGTATCCTGGATGCTACAAACATAGCCTGTAGCAATTGGTTGAAAGTTTAATAAGGAGGGTGTAACACAAGGTAGATGGAAAGAAGCAGGAGCACAACTAGCCGAGGGCTATTCTTTTCATTTGATGTGAATATCTGTAACCTTGTGACCTTGTATTACCTACTGCTGTAATGACCATGGTACCATATTTTTGTCAGAATTTTTCAGGTTCATATTTTTTTTTAAACTATTGAAAAAACAGGTAAAACCATGTTCCATGTTAAAAGTGCTGGGATGAGGCAACATGATGATAGAACAGCCCTACCTCTCCCTGTTTATATCACAGGTCTGGAAATATGTCGGATTACACTGTTCAAAAGCCGGAACAAAGCTTAATATAAGTAAAGCTGCTCGCAAAGTCGCAGCCATTAAAGTGAAATGTTATGTATTTTGTAGTGACATGAGATGGTAGGTTAAACTGACAATGTTTTGGAAATCGTTTAATCTGAGAAAAATTGATTTGAAGACTTTACCATAGAGCAAATGGCCAAGGATAAACATTAAAGGGGCTTAATTTTTATGGAAGAACTGTTCAAGCAGCAGAACCTATGTATTGATTGAGCTTTTTTCTTGTGAGGCTGAAATTATTTAATGAACTCCTTAAAAATCAATTCTGGTGATATCTGCACCCACGACTGACCTACATATTTTGTGCCTGCTCTTTTTTTCCCCCTTTCTTTTAAAGCGTGAGGATGCCATCACCCATATACACTAGACTAGAAAGTACAGTTATGCTTTAATTTTATTCCATGCTCCTCCACAGCTCACACCCTTTGAAAAATTTAAATGATGCAGCAAGAGTGGCAGAAAGTTTTCCTAGCCGGTAAGTTTTTGCAATGTTTTTTTCTCTTTTTTTTGGTCGATTGGTGTCTTATTGTTTTGTCTGACAATGGAGAATATACTGGACGTGAGGGAGGACCTTCTTGCTTTGAAGCATTTGGAGATAAACATCCCATACTACTGACTGTTAGAAATGTGTTGTATGCAAAAGTCAAAGAGGCTTACAGTGCTCGTCCAACAGAACTTGGTAGATCAGATCATTTTTAGGCCACCTGCACTCCCTGTGTACTGAGGCAGGCTGCAACCACCCACTCATCCAGAAACACAAATGCAGTCATACAAACTGCCTCCATCGTAACAAATCTAAGACTAAAGACGGATGGTCATTGACTTTTGGACTTTCTGGGTCCACTCTTCAGCCAGTGATTATTTGAGCGAAGGACACTGAGGTGGTGCAGTTTTATAAATACCTCGGTGGTATTTTACCTGGACAATAAACTGGAATGGGCCCTAGAAAATGGATACCATTTACCAGAAGGGGCAGACCTGGCTCTTTTTCCTCAGGAGGCTCAGTTACTTTAATGTCTGCTAGGAAATACTGCTCATGTTTATCACTCAGTGGAGGCCAGTGTCCTTTTCTACGCAGCAGCATGTCCGGCATGAACACGAGGAGAATGGACAAGCTGATGAAAAAAGGCTGGGGCTGTGCTTGGCAGCAGTCTGGACTCGCTCAGGACTGTTGTTGAGAGACGCACGCAATATAAAATGCAGCCATCTTGGATGATCCCAGCCACCGTGTCCTCAACATTCTGGCAGGTCAGAGAAGCGGCTACAGCAGCTGCTCTCATCTCACTGCTCATCAGGACTGAGAGGTCCTTTTTCCCCACTGCCATCATCGCTTCCATTTTCTCTATAGCCAACCAGCCAAAGGAAGAATATTGAACCAATACTGTACGTCAATAGCTTGACAGCTGAATTACACATACAGTATAATCCCAACCATCCATCATTAATTTTCCTGAGGAGAAATTGACTTTTTTCACCAAGAAAATATGTGGGAAAAATGTGTCCAGAGAAAGCCAACTGAAACCTCTGAAATATTTATCACAGTTCACTGAACTCCATGAAGGCTCCAAGTAGTGAAACTCAACCTGAAATCAGACTGCTGACATTATGGGCTTAACATCCCTTAAATCTGTAAAGAATGGTCAAATGGCCAAAATGTGATTTAGGCAGGATATTTTTTTAGTTTAAAAATGAACTTGCTCTGAGGGGCTCTCTGTTGGACAAATTATGTAATGGCGACAAAATTGAGTCAATTTTGTTGCCAGTGTTGTCATCACATTTGGAGTCTCTGTGTTGCAATTTCTTGTTACTTATCCTCAGACATGCAGGCAGAAAATTGCCAGATTATATCCTTGCTGCCAGTGTGTTCGTCAGGCTCTGTTAAATTAAATGGAACTTTCCCCTTTAACCTGTTTTGTATGTGTTTGGAGACAACTCCCCTGTCTGTGATTTTGGCTTAGTGGATACAAAGACCTATTATGTCGTGTTGGAAATTAATTGAAAAGAATGGAAGTCTGGACCAGCTCCTTTTGTGAATATTTAGTTTGTTAAATCAGGCAAGCTGGCAGCTCTAGAAATATTGTCCTTCAAGCAACTGAGCAAGCTGAATGGCTGCTTCACAAATCAGGAGGTGTGGGACATTCACATCTATGGTAGAAAAATGTAATTATTATATTTTCAGTTGGCAACAATAAGAAACAATGAACATACAGACTCATCTGGCTCTAAACTATCAAAGGGCAAAGACGAATGAAAAAAATGCAGCCTGTTGTTTTCCCACAAACACCACACTCTGGAAACATGCCTGTAAGGTACAGCATGTTGTGATGTACAGAAATGCTGTAGCCAACACACAACGAAGACAGAATAATGATTTTTTTTTGTGTGGAATAAAACATGTTTCTATGAATTTTCAGTTTTCAGGATGATTGTTCTTCATGGATCAGTGTTGTAAAAGTTACCAGTATACACAAGAATCGTTTTCAATCTTCTTTTAAAGCTGCTATAATCAATATTCTGCTATTACCAATGGATCATATGGCTACTTTGATATGGAAGAGGTGATTCATAGTGATGAACCCACAGTGAATTTTCACCTGAGCTTCAGCTACGCCAACAGCTTGACGTCTCTCAGCATCATTTTCAGCCTCAGTGAGCCATTTTCAGTGAGAGGCTCTAAAAATTCATTGTGCACTACTACAGTACCTGTCCAACACCACACAGCACCCAGACAAACCTGGTGAGCAGAGGGGAATTTCAATTCTTTTGTAAATTTTTGCTATTGCTTCATGTTCAGCATTACAGCATTAACAGCCATTTACCATTGTTTGCAAGACCCTCAGCGGACACAATGTTACAGTGATTCGGTATCAGAAAGTGATAGAGATGATTTGACCAGGCGGTTAGCATGGTAACCAGTGCAAGAAAAGTGATGATGGAAATAGAAGCAAAACAAGAGGGATGGTTTCCCTAATGGAGGCTGTAATTGAAGCGCAAAGAGCTCAAAGTTGATGCTTAACTTGCAATGTTTCCTGCAGACTGGCAAGTAAACAACTGCTTTTAAAAGAGCCACTTTAACCAGAAAAAAAACAGACAGAGTTGGTAGAGACGTGGATCAGCTTTAATGTGTTAAGCTAGTTCTGTGTTTAGAGCTTATTTCTGAGCTGACGAAAAGTAATCTTTGCAAGTTCAAGAAACAGGAAAAGAAAAACTTAGGCTGTTATGAAAGTGTGAAAGACTACACAAATTGCAGCTTGAAGAAAGTCACATATTTCTTTTACAACTATATTTTTAGTTAGAAATGACTGAAATGTCAAATTTGAAATATTTAAATACCATGATGTTTAATTAATAGTGCCACAGTTAATTGCTATTTTTCTTTTCAGAAGAAGTTGAAAGGCCAGCACTCACAAAATGTCCTTTACGTAGCTTTAATGGAACAGGTGGCGAGGTACAAACGTTACGTTAGTCTTCTTCAGTGTATCATCAGAAAAACAGAACATTTAAAATTCTGCCTCATTGGCCTAAAGGTAAGGCCCAAATTGCTAAAGGCTTTAGACTGGACAAAACAAAAGTTTGTGAGGGCATTATGCAAAACTTGCAAGGAGAAGATCAATACCTTGTTTTCAGTATGTAGAGATATTGTTGTCTCTACCATAATATCTGTATCTAAAATCACATAAAAAACCTAATTTTGTGATAAAAGAATGGTACAAAAATCAAAGGTAGCAGTAAACAACATAGGGCTGTTTTTATTGCCATTGATTGGCCTGAGAAACAGGCTCCGGTGCCTTTGCAGACTGCAGATGAGGAAGATGAAAGATGAGAAAGTTTGATGTGTTTTATTTGGTGTACATTTCACCCCTCATCGAGGTGAGGGGAAGAAGTAGCCTTGAAAGCAGAAACTTCTAACAAGGCAAGATGATTGACAGAGAGCGTCCTTTCATTCTCTCTCAAAGTGCCTTGTTTTTAAACCACGGTGGCTTCATCAGACTGTCACCACTGTTCAGTTTCTTTTATTTCTCACTTTAAATCAACATTTCTCCATGTAGCAATTATGTTGTTTGAAGAGAGAAATACGTTGGCATCCTCAAAGTAAGAAAACACCCCTGACCCTTCTCTCTCTCTCTCTCTCTCTCGGTGCCACTGCGGCATCGCGCCATCGTGCCAGGCCACCGCTGCGGCCTGCTGGGACATCTAATTGGAGCAGATTGAGCTGCTGTAACATATGGTCCACGCAGCTTTAACAGCGCAAGAGCAAAGAATGGAAATGAATGCAGGTCGTGGTTGTATCACAGAGTCACCAGCTGGTACAGTCAGCGTCACACACACCCCTACAGGCTTTAAGATCCAGCTGTAGAAGGAGGACCTCACGGTGAGCGGGGTCTGTGTTTATCATATGTTTCTGTTTGTTTCCAGCTACAATCTGCTTGAGAGTTGTATAAATCCTCATCTAACGCTTGGCAAGATACCAAACGTCTTAATATGCCTGACGTTACCTTTTTTGTAAAGGTCTGGTATTACTATACTGTAGCAATGTGTTAAATTCCTCCATTACTCAATATAAAAATTGAGCATGAGCAGCCAAATATGTGTATTGAAGGTTAAAATATTTATGCAGAATTATATCATATTATGCTGGTGGGTTATTTTTTTAATGACTCATCAATGTGTTAGCATGTGTTTGATGTTGTAGCTGTTTGAGGTGAAGCTCATTGAACCATTTCATGGTTTAATCTGAACCATACGATGTAATTTAAATGATGTTTTATGTAAACACTAGGAGCACCCAGTAAGTACAGCTGAGATAGACAGCAGTATGTGTCTCTAAAATGAAGTGGGGTGAAAAGTAAAAAGCAGTACATAATTGAAAATAATCAAGTTGAACACAGGTACTTTAAAATTGCACTTGAGTAAAGTACTTGACTAAATGATTTTCCAACGCTATTTACTATAAAGAGCAGCTATTTCTGCACAAAAACAGTGGCTTCGCAACGCTGCGAATCAAATCACGATGTCATTGTGTCCAAATCTCTCTTTTATCGATTGTCATTAGAGCAGCTGTGAGTTGACATCACAGATTACAGTTGCTGCTTCGAGGTCTTGTCGAGACATTTTCCTTTCATTGCCATAAATTAAAGGAAACATTTTGCTTTAATCACTCAAAAACATTGTCCTCATCTCTTTGATTCTCCCCCCATTCTGTCACTATTAAGAAGATTACAAGACTGAACACCTTTTGGCATGATTTAACAATCAGGTGAAATCAACACAAGTCAGCACTACAACCCCATGTCTTTTGTTCATTTCTAAAGAGACAAGACTTCATGTGTATCAGTGGCACATTAGAGTGGATTACTTGTTTATGGCAGTTGAAGCAAATGAAAGGATGCCTTCTTTGCCTCCTAATAAGCTTGTGATAACAATTACCACTGCTTTAGTCACTACGCTGAGTCCTGTATCTGAAACCATGTTATATTGATAGTTCTAACGCATAAAATATTAATTACAGAATCTGGAACATGAACAAAGGGTAGAAGCACAGCTTGGCTTCAAAATACAGTCAGCTTTCTCATTTTGGATATAGAAACCTCGCCGAGCATGGCAATTCAAAACAGCGTTTGGGCTCTTTTTCATTTTCTAGATGCTGACTGTTTAAATCTCCTCAGCTTATACTGCCCTGAGAGTCTCCAAGAAATGTTTTGGTGACAAGTTTCCCAGAATATCACCTCACATCCCCGCTCCCCCTCATCACCCTACCTCCCTGTCTTTATCTAATTAATGCACAACCACGAGCATCCGCGCAGCACTTGACATTTACAACAGAAGTGGCTCACCTGGTGATCTGAAGGTCCACGCCTCGTCATCATCAAAGTGCGTATCCCCGGCTGTGAACCTCTCTCCGGGGAAAAACGCGTGTGCCACCGTGCCCCCCGGCCCGTCAAAGGGATATCCATCATCGTGGTCGGCCTTAGTGAAGTCGATTTGAATGTCCGCGTCGCTGCCGGCCACCTCGTGGAAGTTAAGCGGTGCGATGTCGCTCCAGACCTTCAAGGCGTAGTACATCAGGGCTCGAACCGTGTCCCTGCCCAGTAAGGCCGAATCCTTCGGAAAGGTCCTCACTCTGAGAGATGGAGAGGAGAGGAAAGAAGTGAGGTTTATTAGGTTGTAGATTTCATTCTCAGTTGTATCAGACAGCAGTTTGCATAAATCCCCCTCAAAATCTTTTCACATGTAGTTTTTATGTGTATCCTGAGGATAGAAATTCAAAAAAAGAAACTTCCTCTGTACTTAAAAATTGCCTGAATTTAACTCGCAAAATACAGTGTTATACATAAAAACATCTGAAATCCACACACTTCATCTCCAAACTGCTACTACCCAGCAACATTTTGATTACTTTGAGGCTCTGGGGTCCTTTGTAAGGCTGTACAGAGTTAAAAATAACCTGTTTTTTTGCTACGAGTAGAGGTGACTCTCTCCATCAGGTATTTCATCCAGCTTTTGACGTAGCTGATAACAACAAATTGCCTGAAAAACTGACTCTGGCTCACTGATGGAGCCTTTGGCTAGAAAAAAAAAATAGTTCCCTTCTGAGAAGACCTCTCTCCTTTGAAAGACAAAGGGACGAGTGTAACACGTTTGTCAGAGCCAAGGAGACGCAGTAATATCACCCAGGAAGATTCAAAGATATTCTCCCACCCTGAAATACGGCAGTGACAGCTTTTTTTTACACCCTGCTTCACTCATTTATTTATCAGGGACAACATACATTAATTAACATTTTGATAAGATTTAGCCAGAAGGCCAATTCTCATCTGCAGTCCCTGAACAGGTTATATATTTCATCTCACTTTGGATTTTTCCTCAAAAACTCTGATCTAGATAAGACAAAATGAGAAAATGTACATTCACAGCAGATTATTATTCATAATACACTATGGGATGTAGCAGCTGGTCCTCGATGAACCCAAAAGGACACCAGTCACTCCCCTGTTTACTGACCTGCACTCTTTACCCAGGGCTGCCTGACTCCAATTCTAGTTACTAATGCTGCCTTCAGAGTCACAGTCAGAGTACGTCTACTTAAACTCAATCATACAAACATATGCTCCCTCTCAGCCACTTCCTCCAAGGAAGGTTGTCTGACATTGCCATCCATGCACACTCTCGGTCTCAGTCCAGCTATTAGAGCAGGGGCGTCCCTCTCTGTCTTTAAGGATAAGGACTCATCTCCTCAGAGAGCTGCACCTCCTCCTCTCACACCCCTGACACCTTAGCATATACCTAAGAAGCACTTACTATGCTGCTCTTTAGCTGATCTCTATGCACTTTGTGTTACTGAACAGATTTAGTAGTTGGTGCACTGCTTACATCAAGGTCCACAACTGCACTGGAGCTTCGGCGCTGCCCCTCACTTGTAAGTGGTTTAAGATAAAAGTGCCTACTAAATGAGTAATTGTAAATGGGAACACAGATTAGAAAAATGACTCGTAAAATAAATAACTCATTCATTTGTGTCAGAGCCAAGGAAGAAACTCAAAGATCCCTCAGGTCTTTCAATAGCTTCAACAGAAACACTCATTTGTTGGCATCCATTCATAGGAGATGAGAGTTTATAAGTACTTAAGTTTTTCCACATAATGATACTTTCAGTTAAGATGAACATGTACCCTTAATTACATCCCATTATTTATTTCCCATCTTGGATAGATATAACTCAGAGGATCAAAACTTTACATTGCAAACATTGGAGAACATTATACACATAAAGCAGGACTATATAGATGTGAGGTCACTGGTGTAACTGCAATACTGTATGCTGAAAACAAATGTAACTTTAAGCAAACGCAAATACAGGGCATTTAAATCTCTTTAAATATGTATTGGTCACTTCAGGCTGATACCTGCTGTTGATCTAATATCAATATATATGGGATACTTCCTGGTGAATTGGACAAGTGTATTATGTTTATTAATGTATAAATTGTTTAAGATGATCTCCCACTCAACCAAGTAAAACAATACAATAATCAATAGAATGTAGCATGCGATCAGAGAAGGACTTTGATGCAATGATCAGGGGACCAGTCTGTTTTTATAGGAGTCCATTTACTTGTGATACTGCAAGTATTTATTGGAAAGTAGAAGTATAGTTTGAAGAGATTTAAAGATTAAAAGGTTTTAGCCACCACCACAATACAAGGAACAAGAAAGTGAGTTATTTCATGTCCAAACAAAGTGGGTCATTTCATTCTGATACATCGTAGTTAATACTGTATGTGTCACTGACAACCTTTGCCATCCTGAATACGTGCCGGTTTATTTCTACTACCAACAAAGATATCAAAGTGTTTGACTGATAACTTGAGTCCCAGCGACTTTTGCTACCAGCTACATTTCAGACCTTTTCATCCCCACATGAGTAGAAGTTGTTTTAAAGACTCGGCCTGTAGCTCAGGGTGACCTGACCTTCACTGTCAAAGTCAAACATCTGAGCACCTGCCAGAGGAGCTCAGACCAGCCGGCTCTTTAATCTTTGAAATCACTTCTCAGGGTTGCCACTTGTACTGGTAAGTACGTTGTCTCGTACCGCTGTTTCAGTATTGCTTTATTTTTTTTAATCATATGTTTCCATTTATCTTATTTGTTTTGAATTTGTTATGCAGTGCAGTTTTAATTAAGCTCCACATGATGAATATACAGATAGATAGATGACTCATATCACTCTGCTTCTTTCTCTCACTCAACCTCTTCTTTTTTCTTTATTATTCTTCTTTCCTCCCTCTTATATGTTTTCCTTTCAATCATTTTATTTACCCCTGCCGCCTTTTTAGTAATTCCCTTCTTAATTTCCTTGTTTCATCATGTGAGGCGTAAGATGTGTGTACATCATTTGATTTATTTTCATTCATTGGCCTGAGAACGATGAGCATTGCCTTCTAATATAATAAATATAATGCACCGGTGTTG
The DNA here is from genome assembly GCF_905171665.1 of Trachurus trachurus. Classification (NCBI taxonomy): domain Eukaryota; kingdom Metazoa; phylum Chordata; class Actinopteri; order Carangiformes; family Carangidae; genus Trachurus; species Trachurus trachurus. The sequence goes on along the minus strand of NC_139908.1, from coordinate 18,185,224 downwards.
TACTGCCGGGGCAAAAGAACCACCACAATGTTGACATTTTTTAAAGTATATTTTTGGGGCTTTTTGCCTTTAATCAATAGTGCAGTAGTAGAGAGAGACAGGAAATAGGGAGGCAGAGAGATGGGGAATGACATGCAGCAAAGGGCCGCCCGAGTTGGGGTTCAATACGGCGAGGACTGTAGCCTCTGCACATGGGCGCCTGCTCTACCAACGGAGCTAAATGACGCCCCACTAAGTTGACCTTTTGACCCATAACCTGGTCCCAACAGTGACAATACATCACTCGTGGATCCCTTACTGCTCTAATGCAAACAGAGTTTGAAACCTGACAGGACCTGAAGGTTGCATGTGGTCAAAGTTCGTCCCTTTTTGCACAAAGAGCTCCTCCTCAGAGATGATGGGTCCCTCCACAACCAAATATACCAATCTTTTTGAATTTCATTCATAACCTGCTCTTACTGTTTTGTTTTATAGGCCGTACTCCAAAGAGCCACCAATGAGCTCTCACTTTTATTCCTACTACTGCTGCACAAATTAAATCTAATCCTGTGAAGACCTTTTCAACAAAACTATCACTCCTGCTCACATCACTTCTTCACAGTAAAATCCTATCCAGATTATCTCAGCAGCTTTCCTTACATCCACAGTTTTAGCCTACATTCACTGATATTCTTGCTCCTCACTGCACTCGACACTCAAGCAGTCTTTCCTCTGTTGTCACAATGTCTTTAACACAGGCAGCGATGCGGACGACTTGATTAGCGCAGCTAATTAATGGATTAATTAGCAAATATGTCTATGTCAACATGTTGTCACAAAACACATGGACAGCATTAGCAAACGTTATCTTAAAGCAATGAGGAGGCAGCAGTTTGAGAATGGGATTTTCCTCATTAATATGCAAATTTATGCCACAATACATAATCAGATCACCTATTCCGAGGGGAGACCGGTGGTGTAGAGAAAGTGTGACTTTTTTCAAGTGTTAATTTGCTAACAAAGATGTGCTTATACGGAGTCCACTTACTCATACTGCCTGAACGCATGACCCTCAGTGCTAACCACAGTTAGCCAAGGTCACTGCAAATAGATCAACCTCCACAGACAATTCACCTGCTTATTAGTCCTAATTCAGACAGACGAGGGTGGCCGATTGTGTATATCTGGCCATTTGCGCGTGAGTGTGAGGATGTTACTGAGAGAAAGATGGAGCGGTAGAGTGCATGGTTTTGTCAGTGTGTAAGTGTGTGCATCCAAATGAGTGTTTCAGTTTGTGAGAGTGTGTGTGTGTGTGTAATTGTAGGTAAGTCCACCAAGGTCACAGCATTCCTGCCTGGCATTTCATATGAACTGAGCAGTCCCAGGGAACTGCTGGTATTTACACAAGGAGAGAATAAGTGCTTGGAAAATGAAGCAGGTGTCATTTCTCTGTGGCGCTTCCTATAAATTTCATTAACTTTACATACGGTGGCAGGGGTCTTGTCAGTTTGTCAATCTAATGCCTTGATATAACAACCTTATTGATTATATTTTAATCAAGAAGCCACTGTGGTCAGATCTTATGTTAATTAAACTGCTCGTCCTCATCAATCAAGGCCATTGTAGTGTCTTGTCTTGTTTTGATGATCTATTTCATTTTATACACTATACAGTATGCTGGGCATTGGTTCAATATTGCATCTAATAAAAACCAGAGTAGACCAGTTCATAAGCCATATCATGTTGTTTTCTTCTCATGATTTATCTTTAACCTGTAATAATGTGAACTTGTGAAAGATACAGCACAATAACATGTCTAAAACAAACCCCAGCGTCGCATTTCTATGTATCCCAGAGGTGAGCAGAGAAAATATATTTAACTTTTATAAACCTGCAAGTTGTGTTTTTCCTCACAGAACTGTGGGGAGACAAACTGCAAATACAATACTGACACTGTTGGAACACTGGTGCCCTGTTGGTTTCAAATCTAATTTACAAAAATGTGATAAATTCTCATGTCAATAGATGTATTTAATTGTTACACACAGTACAGCTGAACTCCTCGTACCTGTTTTCATATTTGTGGAACTTAGACTGAAAATCTTCAAGATGTTTTTCTGTTATTGTTTATGGTCAATGCTATTTAGAAGCTCATTCATGTCAGCTGCTGTGCGGTCAGCATACAGAGAGGAAAAGTTAAATCTCTTCTACAGAAAGTCAATAAGGTTTGTCCTAAAAGTCCCTCGATCTTTGGAAAGGTGCTTTTTTGAAATCGAACACTAATGAGTTAGGGAAAGTTGATTAATCTAGTGACGAAGGTGCTTATTTGGCATTACTGCTCGTTCTGGTTCATATCATTTTGAAAGAGTAACGACCAATGGGGTAAATCCAACACATGGCCGGCCAACCAATTGTGTAACCTTATCATTCAGCTGGCTGACCATAAGTCTAACTTAATCATTCAGTCATTCAGTGATTCAGTCAGCGACATTTACATTTCTAGGCCTGGCCCTGCGGCAGTCCAGCCAAAAAAAGGGTTGTGCACAGTAAGTAATTTGAAGTAATGCGGGTCACAAACCATAGATAAGGAACTGACAGCAGTCAAGTTCCAGTAGTGGCGCAAGGAGAGCTTGCATTTACAAACTGATCAGCAGTCTTAAATAAAAACTGATGTTGATGGGCAGAGATAAATTCGGGAGAGGTATTTTTCTTTACCATATTACTGCAGTGGAGTCGTAACTCTTTCATAACCTCATAATGCACTCGGAGACCTGATTGCTTCCACTCTGCAATCCTCCACTGACTCACAGCTATGAGAATTCTAAGCCTTTATCCAAGGCTGCTTTCTTTGTGCAGGCATTGACCTTACTTTCAGAGGAGACTATGAACACAGCATTAAAACAGTCAGTCAATTCATTGGCACGCTAATGTTCAGACCAATGTGGGCTATGATAATTAAGAAATATACAGAACCTTCAGACACTTTATTCATTGGAAATACAAGGACACATACTGGACCGTGTTAAAGCTCTAAATCACGTATTTATGGTTGATTGCATAGTGAGAACTCTCACACCTTGGTAAAATAATCATTAAATTCTACTAAAAGATTTCAGAGGTGATAAATTAAAACAAAAGATGAACATTTTGGGACGAACATCAAAGGTAGTAAATTAATGACATTGTGTTTCTACAGGTGCTCACAAGGCCACCATCTTTGTCATTGTTCCTGGGTTTGCCAAAACAGTCATAGTGTGGAGGCGCCGGCGGACACAGTTAAACAAGGTAACGAACATCAACTTCTAAGTTGGCAAATAAAGTAGCCTACAACCATTTAAAATAAAAGTTTTACAAGTGAAAGATCTCACATTGAAAAGGTAGCTGGGCTGGCAGCCATAAATTATGAGAAGCAGTGGTACAAATTAGGAAGTGAAGTTGCATTTGTTAAATCTAGTGGTGCTTGTTGAGGATGGAATAAAATTAGCACTAAAGTTGGTGGACTGAGGAGAAAGAAAAAGAAGAGGAGGTTTCAAAGGGGTATGATTCGGATGTAAAGAGTTTGTCACATGAGTGAGACAACACCATGTGCTGTATGTTAGCAGAAGTCAGTTTTCCAACACCTGACAAGCCAACTGCAGCCAAGTATGAAGGCTATGTGTTTGTTAAATCAACCAACACCAAAATCTGAATGGGACCTGAGATTTTTTTTTTTTTTTTAAAAGAGAGACTTTTCTGCAAACCTTTAGGAATGAAATCTGATTTGTTGGGCTCCCATGTGGAGTATCACTCTTCTTACAGTGGACAGGTGTGACGACTGAAAACCTTGGAGCTTTTTAGGAAGCCAGAGGCTGTGACAACGGGGAGACAGTGGTGAGTGCAAGAAATACACTGGACTGTGGAATCACCAACTACGGGTGTTGAAGAGGGGAGGAGTGAGGAGTGCTTTTTTTTTTTTGCACAATTTGAGAGTTTCATGTCTCCATTAGTCATATTTAAAGGAGACATACAGTATTATGCCCCTTTTCCACAAATTAAAATAGTTCCCAGGTGTCTTGAAGACATGTCTGTGATCAAACATCACAGCACTAATTTCATCCACTCAAAATAGCCCTGGTTTCAGTGCCTGTCCCTTTAAATGCAAATTAACCACTGCTTGCCCCGTCCCACCCCATTTACCGGTACCGGTAGGGGTGGTGTTATGCAAATTTGAAAACTAATTACATAATTGTCAGACAACTGAGGGAACAGCTCGTAAAACCACATGAATTCCAACCTAGGAAGCCTGCACATTACAGATTTTTTTGTGAATTCTCACATTTTGGGGGCCGGAAGGCAAGTCAAACACCCAAATATATGTTAAAGAGCCTTCAAAAAGTGATATTTCCATATGTCCCCTTAAGGTATGCAATTCAAACTGTTCTATTAGCAGGTTGGTGGGGAAGCACCTAAAGTAAGAGCATACAAATAATTTGTTGTTGTGGGCAGCAACACAGTCGTGGTCATACTTGCATGTTTTTCTCGGCTCAGCTAAATGATCAAAGTCAATGTTTATTTTCTAGAAATTTCATGACTGTGACTGATGAGCAGTTAGAGAGTGATAAGCACAAGGAGCCAGAAGAGTTTGGAGGAGAAAAAAAAGTGCAGATGTAAGTGTTTTTGGCTGCAGCTTAAAGCAGGAGTCATCAACGGTTCAGCGGCTGAGGGGCTGTTTAGCAGCAACACAGCTCCTGAGTGTGCATCATTGACTCACAAATAAATATCTGAGAACAGAGTGTACTGTCAGACGTTTCCACATCAATCAAATATAATACCTACATAAAGAAGTGCTTACATCAAAGAACACCCTGACACTACTGAGCAGGCAATCCTGGACAGACTCTCTATCTCTCTCCGTGATGCTTAACTGACAAACAGAGGATGGAGGAAGCAAAAATAGCGTGGGGTAAGAAAGAGAGGGAAGAGAAAGGGGCATTGTTACAGGCTGATGGGAGTTATAAATGTAGGCGGCGGAGACAGTAAGCACAAAAAGAGATGAAATATGCAATGTCACAGTGGTCCTTGTGCTTCTACTCTTATTTCTACCTTGATTCATTTTTTTTCTCTCGACTATCAAAAACAGACAAAAACAATTCTTAGTAATATAATTAAAAGTTAAAGGGACAATGAGGAGTTTTGGAAAGGGGAATGTTTTCACACTACATTTCCCATGAGCCTCCACACGCACGGTGAAATTCTTGGACTGGCGCAAGACGGACGAAAGCGAATACATTTGCAAAGATTGTTTTCATTGATCAAGAATGGAAGTCGGAGGTTCGAAGACGATCAGATACCGTCGTAGTTCCGACCATAAATGGCGATTCGGCTGCGTTATTACCATGACCCGCCGGGCAGCGTCCACGAAACCAAAATGCTGGGCGAGCTGACCACTAAATAATAACAACAATATAACGATAAAGATAAGACAAAACAATATATTTATTGAAAATAGACCCATTAACAAGGGTAGATTAATGTAGCCCAATAATGAAGATTCATCCACATTAATATGAGACTCTTTTATAATAAAAAAAAACTCCTCAGGGTAAGAGTAAAAAAATAATAATCTCTGTCAGATACAATTTTTCCCTAATTCAGTTGATTTAGTTGTCAATTTTTCTCTGTTCTCTTCCATCTGGGCTAATCAGAGTGTAGTTAATGACTTTTAATTTAAAAGTAACAAATTACTTGGCCTCTTCTGAAGCAGGTAATGCCCGTCTCTGAGAAATTGGATTTGTTAAAGGTTTTGGTCTCTTAATTTTCCCCTGTCTACAAACCACTATGTTTTGAGAAAAGAGAATCTGTTAATTGTACATAAACACCACATGGAGGCGGCTCAAATCTGTTTGCCTTTAAATCAATAAGAGGAGGGCAACGTTTGGCAATGCATTTTATGTGTGTAATGCATTATTTGGGCAAATTAATGTCTGTCCACCGTAGCCAGGACTACACCCACAAGGAAATTCATGATGCTGAGGTACCAGTTCATGAGGGGGCAGGAATAATGTTAGATAAAGCCCTGTATAATACACAGTAAACTCTTTAATTAGGCTGCATTACTACTGCGCTGCAACAAAGGGACATGAATTTCCCGGGAGTCCGGATAATGACGGAAAAATAACTATTGCAAGTTAATGTAATGAACCTTCCAGTTATCATGCAAATCAAACGGCTGAAGGGAGTTCGGATGCTTTTCGCAGTTGTGGAGAAGCTGTGAGCTTAAGTTTTGCATCTTGTCTTACAGATGTAAAACTTCCTTTTATGAAAATCTCTGTGAAATCCAAGCTTTGCAAGGTCTCTAACCAGTCGAAGTTATACATTTATAATGAGGAGGGGAAATTAGTTTTACTATTACAGACTCCATTATGCAATATGATCTCACAATAATCCTGGTTGCTGTAAACAGTCCAATTACAACACCTAGTCTATGTATACAGAGGTAAGTTCTACCGTTAGTAGGTAACATAAGCACCTTTGAGTTCCTGTAAGCTTTACCCGTTGCAGATGAATATAAATATTCTTTGAGTGGCATCGGCAATACAGGGACCTTGGAGCTGAATAAAGGTGCACAAGACAATATAGCAAAAGGTATAGATATAGTTGCTGTATAAGTGATGATTTTCTACCTCAGAAATCAGTGAAGCACTAACAAAGATACAAGCAAGGAGTAAGCCAGTAACCATGCATTTGCAAATATCACACCCAAACTCTCATGAGGCAGAAGGTTTGTATACTTCTCTTCTTGAATGTTAACAGTCATTTCTGTGTTGTTATATTGATAAACCACACCAGATGGAAACCTCGCAAAATACGACTGAATGAAATCAACAAATAACCCACAAGTATTCAAAAATAATAAAAAAGACGCAACAGATTTACCATCTGTCGGCTCAAGGCAGAAAAACTCTACACAGGGTTCGTAAATCTCAATTTCCACTGAATCTTGGCTGCTTTGCGCCGTTACACAAAAGTGAGAGCCGGCTGGAAGAAAGGTGGCTCGACTGGGCTGAATAGACAGGCTGCCTTGTTTCACAAAACTGAGTGGGGGCCCGGGCTGAATGCAGCATAAGGCAGTAATGATTGGCAGCGGTAGGCTGGCAATAGTAGGATGGGAGGCAGGGAGAGAGGAAGAGAGAGCGCGAGTGATGAGAAAAAGCAAAATTTTCCAGTCATAAAACAGCAGGTCCTCACAGCAGAGCGCATGCTGGTGCCCCGAAGCAGATGTTGACTCTGTACAACAGTTTCTGTGCAGTGTGATGTTGGATTGCTGCCATCTTGTACTCCAGGTCAGCTGACACCATATAAGAGCCTCCGTGCAATCACACCCTGCCCCCCCCCTCCTCCTCCCACCTGCACCACCCCAAAAAAGCTCTGTATCTCTCACTGGAAGCCTCCAAGTCGGTGGAGATGTGAGGGTTATTGGAACAAGGCAATGCCACAGGGACACAAGTCCCCGGGTAATTTGTTATCACAAAGCCATAACCACCCTGACCCCGGTGACAAGTGATTCATCCCTCTGAACTCCTCTCTCTTGCAGTTGGAGTTGTTACTTCTGCGGCTGCGAACCAGCGCAGAGCAGAAAACTCTCTCTAATCCCTTTGCTGAAGGAGCTTACTCTTTCCTGTTAATCCTGACTGGATGAACCAGCCCAGCAGTCTCTGGATATTAAGTTTATATTGGACGATTCTGCACCTCCTGATTTACGTTTGATGATAACGTTCAATGCTAATAGAGGAAGTAATGTGGCATTTTTGTTGCCAAGGCCCAAAGCTGTGGAGGCCAGGTTGGTTTTCATGACTTTTGGCCCTTTTCCACTGGCGCGACTCGGCTCGACTCTACTCCTTTGTTTTGATTTTCCACTAGGGATAGTACCTGCTACCTGGTACTTTTTTTGGTAATGCCCCAGCTGAGGTTCCAAGTGAGCCGGGCCGAAGCTAAAACATGACGTCGAACAACTGTGTCGGCATAGGAAGGGTCACTTTGACTTGTTACTGTAGCCACAAAATTCCCCAAACAATAAGCAAGCGATCAAACAAGTATAAGAAATACTTATTTTCTATAACCAACTTTCCAACTTTGAGTGTTGCAGTTGCCAGGTATAAAATATTGTAGAAATAAGTAAATAAACAACACTGCCAGTGTACAAGATCCTGCAGCAATGCTAGCCATGCTTCTGTGAGGCTGTAACTCAGGCACAGTAAAGCCGAGGGTGATGGGTAAACCATTTGTTTAGTTGGCATTTGGTTACATGACATGAACATGACCACTGGACACAAATTTCATGGCGATTCATTCAATGGTTAAAACTGCAAATTTCAGCATCAAGCCGCCCAGAAAAATCTGATGGCAGCAGACGTCAGTAGATGTAAAAAAAAATGTTTTGTACCAAACTGAATGGCAATGCATCTAATAGTTTACAGGGAATTTGAGTCAAGATGGACCAACTGACAGCAACGCTAAAGCCATGCTACAGATGGCTTTAGTGTATTCTCAGTTTAATGATATAATTTGTTCTCCTTCGTCACAGGTTTGCGACAAAGAGCTCTTCATTACGAGTGAATAACGATGACACATCTAGTGACTACAGCAGTACTTTTACAGCGTGTTTGTCATTGAACTGTGCTTTTCTTCCTGGACCTGGATTCTCAGTCTGAGCTCCACTTCATTCTCTGTTCTGCTTTTACAGTAACTACTGCAGCCCCCTCACTCCCTGTTGCTCCGGCAGCGTTCATCAGCGGAGAGTTCCTGCTTATCGACCTGTTTTTCTTCAATTCTCCAGTGCCCTGATGTCCTGCTTTCCCTTGGCTTCTTGCTTCATTTTGCCTTCCTTCTGTCCTAGCTTAGATCTATTAACCTCCTCGGTTCATCACTCTTGATGCTCCGGCCTATCTGGCCTGTCTGCCCCACTCTCCTGGCTGTTATGAAACAATGTAAGACTTTCCTCAGGTCCGTAAAAACTTGTTGAACCAAATAAAATAAAAAATGTACTAATGCAGATTCAGTAAGATGACTCACTGTGGAGAAGCTCTCAATTACAAGCTGTCAAACCCACCTCATCTCATTTAGCTTTTTATCTTCTTCCACAGCTTTATGACATAAGTGTCTGAAAATTAGGGCTGGAAATCAGAGTGACTCACAATAAGCTGTCCATGATAATGATACAGAGATTCTGCAATACTAAATACGTTGTAAGTCAATCATATACAATGCATTAAATTATCTGTGTTAGTGAAGAAGAAAAATACTGACAAAACAAGTAAGAGCAGGACTTTGACGACTGAGATGAAGTAATGTACAAGAAAGTGCATAGAGTCTAAGGTTAGTCCTCATTTAACACACACACACACACACACACACACATACTCTGACTGCGCCTTGTGTTCAATTGTTCCAATGTAAAACAGCAATAAACTGTCAAGAGGCTAAACTGGCAGGAGGTGGAACAGTTCTGTAGTTAAAGTATTCAAAATAAATTGAAAGAAAAATACAAATTTCTCTCTCATCTCAGAATCCAAACTTGGAGTCAGCAGTCCCTGTCTCAGTTACCTGCCAGCTACAATTCACATGATGGAATAAAACGCCTGGTGCGTAGGTGTTTGTGTGTGTATCTCTGTGTACTTTCAGTCTCATTAGCAGAAACACTGCTGACCGGTCCACTCCTCGTCATGAAGCCAGGGTGTGTTTATGCCCGAGTGTGTGTCGGTATGTGTGTGTGAGAGAGAGTGGAAGACCTGCTCCCTCCGTCTGAAGAAATAGTGCCTGGCTGCTGACAGAGTGCTGAGTAGTTAAAGTGTATGCGTGTGTGTGTGTGTGTGTGTGTGTGTGTAGGTGTGTGTGTGTGTGTGTGTGTGTGTGTGTGTGTGTGTGTGTGTGTGTGTGTGTGTGTGTGTGTGTGTGTGTCTCAGCGTGCAGGACAGCGCCTCCGGTCTGACAATGTGTGTGTGTGTGTGGGTGTTGATGTTGCACAGTCTTTATTGATTTTAATTGTGCCATGAGCGTTGTAAAAGTCAAAGTCGGACCAGAATTTCAGCTTGAAAGATGACAGTATGCCTGTGATTTCTGTTCTCCTGCTGCTAGCACATTCCCATTCTAAGTTTATTCTTTCTCCTTCACAAGTTTTCCCTCATTTATTAGATGAGCACCACCATTAGCAGTCATGAAGTAGTGACCCTGGTGAATCAAATTAGGGGAATTGTCGATGGCATCTGCATGTTTTATTAAAAATATCAATATTTTGTTAAAGAAAATGAGGATGTGATTTTTTTTAAATTAGCAAGGACAACTAAACTGGTCAAGTGGATAAAGGGGATGACCTTCCTTCTATCTCCATGTGGAAATCTCTGATCTCAGAGGTCGTGTCTCTGGACAAACTTGGACACTTTTTTCTGCGGAAATGGAGGAAGCCAATGAATCTTTTGGGAAGTGACTATAATCTGGATTTAAAAAGATAATATTATATTTAAGGGTGACCCCGAATAGTCGCTGATTTGTTGATTCGATTCAAAGTCTGATTCGACCGCCAACCCCACCATCGACTTGTTGCAATATGTGGTTATGAAGAAAACATTGCACCATTCTGACTACTGTATCTGGGGTGCTCACTGCTGCTCTTACATAGATTTTCTTTGTTTTCTTATAATTCATGACAAATAGGCTAGCAGATTTTGATACAAACATTAACAGTGCTTAATCTGTCCTAAAGTCCTGGTACGGGAAGGAACCTCATTTCATGTTGTTTCCCTTGAATGGTGGGAAAACTGAATTGAGGATGAAAGTTTTATTTACAAGAGAAAACTGAGTGACGTGTTCTCTGTCTATCGATCCTGCAGCACACAAACACACATATACACACAAAAAAACAGCGCTGTCCATGGTGCTGTGACACTGACCCCCTGAACCAGCTGTACAGGCACTGATGCGCATATCATGCCCACACAATGGTGGGACTTATACAAGTCTTGTTGATTCACAACACAAACTCTATACTCAAATTGCTACACCGTCCTCAAAAAGCAATGAGTGAGATCAGGAAAAGGATGGATGAAGAATGTCCTGTTATTGTGATCTTATGCCAACTGAAGAATTAAATCTGTTTATTTGGTTATTTTAGCTCTTTTCTCCAGAGCGAAAAGACGCGAATGAGATCATAAATCAATGAGGGAAAAAACAACATGATTTGACGATTAGTTGATTAAAGGCTATGATCTGACTATGAAAATTCTTAATTGGGGAGACACCTATTTATATTATTATCTTGACTGGGAACAAAGCAAATGGCTCTAATTCATATAATATATGTTGTCACTGCATCATTAATATCACAACCCTCTTCACTATCTGAATCAGTCTTGTAGCATTCTTGCAGTATTGCTGTTGTTTATTCGGTAGTGTTTTCACATTTGTTCATTGTAAACTGAATAAAAAGAATTTACAAATAACTATCTAAATGAATAACATGAATACATAAATAAATAAATACATAACAATTTTTATTTGAAGTTGTAACTTATTCCCAGAGGAAGTATCACAATAATTAAAAAAGGTCATTTTGTCTTTGTAAACCAAACACCTTCACCACACAGGCTTGTCAGCCTGTATGTCTACAGCATCAGCATCCTTTTCACTCCGAGTTGAAACCAATTGAAAACCAGACTCTCTTGACTTCCTCACTTTCTCAACGTCACGTCTTCGAGCATGGCCAGGATTTTCAGAGTCTACCTGTCTGTTGCGGTGCATTCCTGCTGTCAGGTAAACACTGCAGCTTGTGGCAAAGCAACAGCCCGTTAAACTGGGGTACTGTGCTGCTGCTGACCTGTCAGATGTAAACACCCCGCTCCTCATGAACTCAAGCTATTTACCCACTCACGCTTGTGAGAAAAAGATAAAAGATCTAAATCAGAAATATGGCAGTATATTCCTGCTGTGTAGGACAAGAGAGACACAGACCAACTTCTTGTTTACATTCTGCAACTACAAGTCCTCGGGTATCTGGCAGCTTTACATTTTCATACTTTAATTTAAAATGTGCAGCCCAAAACTGCATGTGTCTGAACAATAAGCACAGGGTGATGGAACAAACTATGAAAGAGCAACTAAACAACTGTCAAGATGTGCACAGGCAGTTCTGGTGGAAAATGCTCATCTTAGTTGAGTGTGCTGCTATCGTGCTACAATTTGGCTAATTAGCCATAAACACAAAATACAGCTGAGGCAGCCGCACACAACAGTGCAACTGAAAGTGTCAGCAAGGCAGTGGCTGTACAATACAGTAATCTTTCAGATTGGTAATATCATAATTGGTCATTAAGCACCTACGTACAATACAACTTGGGCAGCTCACCGAGGAAATGTGGGGTTCAGTACCTTGCCCAACTTACTTACTTACTGCCCTTTATGCCGGTTGGCATGTAGGGCAGCAACAAAGGATTTCCACTCCTGGCCAGCGTCTTTATGGAACCCCAGGTGTGATGCAGGGCATTCAGCTCTCCCGACAGTCCTACGCCAGGTGTTCTTGGGTCGGCCTCTTTTTCGTTTACAGTCTGGTGTCCAGTGAAGAGCATTCCAGGGGATGTTATCCTGTTCTTTACGTGTGACATGCCCAATCCATTTCCAGGGCCTTCTCATAAAGATGGCGGCCATATCTTCTTGTTTACACAGGTTAAGGAGGTGTTGGTTTGATATTGTTTTGGGACAGAATATTCTCTGGATTTACCGTAGGCTTTTGGTGTGAAAGGCTGACGATTTGTGGAGATCAGGTTCTGTTGTTCTCAGCTCTGGTACATTTTTCTCCATAGACCTTGCCCAAAGACACTTAGAAATCAGAGGCGGTGGCTGGTCTTTCAGAGGGGAAGCTCATTTTCGTTCTCATCCATCATTGTCCATGTATTTATGAAAATCTGCAGTTGGACCAAACTCGACAATCCTCGGGTCCTGGTGTATGTTTCAAAAAGCTGCTAATCAAAGGGAATTCAGCTTTTAGACCGGTGATATCAAACTGATTTTAGTTCAGGGACAGTGCAATTTGATCTCAAGTGGGCCGGACTAGTAAAATAATAGCATAATAACGTCTAATATCGATTCCCTTTGTTTTAGTGAAAGGAAGAAAAAAAGTACATAATTAAGATGTTTACAGTTAATGAACTAACCTTTTTACAAAATATTAAGAGCAACATGAAATTTCTTGTGCAATTTCAACAATATTTTTGCTTTTCTGTCCTCTACTTGGCAAATCCATGCCATAGGCCGGATTGGACACTCTGACAGGTGGTTTTTGGCCCACAGGCCACATGTTTGACAACCCTGCTTTAGACAGATCCTTCACTGCAGTGAAGAAAAACGATTTATGCTGCCCCACTGAAGTCCATGGCCGCTGAGCTTCAACAGGTTTAATGCATTGAGACGCTCCAGGAATGTATAAAAGAAACGTTGCCCGCAATGAGTAGCTGACTCTGAACAAACTCGTCTTAGAATTGAACATGTTCTAAAACATTTTTAGTCAATGAAATGTACACAAGCAGAGTTTCCCTTGCAGTCTTGAAGCCTGGTGGTCTCAGGGATCGAACCATCAACCTCCTCAATTTACAGAAATCCCCACTCTACCTCCCCAGCCACATCAAAAGTTGCAATGGCTTGTGTCTGCCTGAGAACCACTGACACTTTAAACCCCATCGTTCATCGGCTGGGACAGAGGCAACACAAAGAGAAATACAGGCGAGAAAGCGGAGGGGTACTATATCAATGTATAGATTGTTGTCTTTTGCTGTCTAGGTGTTAACAACTCGCACAAATTACAGACAACAACACACCAGCTTTGGATCATCTTCTTGATGAATCACCCCCGGTACTGTGTGTGTGTGGATCAGCACAGGCCAACCATATGTTTCACTGCCTCCTCCTCTGCTGTGTAGCTCTAAGCTGTATCCCTGACAGATGGTTTGCCTGCACTTAACATGACCATATTATTCTATCATGTTCTGTTTAAACTGCAGAATGGCTCTGTAATAAAGCCTTTGCTCGTTGGGAGGCACACAGATGTCTGAGTAGGACTGAGTGGACCAAGTGATGCAAAAACCTCTTTATTCCACTCGGTGCTCTGTCTGGAAGAGTTTTAATAAATATACATTTTATACACAACAACAGGAATTTGTTTCGCTGTGTATTGGCTGAGAGCAGGGGAGCGCTCGCTGTCTCTCTGCATGCCGCTGGTCTCTCTAACCAGCGTGTCACTTTAGCACAATGCTTTCCCACTGAGCCACAATTGATTCAGAAACCAAAGGTATTCAGTCTTGAGGAAGAATCACCTAACATAATCTAACAAGGGATGCACAGAGGGAGAAAAAGTCATGTAAAAATACAGTATAATAGTTATATCTTCTAGTACCCTATAGGTGCACCGGTGTGATGCACCGATCCGAACTGGTGCACCATAGTGCATATTTGTACAGTTTCATAATTCATAGTTATCCTGAGTTGTTTTGCACCCTCCAGCCTTGATGTTCAAAGGGCCATCTGGACACATTTTTATGCACTACAGGAGCCTTTAAAAATATAGAATAGTAATATATGTAGAAAGTTGATTACAATCAGGGTACATGCTTTGTGTAGACTTTAAAGTTCCAATTTGCAAATGCGGTAAAGATGATTATTACTATTTCATATGCCCCTGGATCGCTTCATCTGTAATCACATGTCATAATTTATTCATGATTAGACTTTGTAACACAGATGATGAGTTGATTTGTTCTCGGAGCGAATCCAATACGTATTGTGAATAATAATCTGTCCATATGAAACAGATGGGACTGCTGTGAATGTAAACAAATCAGGGCTGTCAATCGAGTAAAATATTTCATCCCGATTAATCGCATGATTTCCAGAGTTAGCTTGCGATTAACCGCTAATTAATGGCCCATTATTAATCTGTTCTAAATGTACCATAGGAGGGATATTTTCTAAGTGTTTAATACTCTGACCAACATGAGAGGGGACAATTACAGTATGTTTGCTTTATGCAAATGCATGTTTATTGCAACAATCCAAAACAAGGACTAATACTGTCCAGAATATTCTCCAGATTAATTTCTGACATGGATTTGTTGTACAGTTGTCCATTTGTCTCCGTTGCAAACTGTTCAGCGTGGTCTGCTTTTGGCGATGGGGAGGAGGGCTCTCTGCATCAGCTGTGTGCTTGGCCAGCATGAAGTATTAGACCTGACAGTGGTAACTGGGTGTTTTCACACATACTGGTTGTGGACCAAAGCTGCGCACCAGATGCAAAAATGACACATTGCTTCATGTTTCAGCTCGTACAGTTTGCGTTCACACACGTTTGTTTTCATTCTGGTCCAAAAGCTGCACCACTGGCAGAGTGTCATGTTTCCATGATGAATGACCAGAAAAAGACGAGTGATACGCATGATGAATTAATCGGTGGAACGTCATGTTTCATGCGTTAACGCAAGACTCTAATCACGCGATAAGAAAATTATTGCACGTTAATCTATTCACATTTTAGTAGTGTGCATCACTGTCACTTAAACAGGAACTAAGTTAAAACAGAGTTGAACAGATTTCCAGCACCATATCCTCTCAGTGGCTTCACTGCTCCATCTGTCTGTTGTCAGTTTCAGTCAGTACAGCGGAGGACTCAGCACCGTGTGGAGAGGAGTGAGACAGGAGAGACGTCAACTCCCTGCGTTATGTGTAATAAAAGTAAAAAATGCGGTTTGAAAAAGTAGTGGAAACGTAATGTCCAGTCATCCTGACAGTGTAGGGGGTGGGGCGCACTGCTGTCACACTGCTGCTACGGCGAACTATGGAGTAGAGATCAGGGGCTGAGTTAGTAATTGATCTATTTATTTTTTATTTTTTACCTAATTATTATTCTTTTTAAAATAATGGTTAAAAACACCACACACAATGTTTAACAACTGTATTCTAAACTTCCACTTTCTCGAAGATAAATCGAGTTCAAATAAAATGCAGCATATAAAAACGTCTTGAGCTGACGCATCTTGATTGACGGCGGCAATCACGTGCATTCACGATCATGGGGTTACTAGAAATTTGTGATGACAAAATGGGGTCACGACGAGCCAAAAAAGGTGTGAGCAAGTTATGAATTTCACTTTGTTATTTTAGTGCGTATGTATCCCTGGCCAAATTACGCCGTGGGGGCAAGTGTGAAATTCGTTAAGGTAACAAATTATTTGAATGTCTTCGGCAAAATTCAAATCTAGCATACAGTACTACAGGATTGCAGTGAGATTTGAAACTGAACTTGTAGTTCAAAAGACAAGTTTCTTTCTTGCTATCTGCACGTTGGTGCAGTGTCACTTCCATGGATGTATTATTGTGTGTGCATTAATCGCGCGTCCAAAAAATTTGTAGTACACAAAAAAGAAAAGGCGGAACAGTTGCTGTTGCTGTGAGGAAATAAAGCTTTAAAACCTCTTAAAAAATAAACAAATACAAAAAGTATTTTACAGGTCTTGCCTTATTTTCGATTACCTAAAATAACTATTTTTGAAGTGCCTCAAAACAGCACTTGAGAGCAGTACTTGAGTAAATTTACCTACTTTCCAACATTAGTCATGGCTAACATGCACAGCACATAACAGTGACTAATAGCTCATAGTGTGGTTGCCAACTCGCCTTTCACTGCCCAAAACACACCAATGTGATGGGGATAAAAACTCACTCTGAGTCCATTGACTCAATGGTCTCTTCGACATGAAGCACCCTTCAGCATTCAGCATTACTACAGATGTAAATGGTGAATGATTTTCATTCATTGCGGTTCACTGCTCTTCACAATGTCAAACACAACTCTGTATATATTGCTCATTTTCCTCTCCTGCGGTGTTACTACAGTTTATCGTAGTCTAGCACTTGATTGTTCCCTACCTCCATGACAGATGCCTCTTATTCCATTTGTTCTGAGGGTTCAAGCCTCGTTTCCTGCGGCCAATCGTCACCTCCGCCTCAGACACATCTGGCAGAGAGCATCTGGGTGTTTTCATTAAACCCAGTGTGGCTTGGTCTAAAGAAGAGAGGAGAGGAAAAGAGGTTACTGTGATGCTAAATGATTCAATTCGATTCAACATTTCATACAACTAATATTAACATCATGAGAGAGTATTTGACTGTATTTAAGACAGCTGTAAAACACAAGTACCACATAAGACAGAAGTTTAATATCTGTGTATGTTCGATATAAAATAAACGTGGAAAACGTCTGAAGCACCACCATGGTTCAACATGAGTTTGAAAATGGCTGCTGCGGTGGCTGTAACTCACATTATATTGTCCTCATATGCATATATATGTGCATGTTCTGTGGCTCATGAGAGGCCATTCGGATCATAAATCATAAATGCTCCCTGAGATACCCTCTTACATGCACAATCACACTCTAACACACATCACTGTTCAGGCTATAAATTATACGTGCTTACACACACACCACTGCATTGTTTTAAAAATCAATCACACACAGTATCATGGTTCCTATCCTCTATGGTCCTGTATGTGTTCGAGCAGTGGTAAGGAATGATGCCGTTTGTAGATGTGCGAGTGAGGCCGGCGATACCTAAGCGCGAGAAACGATTTCTACAGTGTATGAGGGGGAAAAGAAACAGTAGAGGGTACTGTAAACTAATCAATACACTGTTATTTTATATTACACACACCACTATTATCAGTCACATAGTATGCAGTGCTGTCGTTTCACTCTGTTACAACAAGTATGATTTATGTTCCTAATGTGCATCTAGGTAGACATGTTTGCAATCTATTGCTATCCAATAAAAAAGAAGTGAGATACATAGGACCTTAATGATATTCAGTGTTGGGTCAGAGTGAAATTAATTCAACTCGGTGCTACTACTTTCTAAAGCCAGACTTTGTGCTGACTGGACTGCATAATGTTGTAGAGTATAGCTTATTCAGTATAGTACACTCCCACACACAGTGATTCCAAAGCCAACGCTTCCATGACAAAACACAGTTATGTACCAAAGACTCCGGTCTCTTTGAGCCCTCCAAACTTCTGCATGGCTTTGATGGCCTTGGTCAGGGCCTCCTTGGTCTGGAGCTGGCCAGTCACTGGGTCGGGGGGCGGGAGGTAGCCGAACCTGCTCAGCCAGTCCTGGAGAGGAAACAGTAGACACAGAGTTCAAGAGTCACACCACCAGGCATTTCAGTGACTCCAAGCATCCCAAAAGCTGCTGAGAAGGTCTGACACCTGCTCATGTTTACTGTCTGTGGATTCTGTGTGTGTGTGCGTGAGAGAGAGATTTTGCCGTGTGACATTTTACAGCAGCACTTAAATGGAACACAGCCATAATTAATGTTATTAGTAGCATCTGTGCTTTTCCTGTTGTGACAAGGTAAAACACATCTGTTATAAAAAGGTCTATTATGCAGCCCTTAAAGTAAAGCAGCTATGGATTGAAGCAATTGGCCACTGTATTACTTAAACATGTGCTTTTGCTACTGGAATACGCCAAAACGCATTAAAGGAAAATGTCTATTCATCTGTTTAATCCCATTACTGTGTTTAGAGTTGGCTTGGTTGTGTTTACCTTTTCAGCTTGCACACTGGTCAGCGTGCAATCGATGAAATAAAGAAGACAAGATATTTTGGGGGAAATTAGCATAAAGCCATTATAAGTCTTTTTTGTGGTTGCTTATGTGGAGGATCATATTTATCATATCAAGTGACAACTGTTAGTTTCCCGAAAGATTCATTTTCATCTGCAGTCAGTTATCATCTGGTGGAATTACAGCCAAATCCGCTCCCTTTCTTCTGATAATTGATTCTGACTGTGTCTCTTTGTAGTGCTCCTTCTCTCTTGCCGTTTCTTTTCATTCTTTCTTTTTTTTTGCTGTCTCTTGGTTTCTCTGTCCTCCATCTATCTCGGTTCCACCTCTCAAGGATCCGATAGCCAGTGTGTTTTTTTAATAGGTTTTTGATTTGCGCTCATTGGAGATGACTGACGCTGATCGATAGCGAGGCGACCATTCTCTATTGACAACCCTGAGAAAATTCCATTAACTAAATAATTGACTTTAGTCCGTACAAAGATGTATGTGGGCTGTAATCTGCCCCCTCATCCTTGGCTTTGCTTAACAAACATGGAAAGTTAACAGAATACAGATGACCCCAAGTATCAAGAGGACAGGCATGATGGGAAAGAAAAGTGATCCGGACAGACATTTGACTCAAAATGTCAGTTTGAAAAACAACTTAGACAATAAGATGGGTAATTATTTAAGTTTCTTTTCTAATGAATTAAAACTGTGTGATCTACATGTACAAAAAAAACACTTTTGTTTTTGCTCTCTTTTATTTGAAGCCGCACAAAAAAAGGCAGAAAGGTTCTTTTTGCATCAGAAAACACAATAAATGGAAAGGATTAAACTCACGGGCTATCCAAAAATAAATACAGGTTGACAAAGAACATAAATGACAAGCCTTTACCAAACCTGGTAGGTAATCGGTGTGTACATCTTTATGAGTGTAAACATGTGCATGTCCCAAAAGCTGTGTTTTAATTTCAGTGTGTGTACACAGTAAAGTGGGGCACACTGTAAAGCACAGAGTGGGAACACTGAATTATATCTCTGATGGCCACAAGATAATAACTCCCTGTGTTTATGCGCACTATCTTATATTTTAATGTCTCAATAAATGTCAGAGAGATGAGCCACTTTTACTTACTAATAAACCTGAAGTAAGTGTCTATGTGATGATGTGCTTTTAGTGTCTGTGCCCATGCCAGGTGGGCGAAATCTGGCTCGGATATAAAAAAGTTGGACGAGGGCAGGTTTATGATTGAGCCGCTCTGTAAATACATCACCAAAGATCAGGCGGTGAAAAGGTTAGAAAGCTGAAGAAGAAGAAGAAGAAAGAAAAGGCAGTGGTTGTTAGAAAACTGGAAAGATAAAGACAGAAAAGAAACAAAATTCTGCACAGCATCAGTGTGAGAGAGAGATGATGCGTCTGAATGTGGTCCGGGTCAAAAGCGCAGGGATTCTGGGTCACATTGTGCTGAGCTGGAGGTTCTACAGTAGCTAAGCACTGGAAGGTTCAAAAGCACCCGGCTGACTTTTCAGTGACTGAATAATGTGTCAGCACACCCAGCACTGTGGAAAATTAAACAATACGAATCAATATGGCTCAATACAGTATCATTATTTTTTGTCTCTGTACATTTCTGCCAGTCAGATTTTCTCCATTCACAAGGCAGTCACAGAAAAACACTGCTGCAGTCTGTATAGATTCAGCTTTTTGCTCAAAAACCAGCTAGTGAATACCTGAACATGGGCCTTTTAATAAAATGATGCGATTGCCTTTCCTTTTGTTGCTTTAAATCCAACAAAGGCAGCACTTTGGATTGATGCTCTCTTAGTGATTCCAGCACCGGCTCGTGTGCAGAAATTGCGCAGTTTGTAGTCAAAGTGTCTGTTAATGCATTAACCACAGACTGTAAATAAAGATGCACATTGCATCTGTGGCTTTAGCTATCAGGTTTCTGAAGAAGGGCTTTGAAGTTCAAAGCGGGCTGTTCCACCGTTGTCATCTCAGCGTTACCTGACCGTCGACCTGCCAGATGATACAAAAATGGGGAAGGAGTTGGGGGACAGGTGGAGCCGAGACTTTTGTGCATACGTACATGTACTGGCTTTTCCATGCAATTCCATGCGCTTTAAACAAGGCATTAGAAATGCATTAGAGCATTTACAGACATAGTGAGTAAGAATCCAATCAGTTAACAGTAAGTTCATCAATCAATTAGAAACAAGGTGATACAAAGCCAGTACAGTACCAATAATTACTACATTACAATAATTATTAGGTTTTCAAATAACATTGTGAAAGCTTACTGCAGGCAGGTTTGGTATTGATATATTTGTCACCAATGTAGACAGTGGTACTGGTAGCCAATCTAGATTTGGGATGAAAGTTAACTTTGAAACCGATAACCAATAACTTTCTGCTTCCAAAGGCCGATACCGATAATCGATAACCAATAACCAATAACCAATAACCAATAACCAATAACCAATAACCAATAACATACCTGGAGATAAGAACGACTAGTGAGCAAAATCTTTTTTTCCAGTGAAGGTTGCTTTTGGTTATAAAATAATCTACATTACCCATACTTGTTTATGTGTCAATTTTCAATAAATATATAGTTTTATCTTGGTAGTTATTTTGATATTATTATTTAGTAGTCGACTTGCCCAGCATTTCCTCGGAAAGACAGAGTGCTGCAACCGACAACGCGCAAGCGCCTACAGAGACTAGCAGTCTCTCTCACACTCCGTGGCGGGCTTACCAAGACTCGGTTCTCCTCTGCCCGACTCTCCTCTCTCCTCACCCACACTTGAGCATCCATCCTGGGCTATAAAGTCAGCCTGCTCCGGTACCCTGCTGTCCTGCTAGAGGCTGTTCTTAAGGATTTTAAATATATTTCCAAAGTAAGAAAAAAGTCAGTCTGGAGCCCTGACGCGCAAGCCAGATAAGCATCTTTACGACAAGAGCTCATGGGAAATGCAGTCTTCATTCCGGCAAAACATGTAAGTTCCTCGAAGGGGCTTTAACATACACTGTATATATTATGCAACAATAATCAGCAGCATAACTCCTGCGAGTTTCTTTGTTCAGAGATCAAGTGTTCGACACTGTGAGACTCTGCTGGTGCTCTGGTGCCTCGCAACAAATAACTCAGTGGTAATAAAACAGGTTCACCAAATGCCACATTTGTTTACATTAGACTCCAAAAGAAACAGAAGAAAAGAGAAAGGTGGTGTGAAGAGAGGGCAAAGACGTCACTCGAACGCAGGCGGCAGAAGCTGTACATGATGAAAGGACTGAAGTTGCCCTTAGAAGTTCATTCTCTCTAAATCTGTGATTAACTGCAGCACGAGGGGGCTGACGCAGATGGCTGAGGCTCCAGTCTTCTTTAATCATCCATTATTAAGACACACAGACACACAAAAACAGCAGCACAAAATGATGCCTAGCACTCCAGCAGCATTCTAATAGTCTTGTATCTCAAATGAGAAACATATTCAGATAAACAAACACGGCTGTGCCAGCTGCCACTCTGGTGAGATCCTTGTGTTAACAGTGAAACATCTCTCTCCGTTAGCAGGCCGTTGTGTTTCAGGGCTTCTGCTGTGGTCGGCATAAAACTGCACATTCTTTACATTTCTGGTTAAAGAGCTGTGGAGCCGGAAAAGAACTGAACCGACAAACAACTCGCTCGAAAACTTTAATGCACTTAGTCAAAAGGCTATATGAGGTACTCATCAGCGAGTACAAGAAACCACATCTTCTATTTCTTGTTTGCTAAATCAAGCAGAAGAAAAGATTGTTAGGGAACACGTTGTTTAAGACGGAAACATGATTCACGATTTGTTTGATATGGTTTCCTGTATTTATCAGCCTCACCGTCTTCCAGCTGCCCCTCACAGCGGAGGTGCACGTTCTCATTACTTCAACAAAAGTGTCTCTTTGCATACACCATGGGTATCGTCACGGATCAGCTGTTGCTAATAAATGAATGTATGTTGGTCTAAATTCCCTCTGTGTTTTTTTCTAACTCCTCCTCTCGTCTTTGGAAAACCTCTCCTGATTAATTTAACAGTTGAATAACAGCCACGCTATCAGCGCTGTCTTGCTGTAATGTGTTGTGTAGTGGAAGCTTCAAAAATGACGACCGTGGCGTGTCTCATTCATCACCGAACATTTACTGCTCAATATAACAGATTTACAAGGAAGAGCACTGCAACAAAAAAAGGAACTGAACAAGCCCAAGCACCTAGGGACTTCAAAACAAAATACTAGTGGAGGACTCATGTTCTTCAAAATAAAAGCATTTATTTTTCCATTATTTTTAACCATAGCTTCAAAAGAATAATTCACAACCTACTGAAGATTTGTCCACAAAACATAAAAGATCATTATATTTATGTACAACAAGAATCCAATTTTCTACTCTGTTGTTGGTTAGTTAGACAAGTTTAAAGGTACATTGTGTAGGAATTACTCCCATCTAGCGTTGTGGTTGTATATCACAAGCAACTCAGTCGTATTTTTCATGCTGCATTCACGTGAAATCGGTTAGATGGCAGAAGGACAACAGCCGCTGCACGTAACGGCATAAACAAGCCTCTATGTAAACAAGTGGTCCGTCAGCACGAGGCAAAACAATACACGTGACAATATGTTGTCATGGCGATGTTGTATTGTTTACCTGACCCACGTTTTACCGGCTTTCTCTGGACTTCTGTGACTAAAATGACATCTGGTTTGTTACCGATGGCCGTCTGCCCGACTGCAGGTGAATGCAGCATCAGTGTAACGCTCCATTCCTCCTCACTGCGTTACCACCTAACTTTTCACAGACGCCACCTCGACCTGAGCCGACAGCTCCGGTGTTGCCGGTGAGTTTCCGTGGTTTCCTACCGTCACGCTGCCACTGAACGTAAAAACATGGTGACACGACATGGCAGCCACCACCGAGCTTGCCCGCTCGATGTAGATATGAATGATATGAACGGCTCATTCAAACTTCAGTTTATTGATGGAGGTGATTAATTAATGAGGTGGTGATTAATGAAAAACATACTTGAGAACGAAATAATAGATTTTCGTGAATAGATAATAGGGTTGTGAACGATAAACCGATGCGACCGGATATTCGGTTTAACAAGTGAGAGATTCGGCTGTATCGGTAGCAGCCTCCTGAATCGATACAAATTAGCAATGAATTCCTAGATGAATCGGTTGTAGAGTCATGAACCGGTTATCGCTATGGGCTAGAGTGCTTTGCCGTTAGCGGTGTCTTTAATAGCTCATAAATCAATCAACGGGCCATGTATAAACAATTTTTTTTCTGCGAATATCTTTGTTACAACACGATTCGCTAACTGGAGTAGTTTCATGTTGTGTCCAATAACGGAGGGGACGGGGGGTTTAACAGATGACGTCCTGACGTTAGCTTTGCTGCTGCTGTTAGCACACTCCCCATCCAGGAGCTGCTCCTGTCTCTGCTGCCTGCTACAGGTAGACAACCTGGTCCGACCTGCGGGTGTTGAACACCGGACCCGACGTGGAAGCATAGACTAGGCTTTTAATTAGCGATAACTCTAAACCTGGCTGAAAAAAAGCAGCCGTCTTCGACGTATATGTTTTGATATGAGCGTTAGCTGCTGTTAGCCACTGCCTGTAGCTCAGCTAGTTAGCTTCATCGATAAACAAACGTAATACGTAGCGGTCTTGTTGCTAAGGTAACTCCGCTGCCAGCCCCAGCTCTGACCCAGCAAGGAGTTGGTGCTGAAACAAGAACTGGTGCTGAGCAGGCACTGTCTCCGAACCAGCACCGGAACCAGCTCGGTGGAAAAGGGCTAATTACAAAAACGTTCTCACAGATATTGGTCCATGTCAAAGAATAAATACATTGACATGTGATTTTGTTTTTATTCTCTTTTTCTTCTTTCTTTTTTTTTGCCAGTGCTTTAAAGCAACAATGCTTGGGGATATTTGAAAAGAAAATATTGTAGTACTACTGTAAGATAGGCTAGTCACTTTCATAGAATTCTTTGTTTTATAAAATATCTAGCCTACAACAAATATTAACCGTAGAATCGAATCGTCCTACACTGTATCGAATCGGATCGAATCGGTCTGTAATAAAAGGATATCGTTTTTGAATCGAATCGTAATCTGTGTATCTAGATTCATATCGAATCGTTTATCACAGAGAGATGTGCAACCCTAATAGATAACAGTAGAAGCTACACAATGTCCCTTTAAATAGTAACTAGGCTACACTGCATTTCATCAACAGCTCACTGCCCCAGTACATTACCTTTAAACTTAATATAACTGAACATAATCTTCATCTAGTGCGAACATTCAGTACTAATGCCTGAACCGGGGCGACCTTTATTTAACGAGGCAAGAAAGTACCAAGAGCGTGGAGGTCGTGACACAAAACGGCAAACACTGAATGTTAAAGACTTCATTTTAATAATCTCAAGTTTTTGTAGAATTACTCAAAGTCGATGTCCTGTTTGGGACCGGGACCATTTATTAGGAAGTGGTCGGTCATTGTGTCATGTGTTTGTGGACGCAAACAACAACAAGGTCGTCGCTCCGCTTCTTCTGCGAGAACCCCTAAACTCCATCATCAGTCTAACCATCGCTGCTGCCTGCTGTTCAGAAAGGTGACTGTCAGCATGGAGTGTTGCTGAGTGTGTGAAGGCAAACTAAAGTCAGAAAGTATGAATACCCCCCCCCAGAAATACACTTCTCAAGAATATTAAAACACATGAAACAAAAAGGCTTAGGGTGAGTGGGGTGATTAGTGACAGGGAAGATGGAGACAGATATTGAGGTAGATCGAGGGGGTCTTCTGATGAGAAGGTTTTCTTGAGTCTTAAGATCTACTCATCCTCTGGGGAGCCTTCTGTTGTACAGCCTTGTAAACATCAAACCAAACCACTGGCTATGATTTCACACACACCACAAGAAAGAGGGGGGCAGTGAGTCATGCATGAGCTGCATGAAAAACATAGGCTGGGGAGGAAAAAAAAACAAAAACATGGGGAAGAAGAAGAAACAGATGCCCTTGCACAAACACAAGCGGCATCCCATGCTTCCTACTGGCCTCATTCCAGCTGACCTGCCTACAAATGGATGGTTCTTCAGTGCAAGGTAGGACAACAGGTCAGTGTGAGACGCCTATCTGCAGCCCCCTCGTGCAGTTTAATACCATCTGTGAGTGTTTAGTCCATAAAAGTGGACTGTTTTAGAGTCTATGGCCAGACTTTTATACGTTCCTGTGGGCACTTTGCAACTTTTTTTCCATTGTAAAAGTATGTTTCCTATTTAACTGACAACTGACAACGGGATTCAAGCTGACCGCTGCTGTTTTCTATAAAGGATAAAACTGCCAACTTCTTAACAGCCACTTTCCAGGACAACAACTGGAGAGTACTTGTACTGAAAATAATGTTTTCAGGTTTTATTCCAAAAATGTAGACATAAACATAAACTATAAAAAGATCAATGTGGAATTTATTAAGGAGAATTAAATGAAAATGAAATCAATTTTGACTTTTGAGAAGGCCTTTCTATAGTTTTAGGTTTTTCTCATATTTCTAGAGACTGACAACCACAAGAAAGTCATTTGTACCAATTAGAGAGCTGAATGATAAAGTGATGGTGGGGGTATTGATCAGTAAAGTTGCAGCTTTAACACTGACGGTACCTACATTACACCCGTTGCTTCAAGGAGAGAAAAGAGTCTAACTGTAAGTAACGCATGACTGAGGGTGTGCTGCTTTGCACTGACATTTCAGCTCCACATGTGCCCTGCCTGCCCATTTTTGGATTAACCACAACCACGAGTCAGGCACTAGATAGCGACAGCGGTGTAGCCCACTCAGATCTTCAAAACCACTCAGAAATCACTGGGTGACATCACATAGAGGCTATGTCCATCTTATAAATACAGCTTATGGGGGACACCAATCATTTTAACAGCGTTGTTTCAATCAAGTGATGGACTGATTCCATGACACGATGACCTAGCATCTATATTGCTAGGATCCTCCATAACCTATCTGTTGGTCCACCACTACTGGTCCATATCTACCTAGTTAATGAGGACTGCCACGAGTTAGGTTTGATGTAAACTGTAAGCTGGGGTATGAAAGATAATGGGGCGTGAGTTTGTGTTTGTGAGTTAAATGTATTCATTCATTTAACTGCCATGAAATGCCATGAATGTGCATTGGTTTTCCCTTCAGATTTATCTGCAATAACTTTACCGATTTCTCCATATTCAGCCATGGTCAGTTCAAAATGATTAATTGTGCAGTGCGTCATTTCACAAATTTCAGCTGCACTGCCATGATATTCTGCTGTTTTTGGCTAATTAACAAATGTTAATATGTTAAATGTTGTGTCTGCTTAGCATCAGTATGCTAGCATTGTCATTATTTGCATTTGGTTGAAAACTGCATGCCGCTGTGCCTAATTACAGCCTCACAGAGATGTTCAGGCTGTAGACTCTAAGTCTAATTAACACCTGTGTGAGACTGCTAATTTGGCACAACAGATGTATGCAGTCCTACCTTTGCAGTATGAACTTCACACAGATTTAAATACAGATGTGGAGAAGTGGGGGATGGGAAGTGGAAAATGAACACAATACTTGATATTTTTGTTGGGTTTTTGTTAAATGTTACGGATGAAAAAAGCTCAAAAATAACACCGTCTAAGTCAATAAAATGGCTGGGAATTAGAAAAAAAAATCATTCAGATTATCAGTATGCATGTAGGTGGGTGGATCACTCCAAAGACCAATCATTTATATTAGTTTGGATAGAATGTTTTGCACAGAGCACATACAACATTGCACTTCTCGACATATAATTTGCATCAGCCGACACTCAGTGGAAAAGCAACTGCCCATAAAAGGCTGTTTGATTAACTTAACCCTTTACAAAGGAAGAGAGAAAAGAAGAAACCTCATTAAGATGTCAACATGAAGTGTGAAAAGTCACACATTAAGACCAGTGGGTTTTAGGGGAGAAAGATTAGGCAGTGTTGTTTGTAGCTCCATAATTGGCAAATGTTGTGTTAGTATATGTGTGTAATTTAATCATCTTGTTATTTACTTATGTCATTATTTCTTCTTTCAAGCCATTTTTAAATGTCACTGTTTTTTTTGTTGTTTTCCGGACATTGGTTTTTGTCTTATGTCTCTCGAGACTTACACCTCTACCTCCACCTCCACACTGACCCAGTGGATATTTTAACATGACATCAAGGAACATGAAAATGTGAGATAACCGAACATGATTTGAATCGGTCTCCTACGAAACAGAGACAGAGGACAAAGAGAAAAGGACAGAGTGGAAAGCGGGGAAGGTTGACGAGTAAAGAGCAGACAGGAACTTAAAGAGGATTTTGTCAGCTGCTCCTCCTTATCGCTTACCGGTCAAAGAGCCAGATGGACAAAAGGGGCGAGTAGATCTTAGGAACAAAGAGAGTGGGTGAGTGTCAGACAGACGGAGGTGGTAGGGATGGATGTGATGTGGTTCGATGTAAAGATAGCAGACCAAAAGAGGAGAGGAAACAGTGTACATCTTGAAGTGGATTGAGGGATTACCTGCACAGTTGGAGCATTTGTGAAAATTGGTTGGATTTAGACCACATCAAACACAAGAAATCAAAACTCTACCGACATTTATCGTACAATGTGTTTGGAATGTGTTTTTCTGACATTTAGCTGCCTTTTGTGGGATTTGTGTCGGCCTCTTAATGAGCCGCTCTGATCCTCTGCAGTTTTAATTTACAAAACGATGCAGTATAGAAGAACTTCAGCAACAGCACGGTAAAGATAAAAGAGAGAGGAACACATAAATGCATCAATGTATTAAACAGAAATGTTCTGAAATTCAACTTCTTCAAAAAGAAACATCTTTTAATTCTAACATAAGAGAGATGTTTTTTTCCCCAGGTGTCACCATGCATTATCTGTTCCTTAATGTCTCCTCTTACAGTTCACTAACTTCTCTTATACAGTAGCTCTTTCCACATTTCCTATTTGCATGCATCATTATATTTGGCAGTTTATGTGCTACTGCCTGCAACACATCAAGCCACTAAGTTCTCAGATTAGCAAAGCAGTTATGCAATGATACACAGAATGCAAAGGGATTAGTAAAAGCAGTGAAAGCAAACAGCTAGAGTGAAAAATGTTGTAAAGTGTACACTGATGATGATGACGATGACGATGATGATGATGATGTTGATGGTGACGATGATAGTGATTATGTAATATCATAATATTTCCCATCCCTGGGAATTCTGCCTCTAAAAGATGCACTGCTTTTCAACCATAAATCACCATCTTGCAGTTGTACACTCTTGTACACTCTACAGCAGGGAGCTACGTATATACTGAGCACTAGACTGCAACACTGGAGACACCATACTGTAGATATACCTGAGCACACAGCTACACAAATGCAAAGGCGCTGACAGTTAAAGTCATGGCCATACACCATGTAATTGCTTGTTTGTAATTCTCTGAGCAAATGTGTTGTTAAGAGGATAGCTAACTGCATCCTTAGTATGGGCACAGTGTCATCCACAAAAACAGCAGGTGGCCGTATACAGATACACAGCGTACTGGCCAAGGATTGGTCCAACAGAAACAAACACATTTTGTCATGTCTCTCATATCAATGTACTGTATATCCAGAACTGTACAAATGTTTTATGTGCTTTTATTATTTCCATTCGTATCCATCACCCAGGTGGATCAGGGAAACATCTGATACGTCTCATATTCATACTGCAGCCCGAAGCTGACCCTAAACATATAGTCAGAGTCCATTACCTTCAAAGACAGAGAAAACAAGGAACCCTATACTGTAGATGGTAAGGGAAACAATATGAACCTGTTTCAGTCTTGGAAAACATAAAGAGACATAAGAGATGCTGAAACAGCTTAAATGACTTTAGAACAACTGTGCCATGTAATCCAAGAAGTTTGGGACCAACTACCTGCAAAGTGGCTTGAACAACTGTGCATAAGTGCACTATGAAGAATCAGTGACGTTTTAAAAGGCTTGTCACGGCAAATGTTGATTTAATATAGGTTTTAGGCAGGGATGGGACAGCAACCCTATGTAACATTTATTGCACATGTGTCCGTGACTGACTGGGTGATCATGATTCTACCAGTGGTAAGCAAAATGCTATGTTACTGAGTATTCCTACTAATTGGTCTTTCAAAATGCACTAGCACAGAGACTATTAGAGGGGCATTTTCAGTCTGTAGCATCTATTCTCACTAAATAAGATGGTTCAGCAAATGGAGGCTTAATCTTGCCCTGATATGCCCACTACTCCTTTTATTTAAACAGTTGTTAATAGGTCTGTGACCTCTAGTTCTATCCCTGTCTGTTTTCTAATCCTATCTCCTAAAAAAAAATCCAACTTGGATCCCACCACTCTGGAGAACTACAGACCTGACTCTAAACTTTCTTTATAGATCTGAGACAGCTCCTTTTTACGTTGCAGTGGCCTTTTATTGGCTGAAAATGCAGAAGATTATTCCATCTTAGTTTTCTTAGACTTTAGCAGTACTTTCGACAGAGTGGATAGCCCCATCTGTCAATTGCTGACTCAGACTCCCCCACTACCCTTACAGAAAAAATACATGTACTTCACATGTGTATAACATGTGAAAGATTTTGCATATGGGAATCATGTAATTTGCACATGGGAAACATGTGGTTTTGGCTCAATTTTATGTGAATCACATGTGATGTGATCACCACATTGTGTTACCATGTAGAGCACATGTGTAAAACATGTTACCACGTGTGGAAAATGGGTTCACATGGGAATTCACATGTGCTTCACATAAAATTGGGCCAAAACCACGTTTCCCATGTGCAAATAGCATGATTCCCATGGGCAAAATTTTTCACATGTGAATCACATGAAGTTCATGTGGTTTTTCTGTAAAGGTAACTCACCCAATGGTTTTCCCCAAGGTACAATCCTGGGTCTGATGTAATTTTCCATTTAAATGGTCCTTCTCAGTGACTTCATCCGTATATTCAATAAAAAATGTCAATAGGCTGATGACAAATCATTGTACCTACCAATCAGAGGGACTAGTACATCCTAGCAACCCTTCACAACTGTTTCACTGAAATAAAATACTGGATATCAGACAATGTCTTACATGTGAATCAAACAAAATCTGAGGTTGTCATAGTTGGTCAACCCTGAAAAAGCCCTTCATGAAGCCCTTCTCCGCAATTTTTGGTGTACTGTAATCTTTGATCAAGATTTCTGCTTTACACCTCTGGTGAAAAAAGTTGTTTGGTCATGTTTCAACCAGTTGAGATATAGCCAAGGTCAAGTCAGCCACGGATCTTGAAACTTATAGCATACGGTATATGCTTTTATTTTCTCCCACATTGACTACTGCAGCCCTCCATACACTCAGTCAAAAATCAATCCAGCACATACAGAATGCTACAGCTCCTCTCCTAACCCAGGCAAAAAGTTAACATTCCTCTACTACACTGCACTTGCTGTCCATTTATTTTAGGGCTGGTTGTAAAATTATTTCCATTGCTTTTTAAGGCAAAGCTTGGGCAAGGCCCTGCCCTATATTTCTGAGCCTTTATCTGCCTCTTAGCCAAGAAGCAGTGTGATGTGGCTCTGCTTGCCACATTAAGGTCTAGGCTGAAAACCAAAGGTGTCCTTGCTTTCAGGACCCCTCAACTTTGCAACAACCTACTAGAACAGATCAGACTTCCAGAATCAGTTCCCCATTTTATCTCATTTCTAAAGACATATTTTTAAAATAAATATTTTTTGTGTGATGCATGATTTAATTTGTGTTTTACTTCAATTTGTTCACGTATAAAGGACTTTATATTTGTATTTAATTTATTTTTTATTTAAAAAAAAAAATGCTATACAAATTAACAATTGTGATTAGAATTACTGTGTGCGCAAATCATCTCAATTTTACTTTCCTTTTAGTTCAGTCTGATGAAGAGCTATGAGCTCGAAACGTTACTACTGATGTGCTAATAAATCTGCACATAAGGGAGCTGATGTGTGCGGTCTCCTTTTTTTGCTTTTCACTTTCCTTTTAGTTCACATGCCCGGTTGCATTAAGGTTATTACTTTAATAATACAACATAATTGCTTATATACATAGGCTGTGCTGTGACATTGTCCAGGCAATTTTCAGAGAAACTGGATACATGCGATGTCTTGTGCCTACTTAGAAACATAACTGGAGTTCATGTTGTCATTATCTATGATCTCACCCTTTTAAACGTCCTAGAAAATGCTGCGCAACAAGTCACCCGGGTGTGTAATACAATTCTGAAGTCTTTTGACACAGCTCCAAAGTACTCCCCAGTAAACAACAAATCCAGTTTGTATTTTATCCACACTTATGAAAGGAGTTGAAAATCAATCCATGCAGTATTTGCACTTTTGTCCTGCCATAATTTAATAGTTCACACATATACGAGCTCACGTTCTCTCTGCTTCTCAGCCACTCTCACACAGTCACAAATTGTCAGTGGGTATTAAAGTGGGTATTAAATCATCTGAGGTTTTGTTTGTTCTATTTCATGCCACATTATCCGTGGAATAAATATTAGTTTGCTCTAAAATGTAGAGCCTTGGTCACTCGTATTATATAGTAAAGACTACTACAGCAGTTAAACAGCTACAGAAGATATTTCTTGTTCTGATTTACGTCTTCATACATTTCATCAGTCCTTTTTTTTCCTTTTTCTATCTTGTTTTTTCTCTGTTTACATTTCCGCTTCCCTCCACGGACACTACATCCTTTCTCCTCAACAGGCTGGGCACTGCTTCATGTTTATCATCATGTGGTGATGAAAAATAAGAATGTCGCTCCCCACAGAGATGAAAGTATAGATAGAGAATAGACACTGAGACAGGAAGACAGAGGCATGAATATAGTGCGGCCTATAAAAAGAGGATTCTGTATTTAACTCAACTACATTCCCTCATCCTCCTGTTACACATTAAAGTCATTTGTACATCATACAACACTTCCTCTCTTCCCAATTCCCCAAAAGGTCGAAGGTCACCTCAGCCTCTATATAAAGCTCAGTCTGTTTGGTCGCCCCTGCTTGTGAGCTCCTGTTTGAAAAAAAAAACCTTCCTCTGTTTTGCCCTCATGTGCAGCTGCTGAGTCCCTTCAACCTCGGCCTTATTGACAAGGGATGAGACACCGGGAGATGTTTAACCCCACGACCTTGCTGTCTCTCAAAGTTCGCTGAACTAGCAGTGGCCACTTCAGTGTTTACATTGTTCTTTAATGCCTCTGGGACGAGGGCAGGCCCTGTCTATCCTGTCTGCTACAAGGTTACGGAGCAGTAAAGTGCGAATACACAGCAGGGAGAAGAAAGGTTTACATCAAGTAGCACTTGACGGAAAACATATGCCATCACGTTTCAGTGGAAGTTTTCATCCTCTACATGGTTCTTTCATAGTAAAATGCATAAGATCTAAGGCTATAAAGTTCAGTTGAGTTCTCTAGTCTTGAGTTGCAATGAAAGACTTTCACTATAGGGTAAGAGTAACTTTTATGCACAACTCTCAAGTGATTACACAATAAATCACATGTCTGCACAGGGCAAGAGCCACTTAGACACAAATAAATCTGTACATTTTTCACACACTTTTAATGCAGCCATGTCATTCTGGAGTGTTTTTTTTTATATGAACTTGCTGCAATCTCCAATATAAATTCAAGATGCCTTGTGGAGCTTTCTGGTAAACAAGCTGCTTACAGACAACCATAAGGTCTTAGAAACTTGTTAAAGACATATTCCTCGCTCTAAAACATTTGTACAAGTAGTTCATGTTTTAAATATTCTAAATCCCATACTGTTTGCATAAATCCAGTACATCTGTTGGGGTGTTTCTTTCATTAACTCTAACACTGGAACAGTGAGAAAGTAATGACAGGATGTGAATGTGACTGTGCATGTGAAGCCACCCACATGAAATTCTGAGCAGGGTAAGTATCCTGCATTCAGATACTTCATATACTAAATAAAATTATGCAGATGTAGGAAGATAAATTGTCTAACAAAAATATATACACTGTTCCAAATTTTATATAGCAGTAAAACCTTTTGGGGTAAAGCTGCCAAATAAGTTTAGCTGTTGATTGTCTACTGCCAAACAAGTGATACTGCAACATACATCTTAACATCCAGTGTTTCAGATGGTTTGTTCTTGACGACTGTTTTAATTGCAGTCACCCTAAGACATGCCACTGAAGCAGAGGGCTCACCTCTGTCAGTGTAACCACAGCCAATTAGGACACAAATAACCTAAAAGATTCTCTGTAGCTCGAGTCAATTTAATCCTGTTTTGCAAGTCAAATAGATATGATCTATATTCTTAACACTTTTATTTTTATCAATTGTTTTTGTAAAATTCCTCATAGCCTTTTGATAAATGCCAAAACAGATCTAGATAACATACTGTACGTGATACGGTATTATTCTAAAAGCAAATGTCCTCCGTCTCACACAAAAGGGATTGACTTTAGTCTTCGAAAAACATCCACCAAAAAAGTCAATGGAAAACAAATGTTGCCCCTTCTGTGTCACATCAATCAACACAAAATCTCTGCTCTCAGCCAAGCCGATTTCTCTAAACCATTTCTCGCCATAACTCCCCGCGAGTGGATGCAATAGCTGCGGCGATGCGATCATTCTCTCAAGCAGTTGGAGCAGCTTTCCATTTTATATCACCAGCTTATTCGGGGAAATCGTTTACTTAAAGTATTACACTGGGATGATTTAACAGGCAGGCATTGAAAGCTTGTGTGTTTGACTAAGGAGCTCATAGAAACCAAAACCAATGGCAGACTTTGAAAGCAAACACTGTTTCCTGAAGAAATGAAGGATTTGGACTCACCTGCGCAAACAGAGGAGGCTAGAGAAAAAGAAAGAGCGGGAGAGAGAAATTGCCGGTGACATACAAGGATGGCGGCACAGCCTGAGAAACATGCTTGATCACAAGACATTACTCGGAGGCAGAAGACAGTGAGAGTTACACTGAGCTTGGACGTTATCTGTTTTCTGTGATGCATTTCCCCGCACCTGTTGTCTGACTTCTCACAAACAAATTGGACTTCCTTCTTTTTAACTAGACGGCCAGACTTCTCAGACAAAGAGATGAACCAGACTTCCTGCCAAATCGGGATCCAGACCACATGTGCGATTTAAAGGGATAGTTCACCCAAAATTCAAATTTCACTCATTATCTATTCACCCTCATGTTGACTAAGGGCTGGGAGAAGTTTCAGAGGGGCTCCTTGCAGCACTGCATGTCCATATGACGGTTGCGAACAGGGCTCACTTTTCTTTGTCCAAAAAGACACACCAAAAAACATCCAAATAACTCCATAGTGCTCGTCTGTGATGTCCCTCTTGTATTGAAGCCCCAACATGAGAAATTGTTCCAAAAATAATGAAATAAATCTATATTTTAAGCTTGTTTGTAGCGGAAGCTCCCAGTGTTGCTCTGCCGGAATCTTGCGCGATTTGCGGAGCCGTGAACTGGGTGACACAGGAAGAGCAGTGAACTGAGACACTGGGAGCTTCCACTACAAACAAGCTTAAAACATAGACTTATTTAATTTTTTTGGAAGAATTTCTCATGTTGGGGCTTCAATACAAGAGGGACATTACAGACAAGCACTATGGAGGTTTTTGGATGTTTTATGGTGTGTCTTTTTGGACAAAGACCAAAGTGAGCCCCGTTCGCTACCGTCATATGGACATGCAGTGCTGCGCGGACCCCCCTGTAACTCAGAGAAGGCATGGAGGACTCTGAAACTTCTCCCAGCCCTTAGTCGACATGAGGGTGAGTAGATAATGAGTGAAATTTGAATTTTGGGTGAACTATCCCTTTAACACCCAGCCGATGACTGGGCTGATCTATGACAAGGATGAGGATCCTCACAGGCCGAGGTGAAGGACCCCTCTCTCTGTCTGTGGTGTAAATATGAGCTCCTTCTCAGTGCCATCAAAACTAAAGAGATCATCGCTGACTGCAAATAGAAACTCACCCAATTCCCATCAATGTGCAGTAGAAATTACCACTTATAGACTGACTTCACCTTGTCTGAATGTGCCGACTGCCTGAGAGGAAAAAAGGCTCAATAAACAATTTTGTGCTTTGATGTGACAGGCTTCTGAGTGAAATGGAATGTGCGATGTTGCATTTTGAGAGGGATTTGATCAACTGTTCAGAGACTGGCTCAACAAAGAGTTAGCGATTTATAAATGTAGATGACTTTTCACTTTAACCTGTTAAAATCTGGAGGGAGAAATTTAGAAATCTAACACGCACTCCTTTGCCGACCGATTCAGACATCAAACCCAGACTGCAACACACACCAGCAACCTAAGAACTAACAAAGTGCAGTTTTGATGGGGCAGGTTGGCTGATCACCCCCAAAGCACTTTTAGTTGCATACATTTATGTACATACTCCTGAGTGCTTAATAAGTCATAATTTTCTAGAGTCATAAATACTCATACATTTTTTCCACTGCAGCAAAAGGATAAACAGCAACATTATCACCGTCATCTCAAGGTTTTGGGCCATAGATCTTATTTTATCCACTGGCAGTTAAGACCTGGTAATAGTAGAGTGCAGATCTATTTTTATCTACTATATGTTCTGTATTTTTAACCACTACTTAATGTATAGTGTTACTCCCTGAAATTAGGTTGCAAATGGGTTGGCTGTGATTCAAGGTCCAACAGACTTATGTACATTGCCAGTGGACCGAGCTGTTCTGCATGCGTCTTGTGCAAAAATAAAGTGTCTTGGGTCACTTGCATGTTGTCCTTGAGAATAGCCGAAACACAAGTTTTTCTCTGGGTTGATACGCGCCGCTATAATTACAATGCAGATGATAATAAATTGTTTGAACTTGAACCTCAACTCCCTCCTCTCCATTTCTCTTTACTCTCACTTCTCTGCTCAGAATGCAGGACATTTTATTTCACGGCCAAGTGCGGGAATAGTAAAGGTCGACAATTCACAAAAGCCCTTATGTCTTTAAGTGGACAGGAGTGGAGGTAAAGGCTCTGTTTTTATTAATTACAATGCTTCACTTTTGGCTCTATAATCATCACTAGAGTCATTAATTTCCTCTTTCTGGATTGTCCTATTACAAAGCTCTGATTGTGCTTTAAGAATACCTTCGATCTCAATTCCAAGAAAACCAATAAATGTCTAATGTAACGGAACACGGCTCCCTGAAGGCTCCCGGATGCCTCGTGTGCTGCTGGTTAGAGAGTGTGACACAGTGTTGAGTGAGAAACTGAAAGACAAGCACGCTACACCAACAGCATATGCTGACCCCGAGGTCGTGCTTAATCCGAGATGTTCCTACAGTATCTGCCCCTATTTGAGTGTGTGTGTGTGTGTGGGGGAGAGAGTGACATTCACACCAGAGAGAATGATGTCACAGGGGGTAAGAGGGACACGTTAAATGGAAACTTGGGGAGAGGCGCATCATTCCTGTCTTCATCTCATGGTGTTTGGGCTTGAGAGGATTGAGACCCGGCACAAAGAGAATCAGTGAGGATGCTTGGAGGGACCGCGCTGCAGAAACTCTTCACGTCTTTGAACTGCTGGACGAAACATTATTAGGCCGCTCGCATTGATGTTAATGCTCCTGCTATTATTCACCACTTATTTTCTTTTGAAGAACTCAAATGTGAAGCTCAGGCAATCAATATCACTGCATTAGCACTGGAATCAAATGCCATTTTTGCCCTATAAAAACAAATAAACACAACATGCAAGCAACTAGCTGCTAATCACAGCTTGCTGCGGTACCTATAGTGCGATGAGGTGGGGGTGGGGGGTTGTTGTTGGGAGCCAGAGAGAGGAATATTGAGAAGAAGGCACAAATATCTGATTTACATTCATCATGTTGCCAGAACCAAGACTCCAAATGAATGTTAATGTCGGCCTTTGTCTGCTTGATGTGTACGTGGGCAATTGTTTGCTGACACTTTCACCACAACTTTATGAATTGATGATATAGTGGCTGCGTGTTGTGATTGCTGTGGAGTTCCTCTGTCTCACGGGGGCCGAAAGAAAATCAATTACTCTGAGTTTAGCTACTATTTACATTCAGCCTCCCTCTTTATTTTAATCTTTTTTCATTTCCTTTTTTTATATTTCCTTAACTGTACTATCCTCACCCATATGTGAGATGAATGTCCTCCGACTGGTCCCCCTTCCCACGTCCAAAACACTCAAACTAAGTGAACAGCGAGAGGGCTGAGAAAAGGTGAGAAGGTGAAAGTGAGCAACAGAAGATTTCAACCCGACCTTCCACCGACTGTCATCGACAATATACATAAGGTTAAGAAAGATAGAGAAGATAGCGCGCTCTCTGCCTTGGGCGGGACTCAATGGGAATATTAGCGATGCTGTTTTATCTGCTTCAGAGAGAGGGCTCCAGGAGAATACAACACACTCCAGAACTGAACTGCCAATTTTTCAAAAGGTGCGAGAAAACAGGGGGGAAAGAGTGAGACGAAGAGAAGGCCCCGAATGCATATATATATATTTTTTTTTTAAATCTAGCAAGTTCCTGAAAGATCACAGACGCAACTGCCTTCCCAGTAACCCAAGCCATGCTCTTCCCTCCTTCACCCTGGCCAATATCAAAAGTTTCCAAGTCTGGAAGAAAATATGACATGCAGTTAAACGTGACCTTTAACTTTAACAAAATATAAACTGTATCAAGTATCACACGTTTCTACCTACAGTACTATAAACTCTCAACTCCATAAAAAAAGTCAGGTGTCTCTGATGTGTGTCCCATAAGGAAAACATGAAAAGGAATGATTTAATGTTTAAAAATGGGTTTCAAACAAACGGCTGCTATAATTCATTTAGTCAGTTATGAGCTGAAAAATTCAAAGTTGAGCTATCTACCTAGCGTTAGGATAAAAGAAATTCCTCCGTCAGTTCAGTAGATGTGTATTTGACAGTCTTGTGATTGCGGTATGATGGCATTATATTGAATCTGGTTGCTTTCAAGTTCTTTAAAATGTTTTGAGTAGTTTGGGTAAAAATGTTTTAATTTTTCACTCAGGGTCATACCTTCATTCTTTAACCACAAAAATGTTACATTACTGAAATGGTGCAGCATATTTTTCATCCCTGCTCTGACCTTCCTTAACCCTGTCCTGACATATTTCTTCCTTTACTGTGTGGCGGAAGTTACATTCACTCCACTGTTGAGCTACACTGCAAACATTGATTCAATAAATAATAGATTTTTTTGCATGTACAACGCACTTCATGCCATATGAAGGCCGAATCATCACTGCGCAGGTCGCACAACACAATGTACCAGTAATGATAGTACGTGTGGGAGCAGCACTCTGACGTCCATCATGCTGAGATTAAAGGGAAGAAAAAACACCATGGAATATGAATTCATACGTTGTTTCTGTGACTCCAGGGATGTGTATCCATGGTTTGGTGGATTCAGCTGTTGCCGGGCGAGAGCGTGTTTATACTACTGTATGTCATTTGTTAATTTTTCTTTACAGATGCTGGCAGTGTCAACGAGACACTATTTGACAGATTCCATGACTGAACGTTTTAATAAGGGATTTGTTGGCTATGGAGCTTAAAGATTCTGGCTCTTTAACTACTTATAAACAATTTAAAAATAGAACCAATCAGGAGCGTTGCTAGCCATTAAGCTCTACTGGCGCACAACTCAGAACCATAGGCACTGATTTATGTTTTTGTAATGGGTGCGGAGGGCAGAACCTGTATAGGCACACACACATATACACCCACTACACACAAAAACAGCACTGTCCATGTTACAGTGATGCTCTACTACAGAACTGACTATACAAGCACTGATGCGCATATCATGCCCACACAGGACTCGAGGCTCCTAACAGCAATAAAAAATGTGAGCTTACTTTAAAAAAAAAAAATGCCCACAAACCATCCATAGAACCCTCGGCCTCCTTATACTTAGCGTTTCTACATCCTTTACTGTAGCAGTGTCCTTTTGTTTTCTTTTTTACTGCTTTCCTCCTTATTTGTGCCTAAAACTCACTGGTTGCATTGCATGATTGTGAAACCTGATGTCTGACGGTCTGTTAAACGCTCTTTTCTCCCTCTTTTCTTTTTACTCGGATTAAAATGCCATCCAAAATAGGTGATCATGACTAACACACAGACGGAGCACAAATAAAAATTGATATAACTTGCAGTTTATTTGCGGATTTTGATTGACAGAGGAGGTCCCGGAGCAAATCAAACAGGTAACGGTCAAATTAAACCCTGCCTCCAGTGGGTGCTCAACCTTTTCAGTATGACTATGCTATATGACATTGATACTGGGGCACAGCTAATTTAAAAGCGGTCTGGTGACGCCCACGGAACTGGTCATCAGAACCCATTCCTGGCAGATAGATTATACACTTCTAAAATCTACAGGAAATTACATAATGCACAATGTTTGTTCAAGCTTATACAACATTTTGCACCTGTAGCATTCACAGAAAGATAAAAGTAACTATTTGGTGTTGCAGACTCTGTCAGTCCACGTCATCCAGCTGAAGGTGCGTCTTGCTGAAACATACAGCAAATTGTCAGTCACTGACATCTGAAATGGTGAAGTGAAGTGAGTGCTACCTTGGAGACACATTAAACTCTACATAAAAATTGAAGCGAGCAACAGAAAGTGCTAAAGCCTGTCTAGACATTATCTATCTTTTTTTTGCATCTTTTCCATCACTCCTCTGCTCAGAAATAGCAAGTCCCCCCCTTCATGTTTCACAGCCACATTTTAGGGAGGTGGTGTGACTGATGTGCCAGATTAAAATAGAATAAGAAACATTTGTCAAAGAGAGTTTTGATTGCTGACGGCAGTGGAATGGTTCATCCACCCATCTGAAAACTTGTAGTATTTTAACATCAAGTTTTTCTAAACATGTTTAGAAAGCTGCACTACTGTATTTCTTTCTTTTGAGTTCAGAAGCCTTCCATTCCTTCATGTATGTCTCAAGAACAACAACCCGATGTACAAAAGGTTTTTTTTGTTGTTAAAATCCTTTGGCACCATTACACAATTCAGATTCACCAATTTAAATTCCCTACTTTTTGTTTCAAGTCACCAAAGAACGCTGCACAAGAAATTAGTTTGAACTCTCAGTTTTGTCACTAGATAATAGTGATACAATAGTGCATTCAACTTGAATGAAATTCATACAGCACTTAGGATGCCATGACTTTGACTCTTTAGATGTAGATACGCCCCTTCACAAAGAAAATACCTCTTCCTGGGCTGAAAGCATCACAGTGATAAACTCGATATGCAGAATTGTGGTATTGTACAGTATGAATCATTTTAGAAAAGACAGGATAAAAGAGAAATGACCCAGTCTTTGAGCTATAGACTGGGGGCAAATCGCTTATAGCTTTGATCAACAATCACAAATAGAAATGTTGAAATAACCTGCAATGTCAAGCATTCATTTAGAAAAACTCAACATAAGTTCAAGTTTAGATATTTCTGACTAGACATATGCTTTATGATGGAGGTATATTCTGCATCCATGCAGAGCTCAGTCGTCTTCTATTTAAGATTCCCAAACACTGAGATATTTGGATTCAGTTTTGTGTGTTCAAGCAACATTCATCAACATTATCTTTTCATTTCTGCCAAAGTAAGACAACAATATTTAATGGTTCTCATGACTACCCTAGTTGTGCCAATGACAGTAGCCTATGTAAACAATCTGCTATAATATGAAACACAATTCATCTAATGGCTACTTAAACAACAAGGCTTATCTACTTTCAAAGCGAGTATGAGAGTACAAATCTCATTTTAAAGAAAGGGCACGTAAAGGACAAGACACGCGGGAAAGTGAAATTCTGCTTTGAGGCTTCTTTCTTAGGAGTTCACACACTCTAATGCAACCTCTTCACATCATCCATGTCTCATCTATTTCTAATGAGCTGCCCCTCTCTTGGCTTCCAAACATATATGTACAATTTTAAATCGATTCATCACTTAGTTTCTTTGTGCAATTTCCAGCTGATGCAGCTTTAACCACGTGAGGGTTTCAATTCCACGGTTTGTGCTTATCTGGAGCTTTTTAATTTTTGTGGATCCAAACTGTAGATGATGTGATCACTATCTCTAAAGGTTTTATTTTTTTTATGTTTTACTGAGGAGCCATCCTATTGCAGGAGTAGAGGTCTGGTTTTTGTCTATTTCTGTCAAATTCAGTGTCCAAATTTGTTGCTGTTGACATGATACTAACATCTGCAGCTATTATTTGGGCTTACTGGGCTGTTTACTGAAGCTAATTGCTAAGTGCTCAGCATAGAAATTCTGATGAAGTGCAGAGTTTTTCTCACATGAGGGAGCCTGCACATGGTTCAGGGTTTTATTCTCTTCATTTTTTTCTTTCTTTTATGTAAATGCATGAACAATTGTGTTGTTCTGTGCTTGTTCTTATGAGTTAAAATCTGCATATAAGCAAAATAAGTTACCAAATACATAAAACATTATTTCCGATGTAGGCGTACAACTACACTATCGACCTATTACTTTTCTAATTTACATAGACAAACACTGATAATGTGTTTGCTGGAGCACCAAAAAAGAGTAGGTTGGGACAATACTTTCAACAAGTGTGCTCACACCTGAAGCAAACATTACACCGGGGTGGGTGTGCAGACAAAAAGTAAGCAAAACACTCACAGTGCTCTCACAGTCTGTATCTAAAAAATCTAAGCATCAAAGATGATACATACTGTAGGAGCTCTTATATACCTTTACCAGTGGACTCCAGAGAACAAATAATCACTAAGAATGCAGTGGGGATGGGCACTACCTGTGCCTTACAGGGTAATGGAAAACAGAAACAGAATGTAATAATCATTATGTTGCATGTGGATGTCTTTCTAGGGTTGTTTGGAAAAATCTTGGTTTAGAAGCATCATTGTCAGCATGTCTGTGCCAGTAGGCTACTATAGTTTAATGGTTGTCGTTGGTTTGAAAGTCCTAAGTTTAGAATTCGGTTTCTGTTAGGATGAGACATTCACATGAAGGTTAGAATTAAAGTTGGGGTATGGAGCTTGGGAGTTCAACAAGTGTGACAACCAGAACAGCTGCTATACCATTGAGGGGGGAAAAAACAATACCAATGTGTGTCCATGCTAGTGTACATCATACAATTAAGTCATATGACACTAAATATCATCAATGATTTTGATTTTGAAACGATGGGCTCATTTTGAAAGAGTTTTATAACCGGATAATGATCCAAATTAGAAATTCATAAACATCTTTTTCAGGTCCTCATCATCCATTCTGCTGTAAGAATTGTAATTAATAGAATTTAATCTTGACATGACAGTTTCTATGACTTCATTTCATCTTAATTGGCTTGCTGAGCTGAGAGACCAAACCGGATAAGGAGCCGTTGATGTGGTGGATATTGCCGGCTGAGAGAGAACAGTATCATTTTCCTGACGGAGCCCTCAGAAACAGATGGTTTCCTGGGCGAGAAGGGTCAGACGAGCGCTTTCTTGCTTATTTCTTGGCTCGGCTGTCATGCAGATCCTCAGCTGGGAGCAGTTGGTTGCCATTTAGCCTCTTTTCCTTGCGAGCAACAAGTGCATGCTGTCCACGTCCTTGGTGCAAGTGCAGGTTGTAATGGAGCACACAGTGATGAGGCACACAAGACCATTAACAGAGGTGATGAACTCGTTTTTCCCTTTCTCATAAG
Organism: Trachurus trachurus; assembly: GCF_905171665.1. Lineage (NCBI taxonomy): Eukaryota > Metazoa > Chordata > Actinopteri > Carangiformes > Carangidae > Trachurus > Trachurus trachurus. The sequence continues at coordinate 18,141,766 of NC_139908.1, read as the reverse complement.
AGACACTTGGACTTGTGTCTCTCCAGAAAGAAGAGGTCTATTGCAGTTACAGCTGTGCCGCTGACAGATTGAAGATGAAGTGAACAGTTTCCTCAGCTCAGGTGTTTTGAGTGTAAGTGTTTTTGTTTTGTTCTGGAGAGCAACACCTTGCCAAGTGAGCCTCCTACAATTTGTAGAGTCAGATCAACTAAGAATGTAGTTGAAATACCGAGCTATGGGTAGCGTGCAAGGACAAGTAAGGGTAAACAGCCCTGTGGTGCAGCAGAGCTGGCTGCAGCTTGATGTGGCATTGTGGAGAAGATGCCCCAAAGACCACAAGAAGTCTTGAATGCGCCTGGCTTAGTCATATAATGTCCTTGAGGACAGCGGCGAAAATCGGGGCCATGCAAACTGGCACTTTCAAAAGCTCTCACTGAATGAGTAAGAAGCGCATGGCACCGAGTTAAAACAAACACACGGCGAAACAATGAATAAGCAGGAAAAACCAAAGCACTGGATGCCAAGGTTGGCACCAGAAACACTGTGACTCACTGTTTCAATGTTCCTCCTCCTCATCCCCAAGAAACTATTTAGTCAGATGACAATGGTGGAGATTTTTCAAATAAAGATGTCATATCTATGCAATGTTATGACTGTAAATAATTATTCAAAATATCAAACACAATCTTTTCTATTTTCATCTTTTTTTTTGTACTCTGGCAACTATCGTGCTTTTCCAGGAACCTATTTTGTTCCTGCAAATTGCTCATTTTCTAAGCCCAACAGCCAAAGATATAAAATTTACACCGATATAAAACAGAGGGAAGCAGTAAATCCACTCATTTGAGGAGGTGGAACCAGCAAATGTTTGGTATTTTTCCTTGATGAATGACCCACACAATGAAATTGCACCACGCTAGTTTACATGCAGTGGGTTTAGGGGGGTAACGACAGCCAAGGAGTGACATGTAATGATATTCATCTGTTGGATTTAAAGCCACAGTGCTGCAAGCAGATGGCACACACCCCAGCTTGCTGAAACACTCAATCACCTCATTAGACAAGTACTTCCACCTAATGTGCTTATAATGGAAACACATGGCTGATTTGTGGTAAGGATATGTTCTGCTGGATGTGCATGCTTTAACACCCAGTTCCCACTCGCAGTCGAATGCCAATGTTTAATTACATATATCTAGCTCTCTGATATAATTCAAATATAATTCAATTTACTGGACCCACGTGAAGCATCGAAGTGTGCGCGCGTGTGAGAAAGCGAGCGAGAGTGTGACAGCGAGGATTAAAATGCGGCTGGTAAGTGAATCATTTAATCCCTGGCTTAGAGACAGCTGGTTCTGCAGAGAGCTGAGACACAACTCCTGTCTGTTGAGGAGCAAAAAAAAAGAGGTAGAGAGAGAAAGACATAGCGAAAGAGAAGGAGGGAGAGATTTAAAATAGGTAGCTCTCACCCCTTAGATCTTCAACTCTAAGTGACCTACACATGCTTGGTTAATGGAGGCTGCCATTTGTTCATTCCTGTTAAATACGGAGTAGCGAAAGACAGGAGGATGGAGAGAGTGATGGACAGCTGGTAATAGAGGGAAATTGATGTGAAAGGCGGCAGCGGTGAAGGTAACTGATTAAGACACCGACGTTTACGAAACGCATGTAATGACTGAAGCTGTGCGCACAGGGCAGAGTGACCTGGTGGTCAGACGGAGTGCTGTGTCCAGAGGTTTCACACTCCGCTTTCATGTGGTAATCAGAGAGGGTGGCAGCCCATAAACTGTATACTGTCAGTATCACTAGACCGCACTTACACATACTCACACACGTGGTTGCACAAACTGAAAGTGGCCGGGCGGTGTGCGATTCCCCGCTCTCGGGAAAGCAATTCGGGGTCGAGCATCTTTCTCAAGAGCGACTCGACCTGCAGTGCCACCTGAGCCACACACCGTCGACCGGCCAGCCAGCTGCAGGAGATTATATCCACCTTCCTCTGGTTTTCTGACGCCAACAGAGGGGGGGTGAATCATCTTGAGGTGCGCCACCACAGCTCAGGCTGCTCAGGTTCAGGTTGTTTTTTTTTAGCATGGAGACATCCCACACTGTGACAGCAATCAATAAAGATTAAATGTGTGAAGCCAAACTAGTAAACGACACTACACTTAACACGGACATGTTTGCACATTTTATAATTGTGGTTTGGGTTTAAACACAGGGAGAAGAATGTCCTGCAGCAAAGGGATGCCCAGCCGGGAATCAAGCTGTGGGCATTGTGGTTATGTGGTGGACCCTAACCATTAGGCCACACACCACTACTTCATTAAAATCACAGCAGCGGTTGTGGATAAAAGAAGCCCACTTTGAAGCAATCAGTAGGGAATGGAAATCAAACAGCATTTTTGTTGACCCTGTCTCCCTATGTGGACTCTATGTTGCTCTATAATAAAGTCATCTGATTGCCTTCCTTTCTCCACTTTACCATAAGCAAATGTCATATTGAAAAACTGAAACTGACTGACTTTATCAGTTTCTTCGGAAGAAAGGGATGCAACAAAGAGAAAAGGCCAGGCTGCACCACTGTCAACATCACCTTTCCACCTCATAGAACACCATGCATTACATTAAATGTGTTGATTTTGGTGTAAAATGCGTAATGTATGGCATAAACAACAACTTTATAACCCTGCCATAAAGTCCTTCCTACTTCAGGCCAAGAGTTGTAACATGTTTCTATTGCTTTACTTTAAGTGTTTTGGATTTTATTGCGGCTGCCTCTGAAAAGGATGCTGCAGCATGTCCCTCTTTGCCCTCCTTAACGTCATTACATCTGTTTGTTTTGATGGCAGAGCGAGGTAAACAGCGCTTTTAGCGAATATGTATTCCTGTGAGGTTATTTAAGTGCAGGAAACATAGTGAATTCAATATGTTTGAAGATAACTTGCAAAAGAAAACACTTTGTGCATTGTAATGCAACATCAAGTCGAAACTGTCCAAAAGTAAAGACAAAAAAAAAAAAAAGATCAATCGACTATTACAACTAAGGTGTCAGTCTTTCCGCAGCTGTCACTGTTTTCAATGCATGAGGAACATTGGACAAAATTATCAACCAGCTCGTATATTTTATGTTAGCTTGAGAGGGGAGTCAGTAAGTGCACACAGTCAGAAATAAGTCAGCCTAGGTTTAAAGATAAACAAACTGATGGCTTTTGGAGCCAATTAGGACATGCCCCTTTAGCTGGAGTTTATTTTAACAGGCAGAAGATTCAGTGGCTCCACTCAGGGAAATAGCCCCCAAACCTTCTTTGAAGTTCCCCCTCTCTGTGGGCGGTAATGTGGCATGGCACCGAGCCAAGGCCCACAAACACAAGGATTGAATAACGCTTGCCTAGTGTCCCTGCTGTGGCATTCATCCCATATGCCACAATAAAGTAACAACATGCAAAGTCACACACACACACACATCGGAGCAATTTAAACACAAGAACACGCACATGTGCTTGATCGCGGGGCAGGTGTGCTAAGCTGAACCGTCACCTTTGTCAGCCTCTGTTGGGAATAACGTCTGATATTTACATTTGCGTTCAGGGGAATTTGGGAGAATTCCCGTTCTAGCATCCCCAAAGTTTATGTGCCTCATGTGACAAATCCAGTAAATTAAGACAAATGTGCGCTCTGTGGATGTAGTTTTAATAACTTTTGGATTTATTGGCTCATATTGCATTCATGTGTGTTTATGGCAGATGGCATCTCTGTCAGCTCCAAGTTCAAACAAGCTGTAGGAATATACTATGAGGTTTATTTATGGATCTTGTGTCATTTATAGGCCCGAGGGGGTTTAGCTGTGCGGTCTAACATGCTGAGGACCGACAGCAACTGGTCTGAAAAACACAGATGCACACTCTTCCAGATTGGATTTTGGCAGCCCATGATTTGTTACTGGATTATTACAATGCAAATATCCAATGATCAGCCTCAAAGCTTGTCTGGTAAATAGTAGAATTTGTAGGCCACAACGCTCTACGATACTCGTGTAGTGAATTTGTCCTGTGAATTGAACAGGCAGCTGAACCAGGTTTAAATCTGGCTTGCTTTTTGTTTGTTTTGTTTTTTTTTCACTGATGTTGTCACTTTGTATGTGTGCTGTCTGTCTATATGATCCCTCATACGTGCTTCTGTCTGGCAACAAAAGCAAACACCTCCTTACCTGTCAAAAAAACTTCTCATCCCTGCAAGGCTTCAAACTATTGCTACTCCATTTTCACACACAAGCAGTTTCACCTTCCACACCCCCCCTTCACACACACACACACACACACACACACACACACAAAAAGGGGGAAAAAAGGGTCATCAAACAAAGAACAACAAAGAAGTCGGGATTTTATTTAGAAACCCCCATAGCTCCCAGCTGTGAAAAGTACAGCACGCACCACTCGGTGATGAGCAGTTATTGTGACACTGAAGGATTATCTGAGAAAAAAGGAGTAAAACCAGAAGGGAAAAGGAGGTGGGATGTTGGTGCATGTGTGTGTCTGTGAGCGCGTCTGTGTGTGTGTGTGTGTGTGTGTAATGCACCTGCAGCAGCACAAGCTGTCTATATATGTGCTGTTTCATTAAGAGAAGAGAAGCTGGGAGGATCTGTACTGGACCTTACAGCAATAAAACTGCTGCACAGAAATGACAGACCCGCTGTGGATCAGCTGATTCCTCCACAGCCCCAGACAGTGAAAACCTGCGGTGGTGGAGTTCATAGCGCAACAAAGTCCAACTTCAAGGCTGAAACATGGAGAGTTGAATTGGACAAAATGAGGTGCAGGGGGAGTTTCGCTTTGGTTTGAAATCTGACACGACTGTACCTTAGAAATGAGGTCAGAGTTGAAGCGGCAGCATTACTTTGGGCCTGGGAATGAGATGAGATGCTGGGAAACAGCCGCAGCCCCTCAAGCTTGTCCATGTGTGCACACTGCAGCACACACATGAACCAATTCATTTCATGGCCTCTCTGTTCCTCTTGTGTGTCTTCATCCCTAATGCATGGTGTTCTCCATGCTGGATGTCAGGGGGGATGGTGCTGTGTGTGTGTGTTTTCAAGTCATCTCCTGTGGATAGAGCTGTGATCATGCTATGTGGTAATAAGATGCTTTATGGGCAGAGAGCGGTCCAGCTGCAGCACTAACCGTGAAACTGTAAACCAGTAGCCAGAGAGAGATCCAAGTGGAGCTCACATTACACTCGTGACAGCCTGGTGGTCAAAGAAAAAAAATGATCTGAGTTAACTACTGTTTTTTTTTACCATGTCATTGTCTACAGTGTTATACTGACACTAAAATTGTGTAGTTAAAATAACATGTTGTACATTTTTGTACATGCACACAGGACACCAGTAGGTGGAGCACAATCCAGGGGCCGTGTTTATCAAGCTTCGTAGAATTAATACTAAAATCACAGCTAAGAGTTGACTTATGAGTAAAAAAGTTCTTCACTGAAAGCTGCACTTAAAAGTTAGTTATCAAGCGTCTAATTCACACTTTCAGCGAAGTGTAGGAGTGAATCTTAAGCGTCGGTCTCAGGTGAGTTACTACAGTACTATGTGCCATAAAAGGAATTTTAGATGGCGTCACTTCCAAGTCCATAGGAATGACCAATCGCTGAATGGAATCCTTATCTAATAGTTAAATGGCCAATTGGAGAGTATATTCAACTGTATTTTGACAAATATCTACAAAATATATACACTGAATCAAAAATAAATGCTCCTAATCTTCCCAATACATTAATTCAGCGTTACATTGTTGGTGAGATGACGTCCCTTATTAAATCTGTGACAAGTTGCCCGCTCTGTCCAAACAATATCGTTTGATCATGCTCGTCATCAAACAAAGCCAGTACGTCATTCCGCTCCCAGTAGGTTCGCGCACGTCGCTCTTGCTTCAGCGCCATCCCCTACTGGCAACTCCTAACCACTTAGGACACCTCTGGAGGTTTCTTTAATATCTGGGGGAGTAGGAGTGATTCTTAGACTTGAGAAAGTTGATAAATAGCTTTAATTCTTAAGTTTGAGAGTATAGGACTAAATCCCACAAATTCTAAGCACTTAAGACTAAAATGTCACTCTAAGAGGTTTCATAAATACAGCCCCAGATCTGAATCCAGATGTCATCCAATCTGGATCCATCATGGGTGACACATAAATTACTGACAATTATGAAATTCGAAGGAATGTGGACAGGTGACGCTACTTAGCCAATCGCTGTGACTGGCCAGATACATGCATACACAATGAGGGACAACGTCAAAGAAATAGGTGGGGAGCTGTTCATCTGTCAAACCGACACACAGGTACAGCCTTTAACGGTTAACAATCAGGGGATGGCCAAGTAGTATTTACACAATTCATTACGCATATTGTATATTGACACTTTAACAATCAATGGGGATGTCCCTGCTGATTACTTCAACTTGTGCGAAAGCCCAACAATCCAGAAATACCAAATTAACTTAAGCAAAAATAAAATAAACCAACTAATCAACAAACTTACAAATCAACAACTATGCATGGGAATGTACACACATGTTCTGCATTGAAACACCAAGATAACATCAAATCAGGAATTCCTTGCCTAGCCAAATCTGCTCGACAAAAGAAAAGAGGATAAACAAAAGTAAAGAGTCAGATGTTTCACACAGAGAGCCCGATAAAGGAGAGAGTTAAGCCCCACAGTCCTGGAATGTAACGAATATGTTTTTTTTTTTTATCACACTGCCACAATCTGATAAAACTATGTGATAGGAGTGGGGGGAAACTCTAAGAAGCATAAGTGAGTTTGCGGAGCGACAGTGTTTCTGTTTACCTCAGCAATACTTCAAACAATAGAGCGGCTTTAAGCATACGGTTATAAAGACTATCTGGTTGCTTCTGCACTGTGATACAAGTTGCACCTTCATTCGAATTTCACATGCATTACAAATGCATTAAAAAGCTTAATCCACTTCACTCCTCTCCGATAAGGACAAGTGTTGCGAGGACACCCAGAAACACAGAGCACAACTTATCTGTGAAATGATTGGTCGATTAAGGGACTAGTTGTTTGAGTGAAAATTAAAATCAACTTTTTGATTGATTATTACTAGTTTAAAATAAAGAAAACGTCCAACATCTATGGTTCAGCCTGTTTGAGATTATCTTTATTGCTTCAATATAACATTATTTATTTATTTCATGACCTTGGCCAGAATAAATACATCTGACCATTAATTCATATTTGTTTTGGACATAATTTATCATTTAATTGTATGAGAAATGACTCAGGCACACAAATCTCCTGTGCACTGTGTCTAACTTATGCTTACATCTGTTGGGTCTCATCCGTACTGAAGACACTTGGCCCTGCTGAGGCTGAACACAGAGTTTAACAGGCCACTGTGTGTACTATCTACTCTGAGTCAAGCCTCAATCCCGTGCCTGCATTAATGACTGTGAGTGTCGAAGGAACTGTGGGTTACAAACAGAATGTCAAGATCAGAGGATTTGTTCTCGCTCCTACGAGTGTAAAAGAATGTCAGGATCTGAAAAAAATTAAATCAATATGCTCTCATGGCCGGTGTTAACTGCTCAGATATCTTTTGAGTTCATGTGAAGATACAGGGAGCTCAGATCTCATCTAAATGTATGGGGCTAAGATCCAACAACAAAAAGGATGTTCAAGTTTTCATTTTCATACAAAGCAAAGATAACTGGCAGGTTGTGGTTCCATCAGAAAGTCAGCATATTCCCCCAACAGTGTGAATATTCAACAAGACAAAAAGAGAGAGAGTGAGAAAGAGATAGAGAGAGATGTGTGCTGCTTTGACATTTGCTGAAGGCTTTGCAGCACCAGCTCCAGCTCCAGGTGGAAATTTATAATGTGAATGTTTGTTGTATTGCTGAAAATATTTGATCTTCCTATGACCCAGTTTACATACTGTACAGCTTTTATGCAGCTCTTTCCCCCCCTACAATTTGTTAAATAAAAAATAAAAATAAAAAGACAGCTCAGGCTCAGCCAGGGAAGAGACAGGAACAGACGGGTACATATACTCAGTCACAAACTCATCAAACACGAGCTGTTTGACAAGTCCACTGTGTGATACTAAATAAATTGTCTCCAACAATATAAACTGACAACAAAAATAAATAACAGTGTTCATTTATTTAGAAAGTTTGTAAGCTGAATCAGAACATCCTCATAATGTGATGTTTGTGTCAGTATGGATAATAAAGAATAAAGTCTTTGGAAGAGCCACAGAACTCTTATCAGGATCAGTTAATTGAACTTAGTTAAACTAAATAGGATCAAGCCGCAGAATGGCTGTGACTTATTAATATAACAATTCATCACAATCATTTAAGAACTTTGTTAGACTCTCTCCTCCTCCCTCAAAAACCTGATTTCATCATGGTGTATTAAATCAATCTGACGGACTGAAGTTTTTTTTTTTTTCTCTGAATCAACGCACTGATCCACCAAAAGCATAATCACAACAATAATCTATATTTTTTCAACTGAGAGGGCTGTTACTATGACCTTAGTATCCTAAGGTCCAAATTATACTCCACCTTAAAGCAGATATCAGCTTCACGGCCGTTTCGGCTAATGCTGCGTTCAAGGCAGGCTTTTGAAACCGTAAGTTACAGCTTCAAGTCACAACTACGACTTGGTAGCGTTCCAGGTAACCCGTAGCTCGTGTTTTTACCATCCTGTTGTCTGTGAAAGTTCCCTATAACGGCCACTCGTAACTTCCGACCCGTGAACTCGTACCAGATCGAACTGGTATGACTTCACAGGAAGGAAAAACACAAAGTACGAGTTTCTTTGAACGCACCATGAGTTAGCAGCCCCCGCCCTTGTCAGGCATCAATTGGTCCTCGTGCTACGTCACCACATTCACGCGCATCCCTTGGCTGCACACACAGCCCTTCATGCCGTTCTCTCTCCTCATTGGATAACACTTGTATCCCACAAGGAAAATTTTCTCCTCGGGTTACAGCAGAGCAGAGTGACGGAGAGACTCGTGTTTAGGCTGAAATACTTCATGTAAGTGATTGCTGACGGAAAATAGGACTATTTAGGACTTATATTAACAAAAACATTCCACTGATATCTGCTTTAAAGTATCAGGCAGAGTGCATTCTCAGGTCTTGGGCAATACTTCTAACACCCAAACAGATCCTTGCTGATGGAAAAAAAAAAGGTTTTACTGATGCAAGAATTAGAGTTAGAATTGTAAAACATGGGGAAAAAAAAAAAAAAAAAATCACTCCGAGTCTGTTGCAATTGAATTTTCATTGAAAATCATTGATAATCATCAGGTAGGTTTCTGCAGACATGAAGACCTTGATTGAGAGTAAAAGCACTAGGCTTAGTCTTCTGAGATCACTACTTATACTAATGTAATCATCAAATTATCAGCGATTGATCAAGGTCAAACAGAATTCTATTTTCATGCAATAAGTGTATGCTGGCTGCCTGCCATGGCCATGAAGATGAACTCTGATGTAATTTCTGCTTTACTCCAGTACAGTTTACAGGGCTGATCACTAAACTGCTTGATCTTTTATGGGAGTAGTGTAATTAGTTTAATTGTCATTTAGGGAGAGACACACTGAGAAATAACTCTTTTTGTTTGTCTCCCATGGGCTGGAGAGAGAAGAAAACACTGCAGATACCTAATTAGCCAATGAATAATTGCCGAGCTAATAGGGACCTCAAGATACAATCTTGAACGTTACAGTCACTCTCCAAATTAATGTGGCTGTGTATTATTCTGTGGGACAAAAATGATTGTGCTCTCTGTAGCACTGCCTGATTTTTTTATGCCTTAATGCTTATTGCATCCAAGCTTTTTATTATAATTCTATAAGCACACTACTCGCAGACACTGGCCAAACACTCAGTATGGCCAAACACTCAAACACTGCAGTTTGTCTCTCCGCCTGTCTCGCTCTCTCCGTCTTCATTTCTACTCGGGCATTCAGACAAATGCACCCTCATTTTTAGAGCATACAGTACTGAAAGCTAATTCCACAGCACATATCAAACGCTCCTACAGTTCGTCTTCTTCTGCTCCCCGCTTGTTTTTGCACAAACTGTCCTTCAGGTTGATATGAAACGAGCTAAAAAGCCAGCAGTGCCCATCATCCATGCGCCAATGTCAGCAATGAAAATCAGTATGTGTCTCGCTCCTTTATCCTTGTGTGCATACAAACACATTGCATGTACTGTATTACAATCCTGCCGGTTTGAAAAGATGAACTTCAGAGGAGTTTTGTTGTTGCTTTGGGATTTCCTTCAGTTCAACTGGAGGGCCTCCTGATTATTTTAACTTGAACATGCAAGCAGCACAACTCCAGAAACCACCATAATTACAAGATCTGGTCAGTCCTTTGAGGAGCATTGGCAAACCAAATCTTGATCTGGTATGACTAGAGGGGGACGGGATGCCTCAGTTAAAATAGGATGACCACATGGAGTCAATTTGGGGGGGGGTTTCTACATGGGGAGCCCGAGAAAGAGCCAGCATGCTTTTTAACCCATATTTACAGTAAGTCATGAAACCACAAAGAGCCGATGGGAGCTGGAGGATCAGATGGAAAACTGTTTGGTCTTATAAGCTCGCTTATGTTTGGGCCAAAACTCTCTATAAGATAAACAAGACTAAGACAGAAAAAGCTGAATTCACAAACCCATTATTTTTGTCAGATTTATAAAGCCATACATATGCATGATTCTCAAAATCTCAAACCATTGTGAAACTTGCACAGACCTGATTTCCACTCCCACAGTTTGCCATAGATGGATGTATACATGCCTCCGAGCAGTGGTTTGCATATGAAATACCTCTATCTGTTCCTCTAGTCTCTCAATGAAATATGTTTTCAAAGAATTGCATTGGCTAAGGTTTCAATCAGCACCAGAGCTGCAATCTTATACAGTATACGGCTGTAGCGGTACACCCACAAAAATCCCTAATTCATGATGGCGCAATGACCAGCACAAGCTGCACTTTGACAGTTTATTTTCCTGACCTTGAAACTCACTTTGTCCATCCGTGCCAAGCACAGCACATGCAACAGGAGTGAATGGAGAGGTGCATACTGTACAGGTGGGAGGGCAGTGCAGAACAAGTCACAGGAAATGATGAAAAATCTGTCTTGGACATTGGACTGAAAACAGATATCTCACAGGCTCACACACACTTTTGCTGCAGTCAATCCACTGCAAGGTTTTGATTTTGTCTACACAGTCAAACTAAATACTTGCACCAATCGTGCTGTTATAATGGAACAATAAATCAAATGTGAATGAAAAGTCCTTCCCTTAGTATCTTTAGTAGACTGCAGCTTTGTACTGTTTGAGACTCCTCTCCTTCTCTACATCTACTCCCTGCAGCCACTGAATTGAGTAGCACAGGTGTGTTGATAAATCCGCTGCCTCTGATTTGAGAAGTGTCATACCAGCGTACAGTGCAGTGTAGTATGCGCAAAGCCTGCACGATATCAGCATAATGAACGATGTACAATGACACTGTTTATTAATTTATTAATGAAATTTGCTGCGGTATTGCGGGTAACTTAAATATCCAACTTAAATAACAGGTGGAGCAACTTCGCTTTTATAGTTTACTGAATTGAGAAACACACATTTGAGGATCGCTGACTTGTATCATCAGAACAGACATACCCTGCGATTTTCAGCCTCCTCTTAATATTTAATACTCTACTCTGCCAAATTTATTTCAAATTAAGTTGCCAGCCCCACTCCCCCAATCGAACCATGACCTGTATTAGGTCTGAGATCGAGATACAAATCAAATCGTGATTTTATCATTACAGGCTTACTAGCAGTGTAACTTATCGTGCACGTTGATGAAAATGAGATAATTGGTCAGCCCTAGTATGCAGAACCATTTACATCGGTTAGATCTTGCGCATAGCACACCAGGCTACAACAGAATAACGTCTCGCATCTCTTGTAGCTTGGACTCGCCGGCCATTTATGTGTGTGATGTGACACACAGGAGCATTGAGTAAAACAGCAGCTGATGCAAACAGATAATCTATTTTGTTTTATCTACATGCACTGCTGCACCTACATGAGCTAAAAAACTGGTGTGCCTGGAGGTGCCCACACCATCAGCCTGCCAAACACGTTTCACTTTTGTGCAGGTTGTCGTGCTTGAAATACAGTCCACAGTGCCATTATTTCAATTATTCATCAATTTTGTGGTGGTAATAATGTGTCTCAGTCGACATCATAATATGTCAGGAAGGTGATGATTTTGTCTCTCACAGCTGAATCAAAATAGAGTTTAGTGTTCTACAATAGAGGATAAAAGGAGAAGCACCTGAACACAGGGAGATGATGAAATAGTGTAAAACACAACTCTTCAAAGAATAAGCTTAGCCTGAACACATGGTCTTAACTCTCAGTATGTATTCTGCCTTTTTATACCTATTAATGTGTGTGAAATAATGTCAGCAAGGTTTTTCTGTGTAAGCAACCTGACTTCTAGTTTTCTTGCAAGTGCTAATGTTTCCTAAGAACTCAAACTGCTTCAAGATCACACTGACAATATGTGGCCAAGGTTTTGTAAGGTTTACTTCATTGCTATATTCTCTTCTACTCAACATGAGAGTCATCTTCAGTCAATCAAGTGTGGGACACATGCTGTCAAACTTCATCTCGAAACCAATGCATTGTCATCGCCTGAAAAAGTCGCGCCGAACTCTTTGCAGCTGCCACGTTATCAGTCCCGCACCGCCATGCTACAGTGGCGCCCAATGAGGTGTCAGGCCTCTGGAGAATTTTGTTGGATTGGTTTCTGAGGAAATCATAAACTCCTCAGTTCTTCTCAAAAACTTGCAAGTCTCAGGAGAACTTTTAGGTATAACAAGGCTGAAGTGACAGATTGGATAAAAGCTGAGTGAATGACTGGCTCCCCTCTCCTCTTCACTTTCTGTCAATCCATGTAGAGATGTACAATCTCTCCAACATTCAAGTCCTCTCACATATGACATTGTTCCTGAAATAATCTTGCTGCCCTGAATACGAGTCCCACGATGCATTTCTACAGACAGAGGGTCACACTGCTTGATGGAAGTGGGGCAGCGGTGCTAAAAGTATCCTAATGATCCCGGCTGAGAGTGCAATAAGAGATTTACATGAAAACCAGCATCACAGTGTTTTTTTCTGGTGTGACTTAACATTCCTGCATGTCGCCTAACTATTTCTAACAATCAGTCCTCTTTATTTACAGTAGCATTATGTCTTCTCCCGACCTACTGTATAGCCATTTCACTGCCACAAACCCTACGTTGTACTTTCTCTTGACTGTCACTGTTGCAGTTTTCTCTTTGAGCCCCCCTCTATCCCTCGCCCGCAGGGTCTAATCAGAAGAAGCATGATGTGTGGTAGAAAGAAAGCCTCCTACGAGAAGTGCAGGAAAGGAAATGGAGGAAGAGAGGCTCAAGGGACTGAATATAATGCCAGTGAAACGCACACAAATTGCAGGGAAACACTGTGCTACCGTGCGTGTGCGTGGTGGTAATGATGACGGCCAGAGTGGTTGTATGAGAACCGGGGCTTGGACATTAAATTACTTCACAATTACATTTTTCAGATCAAACACTGAATTATGGTTTATTAAAATTACTAAAATTAACATTCCCCAACTTGTAATCCACACTAAAAGCTCCTAAACCATTGTTGAGATGATTAATGGCACTTGAATAAAATGAGTTGGGATTCAAACCAAAGCACGAGTGGATGTTATTGCAGGGGCGTGTTTGAAAATGGGATTTTGTTTTAGCGCTGAATGCTCTTTGAGTCATTGTTATGGTTCTCTTAAGAACACAAGCTGCACTTAAATTATTGACCTAATTACTGAACATATTATGGATATTCATGAGCCCCATCTACAACCATGAAAAATAAATAACTCAAAGGGGATTGAAATATTGCATCTGAATTTATCGGAAAAGGAAACACTGGCTCTGGTCGTAATAAAACAAATGAAACAGTTCCGCTCCTGACTGCTGGGTGTAAGTTTCCGCCGTGTCTTTACGTTTGTTTTTTCGCTCTTTGATGCAATTTCAAGACCTGATAAGAAGTCATCATTTCTGATATCTAAAGGGAGGGGGAGTTGCCAGTGACTGGTGAAGGCATGGGAGCAGCCGAAGGGGAGCGCCTACCGCTGCAGTGAAATTGGTGCCAGATGGTGTTCACATTGAAGAAATTAAATGGCAAAATGAAAGTGAGGAAGGGGCTGGTGGGGTATAGTCGTCCTCCCAGGCGCACACGACTCGCACAGCCGCAATGTTTTAGGATCATTACTCAAATGTGTAATGGTTGTGTTTCTTTAATGAACAAAGCTCCACAGGTGGCTGAGTATACAGTAATTTAGGTAATTTATCACATGCTAATCTGGTCAGCTCCCTCTTGCTTATCAAAAGGGAAGCCCTGATTAGTCAGGTGAGCAGCTCCTTTGGGAAACTCAGCAGTTCTGTTTCAGTGGAGAGAGCATGCTCACAAGAAACATAATATGATGAGGAGAAAACACGGGGCCTATTAGATTTTAGTCGTTATGACTCAGTTCCCCCAAGTGCTGAAATTGCACTATGCAGTAGTATATCAAGCCAGAGAGCAGCAAAGCTATGAATACTTGTGATCTGTGCTCCAGTGCATGCGGTTCACTTCAGTTGTGGTTGTTACATGAAGACGCATGCCGTATATACGATTCACAATCTCTACTAAATGCCAAGTGATGGAGAGTTGCAGCTATGAAGTGTAATGGTTCTCAGTTGGAGCAATGATAGAGATCAGAAGATTGTTTTGTGATTGTGCGCGTTTATGTGTGTGTGTGTTTTCTACTTTTTTGTGTGTGTGTGTGTTTTCTACTTTTTTTTGTGTGTGTGTTTCAAGTTGAGTGGATAGCAGTTGAGATCAGACTCGCGCTGGCAAACATCCACCCACACACGCGCGCGCACACGAATACATATAGCCATGGTGGAGAGAAAACAATCATTTGATCCTATCTGTACTTTACAGCCTTTCCAGTGGCACAGAATGATGCTCTCAGTGTGTCCTCTGGCTCCCTGGGGACATGAAATCAGTCATTGGCCAACTAATCATCATTGGGGCTGTCTGCACTGACACTCTCTGTCTGTCTGTGTGTCATGACTCGTGATGCACTTGGATTTCACTGTCTCGATAAATTGTCTTTGCTATCAGTGATCAAACATAAGAATCTCTGTTGTTACAATGAATAAAGCCGAAGAAGAAACATTTTTGTCTCTATTATTTGTGAACAGCGGGTGCCTACATTTAATTTCCCCCCTTTATTAGGTACATTCTCTTCCAAAGAGACACTGCAGTGAGGACTATTCTGATCATGGTTTCCCCATTAACATATTCTGTCCATCTTATACAATAAGCGATCAGATATTTCAGTGGAAGATTCATGAATATGAACTGAACTTTTGCTATCTGGCCCCCCCTCCTCCTTGATCTCAAAAGTGACAGAGTCGCACGCGGCCTCTGAAGAGCAGGCAGGAGGAGCAGGAGGACACCCGTTCCCTGAAGCTTTAGGAGCTTCAACAAAGAGATCTCTTTTCTCTGCCTCCTCTTGAGGAAAGACGAAAGAGTCTGTATTTCTTGGGAGCCCCCAAAAAAAAGAAAAAGTGGAAAAGTGAGACCTGTCCTGGAGCTGCAGGCACAGCACAAAGATCATTCCTCATGCTTCCTCGTAAGAACTGGTCAAGCTGGGTGACTGGTACAAAATGATAAACTTGAAAGGCACTTTCATGTCTTTGTGGTTTCTAGGCACAGGAAGGTCCAACATTTTGCCTTCACAGCAAGTTACTTTTCAGATGCTCCATTTTTCTAAGTGTGGGCACACTGAGAGAAACAGGGGATTCTACCATCGTGTAAACAACGTCATCGAAGATGTGGCCCATGAAGCATCCTCCCAGATCATTTTTAGGCGTACAAAGCCACGTTTTGGTGAAGGGCTGATGTGAGGAACCGTCTGAACACACCAGAGGGACGGCAGAGAAGTGGAACAAACAACGATAATGTTTTTTTCAGGTTTTGAAGTGTCAATGTTTGTATCCGACGTTTCCTCCCAACAGTAAAAAACCATCACTGAATTTGCTCCACTTGGAAACTCCAAATATGTTTCAGCCATGACATGTACAGACTGCCAGTATTTGAAGATTTAAAGGGATAGTTCAACATTTTGGCAAATTGGCCCATTGCCATAATCCCTATAGTCTTAGAAGTAGGTTCATTACTTTTAATTGTCGGTGCACACTATTTTTAGAACGGCGGAGCAGAGCCGCGAGCTGCTCAGAGCTACGCTACGGAGGCTAATGGGATTTCTTGGTTTCCCTCATCAAACTCACAATCCAACAACTCCAAAACGCTCTTGTGGACAAGTTATGACCTGCACATTCACAGTTGTCTCTGCTCCGCCGTTCTAAAAATAGCTTGCACTGACAATTAAAGGTAAAGAACCTAGAACCTAAAACTACTACTACTCCTATAAGGATTATGGCAATGGGACAATTTGCCAAAATGTTGAACTATCCCTTTAAGATTCTGGTTCAGATATAGGCAACAGATATCAAACCATACATTTTCATTTGTAGATCCACCAATATTTTTCTTTGTACTGGTGTAAAATGTGTCACATCCAACACAAAGACGCTTTTGGCAGATTATTATGAATAAAATATTAACACTATAAAGTCAAAGAAATGTTCATAAATGTACCAGCAACTGTGAAAATGTTGTGGTTTTACATAGATTCTTAAGAAAAAATACTACTTATGCTATAAAAACTGTGTTACCTGGACCAACTCATCTATTAGTCGCAATTCCATGGAACAATGTGGACATTTTTGGTTGTGCATTCATCACTGGGTCTGGCAGTGTTGCTTTGGATTTACTGGCCACACAAAGTGGGGCGAGGCACTACAACAAGAGTAATGGCCCTCAGACTACAAGCTTCACAGAGGCTGCAGGACAACTTTGGACTGTATGTATCATACAGCTCTATCCGAAAATATAGGAAAGCATCCACCTTGAGTATTATTTCCTCTGCCATGATAAGTAGAAGAAAATTGCTGCTCTTACTGTACAACAGTTTTTCATGCAGCGATACTGCAGTGTTTGTTGTGTCAGAGTTCCCCCAAATAAAAAAGTTTGTGGTTAAGTTACTGGAGGAAACTATCTATAATAGTTTTAAAAAATACAGTATCAGGATAAGTCAACTGAAATGCATTCATGTGCTTTCATAACTTTGAAATCTACTGAAAATCTACAACTAAGGTAGAGTGATAATACCCTGTAACAACCATTGGCAGAGACTGACATCATCTAACTACAGACAAACCATTCAATGTTTGGCTTTTGTTTAATGCTCAATACGATTTAATGATCCTCAACCTTACTGATTCGCTTCTCTATTGTGTTGAATGTCGTCCATTTGAAATGCAAAGTGAAAAGAGAAGCAACACCACTGATACGACACAATAGACGGCAACTACTCCCTCGGGTTGAAAATGATGAGCTGAATTCCAGTTATTTTCTTCCAAAATGGTTCGATGAAGCTGGGAAACATAGGGTTAGTGCTCAGAGGTAGCGCTAGGTATATATGAAATTAAAATACAACAAAACAAGAAATTAAAGTCCAAGGATGGGAGAGCTAATTCTGTTAATGTGACGGCATTTCTTTTAAAGCTTTGTTTGAAACTGAAAACCACACACTGCGGAAGAAGTGTGTACTGGTCCTGATGAAAACCCTGTCAGATGCAGCCCAACTGACCTTTTGGAAAACCAGAAAAAATTGATTCAGAGCTAAGATGCAACAGACCATGTCCTGATGTCAGGCTTGTTGGCATCCACCTCAGCATCGAGTCTGGGTATTTCACACTGATAAAAAAAACAAACAAATGATTTAGGCATGGTGGGTTTGTTGTGTACGCTGTTCTGTTTAAAGACTGTCTTTTTAGGTTGTGCCACCTCTGAACAGATTGAAAGCCTACATCAATTTGATGTGTTTAAGTTCAAACTCTCCCCCACACACGGTCTTAGTTTGATTACAAATTATGGCTTACGCAAGCTGACAATCAATGTGTTTTGTGCGCAATACGTGTCAGAACATGGCGAGACAAAAGGAAAAAAGACAGACACATCTGTTCAAGGTGAAAGGTAAACCTGAAGCAAAACGAATAAATAAAGAAATAGAAAGTGATCCATTTTAGTGCTCTTGTTCTAGTCTTCAACAGAAATGTAATCCCCCCCGTGCAGATTTCAGAAAGAGTTTGAGCGCAGTGTGAAGACAGAAGCGGAGAGACAGAAGTTGGGATGAGCAGGAAAACAACAAACGGATGTTGCCCTGAGGAGTGAGTCTGGACAAAAAAAAACGCAGCTCTAATGGGCTTGAGATTCTGAAGATGATAATTAGCTTTTAAAAGCCAAGAAGAAATTAAACATCTCTAATATTTACAGCCAACATTCACAATGTATTATTGTGAAATACAAGCCATATACACGTCAGCTCATTTACAGCTCTTGGTTTTTTTGCGCCTGGCTCCTTTAACCTCAGTCTGGACTACATAATATATGTGTGATGATGATGATGATGACGATGTATTGCCACTGACCACTTTACAGTCTGCCTGGCTCTCAAAAGGCTTGCTTCATTACTCATGCAAAACATAAACTAAAAAATGGAAAACATTATATAAAATTCAGTGTTAATGAGACGGTTTGGGAGTGTTTTGTTACATCGCCAAAAAAGGGTTTTTCTCCCCCATTAGCAGTCACATGACAAATTGATTCATTTATGCTTTGGATGGTGAAGTTGCTTGTTTTTAATGAATGCATTTAGTTGGATTTGCTGCTCAAACATAAACTACATGATCCTCTAGCCTATTTAAAAGACATCCATCGTCTTAACTTGGTCTTTGAAAAGCTTAAATGACAAAATATCCTATAAAGCCTCATGGATTTAGTCTGTCCCAGTGAGCCCCAGTTGCCTTATTAGCACAGGATATATACTATGTCAGCACACTGAGGAGGAGGTCGATGGTGATGTCAATGGAAATCCCCTCACATGCATTTATTTATTGGAGGCTATTTTACTCTTATTAATTATTTCGTTTTGAAAGAAATTAAATTATCTTTACACATGGATAAGCTCCTTTTTTTCTGTCATGCATAGTGCTGTGGCACTCTGCTTCATTCACTGGACTGCAGAGCGGTGTTAACATTCAGAGCAAGTATTAGACGTAGACTGCACTTGCTCTTTTCCTGGACGTTCAAGAGTAGCCCAAGTAGGACAGGAGAGGAGACCTGGCAACCCTACTGCCCCCCCGGTATGTTTGGGTGTGACGGGGGGGGGGGGGACACACATACACACACACGCCACCTCAGGTTCACTGGTGTAAGCAGGTGGGGAAAAAAACTTCCAAGCCCCCCTCCCTTTTTCCCCCCGTAAGCAGGTAGACAAGGGTAGAAAACTTACCACCCCCATGTCCAGCTGCTCGGTCGTCAGGGAAGGAGCCGCTCCAGTCACTGGTAAAAACCACAATATCGGCACCAGCAGCAGCAGCATCTCCGGAGAAATATTCCTCATCCACTTGTGAAGAACCAGAGAAACCATGATGCCCTATGACAGGCTGCTCCTGCAGGGCTCAGACACCGACCCCGACAGCTGCATCCACGGGATAAATCACACGCCGACGCTCCGGTAAAATTTGCCCGAGTAGTAGTCTACCTCACTGTTGAGCGCAAACACATAAAACACATTAAAACTGACGCAGGTAAAAACACTTAAGACCATGAGGGCAGTTTCTCCCCCCCCCCCACCCCCGCAAAACTACACTGACAACTTACAGGTAAGTGCTCATGGTCACAGATAAACTGTGTATGTTCTGGTCTTATATCAAGTCTATCTGAGGCTAAATCCCCTGGAGCGAGAGGCTCGAGCTCCTCTGTCGGTGCTTGTGTCTCGAGCTCTGACTGACTGGAAGCAGCTGTGTGCGGTTGTGTCGCGAGCAGCAAAGATCAGCTTCAAGCCCGCCACAATCGCCTGTTCCACTTCCGGACACAATTCCCAAAATAAAAGTCTCTCGGCTGGACTTTAAACTATCTGTAATTAATGATTCAGTCGCAATAAAACTTAACCAGTCGGAAATTTAGGTGCCTACCTATTATTGTAATATCACGGATTAAGCCTCCAATCATAGCACTGTAATTTATTATTGGTTAACATTTTGACTGCTATAATGGAATTATGCAGTTTTAAGAGTTCAGAGTTTAGGCTACAACATTAGACCAAAGCCACTTGAGAATATTTTATATTTCATTATACTACTGTTTTGTTTTGTTTTGTTTTTTATTGCTTTGTATGTTATTTATTGTTTTCTCTTCTTTTTCCTCATTGGTGATTGCTGCTGCAGTGCTGAAAGTTTCCCAGTCATGAAACCGATAAAAGAATATCTTATCTTGTGTATATTATACTAGTAAATATATTTTACATCACCTCAGATTGTGATTATCTGTACCAACCTGAGGCCACCTTTGGCATTACTGTAATTACTGTAGTCAATTTAAATTAAATTCAACCATTTGAATTGTCAACTGAATTAAACACCATGAGCTGTAGATCAACTTAACGGCTAGACTATATTCATGGTTGTGCATTTTGCATTGATTCGGAAATTTTACTGGGTTTACCTATAGACGTTTCATTACCATATGAATTTTTATAAGATAACACTATCCTTAATTTTATCCAAACCCACAATGTGAAGATGTGTAAGACTAACTCATTTGATCTATAAGACCATACCCGGTTGCCTTTTATGTAAAGATTTCTATACTATAAAATAAAAGATTTCAGTGCTGTCACAGAAAATGTACCCTAAAAATCCCACTCTGCTCCTCTGTGAATCTGAGATCCTGCTTTTATTTTGAAATTAGATTCTCAAACTTCCAGTATGTTGCCACTTGAGTTTTTCTCTGACTTTATTTAAACAGCTGTGAGAGAATTTGAATTAGGCTTGAGGCGCCTTTTATTTGATCTCTTTGGCCTTTAATCGTGATTCATGCAAAATAGAAATCAGTTAATCAGGGTAATTAAAGAATGGCCATGTTGTTACAGTAGTAATATGATCTAATATGATTTTGGAAAATGCACTGGATGACACATCAATGCTAAATAACTGCTTCTTCTGCTGACTAATAATATTGCTTTCATAAGCTGTTTACTCTCACCCAAACAGTTTTGCTAAGTAATTTCGGTGGAGTTTTGTTTCCTCGATATGACTCACTGACAGACATGATTGCCATGCCTAAGGTTAAACAAACATCCTAAAATCCTCATTTAAATTAAATGAAGTCAAAGGAAGCCTTGGGACGTTAACAACAAGCAATTACATTTTATTTTCTTGGTTTGAAAAATAGTGCATCATGTTATGACAAGCAAGACTCTTGAACTGGAAGAAACAAGTTCAAGCCCTCAATACAGCAATTATCCACCCTCATGAAATGTTCTCCACCTGAACTGAATCCTTATTAGATATAGTGGCGCTGACCTAAAGATGACCCTGCACCGGTGCACTCAGATGTCTCAGTGGAGGCTATACACGTAAAAAGAACATTTTCCAGTGAAAATTCCAAACGGTGTCAAAAAATTATCGCTAACGCTGTTGAGTCAACGTTAACTGCCTCCACAACATCAAGGTGAATTATTATTTTAAATCTTGGATCACAACACATGCAACTCGGTGTCCACCCACCTGCAGGCGCCCACATGCAAGCATCTTAACTATTCTGTGCCTGCTTTGATAGACAGCCTCCTTAACCTTACTGCACTGTCACTAATGATTCACAGCTCTCCATTATAATACCACAGCCTCATGGCTAGACTGCAAAGAAATGCATAATGAGTGCATGGGCAGGAGCACCCACATATACAAATTAAGCTTATCCAGTTGATCTGCCGAAACTATTACATTTCCATATCAAATAGTTTTCTGTGTAATATTTAACAGATATGTCATTATTTCCCCTGCCAGGTTAGACAGGTTTTGTGACTGTTAGTGACATTAAAGTCCCAGGGGTCCCATAATGTGCTGGGGAAACACTTGAAATGAATTGACATCCAATTAAATGCAAATATTGGCAGGAGTTTGCTTCTGTAGGTGGAGAAAGTGCACAGTTCTCTTTGTACCCCTCATTTCGCTCCTATACAAAAGAAGAAAAAAAAACACCAGAGAAAAGCACAAAATTTGCTGAACTGCTGAGATAATCTGCATGAAAACATTACAGTGAGGAGAACAATGCATCAAACCGCCCCGTCAGCCCACTCTTTGCTTACGCTGCAGAGGGATTAATTCAATTATTGGTATAAATTATGTTGGTAATTATCAGAATTCGCCAGATAATCCAGAAAGAGTTTATGATCAATCAGTCGATCAATCAGCCCATTCCACAAAAAGGGTATACGCGCATGCATTCTTCATTTACTGGGCCCATTACTTATTCTTATCCATTACAGCAGTCATTCATCACTGGTCCAGAGAAGAAAGACAAGAAAAATATGTCCTTTGCTCAGCAGCATTAAGTTCTGCTGTCTCAACTGACAAAACCTGCATAAAGGAGCTTCAGTCATTCAGTTTTATATTAACAGGCGGTTAAAACATCCATTTACTCATCTCAGTCTGTGGTGCACATTTTACCTGGAGTGTTTCCACATCTTCAGACGATTTCCCCGAGAAATTTAACTCATTTACTTCGGTCAGATCGTATAATTATACAGGAAAGCTCGTTGCCCAGAGTGGACGTGGACTGAATTGAGTTTGTTGGATGCTACTGTAATACAATCAGATCAAATGTTTATTAATAAAGCATGTGATGGTTGATCTCTTGCTTTCTGTACCATCAAACCATATTACACCGTGTGATTGCTTTTGTCTTGTTTAGTTGGATGTGTGCGATTATTGAAACAGTGTTTGCTTGTAATGGTTAATACCATAATTCCCAGCTAATGTATTTTGCATTCACACTGTCTGCTCTACTCAATGTACTATCCCATTAGTCAAGTTAACATTGTGATGTTAAAAACCAACATATCATTCATTAATCTCTTTATCTTATCTATGCTGTGTGCGTGTGCGTTAAATTTTTAGTTGTGATGTGCATCTCACAAACATTGATAAAAATTCAGACTCATCTCTTTTCTTATGTTGGTGAGGATTAATTGAAATAACCTTCAAAGAAAAAAACCCAGCAGAGTATCCAATATCATGATGTTTTGCCTCACCTTGTTGTGTGTGTAAACAGCTGTAGCTGAATGAAAATGCCCAAGACTAGCTAACAGCTTTAATGATTTGTTCATTGTTTAAATGATGGAAAGACACTAAAATACATTGTGTGCAAAGCTTCTTATTGTCTCGAATCCTCCCCCCTAGCTGCTGCTTGTGGTGCAAACAATAAAGGAGCATCACAAAAGACTCAATAAGCAAACAATTAAGAGATTGCAAAAAGAAAACTGGAATGAAAATGAATCAGGTTAAATGTTTATAAAGGATGTTTATGCAGTGTCATGTTCAACCAGCACAAGGAGACACTGCAGTAATAAGTACTTACTGTACTGTAAAGCAACATCAGCTCCCTAAACCCATCAACAGATAACTGTTTTAGGTGAAACCTATTTGAATGTACCAGAAATTATACTCTGGGCCTCTATGGAACCAGGAACTTTACTCCTGTGCCAGATTTGTATCCAGAGGGAGGTGTTTCAAAGGAGATTAAATATGAAAACTGATTTGGTTTGAAGATTGGCTGTAAGATGTGCAAACTGTTCTAAAAGATTAGGGGCTTTAATTGCAAATGTGGTATCACTCTTTTGGGAAATGAAAGGAGACAATATTGGCAGATTTTTAAATGTTATGACTAATGGCAGCAGTATCCATCCATTGCAGATAAAGAGGACAAAAGAGAAAGGTAGTCATTTGTTAGTGATTGACTCTGTGACAGCAATTTATACAGAGGCACTGATGGGCGGGGCACTCATATCAACTTTGTGTCAAAATATACATGTTCATGACAGTGTAATTTCTCTTAGCTCATAAATATTTAACTACAATAATTTAAATTATTATTATTTAAACTAGCTATCATTCAAGTAGGTTGTGTAATTTGGCCTGACTTCCTGGTTTTTCTCACACACCTTACAGTACAGTAAAGTATGGTACACCACAATGCACATGCACTTAGATGTGTGGCAGTACTTCTTGAAAGGCTTTCCCCACACTTATCTCCAGAAACCAATGCATACTATCTTATACAACTTTTCTTTTTCAAAAGCAGTGTGTATTTTATGTCACAATACTGAGCACATTCCACAGCTTTATTTACCTCTTTATTGTTGTATAACAGCGAGTGAAAGAATACATGTTTTCATAGAAAAGGTCCTCTCGAGTTGTTCAAAAATGCCATTTTTCTCCTCTACAAAACAAGCACAGGGCATTAGGAAACAAAAAAAAGACACACAGTATTCCTCCCAGGATGCATTGGGCAGGATGAAGAAAAACACCCTGAGGTTGTTGGTCCATCATGCGTCAAAGAGAAACTCAGTTTTGATAAATGCAAATCCAACATCTGTCACCCTGGAGAAGTTTGAATGAGGAGAACTTTGCCATACGGCAAATACATTTATGTAAAAATGGATGGACTTTTTTACTTTCAACTTAATGTGCTCCTCAATCAATGAGAGGAATAGATAAGTGATAAATGTTACATGGTGAAAAGGCCAGACAGTAAGTCAGATCCGTTGGTCAAGGATTGATGTTGTATGCGCTGATAATCTCTTATGTATAATTTCCAGTTGTCAGTACTTGTTGTCCGTACAATAAATATATAAAAAAAACACTCCTTTACAGAAAAGCTGAAATTATGCAAGGCTACAGAAGCGCCACTTCACAGTGTGGAGAACTGTACTCCTCTTAAAGTAAGGGCCTCATTTTAAAAGCCCCTCTAGAGCTGCATTCCACCGCAAAATTGCTTTGCGTGTGTTATTGTGATGAGTGTGTGTGCATCTGTGTGCCTTCGAACAAGATTTGAGTTACACTACTGTACCTCTTATAGTCGCTGTACGTCCATTAACATAATGATAAAGCATTATTCTTTCTACTAGCACTTGGAGCCTTTATCTATATCCTTGTCCCCTGGAAATACCAGGGTATCTATTCAAGTCATACAAGGACAGCCATTTTTAAAATCTCCTCCTCTGGGATCAATAAAGTCTGTGTAATATTTTATAAGGGACAAACCCCTTGGATTTATTCATCATGCTAAAACAAAGGCATTTTGATTAATACCTGCGGAAGAATTCGATTTTTTTTACCCTAGATATTCCTTTACAAAATGAAATTCATGGTGATTGTGTATCAGAAAAGTTAGAGATTTGCAGATTAAAGCATTTTGTTTTTCTGAGAGAAAGGTTATGAAGATCAGATTGATACAACTCCCATATCTGTTCGTTAAATATGAAGCTGGAGGCAACAGATAGGTTGAGACTAGTGGGGAAACATCTCACCTGGATCTGTCCAAAGATAACAACATCTAAAGCTGATGTATCTCTTATACTATCCCACAAAAATTAAGTCTGCTCTGATGTTGCTGAGCAAACAGCACAAGTTCTAACCAAGAAATAATCGTATTCATAATGACCCATAAACCTGTAACTTTTGTGTCTTTTCAGAAATCAACCAAAAACAGATCTAGTGTGTTAACTGGCTTCCAGTCTTTTTTAGCTAAGCAGAAAACAGCTGAAGCTGCACATGCTAATTTGAATAACTGTGACATCAGCTATAAACCCTTTTCATGCTGTTATTATCACATCAATAGGCATCAAAATCTACCTGAAGTTCTGTTTCTGTGAAGGCTGTTGTATAGAATGGACTACGGTGACATGAAAACCCCACACAGGACTGAACCCACTCTTCTGAAATCTTTTCAAACGGTCAGCCAGAGATGCTGCTGCTCTCCTCCCACTGACTGGCAATCCAAAAAAAGAAGTTTTTTTTTATTTTTTATTTTTTTAAAGCTAAAGTGAGAAAGTCAGTAAAGTTGGCATCACTGTCCTCTGGTCCCGGCTTCATATTTAATTTATGAGAACGATATTAATCTAACTTCTGGCAGGAAAGCAAATGAGCAACCATTCCCTTAAATACTCCCATAAAAAACCCATTCATACTGACAGAGAAGTTACATTTCCAAGACCTTCAACAGATGATACATCACAAATAAACATTCTCCATGAGCATAACGTAAAGCCAGATGGAAGAAATATGTGTTCAACGCTTACACCTAGAGAAACAGGTTTCCCTCCCTGTCCTCTAAAGATTGTATCTGTTACTGTCAGTGTTACGGCAGCTGAAGCAGCCCCCACACTTGCTCCCACCTTGTTACAGTGACTGCTCTAATAGAAAACGTGCTCTGTGTTAAGAACTTGTTCGTCTCATCGGTAGGACCTCAGCATGAGCCATCAGTGAGAGTCATCAATGATTTAGATCAACAGCGCTCTCCTCGCTCCTTAACAGGATCCGCAGGTGTGCTGGCACTATCATTCATCACTGAAACATTATCAATTCTCCTCCAGTTTTCCTACAGTAGCGCTACAAGCGCCGGCCCTTCCTTCACTCCATTCTCTCTCTCTCTCTCTTTCTCCCTGCCATTCCTAACAATGTGCAGCATCTTTTTGTCAATGGGATTCACCGGCTGTTTAATTGTTATGCTGAGCAGTGTAATTAATGATCTGTAATGGAAATGATTTTCTTTTCTTCTGTTTAATTGGGGACAGTAGATACATAAAAAGTCGGAGAACATGAGAATGTTCAGCTACTCTAAAAGCTTTGTTCAGACCATTGATAATTCAAAGGCCAATTCATGTGTAAATGTGACTACAAGGCTCCACATGGGCCTACTGTACGGCCCGGAAATACATGTGTAAATTTGTGACAGCGTGGACTGTATAGCAAATGCACTGACTGTGCCAGCTCAAAATGGACATGAGGATGGTTTCAACCAGTTTCTCAACATTATGTTCCTCTGAATGCACACACTACAATAGACTGTGAAGCCACATACCCACCATTTGTGACAATGACTTCACAACTGTGATTTCCCCAGACAGGAGATCTCACACAAACTCACGTAATCAAACGTAAAACAAATATGCAGCGAAAGACAAAAAAGGAGGAAAAACTGTATGGGTGAAATCCTGGCTAAGAAGACAGGCTTGTACACTTACAATGCAAATGCAGCAACTGGTTGATGACACTTCCTGGTCCACTGTTTAGTATAGCCAGCCCAAGACTGTGCACAATGTTTTCTTTTTCTTACCTTCTCTTGTCCTTCTCTTCTACGTCTTGTGGTGCTTTATCGCCTCCGCCTGGAATGAAGTCAAACAGAAGAAAGTCAAACAGACCTCAGCTATGACTCAAACTATGTGACCAGCAAAAGGTCTGTTGACACAGAAAGTGTTTTACGCATTAACACGGAATTTTGTTTAATTCATTCAACCAGAAATCGCATCCGTGATGTTTTATTGTTGTGCGGAAATGGTGTCTTTTGTCAGAATTTGTCAGTTGTTTTTTCTGTACACAGTCTTAAAAAAAACACACTTCATTTCATCTGCATTGGTCACCATTTTCCTGTCACTTTCTTCCTTTAATGTAGCTAGATAGCTGCTCTGGAAGATGTAGTCTCTGTTTTCAATACCACATTGGCTGACTGTGTTGTCAGCTGGCAGTAAACAGCTGTCAGTGGGCACAACACTCAATCTATTTGAATCACTGAACAAATCTAAGATGTGGGCGGAAATTCAGAGGTCTGGTTCCATGCTCAGGAATGGGAAAGGTGTGACAGTATCTCCACAATGACCCAAACCTCTGAATAGACCTGGCAAGTAGCCTACAATATTTTTTGAAGCGGTAATGGAATTTGAGAAATACATTTCTTAAGGTACTAAAATCTGATTTCCTGTTTCCATTTCAAAGCAGCATAAAATGTAAAGCTAAGATACACAGACCACCAGCTCTGAGCCAGGTAGATAGTCGGCCAGCTCCTGCAGCAAGGATAAGTGGGATGTGGTGGTTCAGCCTGACTTCC
This sequence comes from Trachurus trachurus, assembly GCF_905171665.1. Lineage (NCBI taxonomy): Eukaryota > Metazoa > Chordata > Actinopteri > Carangiformes > Carangidae > Trachurus > Trachurus trachurus. The sequence goes on along the minus strand of NC_139908.1, from coordinate 18,113,555 downwards.
TGTGCAGTGACAGTCCATTAGGTTTAGTGTCTGGAATTTCAGATTGTTACCCTCTCATCCTTTGCTGAGAAGCTGCTACAGCCCAGGGAGGTGACCTGTGCCAGTGTGACCTGTTAAATATTGGGATTTCGCTGAGCTGCTGAGGATATGGTTAAACGTTTTTTGCCTTGTGAGCCTAAAGAGCTCCATTACAGGCTTCCGACTGTTTTAAAATGGAACCTCGCTTATTCAGTGCAACTCTAGCTCTCTAAGCACAGGTGGACCCCTCTGTTCCCTGTTGTTCTGTGAGCTGAGAGAGACTTACATTTGGTCAGAGGGGCTAATCCCCAGCGGCTGAGCATGCACATGCAAATGTTCACTACGCAGAGATGGAAGAGATGAGTGGCCAAGCCTTAAGAGGCTTGTACTGTAAACGTGATCATGGAACTAATGTTACAGTGTGTGCTTATATTATTTTGCTTTCATGACATGCATATTGATCACAGAATGCATTTCCATTTGTTGTTAGTGGCAATGGTATGATTACACGCTTGATTAAATGTGTGGCTATAGCCCAGTGGTAGCACAGCGTAATGAAATCTGACATCATGGCTGAAAGATCCTGCATTCACACTCTGCCATAGTGAAAAAAATCCCTAAAGTTTCATATCAACCATCTCTGTCCTCCTTGTTTCCTTGAGTTTGAATGATTACCATCAGGAATGGGATATTTTAATGAGAGAGGTCAAGAGGTTGGAGATCTACAAGTTGTATATATGCATCTTTCATTTTTGCCCCTATCCATGAGGCTGTAGTGTATATAATATCCAGCTGCTTGTACCTAACAGCTCTATGAAGGAGATTTCAGCCTCCAGAAATAAGAAAGTAAATAATCTGAGCTGTATCCACCAGCAAAGCAAACTGACAACTTTGTTTATTCAGGAGATTGCCCTTTGGTTGGCCATTACAAGGATCTGCAATGACTTGTAGTGCAAAACTTTCCGTATCTACTTTTATATATTTGTTGTTGTCCTTTGTTTTTGCAAACCTCACTGTTTTACTCCACAGAGAGTCTTCTGTTTTTCTCATCTTCTTCAATCCCCTTTCCTAATTCTCAAAAATGCAATATTCGGTGGTATAGCTTCATATATTACAGCCGAGAAACACTATGTTATGTAATGTTATATTATGTTAGTATTAATTGGCAGCATAGGGCTTTACAGCATTGGCTTACTTCATTGTGTATTTGTTTAGGTGCTGGGTGGTCTATTAAGCTTCATTTATCCAGTGCTATTAAGTGTCAACACAGGGAGGGCTGGTTAGCATTACTTGCTTTCCCTCAGTTCGACATCACTGTGTCTCTGACAAATAAACAGCTGCACCATAGGGGCTGCAGCAAAGCAATGCATCATCGAGGCAATGGTCTAGTCACCTTGCCCTCCCTCCTTTCTGTATTCTTCTTTCATCCGCTCTTCACACATCCTGCTATTCCATTGCTGATGTCATTCCCACATTTTGTATTTGTCAGTGTGCACTGCATGCCTTTGAAGGCCTGCTGTGTCTCGCCTGCAAGACAATAAAAAACATTGACAACTCGTGTTTAGCAAGAAGAACAGTTCAAAGAAAAGATCAATCCTCGCTCATTTGCATAGTCTCTGTATGTGAGGCATTACCTAAGTGCTATTCTACAACCTAAGGAGTTTAACTGCTCCGAAAAGTATACAGATGAAGAAGAAGAATTGTTGGGATTTAGGGCGAAACCATTTAAAAGAATATTTAAGACACAAAACCTTATGTTTTAATGAGTCTACTATTATTATTATGAGCAGAAAACTAAATACGTGGTCCCCTAAAAGGCTTGCTTATAAGTCATCATACATGGCTTTCTACACTAAAGTGCTTTCTCCCTTTCTATGGAACCGACAGAATTAGGCCATGGAAACACCCTAAGGAGTCCAATTAAAGGCTCTAATATTAGCAAGTAACAGTAAAAACAGTGGGGTTAACAGCTATTTAGTTATCCAGCTTAATTACCAGCCTGCAGCTTATAGCAAGGCCTACAGAGCCGGGGTTTGCACAATGACATGTTGAAAGACCTGTGATTCTATCATGTGCACTGTCCGCAGATTTGGTTTAAATATTGCAAATAGATTAGCTATAGTTTCCTTATTTTCTTTTAGAAAAGAGGGGAGTTACAATAAAAAACAGAGGAAAACTAAATACAGGACAAGAGGGAGAGAGAATGAGTTACTTTAAGAGTGCCCATAAGGCATTGTCCATTACTTACTCAGAGGAATTTACAATGCCAAATGTTTTGGCGTTGACATTTTTGCAGGCTCTGTTAAAGGTTTGACATGTCCTCCGGGAGTTTAGCAGATGCTGATGTGGGAAAAAAAAGACCAGGAAGTTCTGGCGTTACTGGCTGCAAGCTCTTTGCTACTGTATGTGCCCTTTTCCAAATCTATGAGACCTGCTGGAGTAACTTCCTTGAGGGATAATGGGACGGTCCTTAACTGCAATAAAATGCATCAAGAACAGCTGCTAAAACAACTTGTTGTCCTTATGGAGGATTCTTGCCAAAACATTAAGACTCCAGTAGCAATATCGGTGTAAAAGCACCTGTGTCTACTACTACTACTACCACTAGTACTAGTACTACTACAACTACTGCTACTAATAAGAATAAGAACAATGAGATTATTAATAAAGTGATAATATGTGATAATGAATTGACAATACTATCACGTAAAAAGACAGAATGATAATTAAATTATAGGCTACATGTAAAATATGATACAATAACAAAAAAGCATAGAAAAAATAAATAAACTCAAAAAAGTTATAAAAATCTAATTAAAATGGCTATAATGACTCATCCAGCATTTAAAATAAGTTAATTACTGCATAAAAAGAGAGCAACATGTCAGATCTAGTTAAAGGCTAATGTGAAATGCTCAGCTTACTGTAAAGCTTCCTTTTCAAAATACAAAAGTCAGCTGCTTCTCTGATATCTATAGACAGTATGTTCCTTATATCAGCTTTGAGCCATAATTGGCAAAGGCTACACCCATCATCTTCCTGCAAACACTGCCATAGACCAGCAAAGGATGATTGCATTTTCTTGGAGCTAAATAGTTAATCCAGAAGTTAGCAATGTAGCTCCGTCCTGGTCCACAGGGCTTAGTATATAAAGAGGACGACCTCAAAATCAATTCTACAGAATGAAGGAATTCATTAATCACATTAATTAGTCTTGCATACATCCCATACCCCTTTAAGGAATTTATGTACCCTGTCTTTGCCTTTGTTTTGAGTGTGATGCAGTAGTATTAATATTATGAATGAATGAAGCTGATAAGCATGCAGTGAAAATACAAGAATGTGTATCTCTCCGAAGCTCCTGGAAATGGCACCATTGTGCAGTGAAATCTTGAACAAAGTTCATGAATGTTAAACCTGCTGTGACCTGCTCCCACCTGAATATTAACACATTTCTAACTAATTGAAAGAAAGGCAGCGACTTACAATGCAGTAATCACCAGATAAAATTCGCATGACACGATCTCTTGGCTATTTACTTCAATGACAAAGTATAAAAAGTCAGGTCTAGAGGCTAGCATTCACACTGTGCAAACCCCACAGCTGGACTCAGATTAAATATACTGTACATTAGCAGCAAATGTCATCTAAGAAATTGATAACAGTGAAATATATTTAGCAGGCTTTAATAGTTACTTACCCTTGGTAGGACCACTTGACTTCTATGTTGATTAAATTGCATTGTTCTTGTTTATTTTTGAGATTTAATTTTCAACAACAAACTTCCACTCCAATCTGTAGGTGCAGTGTTGGCTTTTCAGGCCACTGCAGCACTGTACAATGATGAATACTTTGCAACATGGTGCATCATTCTGCTAGAAGCATCCAAAAGGAACACTGTGACCATGAAAGGATTAACCAGTGCTGAGGTACACTGTGGCCCCAAAATGGTCCATATAGGTGTTCAGAGTCCAAGTATGTACAGAAACACCCCCACTCCCACAGAAACTATTTTTTAGAAAAGGCTCCAAACTTGGCCAGATATGTTCTACTGCTGCTGTAGCAAACCCACTTCAAATTTGAGATAGTTTAGTTATGTTTGCTCAGTTGTTTACCCCACGTGGTGTTTATCATTAAAGGGCAGTATTTTTCAGTGTGAAGAGAACAAACTCCATGTTGGTCAAACTATAGTCTCACATTGCCAGACCTGTCTCCAAAGTTTGTGTTAGCTCTGTGCCAACAGTGTAAAAGGTCTATAATATTTATTTAATATTGTATGGTATACCCACCATCCACCCTGCAGGATATGGATTTGCTGTTTACCTGAAATCTGCTATATCTTTTCACAAACACTCAGAAAACTGTCAATTACAAGAGAGGCTCCGAGCTCATGGACCTGTTGTGATTATGGAGCTCCAGAGAAAACTGATGTAAAACTACACTGAGATTGATTTTGGTACTTAAAACTGCAAATGTACCTGTTTATGGATATCAATGCTTTAAATAAAACACTGAAAAAGTGTAAAATATGGAGCTTTTAAAGATAATGTCTGCAGTGGCATTTCTAAAAGTTGTAAGAAAAAATATTATTCTTGAGTTTTGGAGCAATTCCATACATTAAAGTAATATTTTAACCCTTTTCCTTCATTATACACTTTATAAAAAAGACATGCTCAGTGGATATACAAGGCACTTCCCCAACAACACTGGGTCTTGTTATTGATACGACTGTCACTTAAGAAATCTGTCATTCTGGTCTTTGAGATTCACCCCATGCACACACAAATAACCTGTCTTAACCTTTTCCCCGATTACTTATTCATATGAACACAGTTCAGATAAATGTGCCCTGCTCTGGGCTTTCTAAAATATTCCATTTCCTCTTTTGATTTCTCCCTTAAATTAACATTAATGGAATCATCAGAGTGCAAGTAAACAGAGTGCAGCGTTTCGGTGCTGCTTGGATGCACACAGATCTGTGCTGTTTATCCATCATCTTACTGTCCACTGTGCTTTTAAGCTTTAAACAACTAACTTTATTTGATGAGTCATTATGATTTTTTTTTTTTTTTGGCACAGGGATAGTGACTGGCCATCCATTCAGCTGCTCATTTTGAAATCCCATTTAGCTTGATAAATAAATAATGTTATTCTCCACCTCATCCTCCAGCTTATAAATTCGACTTATTTATGTGTTTGTGTGCGTGTTCCGTGAATGTGAGTGTTTGTATCAGGCTGCTTAGAGGAATAAATAAAGAGAAAAGAAGTAATATTTTTGGCTGTTTCAGTCAATTGTAGCAGGACAGAAATCATCCTGAAGCCTAGAAGGACTGTTTTGAGAATTTAGAGGTTCAACAGCATCGACCACACCACAGCAACTTTTGAAAATGTTCAGATCGTTTTACCTTCTTCCATACTTTGAAGTGTTCACACAGTTGTTCATCTTTGCCCTTGTCAGAGAAGCTATGGGGGTTTATAAGTTCAGGCTTTGACAGTCTCCCTCAAGGGCATTCAGAGACTTGTCCCAAAGCTAGTCCACCACTGCAGTTGTAGTGCTTAAGGGCACTCCACTAGACGATTTCAGAGTCTTTCTTTCTGTTTGAGGGCCTACTGGTCCATCATACCTCCAACATAGAGATTGTACTACTCAGAGAAGCATGGCCCAAGACTTTTCCCAGATGTACTGCTTGCCAGACAAGCCAGTAATCATGCCCTCATAGTCCAAGTTCAAAAGTGTCTTACAAATCCCAATTGTGCAGTCATGTGGCATTGAGTGTTCAAAACCTTGCCACTTTACCGCAATTTCTTGCCTAGTGCAATGTTACAGAGGAGTATACATTCCCTGTTTGAGTGGCGACATGGGGGTCTTGGTTTGTTCTCTAACCAACTCTCTTTTCATCTTCTGTCTGTGTGAGAGAGACAACTTTGGCAAGAATTCAGGGTTCACACTTCTTACATGAATATGATCATTGAAGTTCAGTGTGCTCCTGGCAACCTTTGATGCCACAGCACTTAAAACTTAAAAAAAACTTAAAAACTTAAAAAACTTATGTGATGTAATTACATTATACCTTTCTCCTGTCTTGTCATCTCAATACACCTTTTTATAGCTGATATTACAGTAAGTGCAGGTCAACGGCAAGTCTAAATTTGTGAATTTGTAAAAAGGAGTAAGGACTTTAGCTGAAATCTAAATAATAAGGTGTCCCAATTGAAAAGCCAATTCTTTGATGAAAAGACTTTTAGAAGAGCTGCCTTTTTAAGAGACCGCCATTGTTAACTGAGTTGAGATATAGAGCACAGTGGACCTACAATAGTGTGTGATGCTTTTGGAAAGATAAATGTACCTTTCAGAAGGGTCAGACCTTCAAAATGTCAGTTCTCAGATTTAGTAAAGCATAACCCACTGGCAATCTCTGAGCAGCTTCTCTAAGAACTGTTTCCCCCCATAAATCTTGAGAATGTACTGTGTACTGCTTTCTTTGAGGGACAAATAAGTAGGGGTTACACTTAGTAAGGCAAAGGATTCTGTTAAGATATAGCTCATCAACAACATCTCCAGAGGGGACTATAGTCTTATATATCACTCTTCAAAAAATATCAAAAAGCATTTCCCCTTCATGATGATGGAAGAGTTTAATGATTTCGTGAAACAGTAACACACATGTTTCACAAATGTATAGCCTACTAACAGTAGTCAATTTTTTCCTTTAAATTGTATTCATATTAAGTGTACACCTAATATTTACGCCAATTTATAACCACAAGCTAATGGTCTGACTGTAGAGACCTTGAGGATGCATTAGCTGGTTAGGGCTAATGTCTACTAAGCCTCTAGTTAGCATAAATGCACTGATGTGACTGATCCAGAATTTACTAGAAACCAGTTCTTTCTATTTTTTTTCCCATCTCTGTATATTCATGAGGCAGAGTCCTATAGCTTCAGGACAAGCTTAAATGTTTAAATAAAGACATGCATTTGCCTGAACCTTGGTGCTTGGTGGAACCTTGGTGCTTGGTGAAAACGTGCATGTTTCTGTCCCCACTCTGACTTTTGCATATGTAACCTCAACCTCAAAATTAGCCTTACATTCATCCTAAAAATGTTTACAAAAAAAAAAAAACACTTAACAGGATGTACTAGGTTACTTTTATATTTGCCATAAGCACATTTTAATCCCAGCAAAAACACACAGTTGAGTTCACTGCAAGTGCAGTGAAGGCAAAACGGGCTTGTTTTGCCCCCAGTTACACTTTACCCAATCAACTGATTTAATCCAGTCCATTGGTGAAACAACACACCAACATAGACACACACACACACACACACACACAAGTTCTCCTGTCTGTCCCGGTGACACTCCATTTAACTGTTCCATTAAACAGTTAAGGGCCAACAAAATGTAGTGATTTATTTATGGCCAAGCATCACTGAAGCACCCTTAAACCCTGCTATACAAATACAAGCCTTTTTTATGTATAGCTTGAAAGAAATGTTCTTTTGTATGTCACAGGGCAGACAGTAGTATTTCAGCAAGGCAGCACTGAGGGAAGTATTATCCCCAGTCAATCCTAATCATATAAACTATCTGGCTGCATGAATGTAAGAAAGGATTAATTACAGGATGAACAAGGATCCATAGACATTCCCATTTTTCAATTTAACTGGATTATCATCATCTTCTTCAGCTCCATGAAATTGCCTAAGCTGCCCAGACTCTGATACACATTTGCCCAGACACTTATGTGCCCTTCAGTGTGCAATAGAGGAGAGAGGAAAGAGGAGCTATTATCCTCTACGAGAAGATCCCACATCCATATCCCCCTTCCTTCTTTATGTCTCACTTTTAATCTTCCTCTGCCGCCTCCCTGATTTCACTCTTTCTAGCTGTCTCCAATGAGTCTGTCCTCCTCCCGTGCTATTTCTCATCATCGTATTTTATTTTTCTCTTTCTCTGTTTCTCTCCTTCTCCTGAGTCTTGCTACTGTCCCACACAGCTGTCGATCATGTTCTCCACCCATCTCATCTTCCTTTTCCCTTGTGTCTTCTGTTCCCTCTCCCTTCATCCATCCTTCCACGTTCATCCAATCTCTCAAATTAATCTGGTTGATGGGCCCTGCCATTGTGCATCCAAGCAGAACAAGTGCCACAAACACGTGTGTGTACCAACCTGCAAAAAACAAAGGAAGAACCCCCCAAACTTGCACCCTTGTGTCTACATGTGTGTTTGTGTGTATATGTGTGTGTGTGTATGTGAGCTGACAAGCTTTGCACATAAAAATGTTATTGTAGGTAACCTAGTTAACTATTTCAACATTATTTATCTCTTTCCTGAATAGTTTATCTAATGATGCGGACAGTACCCCATAGGAAAAATGAAAAGAAGTCTTTGATTAATGTGTCCAGTGATTTGATTGGGTAACCCTTTCATGACACTTAATTAATTAGCAGTTGTATGCAAGTAAATGGCAGGGCGGAGCATACCAGTAAGGACTTGTGGGGGGTTGGGGCTTTTCTCTTAATTACTCCACTAACTCTGGCATCTGAGGAGACAGGAGGGGCATCAAAGAGCATGTGTAATAAAGTCCATAACCTACGCAGTCCAAGCAGCAAGCAGCACAAATTTTTCCATCCTTATAACTTTTCTGCAGTTGCAGTATCTCTCTGTGGAGGCACCTATACCTTAATTTAATTTACATGTGTACCATGGTGCTGGCAAGCAAAATCATAAAGGGTGAAAATGACAGAAAATGACTTTGGTCTTGTAACAGAACCTTGCTGTGTGCTCAAACCTTTTTGTGTAATTCCTAGTGTTTTATTTAGCTTTTTCCTGTTTTGCATCTCCTACACGCTTGAAATTGATTTGCCCCACACAGTACATATTGAGGGGGTAATTGAGGGCAAACCAAAGCCCTGCGGGACTGCTAGGAGCTTATGAGAATAAGAAAAAAAAGGTGAAGTAAAGACTTCCTGTCAATTTTGCACTGCTTATCTAGGGTATGGTTGTGGTGGCAGTTGCCTAGGTAAGGTTGCCTGCATGGGTGAAGTAGACCAAATGTCTCTTTTCACATGCAGCACCTTCCTCCTCTTCCTCCTGGGAAATTTCATAGTGTTCCCAAGCAAGATGCCATTTAAGGCCTGCACCAAATATCCAATGACACCCTTATCAGATGCCCAAATCACCTCAGCTGGCTCCTTTATAACAACCAGCAGGGTGAGGTAGGTTGGGGATATAGAATCTGATATTTGCATTATTGCTAAAATCACTTGTGTTTTCTTTCTGTATTTAATCCTCACTCATGAACTCAAAGAAACATCAACCTCTTCACTTGGGAGAAGAACTCACCTGCAATTCAGAGAGAGCAATCAGCCCTTTTCCAGAAGAAAACATGACCTCAGAGTCAGAGATGCTGGCTCTTATCCAGACTTCTTCCCTCTCAGTTCTAAATACATGATTGAGGTCGGGGTTTAATGAAGCCAGTCATCACAGCATCTGCAAAGAGAAAAGAAACAATTCTCACAACTTACTCCAGCACATCAAAGTCCTGCCCATGGACATCTCAAACAGAATCCATGATCCTGGCTAAGTCCAACTGTAGTTTGAAGTGTAGTGCCACGATCAGTGACCAAGCCTGAAAGGCCTATACTTCACCATCAATGAACCATCAGTGACTATTATTGGTTCTCAGGTCACCATCACAACAGGAAATGATGACCTCCTGATTGCAACTTCAAGCAAGTATTTCAAATTGATGACTCTGTTGGAGTTGAGCATCTATGACCTTGTGGATCTGCTCACTCACCTGCAGTAACGATTTGGGTTTACCCATCAACTCACCATCAGGGGATGTTCAGCATCAAGCATAAACACTGTTCACCCTACAGTATGCTTGGATAATGTCATTTGCTACTGGTATCCCATGACTACAGTTCACCAACTAAGCACCATTTCAGTTCAGATTGGGCCGGTCATTCTTTCCATTCGCCCCAGTCAGGTTTCCCTATCATCGCCCACTTGAGTGTTCCCTGAGCAGAACAAGGAACAGCCAGGCCCTCCCTCTCAGCGACAGAGGCAGCTTTCTCATTCACTGGGAAGGACTCCAACACAGCAGCACCCTGTAGAAGAAAAATGTGAAATGTAATGTACTTTGCTACATTACAACCAAGCCATTCAAACATCTGAACTGAAAATCAACAATGCTGTATGGGTTCATATGAAATACTGCTGAAACCACATTAAAATGTGTGATCTAGGACATATTAGAAAGGCTTGATTTTTTTCAGCCAAATAGCTAGAGGCTCTAACCTCAACACCTGGACGTTGTTTAACTTTCAAATCAACTGAGGTACTGCTCTGGGACAGAGAGGAAAATTAAATGAGAGAAAAAAAAAGTATCGCCACACTGCTGTCAGTCAAGTATTACTGTAGCTCACTATTTGCAGACACTTTGAGCGACGGTTCTGTTGCACTGCCTCGAGCTTTAGGACCTCAGAGCTATCTAGGTCTCCTCTGTGGCACTGATGCTGTAGTTAACAAGCACCAGAGTTTATGTGTGATGTCAGCATTATAATTGATTATGATGTCACTGTAGCTGCGCCCTAGCTGTTTTCAAATTCAATTCTACATTGGCACTCTAGGAGGTACAACCCATCCTCACACAGTCCAACATTAGATTTTGTAGGTTTTCAGGAGGTCCTCGTTTTTAGACTCTATATTCTGAACTCTGGGGGGCCTTGTTGTCACCAACACACCAATTAAAATTCAGATACCCAGTTCTCAGGTTGTCAGGACACTGGTATGGCGGAGAATGTATTTGAGACCTTGTTTGCTAGCAGTTTTTCTATGTTAAAGTTTAATTCCAGAATTGGGCCTCATTTATTCACTATTTCATTATGATGATTGAAATAGTGTGGGCGATAAATATTTCACTGCTAATGAAAAGTTTTTCCCTAAGTCTTGTGTATAATCAATCAGATTGCAGTCAGTCAGTTGCTAATAACTTGCGTCATCCCAACCGAAGGTTATTGGAAATTGGTAAAATGGCAGTGAAATAAACCAAGGTCTGAGAACATGTACTGTTTTTGACATCAAAGTATTATCTGTGATTTGATCTAATGTGAATATCTTCTGTGTGTGTACTTGGGTATAACTTTTTTTTTTTTTTTTTTTTTTTTTACTATAACATGAGCAACAAAACAGGATAATGATCCTCCCTAAATTTTTGAAAGAGCTTACAACAAAAAACATTATGATACTGTATGATCCTATAACAACTGCTCACCCCCTGTTGTGGTTTTCTCAGTAAACACTGCCAGGATATACTAAATGATATTAACGATTTTCAAACACAGTTAGCATTTGCCATTCATAAGATGTCTTCAAATTGAATCAGATCATTGCTGAATAAACATTGTTACTTGAGAACAATACCTCCCAGATTTGGATAAACTGCAGATTACATTATTTTGGAATGACAAAACAATGCAGTGTCTCTGCAAACAGCTACATCTGTTCATATTCATCCCTATCTGTCTGTGTTATATACGTAGTAGTGTGAACAAGGTTTGTGGCATTCTGAAAGCACAAGTCAGATCACAACTAAAGTTGTATCATCAGTCCCAGTATGATCACTGTCTAATGAGCCTGGAAACAGCTGCTAACACATGGTTTTTTGAATAATAGATGTGATGGGCCGGTGGCTCCACTACCAGTCTTGCATCACTGGCCATGGGTGGAATGGATCTGAGATACAATAACAAGTACACGATGAATCTGCTGAGAACTAAGGCAGAGAGGAAGCCATCGTTGCTCCATGGATGCTCAAAGAATCAAATGCTCATCTGGTCTTAGCCTGTGGTGATAAGATATTAAAGTGATGTCAGGTCTGTGGTGCATGATGTTGCTATACCACGACGCATATAGAGATCATGCTATCTTGCGAATACGCGCTCGCAAAACTTTTGATCCCTCTAGCCCTTAATCCTGAGATGAGCTGTAGTTTGGTTCAGTGGACAAGCTCCTTGATTTGTAGCATGTGTCATTTCATGTTTCAGTGCATGTGTACCACATTACTCTGACTTTATCGGAAAATAAGCGGGTTCATGATTGCATCTGTGCTGTCTTCTTAGAAGGAGCCCTGGCCCACAGGCTCCACATGGAAATACACCATCCTTTATCCCATTCCCTGGTGCCACACCATATATTCCACTGATCTAGTCCCTATGATTAAGTGCCTTTTTGTACACTGTGTGCTGGAATTCTTTCTCCAACTGAGGGCAACAATGGAAATCCCTAATGGGTGAGAAGTTGTTAAATTGAGCTCAATTACGTACCTGTGGAGCAAATGGTTTCTTTATTTTCTTTGAAATAACTGGCTCTTGTGGAAGAATTAAGTGTTCCAGTTCTGCACATATATTCATATTAAAATGACAGAACAGAGGAGGGCTCTGTTGTCGTAGGTGTCATTTTTCAAAGCAGGTGTCAAGAAGTTGTCAAAATGTTCTCCCGCTTGATATTATCAGCCTGATTGGGCTTTTGAAAGCCTTTATTTATTTATTTCCTGGGGGATTTGTGTCATGGCGAACAATACAAGGTTAATAAAAAGACAGGAAATAATTAAAATCTAAGAGAATTACTTGTTCTGACTTGTTACCAATATTGTTCAGACGAGAATGTGGAGCATATGAGAACAAGCGTCACATATAAATTACCCAAATATATGACATAAACTGTTCTCTAACCTGCCACCTCTAAAGAACAGTTATGTTCTGATACCTGATGATTGCTTAGATTCCCACATGCTGCAGTATAATTGAAATGACTTCAACTGAGAAATAAACAGTAGATGTCAAAGAATAATACAGGTTGGAAACAAAGTCAACATTTTGGCCAGATTAACTACACTTTAAACCAAACCCACCCTAATCTAACCTTAAACTCCCTTATAAGGAAAATATTTTGTTTTGTTATTTAGTTATAAATTTAGATAATTCCTCATCCTTAGAGAAAGCTTAACCACAGTTTTCTACAGTGCTATACAGTTTTCTCTATGCTGTTAAAGCAGAATTTTACCAATAAGTACTATATTGTCAACAAACTGTATCTGCAGATCGGGCAATGATTTTACAATTTTTCCTAATTTCTCTCCTCTGAATGATTTGGACTGACCTGGGATTGTTCGATCAATACATACTTTAAGGGTAATTTACATAAAGACAACTTAAACAAATTGATTAAGGCTGCAAATCAGTATTTTTTTTTAATATTAGAAAAATTGTCACTTCATTGCAGCTCCTGTCACCTCTGCAAAGCATTCATTTAACTCCATTCTTAACTTCCCATTTTTTCATATTTAACTGGTTTGATCTCCATCTTAGTGTTGGTTTCAACTGGAGCATTATGCTATTTTCAGCGAAATGCTCTAAAAAAAAACAACAACAACTGTGCACAGAGAAAGTTAGCAACGGGTGGCTGAAGAAAGTGGAACATCAAGCAGCTACTGTAAATAGATATATTCTTCCCTTAGGAGTTGATAGAGAGTGTATTGGACTTAGGTATAGACAGAAGCACAACTCTGACTGAAGGCTAATGTTGATGCATTTGTTAGATGTGCAAATAAGCAACTGTCCCATAAGACATTTTAAATATAATCCAGGTGATAATGTCAGTGTTGTGTTTACAGTTTGATGCAATGCTACCAAGCTTCCATACTTAATTTCCATCTCTTTCCTTATCAGGGGTAGACAGAGTATGCTATTAGGTTCTGGTCAAATTGTACTCCAATACAAGTGAAAATTGTTCTGTAAATTAAATTTAAATTCAGTTAGCCGGTGTACTTCCTTTAAAAACATTTTTTATATATGCCATTTGTTCCACATCTACAGAATCTAATGACTCAGACATGAAGCACTGACAAAGCTAATTTCAAGACAATTAAATAAAGACTCCAAAGGTGGTTATCTGCAAATAAACATCCATTTAAGTTGGACGGCTGATTTATGTGGTTAGCGGTTAATTTTGGTCGTGTTAAACATTTAAAACAGAACAAAAAGGATATTCATTTCATTTAAACATTTCTAATTATGGACTTGAAGCATTTTATGCCTCATCTTTATCTGGCAGCCATCATCAGGACAATGCCAAGTTCAAACTGAGCTGTTGCAACATGAATGTCAGTGCAGGTGTTGAATATGATTGCTTTGTTTTTTTTCTCCTGTGATCAACACGATGTATAGTCACACACTTTTAGAAAATAAAATAGAAAGCTGAATAAAAGCTCTGCTTTAAAGTAGGTATTCACCTCACACCAGAAATTCAGTGGGGTCAAAAATGCAATATTTTTAAGCAGAGTGGTGTTATGTAAATTTGCTTTGTTGCTGTCCGCCCCTGGTTCTAAATCATAGCATAGGCAATTAAAATTGAAATTACACCTTCACATACACACTCCATCTTTATCTCAGGCCAGTCCATTTGCTTAATGGCAGTGATCACAGAGGCATTAATATAGAAAAAGCAACTCCCTTCCTCTATCAATTCATCATGAATCTAATCCCACAAGCATTAGTAGCCTTAACCCCAAACAGCAACCAAACCCCTTCAAGCTCCACAAACCCTGCTGCTCTGTGTTACAATCAAACCAAGTCACCATGAATGTCAACAGGCAGCACCTCAACATCAACAAATAGCAGCACAAACTCCCACAGCTCCATGTGCAACAGTCGTGCCTTTATACCGACTTGTTATTAGCGAGCTCATTCGTCTGTAACTCAGTACCAGCCTCAGTAGGGATCTGGCTAAATAGAGTATGGGTTTCACTTCAATAGCAGTAAACATAGAACACTCATACGGCTATTTCATTTTCTAAAATGTATTGATTCCTTGATCCCCCTGAGTCCATGTGAGCAATCCATCAAAAGTCATTGAGGTTATTCAGTCCAAATTACAATTGATCCTTTAAAAGTTGACTGCAAGACACCAGGGAGTAAAGGACATCTTTTCCAGCCCAAGGAGAGCTGCTTAAGTGAGTAATATAGGAGGGACTCATGCTCTGTCAAGTGAGCACCTCCTCAATTAGAGTTAAGCTTCGACATCAATGGGATCAGAGCAGAGGATTTGACTGCTCTTCTCCCTTCATTCTTGTGAGCTGTTCTTGTGGCAGCCAACTTCTGCATGCAGCCCTGTGTCACAGAGGAGATATTGTACTAACAGGTCTTATGCATCTGCAAGGACATTCCAAGGACTGCGTATAAAGACACACTTATCTGTCTGCGCTGAAACCAAGGTATTCATTTCTGCCCAAGGCTTTGAACTTTACATTCTAAGACAACTATTTAAGAAACATCAAAGACTTTAATTGAGGTAAAGTTCTTTGAGTTCTCATAAAACCTGCGTACAAGTCAAGTTCAATTATGGAAATAAGAATTTTTGTTCTCTGAGCACTGTTAAGCTGGTGATCCACAAGCACTGGATTGAAATGCAGATTGATAGGGTTAGAGCTGAAAAGGATGGGGTGAATTGGTAGCTAACCTGGTTAAGAGAATACCATCAAGGCTGAGTGTTCAGCGCAGCAGTTTGGATCCAGTCTGGTCCCTTTGCTACAAGTCATCCCGTCTCTATTTCAACTGTCATTGTCATTTAAGGCCAAAATGCCAACGTAAATGATTATCCCTTCTTGCCTGCCAGCGGCCACAGCAGAAGCCAGGGGGGCAGTTCCCTCAAGCCACGAAACATAACACATCTTCTTCCATTGATACTGAGGCCTCAAAAAAAAAAAACACCACAAAACTGAAATTTGTGTTTTCAAATGTCGTGACAACTATAGGATGGATTAATGCATAATACAAAAAATTACAAGTATATATAACTATTTCAATATGAAAAACCTTTGACAACTTTTTAATCATCAGATTTGAAAAACATAATCCACTTCATCCTGTCAGATTAGATGTCAGGAACGTCATGCATGCACCGCAGTGTATATTCATCATTTCTTCATTTCCAATACATCAACTTCCCCTCCAGTCTTGCTAGTAAAAACCATTACAATCACAGCACATTACGGAGGCGGCACATGATCTCTGGTACTCATAAAGTAGGTTTTTCTCTGTTTCACACAGGTTCAGTATGGTTTGATGATGGCAGCTTTTTAAACCAGAGACATTAACTTGTACGTATATTCTAAAACAATCTAACTCTTGACCTCAGTTGACGTAATGAGGCATATTATTCTTTATTCATCCTGCACACTAACCACTCACCAACAACTTAGAAAAACACTGAAAATGTGCAGAGGCATTGCAATAGTAGTCAAGGTAGTGAGTCATCCATCCCCACATCCATTATCTCCTTTGACGTAGTATACTCTTTCACAGATTAATTACTACATAAATTGTTGATTTGCCGAGTTTGAGTCTCTGCCTATGTTACACCTCTTGTAATGATGAGGACGGTCTAGGCTATTTTTTGATATTTTATTTTCTGCAAAACACACATGGACGGGACAAATTAATTGTGAGTTATGCGTGTGTGTTAATGTGTATGAAGATCTTTACAGGGGATGGGGTGGTTCATTTGCCACGGGCAGTTAAGTCTTCATAATACTGAGAAATGTTCAACACAGCAACAGCATGCATCTCACCTTTGTGTCACTTGCTGAAGTTTGCTTTCAAGGGAAAACAGAGGGGAATGTGTGGTGACCCTGAGGGCTTAACAAAGACACAAACATGCTACAAATTCAGAATATGTTTTATCAGTTTGATAACAAATGTACTCCACGTACACGCAGGTGTTGCAAAAACTCAGAACACAACAGAAGTGTTTCCAGGGACACAAACAAGTGATGCACTAGGCTAACACTACGGCTATAACAGGTACTGTAACCGTTTTCAGAATTTCTAAAGTCAAGAAGCGCTGAACAAAAGTGCGCCACTACAATTTTGTGACCTTAGAAACACTTTCATTATGTATTGAGGTTTTGTGTGTGTGTTCTTTTAAAAGTTTCAATGCATCGAGCTCTCAGGGCCACCGTAGAAACAAGCTCTCTGTTTCTCCTTGTTGCTGTCTGAGGGAGAGACAGATGCTGAATCTACCTTGACTTATACGAGACACAACAGCGAGCTTTATGCTTAACCGACTCATCATTTTCTATGGAACCATGAGGTGTCCCTGGTGCGGTGATAAGATTGTCCCACATGGAGCTAGATGTCAGGATATGTATATATTTGTGACCATTTTACAGAATCACCTCTTCGATTGGAACAAAAAGACTTAGGGCTGAGTGCTTCAGATAAGGGAGGGAATTATCATGCAAATTGTTGACACAAAAACTGTAGAATAATACCATCCTCCTTATCCTTCAAAAATGTTTATCTAAATGTCTTGACTCAGCCCCTTCCTTTCCTTAAGAACTCTGCAGCACATCAGGCTCTTATCCCCTCACATGTTCCCACTACATCATCTCTCTACTGTCTGCTTGTGTCAACTTTCGACCTCTGGTACTGGCACGCATTCCCAAACCTCCGTGCTGGTGCAGTTTTAAACACCGGCATTCTGCAACTGTCAGCTGCTTGTATCTCTCTTCTCTACGATGAATTGATCCGTCAGCCCTGGCTGTTCCTCCTTCTGGCTCCCCCGTAGGGACATGACCTTTTTTTTTTATTACTCTATTCACAGCAGAGCAGTCTCTCCTCATCTTCCCCATGTAAAATGAAAGTATTTCAAGTTCCACACATTCCTCTTTCTCTATGCGATCAAATAACTTATATTCAACAGTCTAATTGCGGTTTATTTAATTTTCCCCACAGCTCTGACCTTATCCTTGAATGATAGTGACCACTGCCCTCTTTAAACTAATTAAAATGTTGTAATCTCAGTGGAATCATTTTAAACTTCTTCCACAGTGTTGCCCATTTAAAATTGCTTTACCAGAGAGAATAATCAGGAAACTAAAGAGAGATGAATGCAAAAGTCAGAGATGTATAAAAAATTATAGGTTGTAGCGTGTAGTCTGCTGCACAGCTGCACAGCAATTATGTTCTGAAATGCCCACCTGTCCGTTAAGGATCCAAAATGAATTAAAACAGCTAAGAGCAATCCATCAAACCAATCCAAAGAGCATTTGGGCTAAACCCTATGAGGGATGTCATTCAAGTCATTAGTCAGCTGGGACTTAAATAATTAAGGTTTTTTTTCCTGGCTGACAAAAGGCCCCATATGGGCTTGCCACAAATTAGGAACATTAAGTTTCAGGCAGTGTGAAGTTTGGAAACTGGTTCTGAGTTTTAGTTTTAGTCTACTTGTTGTCAGTCTTGTGTGAGTCTCTTTTCTATCATTGATTGGACCACAACAGGGAGGTTAAAGTGCCCCTGGCACCCCTGATTAAGAAGAAGAAAATAAATCTGTGTCTAACTAGACAGTGAGACAGATGAGCACAAACCAAACTAAGGCCTCTCTCTGCAAGTAGATCAACACGCAAGTTAAAGGTCCTTTTAACTCAACTGTCACAGAAGCAACTACGCCAACTTACTGTAATCCAGGAATACAATAAAAACTGTCAGTCGGGACAGTCACTGTTTCAAACTGTACAACAACACTAATAAAAAACAAAGTCAACAACAACTTTATAGTATGTGAAAGCAGGGAGTAGCGAGAAAAACAAAACAAAACAAATAAAGGGCTATAAACAACAAATCATTTGTTTATAGTGGTTTGACAACAGTTTTCAACTACATTCTCAATTTTACACATGGTTGAGACATTTACTATATTTGTATCTAGCCTTATTAATTTCCATGTCCTCTAAGCATCTTGAGCATACCTGTTGCTATCTTTGGTCATATCTCGCAAAGCATATTGACTCAACTTCCAAACCTGAGTTTCTCAGTGCATGTTCACTAAAACCCTGTCTAGAAGTCGATTGAGATGTATGGCCACTGACGTTAATCCTTACTGATGTTAATCCTTTGTGATGAAACAATACAGACATCCAGCTGAAAGTAAGGTTACGTAATGTAACGTTACTGTAACTCCACATCCTCATGATGTTGGTGTGCTGCCTGCATATTTTTGTAGTTTGTTTCAGTTGTGTTTGTTTTTTGTTGGTGCTCATTGTCAAAGTACTGTCAGATAATATTATTGACAGGCAAATAACTCTGGAAGTTATTTCTTATCAACAGTAGTCTTCTTCATCTTCTGAAAAATTTAATATATTTCATCGTTCTTGTTTTCAAAGGTTCCTTTTGATGTAGCTTTGTCATTTCACAGATGGATAGATAGATAGATAGATAGATAGATAGATAGATAGATAGATAGATAGATAGATAGATAGATAGATAGATAGATAGATAGATAGATAGATAGATAGATAGATAGATAGATAGATAGATAGATAGATAGATAGATAGTATTATCTTAGATGTTTTCAAACTCATGAATAAAACAACATCCATAGCAACTGGAACACATCCTTTAAAACTGCGGTTTTGGAAGACAACCAAGATGACAATTCATCCCAGATTAAAGTTTTACGATTCTTTGTCTGGGTTTGTCTGGTGGATCCAACTGACTGCACAGGCTCGATCAAGCTGGCAAAATAAAACACCCCAAGGATGGTAGAAAGGGATCAGCCAAGAGTAACAGGACAGAGGGTCATTACACAATTGTCTTGTGGGGTGTGGTGCTATGTTGGAGAAGTGCTAAAAGAGAGGTAAATGTGTGTGTGAGTGTGTGTAGCAGCATGGTCATACTTTGGCAAAAAAAAAGAAGAAAAAGTGCAGGAGCTGGTTAGCACGTGGTTTTGTTTTTTTGTCACTGCCCAAAAGTAATGAACTCTACTCTTGAGGGAAACTGAACTAAATGCAAATTTGCATGCATAAACAAGCCACTGCAAACACATATTGATGGAAACTCAATAAACGATGTTGTCCATGTAATGGAGTGAAAAGGTCAGTTGGCATTTTTCCTTTAGCACCAAAGTGCAAGATTAAGCTCCACTGCGAAAACATTTTTATCATCTATGATAATGATCTTTTGCTAAACTCATTCCCATGGTGTAAAAGAAATAATATAGGCTCATTTAAACAATACTTATAATTCCTACATTTTCAGATATTGTTGGACAGAAGACATTTTTACAGATATGGGTTATTTTAATAATGTGTGGTATACGATAAGATGCAACACAATACGATACGATATGATACAATATGATACAATACAAATTACTTAATTAATCCCCAATGGGAAATTCATTTGTCTGGCAGCTCATCTACCAATTACAGAAGAATATATCTTTCTGCATTGAAAAGAGAGGAACCGTTCATCACTGCCATTTGTTGGTCCATCAAGGTGTTATGAAGTGGATGATCTGAGATGTTCAGAATGGCCTTTAGCATCTTCAGTGCGTATCTCCCCCACATCCCCAGTGAATCCATCAGGGAAATATGATCAAAGTCTCCTGATATTAGTGCCTCAGGATGTTTAGTCTGTATCCTAGCAATGACTTGATGGAGAACTTCAAATGGAACTTCAGCAGTAGCCATTGGTGGGATGTACAAGTATTGTCATGATATTAAAAAAATTTCTATACTCTCTGAGTCTTCACCAATATCTCCAACTCATCGCTCTTGTTGGGCAGAGAGAGTGCTCCTTTTGTATATTATATTTTATAAGATCTTGGATCTACCTGAGCCCTGTTTGCATACAGATCACAAGTAGAGGCAGTGCTGCGTTTCATGAAAGAAACATGTAAGCAAATTGGAGATACATTTGCAAATCATAATTAGCGTGAGCAGAAATTTAATCATGTTGCAAACCGCAGTTTGCACGTTTAAAATTAGTCCAAGAGGACCCTAGTGTATTTTAGTTAAAACGTGAATGTGCATAAATACACCAGCTGCACTCGACATGTATTCGTACGGTATCTGCTCTCATTTGGAGAGCAGTTACTTATGGAGTTCAGGTTAAACTGCAGCCCTCAGATGAAAGATGTAACACTTTCAATCAGCATCTGGATTTTATTTGAGAAGAGCTAAAGCGCATGCATAATGTTCTTGCCTCAATCGACAGACAGTAAAAGCATACTTAAACATCATATTTAAGTAATGAGGGGAAAATAGTTAGAATCCTCGGATGTCAGATTCAAAATCAAGAAAAAAAAACATGATTTGAAGTGTATTATGCAGGGTTAAAGTGGGCTGGAGCTATTGGGAACAGTTTGATAAGTAAATAAATCTGATTGACAGGTTAATAGTCTACATAATAATGTAGATATAGGGTACGTTTTCTGTGTGCTGTAGCTTCGCCTTTCTTCCAGCTGATGCTATGAGATATTTACTCAACAAACTAGAAAGTCCCAGCTCATATTTGTCTCATCATAGTTGCCTTATATCGTCATCGACTCCCCACTCGATTCAAGCAGATGTAATCTCAGCCAGTGAATACTAAAACATGCTACCATCCGACACTTACCTCAGCGGAACTCAGGAAACGCCTGACCCACTGACCCCCCAAAACAGTCTGCGCAGTGAGCTCATGGCCTTCAGCGTGTTTAACAGGGAACATGAGCTGTTTCCTTTGGTCTGGCTCTCTAATTAAGAGCTGACACGGCTGTGCAGCTCTCAGCGGTCCTGTCTGCCTGAGACGGCGGCTGGTCGCTGGAAGACTCTTGCTGTGGGACGCTTGTTTGTGCTCGTCTCTGTCTGTCACTGACGCTGCAGTTCTGAGGTTTGTCAAGAGGGACAATTACAAACATGATATATTGTAGCCTAACTGTGGGCAACGGGGTGTTTATGCAATGATATTATGAAAGGAGCACTGCAGGGGGATGGGTCAGTCCAGCTGCCATGAGAATGAAATGAAAGAAAAAAAAAACACTGAAACTTTATACTCTCTTAAAGGCTGCTGGTTTGATTTAGAAAGTGGTGGGGACATTAGCTTGGCAGGGAGTTTTCAATTTTGTTTTAATTCTACACATATGTTGTTGTGACTACTTAGTACTTTCATGACCACGATAACAGGTGAGAAATTATGACTGGAGTCAAGAAGGTTAGCTACTTGCATTGGCCAGGCCATGCTTGTAAAAGAGATTCTTTTTTATTTATTTCAAACAATCTGCCTGGTAAAATAAAGGTAAAATAAAATAAAGATACTTGTAAAACATTCATATGACAAAAATGTTTGTTTTTTGATATGTGTTTTGTGACAGACACTAGACATCACTGTAATATCAGAAAGATGATGGATTTGATTGGATATGAGAACTGGGTTGATGTCAAAACCCTGAGTGTGACTTGGACTTGGACATCCTTATTTAATATGTCAATACGGGGTTAATGTGAGACCTTTTTTGGACTGTAATTGTAATAAATGTTGTCCTGACACTGAATATTGATCATCAGATGTCACTGTCTCCATTGAATTGAACATCCGTTTCTAATCATGTTGGTGGTAACCCTTTGTAGATGGAAATGGACATGAAAGATTTCTCTGTTTCATGCTGGACGTGGGTGGTGGTGATTGTCACTTGACATGATCTTGAGCCATTGTTGCCTTTATGATTCAGAAGACTATAATAGGCTCTAAGCAGCACTATGTCTTCTTTGTTCTACACTATTAATGAAACGGCTGTTGTCAATAGCAATAACAGTACTAATAGAGCCTTTCTATACTATATGGAATTAATATTGTCTTTTTTTTAAAGTTAGGTAATTTGAAAAGTGCGAGGGACGTATATATTATGCCCATGCTCTCTGTAGAAAGCACAGCCGCATCAATGTCACTGCTTTTATTGCTTTGCTGTTATGTAGGCGGGAAAGGTTTTGCCGTTATAAACCCACATGTCTGGTTAGTCAACAGCCAGATCAAATGTACAATACTACTATTAAGAGAAACCCCAGCAAGGCCATCGTGCCTGCCAGTCAGAATGAAGCTCAGACAGGTTGAGACCTCACTGTGTTGAACGTGAAGAGGCTGCCGTGTAATATCTGAGCAGGTAGGAGACCGCTGCTGCCGCTCTGCTGTGAAAGAAAGAGGCTCGATCACAGAAAGGTTACAAGGAGTTCTGCTACAAGGAAGGTGCAGCTTTACTTTATTTGGCTGCTAAGAGAAATCTGATGGGATGACACAACATTTCGGGTCAGGGGTTAACAGAAGGTATGAGCATATGGCACCCGTAGGCTCCTTAGTGTTCCCTCAGGAGTAATGATGGCCCTTAATTAAGAGGCATTTCTCTCCCAGCTTACCGACATGTTTGAGCTGAATAGTGCTCCCCGCAGAAGGAAGCAACCACTCTCCTTTTATTAGGAGATATTAGATGTGACTGGGCTGTTCCACTGACTGGAAGCTCATTATAAAAAAAAAGAAGAAAAAAAAGAACTGCATTACCTCAGCAAGCTGTCCTTATCCACGTCTATTCATGGAGAGGGAAGAGAATTAGAAAAGGAATATAAAAAAAGTGTGTTTGATTAAAAAAAAGAAAAGAAAAAAGATTTGCATGAGCGTTCCAAGAAAGGTAGTTAGGATGCACAGAGAGGCCAGTGAACAGATCAGTGAGTAGGAGTGTAGTCTTGAGTATGAATGCAAATCAGGCCAGACCAAAGGATAGGCTGTGCACTGTGGGAATGACCGCTCTCCCAAATGAATATTCTCACAGCAAATCCTCACATGCGAGCAGACACGCACAGACAATGCCAAAACGGTCCCATCCAAAGCCTTCAGAGGAGAAAGACAATACATACTCCCAGGCTTCAGGCTCGGTGGCCCATGGTCAGGCATTCAGCCTGACTCATTAGAGGTCTTTTCCAATTACAGTGGAACTGCACATCCAGTGTCACGGTTATTCAGGGGCCATTGTTTCGAGAGCTCTGCCTGTGTTCCAGAGTTTGGAGCCTGAGAGGACGGATATGAAGGAGTTTATGCTTAAGGGGGAACAATGGCTGCCCCGCACTGAGTGGGGTCCAGAGAAACAGGGCTGTTTGTCTGTGAGAACAAGCCAAGAGACTGCAACAGACACCAGGAGAGGACAGAAGTGGACTAAAAACAGGGACAGATCTGTTGTTGTTTCTGCTGCTGCTGCTGCTGCTGCTGATGTCCTCACACTCAAAACCGGAAAACCCAAGTGTTCCTTCCCGCTGTGTTCTCCCACTGTTTGACTGGCCTTCTTGCTACAGAAAGTAAAGATAACAAATGCCGCCCAAAGATAGGATACATAGCAAGATCATAGTTGGGGAAAAAAAGGCTCTCAGATAAAAACACACTGCAGCCGACTAGAATCACATTTAGATGGATCGGGCTGCGTCTTCCTTTGGAATACAAAGGAGCAAAGACAAAAACAAGGGGAGTGACGAGAGACAACAGGAAAAAACAAAGATTGACAAAGTGCCAGAGAGAGACGAGTTGTCAGAAAGACAAAGGGGAACGGAAACTAAAAGGACTAAAGTAAGAAAACGATATTGAACATGATAAAGCTGGACAAAGTTCGTCCATAATGAGAGCCCATGGCATATACGAAGGACTAAATCTAATGCTTACACAAGTTCTGCCATTGTGTGTACAGAGTGCACAGGTTGGTAAGTGGTTTTAAAAGCACTGGGGAAGACGTCTCCCTGCTGTGTTGCTCCACTAAGAGGAAGGGAAACAATTGAAGCATGCACTTGAAGGCACTCAGACATTTTCAGCTGGTTGTAAAGCAGATACTGAAGAGAGAGAATGTGAAGGGGGGGCAATAAGAGGAGATCTGCACTGTCCATAGCAGCTATATACTTACATATATAAGTCTAAGAGGGTGTGCATACAACACTGTATGTTTGTCTATGTTTAGTTCAGTTATGACAGCATCTCAGTGGCGTGAGTGGCTTGAGTGCAGGGGTTTAAATGGGATTTGGCAGGTGGATGAAACCTAAGATCCAGTGGAGCGGTGCGGCGGTAAAGAAAAAAAAAAAAGAAAAGACTCAAAATAACTTCCAAATTGATTTACAGTACCGCTCTGCTATGGTAGGAAGACATATACAAAAGTTGCATATAAAACAGCTTGTAGGTCTGTTGAGCTCTGTTTGAAATTACCTTGCACTTCATAGAAAAGCAACTCTGTTTATGCAAACTGTGCTTCTGTAGCTACCTAGATGTTGACGATAAATCCAGTAAAAGTGAATGAGTTGACAGAAATGAGGTGAAAGCGCCGCCATATGACTGTTCTTTCAAATGATCGGCGGCCAGGCAACAATTCTGCAACTCTGCTGTTTTCTGGCAGGGCGTGGCTTCTGCCACAGCAACAAACAAGTTACAAGGACCATCGCCTTGTTTGGTGATCTGTAGGGAAGACTCCTTTGTCTCGTCTGTTTCTGTTCTGTTTAGACAAATATGTGGATTAAGTAATTTAAAAAAAACACAAACTTGAAATTTTGTCATGTGGGTGGAATTGAAACTCCTGGAGAACAGCAGGGCGAGGGTAAGGACAATCAAAATCGTTCAATGAAGGAAGAGAGTAGGAACAGAAAGAGAATGTGATGAGTGTGGGGGCGGGGCCATGGGGTATCATTACTTTCTGAATTGTTGAGCAAGTATCTACAGTAGATGTCATCGGCTGAATGTAACGTCAGCCTGCAGCACAAGAAATATGAACTCTCTTCACATTATTATGTATTAAAACTGCCAATCATATTTGTTTACTTAAAGCTGTACAGAATAGAAAATTGAATTTGAACCCACTGTGTGTCTTAACATTAGTGTAATAACTCATCTATCAGACGATGTAGCCCAAACTTTGTGCAAAATTCTATTTTCGAGTAAATCCGGGATGAAAGTGTGTTTTTTTTTTTCCGCATTGGATAATGCAGGCACACGAATTATACACCAGCCTGCTCACGATTAATCAGCCACTGATATTGGATCCATCATCCGTCAATCAAACGTCTGAGACACACACACACACACCGGTCTCACCCCAAAGACCAATCAAATTCGTTTTCCGTACTCGGGTAAACTTGTGCGGCAACTTGTGGAAACTCGGTGCGACAAACAGGACAAACGGCCATTTCTGAACACCAAAGACTTCCAGATCATTTGATCTAACTCTAACCTGGGTTTTTTTTTTAATGTATTGTGACATGCAGTTAAAAAGAGCACAGTACAACATGACCTCAGATGAGGATATATAATAGTAATAAGAATTCAAAATATGACTGCACTACATGATAAAAAAAATCTCTGACATGATATTGATTTATGACGATATACACCATGGGTTTGAGTTTGATTCAGTCCAGCTGTTCATGCAAACTGCTGTCATTTCACACCCTACCACTCCCACCTGTCTGCCCTTTCTCACCGTTAAAATCACCTGACCTTCTCCTCCTTCACTCACCTGCTCGCCTGTTCCCTATTAGCTCAGCAGTGTATGTATCAGTCTGTTTTCACTTGCTCTCTGCCAAATTGTTTCCGTGCCATGTGTCTTGGCTTTCCAGCGCCCTGTTCTTTGCCTGCCTGTTTTGATCCTGATCTTGATCCTGATTTGGACCTTCTCTGCGTTTTTTTTCTGCCTTTTTCCTCTGCCCAATCCTCCTCCTTTGTTTGCATGCTCCCATTTTTTGTCCTTGTGTATTTTCTTTCCAAGGAAAGACTCTTAAATGTTCCTCTTGAGTCGCGCTCCTAGGTCCCTTTTCTGCGAACTGTGACATTATAGTATATTTACACAGAAGTCTGGTATTTCTGCAGGCAGCTGTGTCAACACCTTTTCAGCATCAGTGTGTTAGCTGGGATTTCTTAGTGGTAATTTGGCAACATGTAAAAGAGTGGGACTAGTGCCGAGGTGTTTCAGATAGGGGGCAGGTAAAGATGCCAAGCCTTGGCATGGATGTAAGGCAAAGGAAGGGCAGGTGAAGCAGACATCCTGGCAGCTTCATACATCCCCTTAGTTTAAATTTATGGGGAGACAAAGCGAGCAATCTGAACAACAGAATAGGTCTTTGTGTTACGGATAAAATAAACCTTGCAGTTGCATCAACATTGTCTGTTGATGTTGATATAGTTTAGTTAGGTCAAGGTTATTGTAAAGACTAGTTAAGATCATGCTTTTGGATGCTGATCAGGTAACTGTTGGTCATTTTATAGTGCAACTTTTGGGAAATACACCACAGTTAGCATAGCCTGAAATACAATCTGAATCCAGGGGCAAACTGACCCCGTCGATCTCATTGCCTGATAATTTCTGGCAATCAGATCAGCTGTGAATATTGTCTAAGGGCCAGTTGTTGGGATTTAGCTCTGCTGACAAACCAGATGGCATGTTGATGAGAAAACAAGGCAGCGAGCAACCGTACCAATGATTTATACAGCTCATCAAAGGGAATGGTAAATGTCTGTCAAGAAATGCAATGACAATCAGTGGGTATAAAGTGCTGCAGAGGTAGACATATATAGAAAATCAAATAAAGTTTATGAAACTTACCACATGTTTTGTTCAGTAATCTTGTCTACAAACAAACTCCACCACTGTCTTCAGTGCCATCCGGAACGTCAGTGGTTTGGCACTTAGTACGGTGGCCTGGAGAGCTCAACACACCGCAGCTGCAAAGACAACACATGCTAATAAGCAAATGTGCTGCAAGTTAGAAAAAGAAAATCCTAATCAATTTGACAACAGAAAAATAAATCACTATTTTTCAGCCTGCATAACACTGTCTCACACAACTACAGGATGTGGCAGCCAAATAAAAAGGTAACAGTGGGTTTATTTTATTATTTGGAAATAAAACTTTTATTTTTAATAAGAACATGACTGTGTGATTTTTTCTTCTAGTGAGGACAATCTCAGTGTATCACCTGAGTGGTTATTTTCAAAAACTGTCCATTTTATAATCCCACACACAAGATACCATCATTCTGCTCTGTAATGCAGTCCAACACAACAGCAATGCGAGAAATATTACTTTGTGGAGCTCGCAGTGTTCACTGGTGTCAGAGTTAATTCTGTTATTCCAAAAATCTAATTTGTTGTGCTGTTGTATTGGATTGCATTACGCTATAAGACACTGTGTTATTGTGTCTATGCTTTCCTGTGGAAAGCCCTGAGCTTTCCTCCCTGGAAGCTCAGTGCAGCTGCAGCATTGGGCTCATGATTAATGTCACTGCAGCACTGACATCAAGACAAATTACTGTACATTTGCTGGACATTAAGCTGATTCTTGCTAATAAGGTACAGTATATAAGCTAAATGCAACACTAATGAGGGATATATTTCTTTAGGGATGTCTTTCTCCCATATTTAGAGGATCCAAGTCTCCAAGTCTCACTCCTCCTGGCTTCTCTCCTTCCCACCCACCCTATACTCTTACTCTCTTCTTCCTTCTCAGTCTGACTGTCCCTGTCTTTACATGTGACTAAAGAAAATACAAATCAATGCTCAAACACAATACCATACATTCTTAGTGGAAATTGGCGCCGCTCTGATTCGCAGTCTATCGTGAAATTGTAACATAAAGTGGTACAGGAGGAGAAGCAACTTTTATTTTTATTCAATGTTGTTGAAGATGATTGTTGTCTGAATTTATAGTATAGTACATGTGTGTGAATTGGTACCAGATTGCAAAGAAAATGATGTGACAATGGGGGAAAGACTTTGATTTAGAGTGATGGATTGTTTACATCAGATATTCCTACTAGCTATAGGAGTAAGGCACTCTGTTGGGACTTGTACAACTGCGATGCTTTATAAAGATCACAGGCAGTGTGCACTCAGTGTGTAGTGATTCATTGTGTGCACAGAGTCTGTGTTGGAGTGCCATTACCATTTAATCCTTCTGAGAAAAAAAGCAGCATGTATGCATTTTGTCACGCATGAGTGAAATCACTTTCATCCACATTTCATACTTTGTTTTATCTTTCTACCGTGGATGTTCTTGACTTTTTCTGGCTCATGATTCCATACAAAAACGTAGCAAAACAGTTTGTAATTGTACAGTACCATCACCCCACAGATTCATCTGATGACTCTTAAAAAGGGCCTGACTAACTTCTGGTTTCCCTAGTAATATAACACATGGTTTAATCTACCTCCACCTTGACCAGCTAAAAGTAAGATGCTGCTTACACATGGATGCATTATCTAGCAATGCTATAAATAATCTTTTTATTACTCAGACACAGGGGACATTTCACTGCTGATGACTGCTGATACTCTGACACATGTGGCTGCATAAGCAGGATTTAGTTTCATATTCACAAACATGACCTTTTACTACAATAAAAGATGTGAATACTTCCTCATTCTTACTTATTGAGGTTTCATAAGCTGCAAAACAAACTGATTCATTGCCTGATTGTGTAAATAAAACACTGACAACAATGATTTGAAGCGTCTAAGGCCCTGTTCAAACCTGGTATTAGCATCTGTCTTGCGTGATCTAAGCAGACAGGTCTAAATACAGATGTCAACGCGCCCAAGACGTATTCATTCACACATTTGATTTGCGGACACCCAGCTCGCATGTGGAGGTGGTCTGGGCCTCGTGTGTCTGCATTCCTTTTGCGGTGCAGTGCAAATACATCCTGGACGCATTGAGGGACAACCTCCTCTGACATCCTCTGGTGCAGTCTAATTAGTTTCACCACAGCTTCATTATGAACTGAATTTTTTTTACTATATCACATAGATAAAACTTTATTTCATTATTAGAGCTGTCCAGAGTGCATTAATTCACTCAACTCCCTCCTGGTCACTCTCTCTGCCTCTCATTTACTCTCACAAGCACACCTCTGTCGACTGGCTAAAAGCAACAACATACCTATTTATTTGCACATAAAGCAGCGAAGTGAGATCCCAAGTGTCCAATTGAGATGCATGTGGAAACACATTGTAAAACAGGTGTGAAAAGATGTACTTAAGGGTGTATTTAGACCTGTGGCTCGTTTGGTTTGTCCGATTCAAGGGCTAAAACGATACAATTGTTGCATTTTTCTTTTGGGTTGTTTGTGTTTACAGCCGTGCGTGGACCAACTGTTCTCTCATTGGTCAGAAATCTTACCTGGAAGGAACAAGAGGTACCCAGGCAAAACAAAAAACATGGAAAAGAGGTCTCATTGGGCCTGAAAATTAAAGCCTGGCCCAAACCGCGATTGAAGCTTGGATCTGCCCTGATCCGCGTAATTTGTACATGTTTTCAGGCGGAACTATAGCCAAAAACAAGGAAGCCGACCCAAGTCATCTTGTATTTTCAGCCCAGACCTGGCCCAAACCAGCACATCTGGTTGGGCTGGCCAGAGCCATGGAACATCAGCAGCGTCAGTGTCAGACACTGCTGATGTGACGGTTGCTGAGTTGATTACGTTCTCACTGCAAACAAAGGAAGCGAGCCGAGACCACCCCTTCTTGATGATCTCGGCCCGCTGGTTTTATCCCGCATCCAAGCGCGATTGTTGTGTTCAAACCAACTGCTCCAAACGAGCCAGGTCTGAATATGTGGAACAGGGCCAAAGTTATGAAAGGGGATATGGTCCAATCAAAGCCCAGTTCAAAAAGGGAGGCAAGAACAGAGACTTATTGAATAATGATCACATTGTGGCTGATAGCACTGACTTCCACAGAAAGCATTGGCAACATAGAAGACATTTTAGAGTCAGTGAATCACAACAAGAAAATAAGAAACCAACCGACCTGAAAGTACTTTTATTGTGCTATCCTGCAGCTTCTAACTACTAGGCTACTATATATTCATTGACAGCTTTCAACAACAGCAACTTTCAGCAGTAACACTAGAATTTGCTTCATCTTCTCCCTACAAGCATCATTACTAACACCAAATATTCTCCACGGTAAACACTAGAATTCGGTCTGACTTGTGTGTCTGTGCCTTTCAGCAATGAATAGGACTGAAATTCTCTTTGATGTCTCGCTACAAGTTTCAATTTTTTTCATGGCAGATGGGGATTGAGTGTTGGTCAGCAGAGAGAAACTGGCTTTGCCTTATATCTCTGAATTGTCTCACATACTGCAGCACGGCTGGGGAACAAGGGGAGTGTGTCTGAGTCTGGGCAGGATACTTATTTGAAGAGTTAAATTAAACCATGGAAAGGTCAAACACAGGCTGAACAAAATTAATCCTGCACTTGGTGTCTTGCGGGTTGTCAATAAAATGTAGGCAAAGACTAGATGAAGTAAATCTCCACTGTTCTTTATGCTCATCTATTCTGAACACTGTCTCACCTCTCTGAAACTGGGACCTCTGCCAAACCCATTGAAATGTAAATTCAGCCCAGAAAACAAAAGCTGTTGACCGACTCAGCCGTTTTGAAAATGCAGTTAGCTAGAAGTCAGATTTTTCATTACTCTCTTTTTCTCTCCGACTCACACAGTGACCCTGAGTGGAACTGGCTCGATAACACAGCTACCGACTGGGGTTTTACAAGATCTGACACTGCTCAGCTTTGATATGAAATGGACAACATACCTCTATTATGTCTGTGTGATTACTACATGGCTCCTGTGGACTTATGTTAGGATTACTTAAAACTCCATAAGAGACAGTTGACAAAACAATCTCACCTCAAGGGCAATCTAGAAGCTGTTCAAGAGCTTTTCATCGAATCACACAATCTGCCGCAGCAGATAGAGTTGACCAAGATGTCATGGAATTGAGGATGATCAAATTTCCCCTCCTCTGAACACTTAAAGCACTGAGGTGGCTTAAAAGTTGGGAGTGAGATTTTTTTCTGGACTTTGGGAAACATAGTTGACAAAGCAATCTCACCACAAGTCAACTTTCAACAACTTTACAATCTCAACTTTTAAGATTTAAGAGAAGTACCTGAAGTGCTAAAAAAAAAAAACGTCATGCGAGTCAATCCAAAGTTCAAGAACATGATGAAATTGACCTTGTGGTGAGATTGTGTAGTGAGCTCATGCTTAAAAGGCCAAGAGTGAACTTTCTATCTCAATCTATCCAAGATATTGGTTGTAAATTGTAGCTCTATAATTCATTAATTTAGCTTTGTGCAGTCCAAATGCAGAAAGAGAGATGTTGCTTTCATTGAACAAATCAAAACTGAGAATCCTAAAAGGTTACACTGTAATGATGAACCTCTGGCTGCCAGTTATCATCTCAGTTTAGTGAATATAACCTACTTGACGAAGGTTGGCAGCCAAATTTGGCAGACTTAGAGACTTTTTAAGAAACAAGCTAATATACTTGTTTACCGAATAAATGAGAAGATTAAGATTGATACCAATCTGTTTCCGAAGTATGATGCTTCAGCTAAAGGATGTTAGTGTAGGTAGCTGTGCATAAAAACTATTTAATAGAGTCTTTTCACTATCACAGGGATGTCAGGAGACCACTCCTGGCACAATATCTGTATAAATTACTATTTATAAGCTATATACAAGGTGCCAGTGTAAAAACCCTGAAAAGGCGAGATTTTAAACTTTTAAGATGCTAGAGGGATTTTGTTTCTTTTGGACAGGGCATGGCTAGCTTTTTCTTTTAGCTTCTCCTTATCTCATTGTAGGTTAGGGAATTTCCCCTTAGTGTTTAGACACAAGGATACAACTGCAGTCTACTGTGAAAAGGTCAAACATGGGGCAGGCATCCAGAAGCAATTTAATGTGTGCTCACAACATCAGACAAACATAAAGAGCTAGATGCCACGTTTGACTCTGTCCACTCATATTTCCATGCAATAAAAACCAGTAGGCCTACATCACAATCCGCAGTGGTAGCATAAACAGGGATGATAACATAGTTGCAGACAGCTCCAGTTTGCATTCACCCTGCTGAGAAGACAGACAAGTGAGTTGTAATGATAAGAGTTGTCACTGTGGACAAATAGCTGCTAACTGTACAGCACCAGTGGAGCCAAGATTAGATCACAGCATTCAGGACACGATTCAAGTTATAGTAATTACACTGTACAATCAAGTGTGTCAGTGGTGACAGTCCTCCAAATCCTCTATTCACAGATAAGAATCCTTCTTGGCACACATTCATTTTTTCCCCTCTACATTGTGATTTTCCGACTGTTTTCTGACTCAATCTTAAAAAAAGATCTGTTGACTTTCAGATCCCAGGGGCTATTATCCTGTCGTTGTCGCAGGGAAAAAGGGATGTGAAGTGACTAAATATAAATGGAATAACGACAGGTGTGTTTGTGAATGTCGTACTGTTTGTTGCGCTGCTGGTAGTCAAATACATAACCTACACAAATGTCTGCAGCTCTATAAATCGTTGTGTGAATTAT
The DNA here is from genome assembly GCF_905171665.1 of Trachurus trachurus. Taxonomy (NCBI): domain Eukaryota; kingdom Metazoa; phylum Chordata; class Actinopteri; order Carangiformes; family Carangidae; genus Trachurus; species Trachurus trachurus. The sequence continues at coordinate 18,080,313 of NC_139908.1, read as the reverse complement.
TTGTGAAAAAGAAATGTTTTTTTGTTTTTGTTTTATGTCTGACAAATACAACACAAAGTGGTCAATGCAGCGTTGTGCATGTAAACCCAACTGCACGTTCAAATCAGACATACTTGAAGCTTATTCGATAAACACTGTGCTGTAATTCTTACCAGGAAAAGAAGACACAACAGAGGCTAATGAGTCTGTTTCTTTTTGGTCCCAAGTTCAACTCTGGCATCGCCATGTGCCAGGAAGTCTGGCTGTGGAAAAGCATAAAGTGATCCCCATCCATCACAACAGTTCACCATTTACCCATGAACACTTGCCTTTCAATAGCACCGTTGGAGATCTACAACTGGCAGCAATCAGATGTGCTGAACACGGGGTTTTGCATAATGTAGCAAAGCTTTGCTACACAGGTTCTGAATTAAGACACAAACCTCCATGTGCTTGAAACAACCATTCTTATGAAAAGGAAACACCACACCACAGCTGAAGCAACAATTTCTTGGGGTCTCCAAATTGGACTCCCTTGCGCTCTACATTTTGTTGTGTAGTTGTATTCAGTGCTTTTACAGCTTATACACATAACACATCAAAAATAACACAACAACCCACTTTCAGACAATCACTCCAAGTGTTAAAAGCCATTAACTGAGCATCTCTCAAAGAGATTCTTATCACACTCTGTTAAATGGATGTGTACACCAGGTCTGTGTTGTTATAGGTAAAAGAAAGTGGGAAAGTGACAGAAAGCTGAGGCAAAACAAGAGTGAACCTTGGGCTCTGTTGAGTGAATGCCTGGGGACTGGGACAGAAATTCAGCCCTGGATTTATCCGCTGGGACTGACTGTATGTGTTTTTTTTTCTTTTCTATCCACCAGCTCACAATGTAGCAGCCCATGGGACTTTGTCCAGTCCCGATTGGCCAGTCCAGCTATGGAGAGAGCTCTGGGACTAGAGAGGGTTGCAAACCGACATTCAGTTGGGCTGATTTATATCACTAAGTTATGGCCATGCTTTTATACAACTAATTAAGTGTTTTCCTTTACTGAGAGCATGATCAAAAAAGGCTGGTGGCAGCATGTATGTTGCTAACATTAATGTAATGATGATAATTCACGATTCATTGTCTGTTATAATCTAACCACATAACACATTTCCTGGTGACCTTTCAAAAACGAGCAGAGGGGAAATGTAGTGCATCCGTCTTTGTAACTATGGCTGCAATATTCACACGACTTGGAAACGCTATAGCTGTCTCTTTCCACTTCAGAACATCTGCACGACTGGAAGAAAAGTTTTTTCTCCCTGAATTTGTTATTGTCCGTTGACTGCATCCAAAGAGCTCCAGATTCCCCTGTGACTCAACTTGGGTCAGGTTAACTTCAGGTTCTTAGACCCAAATATAGACAATAGCAGTAGACAGGAATGGTAAAAATTGCTTAGCCTGAAAGACAATACAGATCATCCACTAGGGAGGATCTGTTCAGACCTGGTATCTGTCTTGGTTGATTGAATCACAAGTGTCTGGTTAGTAAACACAGAAGCATTTGAGATCTGTTTGGGCCATATTCTTTTCAGCAGTGAAGGCAAATGTATCTTGAGCTGCCTCCTCTACTGACACAATCTCATAAGTGCCAGCTCAGTTTTATTATGAAATGAAAATATATCATGAAAAAAGAAAATGTTTCATTGTAGAGCTGTACTTGCATCATCCAGCGATTCACTCAATCCCTCCATGGCTAAAAGCAGCAATGTGCATGTGTTGTGTGTTTGCATATAAAACAAGGAAGTGAGATCTGATAACAAGAGGTCAATTGAGATGCACGTGGAGATGCATGTTAAGGACCTGAGAGACTGATGAGGCTGAGAGGGAAGCTGACCATACAGGATAGGGTGCTTTGTCTGAAGGCATGTTCAATGTATCATCTCATCTGTATGTTAGACCTGAAATCCAGAGCCATATGCATATGTATATATATACGTATATAAAAATATGTATGGTTTGGTTCAGGTTCAGGTTTCCCTGCCCGTTTCACACCTATGAGCACGAGAGAAACCAGAGGAGAAGAGCTTGAGGAAGGAGTGCAGCAACAGAGAGAGAAGGCGAGCAAACAAACAAAGCAAAACGGAAATTGGAAGAAGGTGGCGGGCAGCGGAATTAGGAAAGCCAGACCGCAAACAATTTCGGTAACGAGTGTCGAATAGCGCAGGTGTCGTGGATGCCAAAGTAAAGCAAGCAGCTGTGTCCTGCCAGGAGACGTGTGATCACAGTAACTTATCTGGTGTGAAACAGATGACACTTCTCTGGAGCATCTCATCTGAAAACATGCAAATCTATGTAAACCCATGTACACATGGAGGCATTGTAGAATGCCAAACAGCTGGCAATCCACCAATGTACGCATTCCTACCGCCTTGTGCCAGCACAGACACACACACACACACACAATGAGAAGGTATTGTTTTCGCTTCTATCGGTGACCTTGTCTTCCAGACTTCTGTGAGACGTGGTTTTAATAAACTTCTGTTATGTTGACACCATGCAGCAGGTCAAGACATATTACATAAACTGTCCCTCTCAGCTCGGCCTTTCATGGAGGAACATCCAGGGCACCGCACTGAATGCAGCAAAGAGCATTAATAACAGTAATCACATTAAATGGGTCTGACAGGGGCCATGAAGCAGATCGTCTCCACCGCTGAGTGCGACAGATAGATAGATAGATAGATAGATAGATAGATAGATAGATAGATAGATAGATAGATAGATAGATAGATAGATAGATAGATAGATAGATAGATAGATAGATAGATAGATAGATAGATAGATAGATAGATAGATAGATAGATAGATAGATAGATAGATAGATAACCCTACATCTGTCTCATCCCAGACTCTGTTTACCAGTGGGACTTTTGCCAGTCTGCTCTCTCTCTACTTGCCACATGTCTTAATTAGACCACTGTGTCTCTGTCTGGGTCTGTGGCCAAGGTGCCCCGAGTCCCCACTCCATGTGCGGTAAAGCTACTCTCGTTGGCGGTCAAAACACATCTATCAAGGCCACTACGGCAACCCCGCGTGAAATATATTGGAGCCGTGAACCATGATTACACTTAGGTGCGGCAGTATTTCTCCAAAATGAACCATCAGATGGACGTGGGGCGGAGATCACGCGGGAGCTCATCGTCGTGTCAAATGCTATCATGGATGTGTCACCGGAATTAAACGTGTTGCTTTGAATTAAGTCTGCCTCGTCCACTACTTGCTCACCAAAAAAACACGAGGATTGAATCATCGTAATGTTTGGCAATAAAGTCGTAAAAGTAGAACATTATTATTTTTTAATAAACATGAAGTGCGTTTTGGAATGAAACCCTTCCTCTTTATCACCCAGTTCTTTCCTCCCCTCACATGTCTCGCTGAGTTACGATGCATTCAGGTCCCGCAAAACAAACAAATCACTTCCTTGCCCTCATGTTTCTCTCTAACTACTTCCCTGAGTCACTTTCTCTTGCCCCACGCACTCTCCCATTCTGCTTTCAGTGTCTTACTCACACACACACAATCTGTCCCTGCCAGCATGAGTTAATGAAATTGCAAATACCAGGCAGCAATTTAGTCCAGAATCAATCAGTGCAGATGTGATGAGCTCGATTTGATTACATATAAAATTGTGATTTAATGTTTGGCTGGGACCTTGTGGTTATTATAGTCACTACTGTTGGGGACATGAATTAGGAAGTAGCTATTCACATGACTTATTTGTTTGTTTTTTAGATGGGCTATTGGCAATAATGTGTCAGGTTGATAAGGGTGGAGTGTGAGGAATTAAAGGGAAAATCTGAATAAATTAGTACTGGAGAAACATAAATGCAGATGTGACCTCGCTGGTGCACTGCATACAATTAAACTCTTTGCATCCTTCACCATATTCTCGACAAGTGGGTGATTGCATGTGTGACGCAGACTGAGAGAACAGCACAGGCCTGAATGCTTGACCCCCGACAGTGAGGGGATCATCCGGGGGGCTCTGTGTTGCTGTGGAAGGAAATATTTGCTGGCATGGTTTCGGTCCAACTTGTCCCCTTAGAGGGAAGTTAATCATTTTCTACCCTGATGGGAGTGGTCTCCCAGGATGACAATGACCCCGTCCGTAGGACATGAATGGTTTGATGAGGATGAAAATGATATGAATCATCTACTATGACCTCCACAGTCAGCCCAAGTGACCACCCATGGGGAAATTCAGATGAAAGCGCTACAGTGCTCTCCATCACCATATGAATGTGTTTTGGAAGAAGGGTGTTGATCTCTCTAGTAGAGTTCAGAGCTTTGTGGAAGGTGACTAAGTCCCTTTATGTTGGTTCTGCCCTAAATCTGCCACCTTTTTGAATGTGTTGGAAGAGCCATTACTTCCATTTATTAGGAACTTATTATAAACTCACACTTCACTCTGAACTTCACTTAAGGTGTGCCGGAGACCAGCTGGTGGCTGTGTATAGAGAGTTTTGTTCACTTTAGTTCCCCACTTTTCAACACTCCAACTCCACCGTCTATGTCAGACAAATCTTGCATTACTGTGTTTATTTGTCAAAAGGCTCAAATTGAACTTGGAATATTTCTGAATGAATTTAAACTGTTGGAGAGATTACATTTTTATGGATGTGAGGATCGAATAAAAAACTGCAGTTCTTTTTGATGTATGCTTTCAGTATCTTTTTGATACGTGCTTTCAGTGTCTTTGATACAAGCTTTCGGTATCTTTGATGTATGTTTTAGTTAACTATTTATGTGGGATTTTTAGTATATTTCTTAGCAAATACCAAACAAGGTGCCCCAATCAATACATATAAAGTGGACATGGGGAAGGCAAATCCAATTTGTAGCCTAGCTCATGATCATGTTTTAATCTACATGAATAGATGTTGAGATTATGATATTGATATTTAAATATCGTCAGCATGTTTCAAAATCAATTCAAAGAGTTGTTTCAGAGTGGTGTCTGTTTTATTCTTTTCTTTGGACATCTGTCAAAAAGCTCCAAGTTAACTCTATTTCTGAATGAACTTTGAGTTATAAGGACAAATGTTTCTTACCAAGACTGCAGTGGTTTTAATGTGATGACGTACCCGAAACTGTGGTGGTTGTGTGGGTCAGTAAAATACAGAACTTTGATTCAAAAGAACTTCAACTAGAATTTCAATTGTTTGGTTTTATATCAGGAGTCTTCATAAAAGTAAACCACATATGCATGATAGTAAGCATGACAGCAAAGATAATCAATTATTGAGGAAGTACTTATTTATTATCATCTTATCCTTAACCTACCAGGTACTATTTGTGCCCAAACCTAACCAAGACATTACTATTATGATAGTAACCACAGTGACTGAATTGGGACACTGCTCCTGGGGTGCTTATGATGGTAATCATGACAACTGAGATCCTGTACGACACTCTTAAGAGTTGTTTAAGAGGGATGAAAAAAACTACTTATATGGTTGTTTTGGACGGAGGAATTGTTGGTGAATTCGTAATCTTGCAGACCATAAAACCAAAACAACGAGCTGAAAGACCCCATGGAGCACGAGGTGAACTGAGTTGGTTTATAATTTTCTGTGGGTTTATCCTGAAGAATACAGGTCTGGACAACCTTGTTTGCCTATTGCCAAGAACTACCCCCATCTATTTCCACAGACTTATGCCAGCAGATCACAATTAACACTACAAGCATGTTTTAACCTTGTAGGCCATTATCTCTGATTTATTGTGGCAGTTACAGCAGAATAATCAGCACTGTACAATTTGCCAACTATGATGCCAAACATAAAAGGAATAAAAGGGGGTAGGATATGCTGAGGCAAACACTTGCCTACTGTATCATCGACCTTTTTCTCATTTTGACATTTAGAATATGGGCCAAAAGAGTTGAATGTAATACAAACTTCATATGTGCTTAGAAGGAGTATGAGACTATCTGCTTTGGTAATAAAGGGATACAGGCTCATTCCTCATACAAATCGTCCTCGCTAGACTCTTTTCGACTCATATTTATCTATTCCTCAGTGGTAGCGCACAATTACCCGTTGAAAAATGCTGCATAAGGCATCACTCGCATGCCTTATCAAAGTCACTGCAGCTGTACAGACAGATAAAGGGCAAAAATAATAAAATAAGTGTCTTTTCACACACTCTGGAATGGCCGGCTGAACCGCATGCTGAATTTTTGACCCATGTCTCGTACAGTTTCACGGCAAGACACCCTCTGATGCAAGTTGGGGAATGTCAAAAAAACTGGTTTATTTCATTTTCTTTAGCTCATAAACTTATGATGAAGTTTCCTTGTGTCCATTTGCAGCCATACCCCAAGAAACCTGTCCATGTAGTACAGACTGTCCATTTGTCCATCTTCCTTTCCCAAGACAGGCAAAGCTGACACTTGACTTGGACTCATCTGCTGTAAAACTTTTCTACTTTACTTTTTTTTATTTAGAAATGAATCCATCAGTTTCTATTAGATTCCTTATTCCTTATTGTTATTCATAGAGGTGGTCTTAATTTCTGTAACAAACTGAAGATAACAAATGATGATGATAAAAGCATTGTATTATCCACGTTCTTTAACCAAAGATAATACAATGACCATTCTGCGATAATGAACCACCACCCGCCCTTAAAAAGAAAAGACTATGTTGACCAAAGGAGTTCTTGATAGTTTTCCAATAGGAAAGCCTTCAACATAATAGTCCTTGGTCTTCGGGGGGCAAGCTACATCTGATCAAAGAGCACAGCAGCACAACACAACCTTTATGTGATAAAACCCCTGATGGTTAAGATGTGTAGCCACCTACATGATATCTTTTGCATGTTTTTTTCTCTACTTACCTTCATCTGGGCATGAAGGGCCTGAGACTTGACTTGTAGCTCGACTCGAGACTCATGCATCAGTGTCATACTTCGGTTCGATGACTTGGGAACTGACTTGTAACATCGCTTGGACCTATTCTGAAATACTTAAACACAGCTCTGCAGTTATCTGGCAGTCCAGTGTGAAATCAATAAAGAATCTCTCAGCTCGCCCCGAAGAACCCTCGCACAGAGGAAAAGTGATGGTAAATGTAAGACTGTTGCCGGCTTGCACTAGTATTGCTATACTGTTTTGACCTTTTCTCTAAGATGTTCAGCTCCCTCACTTAAAGTAGAAGAAATGCAGGAAGGAAAATATAGTGAAGAGGACTCTAAAAATTACCAGGAGAACTTTACTGTTACTATTGTACAGAATGTACAGCTCCCTTAGTGGGTCAGGCACAACACTGATGCTTGGTGGGAGGCACAACATTTGTCTCTCTCCTGCCTGCAGCATTTACTTAGACAAAGTATGCAACATATAGGCCTACCATACATATCATATCTGAGGGTCACATGTTATGTCCACAATTTACCCCTTGGCTGCCAGACTAAAGACATGTATGGAAGTGAAATGAAACCATTCAGCTATTTGATCCCCTCCAAATTTTTACACCAACTGTACAACAACTGGACTGTCATACACCCACAACTCAAGATACATCATCAGAGAAACGCAAAGTTATTTTAAGATAGGGGTTTGTAGGCCTACCTGAAACACACAGGTGTAGCCTACTGATTGTCTGCCAATCAAACAGAAAACGAAGTCTACGAGGTCGACCACACCATCTCCATCCACACAGTCGATGAATAGAAGGTTGGTGATTGCGGTAATAATCGCAAGTTTGGTGATTGTGCAAACACGACATGCTGCACTATCAGCGGGGGCGGAGGACTGTCTGTACTTTCCTGCGGCAAGAAGCCAACACCTGCTTTTCTATCCCAGATAGAAACTTTCTCTAACCACCCAAACTTCATCCCATATGAAATCCGCATAGGCTGTTATGAGTCACGGTGGAGTGATGGTTATATATGCAATTTGACTAAAGTATCTGAATAACTGGTTGATGTGAATTATTAAAACACAAGAATAACAGAGTGAATTCTGGTGATTGATGAAATAAAAGCACAAAATGTTTCTTGTTCATTCCTCACTTCAATCAAACATTTTTCAAGTGTGTTATTTGCAATCTAATGCAAGACTTCATCTAACACTGAGTTGCATCTACACCTCTCAGACAACTCCTCGACTCATTATATTTCTCTGGTGTTGGTGTTGTCATGTCCCTCGCTAGTTGCCACTGGAGACAAAGTAGTTTTGGCCTTTTCAATAGACTTGAGCAGATTTAACAGAAACCAATCCAGCCCAATTTTCCACTCTGTCTAGCACTGTTTGGACAACACTAAAATCAGGATGACTACAGACTGATTTTTTTTGCCACTCTGAGTGCTGTAATGGGACCAGAATTCAAAAGTTAAACATTTTAAGTGGCTGAGTTGTCAGACAACATGTTTTGATGGCTCTACTTGTGATAAAGTGAAAGCGGCAGCTGATAAAGGTCTGGATTTTTTTGGTTGTAGCCCCTTTGTCATATACATTGAAGACACATCGAAGCAGCTGGCAGGGTGTGGTTTTTAAACGGTTGCACATCTGTGAGAGGACAGAACAAAGATATTGGGAGTTGTTCGGAGATAATGCAGAAGAAAAACAGAACATCAGCTGCTAACTGTGCCTGTGTCAGCTGTTTGTGTTTGTCAGGAGGGAGGGAATATTCAGCATCCTCATGGCCCGAGGCTTGAAGCAGCGCTTTACTTCGGTAGTGTGGGTCCTAATGTTTTTGTACAATTCTCCTGATGTTGGAGTGGAGAAATTGACTATTGCTGGGACGTGGGGAGGTTAGAACTACCCTCTGCAGTCCTACTGGTCTGCAGAGGGCAGTTAGGATGTGCTTTTGATGGTTTATAAAAGGTGGTGAGGCAAGAAGTGCATTGATTTTGTTAGGTTGAAGAGTTGGCAAGCCTTATATACCATTTCTAATTCCAGTTCAAAGCTCCTCAGTGTGCCTCAGCTCCTCACCTGACTCTGGTGGAGACAATAATTGTGCTCTGTTAGGACCCTGTGGCTCCAGTTCTATATTTGACTTTTTGTTAATTTCTATTGAGCTGGGTTGCAACAAAACCCCAGACCTCTTGTGTTCTCAGCTCCCTTCTGTGGAGTTTTTAGGTTCACAGACACAGAGGAGGAGGTTGCCGTCAAGCAAGGGGATTGCCTTTTTCTCTTTGTTCTGCAGTCAGTCCAAGTGATTCGGGACTAAATGTGATCATGTCATCAGCAAATTCAATAATTCAGAATGAGAAGTCTCTTACCCCTTTTCCATTGAGCTGGTTCCAGTGCTAGTTCGGAGCCAGAAACCTGACTTAGCACCAGTACCAAAATGTCTTGCCGTCAAAATGAAGTCACCGTTCGCTGCCATTACAATGAAGACGGCTTCCTTTTTTTCCTTATTTCTTTTGCTGGGTTTGGGCCAAGAAATAATAGACGGGCCACGCTGGGCTTGGGCTTCAAATCCTCTGGGTTAGACCAAGTTTTAATTTTCAGGCCTGTTGAGAACTCTATAGTAGGCTTGCAAAGACGGGAGCAGCCCCTACATGGAGAACATGGCTCTAACTCGGCTCCGTCCTTGCCAGTGGAAAAGCAAACTGGTTCTTTGGAGATGTGTGTTGAACCAGCTAAGTACTGGCACTAGCACCAGGTTCTTTTAGGTGAAAAAGAGGTATTTAGTCATGAACAATCAAAACCTAGTGTGTTTCCAAGTCTTTCCTGATTTTACACTACTATTGCACAGTGGTGATAGTCAGCACCCCGAAATTGCTTTCTGAAATAGGGTTTGGTTTCAATTAGACATTTGAATGGATTAGAATTAGCGTTATCGTTATTTGATCAAGGTTAGGGGGATGTGACATCATGGCTACAATAAGCACTTGGTTTAAGTTATAGGGAGCAATCACAGGCCGAGAGAAAACAAATTAATGTTGGAGATAGGAAACGAACATTGGTATTCTGTTTAACCCTGATGGTTTATTGACTATTCAAACAGTCTACAACCTCCTCTGCGTACAAAATGTGTGGCTTGATCACAATCTCTTAAAAACTTTGTCACTTTGACAAACATTATTGTGGGCTTCTGCTGAAAGAAAATCTGATGCTGTAACTTGCAGTTTGCCTTTTCCTGCACACATTCAATTTGTGTGAAACAAAAATGCACTCAACGAACTACGGAGTCTCGCGGTTAACAATGTCTGGAAGCCCAGTAAATACACTGAACCCTCAGAGAGGTGACACCAATCTCTAACCAAGACCCGACGTACCTTTAGATCCTGAACAGGGTCTTAAGTTGGTAAAATAAAAATAGATGGATTGATTTTTATCTCAGCAGTGCTGCAAAAGCTCAAAAACAGCACATCAGTATGTTCAGGATGCTGTGGCAAAACTTTAAATGAGAATAAAGGGGAGAGGACCGCATCTCGCCTTTTAGTGTCTTTTCTCCATTTGCCTGTTTCAGAATGGATTTGGGCACTTTATTGATTACTTTGAGGTTCTGTATGACCTTAAAAGGGTTATCTTTCTCAACATTTAATCTCTTATGAGCTTGTACTCTGCCTGAGGTCATCAAGCAGGAAACTAGCAATTCATGCACACTGAGTTTAATGTGCACTGGGTCACAGGTGCCATTTTAGTGGCAGCAGCAGACACCTGGAGGATATCAGCTGATCAACTGTTAAGTCTGTCGTGTTAGTCGACACTGTTGCCTCGACACTAAACTTTGCACAGTAAATGAAGGTGAAGGTTTGGGGCAGTAAATGTAATTTCTTCCATCATCAGTGCATCCTAAATGAAGGACAGTGAAGAGACGCCCTGGAGGGCAGATTGAACCTGTCGCTGATATTTGAACTCCAGTGTGACACAAAGGAGTCCACAAAGGTGAGAATGAAAATCAAGAGAACTGCCATAAAGACACAGCTAAATCATAATTGAAACTTTATTGACAGTTTGGATTAGAAAGTAGTTCTGCATTAAATTCCTTACAGTACAAACCAGGAACAGAAATAGAAGGCCACGCACTAGAGCTTAGGGACAGAGTAAAAAATCAGAACAGCTTCTCAGGTAGATGGGTGAGGAAGAAAAGCTGGGGGAGGGAAATAAAAGGGGGAACAACAGCGGAGAATGGTAGTTAAGAGGGAGAGAAAATGAAATTATCCAAACAACACAACCCTTCATAGAAGGAGAGAATACAGACCTCCTGCAGCTTCTGATAACACTGCAAAGAACGACTGTCAACACGTGGGAGAAAAAAAGTAGGTTGTCTTAAAATACGATGCAAAATAACACGGGTTATTTCCACATTTTTAGCTCCCCTCACCAAAATATGCCGACTGCCGACGTGATCTCCCAGCTGATGAACTGTTTTCTCAGGTACGGTGCAAGACCAGATATTTCGGCATGATGAGCACCTTCACTTCACGCTTACAATCCCGCAGATGACACGATGTGACAAAATTGAACATGCTGATGCTCAAATCAAGATGATACAATAAATCGGGAGGGGGGAAAACGCAGGGAAACGGATCCAGATCAGATAAATCTCCAGGAAATCGGAGAATGCCGCTCGCTGATAGGCCGAGGTTGTTGTGGCGACGAGCAGAAGCCTTGTCATCTCTTTAGGAACTGGGAGGCTGGAAGGTCTTGGAGGTGGCAAGCATGGCTCGCACTTTGGCCATCAGATCCTGAAAAAAACAGATGAGACAAATGCGTTAAATGTAAGACGCATCTCCGTGTGCCATGCCTGTCGATGAGTAATTGAAAATAAACTTACAAGCATAATGAAGCACACTCAGATTCATGCATCACGGGTGCAGGGAACGTGGGCATAAGAGCCGACAACACTGGTATACACCTGAGGCTATAATAATACCACCGACTGGAGAATAACAGCGGCTGCCAGCGTGATGAGGGCCTGAGGGATATTTACATCAGATCGCGTGTGTTGTTGGAGCCAGCGATGGCTCAAAATCCTGCTCTCAACTCAAGATGGTTCTCTGTTTTGGTTTCAGCTTAAACCCATCTATTGATTCTTGTCCAACAATAATAGAGAACTTCTACGTAAGAGTTCAGTTTATCCACAATCAACGATTGCGCTGAAGAGCAACAGCGCATAGAAATTCTTGAAAAAGCAGTGAGCTTTGATCTCATTTTGAAATAATTGACAAATTGATCTGGTAATACTTTACTATTCTCTTTTTTGTCAAAGAGCTGTTAATAAAGCTGCTCCCACTGGGAATCAATTCCTATGTTGTATTCAGCTTCTACTATTAGCTCTTTTTGTTTTTAGCTGTTTTGCTTTCTTGTGATCTGTATAGTTACAACGGCAACACCATGAATTCCTGAATACGCCTTTAAACATGATGTACACAAAGACAAAAGACTCAAAAGACCTCTTCTCCAAAATTCTTGTACAACTGATCTTTAGTTTTGGCAGTTGACCTGTTCGGTGGCCAAAATAAAATGTATTACCATGTGTAAATACCTCACTGATAGGACAAACTGTCATTTGAAGGGAGCAGCAGAGTGGAGTGGAGGAGCTTCTGAAATGCAATGTCTGAGCTTTCTCCCTCCTTTCCTCCTTCTTCAGGTGGAAATGTACATTTTTGCTGATCAGGGGGCAAATGCTTGCATTGCAGAACAGGAAGCGTTCATTTGCATCGCAAGAGTGATTCACACACATGCGTGGACAAATATCCACCTCTGAGCTCTCCTGACAGATGAGACAAATTAATAGCTGTAATCACAGAGGGAGGGAGCTGTCATATCAAATCATTCAAAACACCGTGTCTCTCTAAACCCTGGTGTATCTGAGTAAACGCATTCAAAAAAAAAAAAAGAAAAGAAAGAAAAACAGAAAGAAAAAGACCACAAAATATGACAAAACATGATCCAAATTATCATCAATTGAATAGAAAGTATCTCAGACAAAAATACTAAAAAAAAAAGATCACATTAATAGATCACTACATGCTGCAATACAGCTGCCACATGGGGTTGGCAACTATGGTTACAGAATAATACTGAACGAGGATGAGCAATTATAGTAAAAGAAATATATAGCATGATAGCCTAAATATTCTTTATAACATACTGTAGGAAATAAATAAAAAATTAGATCTGAAAACAGTTTAATTTTCAAACCCACAGCTGACTGAGAAACAACACACTCCACACCGCTGTGCCATATTTCAGCTGCGGGGGTTCAGTAATTGGAATGTTTACTTATTATATCATTAATTCAAAGGAACACCCAGATTACTGACCCTGTCTTAGAAATGAACCAGCCTCACTGAGCGCTGGATCTGAAAGGCCTGTGGGAACAGAAGCTGATTCTTCTCTGCAACTAACCTTGTTATATACAATATTTTATATAAACGTGGTCACTGCAGGGTGCAATGGTGTCAATGAAGAGATCAAATGAAAAAGCCATTCTTAAAAAGTTAAATCTTTAAGATTTAGAAAAGCAAAATATGCGAGTGTGAATATGTTTCTGGTCACAGTCTTCCTCGTCAGTGAAGGATTGGATTGGATTTCCTACTGCTCCTGGTTTCTATTCTGGGCTATTCACCTGGCATAACACAGAGGTGGCTTTTATTGTGAAAGTCACACGTAGCTGTCACGGCAGTTGGAGCAAACAGCAGCCGCTCAAAACGGTATTGACGACAACAACGTCAATGGTCATTTTGGCCATTTTTTTTTGTCAGTGCAACGGCTTTAATTAATTCAGGGAGTAATGGAACAAGAAGACCCAGCCACAGTGAGCTGTTAGATGAAGAGTTGCAGCATGAAATCAGATTGTGATTGCTCGCAGTGTGATGGGAAAAAATTATTGAATGATATCTGCTATAAAACAATGGAATTTGTTTGGCTGCAACTGACGACAGATAAACCGGTTACTCCACTGGTGTGTTTTTGACAAAGTAGCAGCTCAAACAGCTTTGGCTGCAGCCAGCATTAAACCACACTTGCCATTACCACCACTTATCACAGCTGGCGTTAAATCAACCTGAAACCTTGAGCAATATGATTTTAAAGTTTGCAATTATAATGTGAGGATATAACTCTTTGAATCCTAGTTGCTGCTTTTTTTTTTTTTAATCGTTGCCGGTTCATTTTCTTTGGGCTTTAATTTTCTTAGAAATGGCTGTGGGTGTTCTCTGTCTGTCTTGTGTTGCTCTTCTCACTCACAAAACATTAGTTAGTTAGTTAGTTACACGTTATCCCGTGGGAGAGACACATCCTTCCACAAAAAAACGTAGCTCTGTGTTGTGGGAAAAACTTGGATTCAGTAATAAATAAAGGTCTTATGGAGATCCAGACACCAGTGATGGCCAAATAAGAAAGCATAATTATCCTTCATATGTAATTTGTGCGGTTTATACCCCGCTTCTAAGACTTACTGAGGAGTTAAGGTGTCTTAGTCCGGCTAAAGTTACAGGAGTTGTAAAATCCAAAACCAGTTTGAAAGTAAGTTGCATCACACGAGGGGAGAAATTTCACAGATTTTCTTCTGATTGCAACGTTAAACAATTCCACTGTAGGAACATCCTGAGCGAGCTGTGCAACACCTTGAGCTCATATTCACACGCTTGCCTGATAAATCTCACTGCAGGTTTAAAAGCTACTCTGAAGGTGCACAAATTATGAATCCAACACAATAAACCGCATAAAACATAGAGCAGGGGGGGAGGAGGAGGAGGAGGAGGAGGGGGAGACAGAGAAATAAAGGCAAACATTAGGAAAATGAGAGGCGGGATGAGGCAAATAGCAACACGCTCCATCAGGAACGAAGAGACCATTAGGAAGATAAGGACGCGCTGAATTATTCAAGACGTGTTTGTAAAACATCACAGTCTGGGTATGAGTAGTTAGTGGTTGCGAATCTGTGCGTGTTGCAGCAGCGGGGCGAACGGCGCGTCTTCACGAGCTGCTTTATGTTGAGCGTGTTGAGATGAAGGCAGGAGAGGGGCTCGCGTTTTTGTTTGTTTGTTTGTGAGATAATGAGAAAGAGAAAAGAAATATGATGTTTCCGTTGATGAGAGAGAAGCTGCACGAGTTGTGTGGCTGTGTGTGTGTGTGTGGTGCAGCTAGATGGTAAACACTGGAAACTCATTCTGAGATCCAACCCTCCCTCCCTCCCTCCCTCCCTCCCTCCACACACACACACACACACACACACACCACACGATCCAAATTTGGTGGATCACAGCAGAACAGAGGAGCTAGTGTCGTCTCTTCATTCACACTCTATTGACACCTATTAACTCCCAGTCTCTGTTGCTGCATTACATGTTTTACGAGTCATTTACGAACTAAAAACAGGAAAGCTAAATTTCACACTAGGTGTGTATGCCAGTAAATTAATATGTTGCATGTACTGTAGTTGCCTACCAGTCATATACAAATCAATACATCAAAATATTGCATCACTTAAAAGGAAATTACAGATATTTCAGAATTATTAATCAAAGATTAATGGTGAGCTCGACTGAAAATGCAGAGAAGCTCAAACTATTTACAAATGTCTTTCATCTCAGAATTGATTTAGGGCTTTTGACAAATGAGGGTAATTGATTTTGAAGTTTGTCTGGGATGTTTTCTCCGTGTTTCCACAGCTAGTCAAAATTAGGTAAATGAGCAGTATATCACAATATTGCTGAAGGAAAGAGCCAGATTAGATTAAGAGAAGTAATTAAAAGGAAAAAAAGTCAACTGAACACTGTGGTTTTTGGTCTTAATAGTGATTGACTGAAGTGAACACTAGCTTGCAGCTCACTTCACTATTTAAAAGCCTTTGTTGCTCGTTTAGGTGAGAGTCTGTTGACACAAAACTCACACGAAGAAATTTAAAGACAAGCATAAAGCTTGTTACCTTTGCACTTTTTTTTTCTTCCATCTGTTTAGTTTACAGCCTTTGACACATTATTTGTCTCCCAGATCTTATGTGTGTGCGTGCATTTGACTGCGGTGCATTTCTGAAAGCAGCGATAAATTGCATGGTGCGACGGCAACAGGGCGGTGTAGGAGGAATGCGCACCGGGGGTCAGAGTTTATTGGCGAGGTGTGTGCGAGGTTACATGGAGACTAATGAGCGCGCACCGTTTATTCAGACACAGCATTTGCTTTATTGTGAGCTCTTAACAGCCAAATGGGGAACACGGTGTTCGGCACTAAAGCAAAACACAGACACAGCCCACCACTTAGCTGCATTTAAACTGTCACAGACAAACGAGTCATTCCATTACAGTACTCTATGCAGCTCAAAGTATGTGGAAACACATATGCTTCAGAGCAAAGAAAGAATCACTTCCAATTTTTTTTAAGGAAAAAGTCTGACGAAGTCCGGTGTTCACATCCTCAAAGCTTGTTAAACAGCTGTTAATATGAATTTTGGAGCACAGGCTGCGAGCGAGACCTCGTCGCCCACCTTCAGCAGCTGATCTCACTAACGCCTCTGTGGATGAGTGGGATAATATCTCCGCAGTCTGGTTCCATAACCCTGTGATCACCCAAAAACTCCTCTCATATTAAAAGGTCCAGTGTGTAAAATGAGGGGAAAACAGTGACATCTAGAATTCCGATTCTATTACCTATCTATTAAATAATTTTATGGTTTATTTATGAACGTGAAACTCTTGAAACGTGCTCTCTGGTTGGCTGGATTTTCCATTCCGCACAAACATGGCGGTGCAAAATGGCAACACTCTCTAAGCAAGACCCTTGCTATATGTATAGTATACAAAAGAAGAATTATAAGGCTACGAAAACCAAACGTATTTTATTTTATAGCGATTATACACTTATATTACACACTGGACCTTTAAGTAGCAGCTGTTGTTGCACTATATTAAAGCTACAGTTGGTTAAGTCGACGAAATTCCAGGACTTGGTGGGAACATTTCAAAACAATACAATGTTCAGGTCCCTCCCCCAAACCTATGCGCACGCACACAAGATGGGGAGCAGGAATCCTGTATCCATAGCAACCGGAGACTCCAAAACCATCTCCCATCTCTCTCAGTCTGGAAGTTAGCAACAAGAACAGTCTTCTTCTTACGTGTTTTCGCTGTGTAGGCAGTTGTCCACGGTGGCATCGGCAGTTATATATTTTTCGGCTGCTCTGCCATTGCGTTTGACAAGCTGATAGCGATGCTACTCCCGCCCCCTCTACCTAACTGGTGGAACAACTCGGGGAGCGCTCGAGTTTTGCGAATACAATTACAGGCCGTAGGTGGAGACAGAGGAGATTTTTTCTTAAATGACCCATTTCTTGTACTACTATCAGAATGAGTGACAGTTCCAGCAAATATGACTAAATAACTGTTGCCAACTGTAGCTTTAACACCCATGTTTTTGTAATGACATTTCAAGCAAACTGTCATTTTATTATTGTCTTTTTGTGTCAAATCTGTGCCACACGTCTGTGCCAAGTCTGACTGTGTCAGAAATAACACTGTACAGTATGTAAGTGTTATACTCACTTAGCGTTAAATATGAGTGCAACTCAAACAAGACTACACCACTGTCACTCTGACAGTTGGTAAAGACAACTGTCAGGAAGTGGCTGCATACAGAGCCTAGAGTATATGATTTTACGGATGGAAGTGTCTATCCCGTCTTTAAGCCCATGGCGACAGTGGCAGGCATCCAGTCTAAATCATATCACCACATACCGTGTTAAACCTGCAGCAACTCTGCTTTCGTGGCCACCTTAGAGGCAGCAGAAACACAAAACTGACTGCATCACTTTTTTAAAGATAATATTATGACAGTTGTTTTTTTTTAGATGTTCCATCTCTTTTAGCTCTAATTTTGGTTTCCACCGACTCCTGGGGGAACTCTTTAACTGCTAAATGCTCCACTATGTTCATTATATATCTGTCTGCCTTTTGGTAACAAGCAGATAGTGTTTCTACAGATGTTTTTGCCTTCTATGAAATGAATATTAAAGCAATGAGAGGGAGCCAACACTGTGACGTTACTGGGCCGCCGGCTGAACAATGAGCTGAAACTGGCTGTGAAACTCTGTACAGCAGAGGGGGGGGGAATTCTGTGGTAACCTTTTACATGTGATGCACTGTTACAATGCAAATAGGGATTACTGATGTTTTCAACTCAGATAGAAAAAAAAAAGTGTAGACAGACTGCAGCTGAGGAGGCTACATTGACATTCAAAAATACAGAAACTTTCACACTTGAGTTATAACTTTGGTAACAAAAAACAAGAAGCTGTCTTAATGGGCTATAATGTTTAGCAAAACATCTAATTAAAACTGACCTCACGGAGAGTGGAAACTCCTCATCTTGTCTGAATTTACAGGAGCGAGACAAGAAACAGTATCAGGGCGGCACAAGAGCTCAGAAGAGAGGTGAAATCGCAAGAGATATTTTGTGTTGTCAGGGGCAGGCGTGCCACGACCTCTACTTTCGCCTGCCGCCAAACTGGCATCAACAATATTTAGCTATCGCCTCCACAATTATTGGCTCGGCTCCCAGAAAGAGTACAGGGGCCGAAAGTGCAATTTCAGCCAGAGTGAGTTTGTCAGCATGCAAACTTTTGTGAGCCACAATAGCACCATTTGGCTAAAATGGTATTGATATCACATAGTAGCAGGGCAAAACACCAGAAGCACATTTAAATAAATAAAATAATGCTTTTCAACACAGCACCACCTTACCTAAAGGTTATTTGATGGAGCAATATAAACTCAACAAGCACTTCCTGACTTGAATTGAGGCAGAAGTTACTGAGTTCCTGTGTGTGTGTGTGTGTTTGTGTGTTTATGAGAGCTGTGAATAAATACATCACCTAGAGGTAAGGGAATTGGTTTTTAGTGGCTTTACCCAGGCTTTCCCCCAGATTCCTGTGTTGCTATAGTAACATGTTAACACACCAAATTGAAATCCTGGCGCTGATGACACTGTGTGATACACTCGACAGCTTCAAAACAAGTTAGAGGACATTGAGTTGAGATCATTTTGTCATCAATTCCCAGTACAATAATAAACAGTCAAGCTGAGACTCACTGAGGTTGTAGTTCTGCAGGTGTTATAAATTAGATTATACTTCATACACACACAAACCCCTTAAGTAACCACCAGGTAACAGATAAAACTATGTAGAGACTCATACTGTAACTACGGTACATATGAAGTTAAGATTTACTGATAGATTCAAATTTTATTCGTCCTAAATATTCTGCTTTATCTAGTCCATGTTTCTACAACGCATACATGCACTAGATTCTAAGTGCCATGTATTTTTAACTAGGCTGTATTTTTGTGTGTGAAAATGAACAGTACTTTCTGTCCCTCCCATTTGCATGGTGGAAACAGAACAACACTCAGTGCCTGTCCTGGGTGAGCTCTAAAGTTCAGCAGGGGACGTATCTGGGATAAAAGCAAAGAACAATACCTGAGTTATTTTGGACTGAACAGAGGATACTATGGATGAGGACACAGCCTTGTCTTTCTCCTGAGAACCACCCCTGTGGAGAGAGAAAGAGAGAGAGGGCAAACAAAGAAAGTGAGGGAGGCAGAAAACCAATCATGTTAACAGGAGAGCATATACAATATTCATGATATCTTCTGAAATGTTCAAAGTTGGAGAGGCATCGAGAGTCAGCGCAGAGCAGAGGAGGGGAGGGGGAGACGTCAGAGACAAACGAGACAAACGTGACCTGTAAAAATGTAAAATATCCAAACTGAACCAAAACTGCTTCGTCAACGTTATCAAACCCGACCGAGTGCGTAATCACGCAGGCAAACATCACAAGTGCCAAAATCGTAGGCCTCAAATTGAAATCCATGACTCTGTCCAAAGCTTTTAATCTCTCCGCTGTCTCACATTTCTTATTTATCAAGGGATTTTTTAAAATAGAAAAAAGTTGTGTGTGTCAAGTTGATTGAACACAACAGGTGACAAGAAACTCCATAAAACAGAAAAGTATGCGGCTGATGTTCCAAAGTTTTAAGGCTTCAGTCCACAGGGGGAGGAAATGTGTGTGCTTGTGCATGACAGTCAATCTTGGGAATTACACCTCTTTACGTATATACCTTGGGATTATTATGGTATGCTGCTTTAGCTCCGTCCCTAGTGGGAGGTAAACAGCAAAATCCCAAACCCAACAAACAACTACACTTGACACAAACCAGCTCCATCTATTCACACTTCCTCTATCACCGTTGAAGAACTTTTGATAACAAAATTAATTTTTCCCCAGGAATGATACTTCTTTTGTGGCAGCTCTAATAGTCGCAGCTCTCTGAAGAGACAAGACCTGACAGTTGCGTCTCCAACCAATCAAGTGGCATAAAATATGTTTTTTCTGCTTCTTTGTTCCTTAGTTTTGAATAATGGTCATAAAACATCAGCATTTAGGGAACATCGTGATCTCAAATTTAAGTTGACCTCTGACGCTCTACTTTATCCCATTAGACCTGTGTGAAATGTTGTCATGATTAGCATATCAATTTTCGAGTTATGGCCAAAAACATTTAAGTGAGATAATATTGACCCCTGACCACAAAATTCTAATCACTTCATTCTCGAGCCCATGTGGACGTTTGACCAGATAATATGAAACTCCCTCAAGGTGTTCTGGATATACATAGGCCATTTATATTTACATAGATATATGTAAATGGAAATACACTTTATATTTACATAGACAAGTGAAATTTAATCATAAGCGCATGCAGAGTGGTGGTGAATAGAGAACTAATCTTGACCTGCAGAGGAAGTATCTTCAAAGACAAAACCAGCGATATTTTAGGATTAGACCAATCAGACAACTCTACGTATATAACTTGCATCCCTTGCACTGATTCAGTATTAAATGTCCCGTCATCACGTGTCTTCGGTTTGACAAACTTTGTGAACAAGACACAGGAAAACACACACCTTCACATTTCACCACCAGAATCCATTCAGCTCATTCGTGAGTTCAACATTTGCACTCATGCAGAAAGAGACGGACGCAGTGAAAACACAATACCTCACCAGTGCCAGCGTGAAGCATAATAAAGTTCTTTTCTTAAAAATGTGCCATTAGACTAGAAAAAATGCAGCTTTAATTGTTTGTTTGTTGGACATATTTTAAACAGCACAACAATAAGCCCCGGACATTGGAAGAGATTAGGTCCCTTGCCACAAATGTCTTTGTGCCTTAAGACCTTTAAGTTGGCTCTGAGCCATTTATATCACTGGCCATTTAGATTTATTGTTTTAAGTATTTTCCAAGACCCAAGCTTTCTTTGTTTGTTTGTTTACTTATTTGTTTGCACTCATTTTCCTATTCACAAAGCTGCCTTTACAGTTGTTTTCACATCTTTTGGACGATACGGTGATTTATAAGGATGGCATATTTGGATTAAAAATTCAACAGTACTGGCTCTCTTGCTGGATTTAATAGTCCAGCCACTTGTTTTAAAAGGAATATCCTTTAAAAGGGTCTTAAATATGATGGCCATATAATAAATGTCATGCTAAAAGCCTGAAGCTGCTTAGCTTGGACTTGGGAAAGGGTTAGACTGAGGTTGGATTTACACCTTATTGTTCAAATTGTCAAAACAGTCTGTTTCAATTAGGCTTAATGTGTTGTGGTGAATGGTAACAAGTTTGGCTGGGGTTACTGAAGTGTAAACTTCCCCAAATCAAACACAGAGCGAGACAGAGCTGCTTTGTTACCCAGCACTCCGATGTAGTAGCCTCCCCCCCACTAGACTTCCTGAAATTGCTCTCGGCCTCATGAATACTTATGAAGAACATGTGGAGATATCCACAGCCTTTCAGGCCGTGGGCACCTAGTTATGGTTGCTAAGCTATGATTGGATGATTGCCATTCGGGGCAGGGTTAATGATTCTTTCCACTAAATGACAAAATCACAGGAGAAACATGTTTTGAGTGAGAGTTGGTGTTTGCCAAAAGCCTACAAAGAGAGGGAATTTATTTGCTATGATTTCCGACTCGGCCTTTGTGTGAATCGGCACGGTTTTGACAGGTTGCTATAACAGCAGTACATCTGCTGATGTACTGAACTCTTAAGACACTTTGTGTATTTGTGATCCCTGTTTATTCACGATGCAGTGGTCTAAATTAGATTCAAAAGGAAGTTGAAATTGTATATATTTAATTTGTTAGCTCTACATCCAAGCTCTTCCAACAACCTGTTGTTTCTTAAGGGAGGAAGGAGACTTTCAGTAGTTACCTGGAGAGGGCGAGGCTGGAGGCGGGGCTACCTGATGGGGACAAAACTCTGCCGGGGGAGGAATACGGTGAGAGGGAGGAACCCACAGTTTGCATCTGTCCTGAGGATGACAAGGAGCTCCTCCTTTTCTCAGGAGGGGTCCTGGGGGACAAAAAGCGAGAGGGGAAGAGCTGCTGCATTTCTGATTCAGACGGTATAAATAACCAAAATATGGGGGGGGGGCTGGAGTACTCTGGTGTTTTTAGCCTCATTTAAAGTCATGCAAGTGGAAGGTATCCATTGCAACTTCCCTCAGTGGTCATTTGGGGTTCAAAATATCGCTCGATATATAGTTGATAGACACAATGCATTATTTATCTCCCACAGTATACGATTTCCCATTATTTTAGCTGCAACATAATAAAAAATCACACATTTCAGACTCAGCAGTGAACTGTGGCACTGTAAGTGGCCCTCTGTGCTCTGACCGCTGTAACAATCAATATTTTCAGTGTTAAAATAAACAGAGCTGTATCAAGTCCCAGGGCAACCGCTCTCTCCACAGACTGCTCTGATGACACCCGCTGTTTGGTTTACCTGGATCTCGAATGGCCCTTGGGCAGGCTGGAGCTGCTGCTTGGATGATAGCGCTCCCGCTCCCTTTCGTCACGTCTCCTCTCTGATGAGTTGCCCCTCCTGTCCCGTCTCCCCGGGGAGTGTGAACGGGATCTGGCAAGACAAGTAGAGCAAAGCAAGCGTGAGATGGAAGGAAACCATTAAAATATGAAAGACAAAAGAGAGTTGGGGCCAATAAGGTTTGAATAATGTTCCAATAGACTATCTGAAGAGCTGAAAGTGACACAGTCTCTCTTTAACTACCTCAATGTAAACTAAGTACAGCAACTAGGCCACAGGACAAATAAAACATGAATCATAATTCTGTGAATTACTTTAATAAACATTCTATCACATGGACTCTCAATATGCAAATGGTGTTTTTCTAAACAAGCCTGAAAAGAAAACAGTATTAAATATTAAAGGATAATGTACAAGATGAATGCACTTCTCAGATTTCTTTCCATAAAGGGCACAACTTAATTCATTTTTCCCCACTAGTTCATATGCAGAGCATGCTCTTCATTTACAAACGTGGAATAGCGAGGGGTTAGAGAAGGAAATTAGACCACTTTCCTAAAAAACAAAACCAGACAGAAAAGGCCAGCCAGCCGAGGTAATGTCAGGTCTGAGCCGGGCCAGCAAAACAAAGCTGGCTGGTCAAGATTGTTTGCTTTAACCTGCCGTCAGACAAGCGGCACAAACAAAGCAACACAATCTC
This sequence comes from Trachurus trachurus, assembly GCF_905171665.1. Lineage (NCBI taxonomy): Eukaryota > Metazoa > Chordata > Actinopteri > Carangiformes > Carangidae > Trachurus > Trachurus trachurus. Next base: position 18,056,790 of record NC_139908.1, on the reverse strand, counting down.
TACCTCTGATCACCTCCACTCAACCCTTAACCTTGGTTTTAATCCTTCCTTCAAATGTTCTTTCTCAAATGTTTTTCTTTTATTCCTCCCTTTGTCCCTGTTCTTTCTCAATATCTCCGATGTCTCTTGCATTAATTCTTCCTCTCACTTTCTTTTCCTATTTCAAGTGAGGAAGGATTGGAAGTACAATGCAACAATGCAAATCGAGACACAAGTGAAGAGACTGAAGGATGCATTTATTTTCTGGCAGTATTATTGCAGTGTGCTATGCACTAAAGGTTTGTATGAGGTGGGACATAAAACAAAGGTTGACTAAAAATTGTCTCATATCATTAACAGCAGTAATGCTAATTACTGACAGGCTTCCTGAGGTAAGAAATTAATATTGCTTATCGTTTCTATAGGTAATGGATTTATACTTTAGAGCACAACAACCACTGCTAGGTATATATAGCAACACTGTCTGTGAGTCAATAATAGTTAAAGGGTTAAATTCCCCACAGAAATTAGTTTTTTGATGCACACCTGTCCAACCTATGCAAAACAGGAGAACATTAAGGATAAGGGTTGGTTATACAATATTGTAACATCCTCCTCCTAAGTTCATATTCTTACTTTTCCACAAAGGATTTTTTTCTGCTTAGGGCAGAACAAAATAAACAATAAATAAAAAACGCAATAACAAAAACTAACCGGGACCGGCGGGTTCTCCTGTAGGCACTGGGAAGGGAGTGTCTGCTCTTTGACCTTGACCTTGACCTCCTCTTGTGTTTTTTCTTCTTTTTCTCTTTATCCCTCCCTTTGTTCCTGTCTCTGTCTCTATCTCTGTCCCTGTCTCTATCTCTATCTCTATCTCTTTCCCGGTCTCTGTCTCTATCTCTATCTCTGTCTCTGTCTCTGTCTCGGTCCCTGTCTCTCTCTCTGTCTCGATCTCTGTCTTTGTCCCTGTCCCTGTCCGCTCCTCTGGAGGTACTGTGGGAGGACGAAGAGGACGGGGTCTCCCTGCTGCGAAACGTTCCTTGGTTCTCCGTGGACGGCCTTTGGTCCTGGGGATACACAGGTTGTGCAGAGGACACTTGAGAGGGCGCAAGGTCAGACAGGACAGAGAGGGCTTCCTGCATCTAGAGACGAAGACAGATCAAAGAAGACACAGAGCAAAGGCATCAGCGAATGCACTAGTTTAAAGGACACACTAGGACTCTAGGCCTTCATTTTTTAATTGGTTTAAAGATAAAAAGAGGCGAAATAATATACTGACTGAATTAAACAGTCAGCTGTGCTCTGAATTTATGAACTTTGCAAAAAAAAAAAAAAAAAAAATCCCAGATGCTTACTAACTCTGTACATCTGGGGAAAATCAATACAGGGTCCTGTTCACTTAGGGAGATGCGGTGATGCACAAGGTTGACTGTATGGTATATAGACATTAGGGATTTATTTATGCAACACCTCAGTGGCCCTCCTGTCAATGTTAGAGATTAATGCAACTTGCATAACAATAGAGGGATAGAAAATAAAGGTAGAAAAAAAGAAAAGCTTTGTACAGTATGTTGAAGTTGTCAATATACCTTCTATTTGCCTGATAGTAACTGATGATGCATTCATTTAGGTGCTTACTCTAATCCTATATTTGACCAATATAAATATTGATTGCCAGATATTTCCACACTTTGTATTCAGAACTTTTAACAGAACAAAACTGAAAAGTAAAGAAGTAACAAATGTTGAAAGAAATGTACATTAGTAGATTGATTTTCAAATTATAAATAATCACACATCCACTACAAAAGGGGGCAGAGGATTGTAAGAGGATGTCACGGGCGAAGTCAAGGTCCCTTGCTCTCTTGGGAAATGATCACTTATATTCCTCCCTTACTCAGCTGATTAAAAGACGGTATGGGTTACACACCACGGTGCGGCCCTCTGGCTACGCGGCCAGTTACAACTGTCAGCTGCAAAGTGGCTCTAATTACCCCGGTGTGGGACTGTCTGCTCACATCATACTGGTCTGCTGCTGGATTCACATGGAAAAGACGGCTTTGGTCCATCAGTAGATCAAATGTGATGGTGGATTTTCCAAGGTCAGGATTTATCTTACATGGTTCTGCCTTAGATCGCTCCTGGGGCCACCCATGTCACATTTAAATTATATATATGCGTTCATGGTTCTATAAGTGTGTCTGGATAAAGGCAGACACCAAATGGCATCATCTATATTGTAACATTAACATGAATGGGAAGATGGCCCACATGATAAGTGATAAACGTGGCGGTCATGGAAGGAAATGTGTGGTTGTGTGTGTGTCATTCTCTAGCCTCAAATAAATTATAACTGAAATATAACGTCAATTTAATAAGTAAGCTGTCCTCCCTTCTAACTTAAATCTCTACAATTCAATAACTCCCACTCTCACCCATCTGCTGAAATCTGCACAAAAAGGGCGGAGCATAAAAGAGAGAGGGGGAGGACCGGAAGAAAATACAGAGGGAAAGGACGATGATGAAAGACGATGAAAGAAGGTGGCAAATGAGGTAAAGAAAAGTGAGAGGCGGGAAAGAAACAAGAAAAAGTGCTCATGACAGAAGACAAGTATCTGAAAACAAGCGGGGAAATTGAGAAAGGAAGAATATTTATTACACCTTTCTGCTTGCGTGCAATCTAGTGCCTGTGCTAAGGAAGAGATAATGAAATGATAGGAGGCAAGGTTTGGTTTAAAATTAGGACTGACATATGGGAGGCTTATCCCAACACCAGGCCCGGAAAATGTGCTCCACTCTCACACCTGCGCTGGTGAGATAGGGAGAGGGGAGGAGGGTGAGCAGAGGCAGAGGAATCCAGGGCAATCTTACATCTGAAAATACACACATTTGTGTATTGTTGGGGCCGTTTCCTAAAACCCCTTTCAACATAAATCTCCAAATATAAATATCACAGGTTATAGCCTGGATCACTTTTCCACAAGTCATGGCAATCTTCCTGAAGACATTTCTGTAACACTTCCTGCAAAACTGTGAGATTAATACAGATAAAAACACTTAAAAAAAAAAAAAAAGAAAACACTAGGGCTGCCCCCAAATAGTCGGCCAAGCGTTAGTCGACCAAAATTTCATTGGTTGATTGGTCGCAGGAAAAAACAAACGAACATTTGGAGCCGTGTCTTGTCAAAATTAAGTCAAAATCAATATGACTGAACTGTATATGAAAGGCTATAGGGCTTTTCATTTGAAGGGCCAGATACAGGAAGTCGTGTTTTTTGTTTTTTACTTTTACACGGCAGGTCCCTATTTTTATTTATTTATTTTTGTCAAAAGCAATCTTTTTCTGATGTTGTTACAGACGTTTCTGGTTTGGAGACTCCGACGTGGAAGCATGTATCACTGCTGTTTTCGGGTTAGTCAGATTAGTCGACTAATCCATAAAGGAGGACTACTGGAGACCCGAGAAAATCTTTGGTCGGGGGCAGCCCTAGAAAACACACCATGACACATCAATAAAGAACTACTTCACATGTCAAATGAGCCTTTTAAACCAAGATCTGGGAGGAAGTATCAGGAAAAACATTCACAAAATGTGAGCAAATAGGAATAAACTAATATCTTCACTAACATTCATCCTGTTTGTGCACTGAATGGCATTAAAAAAAACAGGCAGAAACCTCCCATGAATGCAGACACTGATGAGCAAATTTATTAGGAGATTCAGGTGGGCCTCCCTTGTGCCCACAACGGTCATTAATTATGGATGCAACTGCAAAATAAGTTTTAAATTCCATCAGGGAGAGGCATCCTGTGAAAGAACCCAGAAAATGTTTTTCTAACTCTTTCATATTACTCTTCAGTTAATTGCTCTTCTCAGCAGTGCCACCGGTTCCCACCAGAGGATTGTTGCTCTTATATTACGATAACTGTGCTGTCATGTCTGAATGAACTGAAAAAGTACTCACTAAGTCACTAATGTCTGCCTAACTAAAAACAAACAAACAACAACAATAATAAAAAAAACCAACCATTAAACCAAACAAGTGCATGTCTGGGAAGGGTTTTAGATCAGAAGACATCACACTCCGCAGCCACCTTCACTGTATCACGGTGAGCCAAAATGGTACCAACAAACAGACGCTGTAAGTTACAGAAATAACGGCACTAAAAATTGGCCGCGGCCTGCGCAGCTTATTCAGAGTGTTTTTGTTTACTCGTGACAGCTTACACTAGCTACCACAGCGCTGTCACATAAACAACATGATGAGCTCTATGGGAAACATGGACAGCTTACGTCAACACGTCCAGGACGGCTCACTTAGCCAACTCTACAAAGATGTGGCATCAGCATCCGCAGCTCAAACACATCGACGGTGTGCAGACGGTGTTGCACCACTGTTTACTGGCCATCCCAAAACAAAACAAACAAAAAAAACACGACTTTACGATTAACTTCCAAAATGCAGCTGACACACTCCGACTTTTAGTTTTAATCACCTTAAAGCCATGCTGAGCTCCCTTCACTCTCTCCGTGTTCAGGTAACATTTGTTCTTCAAAGTGTTACAACAAATCACTACACAGGCTTTGCACTGTTCTATTCATCTGACTTCAACCTTGATTCTGAACCCCCTGCTGCCTTCTGATAGCAAAATGCTCATTACCCTAACATCCCTAGAAATAAAATAAATATAAATAATGATAATCAGAAAAAAAAATCTTTCCATTGTTTTTCCTGTATCTCTACCTGACTGGAAACCATGAGAGTAAACTAAAGAAGCTACTCACATTTTTATGCACAATAGTGGCACGAATAGTCAAATGTATACGTATACTGCCTGTATGTCTGCATGTTCTGACAGATCAGATGGCACCTTGTTACCTTCATACTGCTCAAGCTGAAGCACTCAAACTATGACACACTCTTCCCCTTATCCTTGTAATCCATAGCAACTGAGAACATTTTTATTCAGACAGCCTTTGCTCAATCTGTCTGAATACCTCCCCCTTTTTATTTTATTGCTCCTTTTTTATTTCATTACTTTCATTCTTATATCTCTTGAACTTTTGTACTTTTCTCTTTTATGATGGATTTTGTCATTCTCTATCTGTCAAAGGTAACTTGTTTAACCACAACATGGCTGTCTGCTACCTTCCTATTATCAATAGTGATTAGATAGACTATTACTGCTTTTCGCACTCAAAGAATTCAATAGATCGCTTACAACAAGCATCCATCAGTGCATATTCATCAGTGATACAATGACCTGAATGTTGGTCGTGCCTTCAGCACGTGGAGGCTCTCGTGGCCACTGCAGATGTCACTGAACATCTGGAGAAGAGTGACAGAGCTGGTGCAGTAGTGACAGGAGCCAGCCCACTACCACCTGGCCTAAGAGGCAATAGTCCAGTTCATCCCGCATCAGCGGGGCTCACACGAGGAGCTGACAGGCAGCATCCATCAAATGGATAGGCAATCTACACATCAAATGACCACAACAGTCTTATTTACACTATAAAGTGTTCTCGCCTTTCTTGTCTATGTTTAATATGACAGACAAAAGGCCTCTAAAATTTTTGCTTTAATGCAGCAACCCTGTGAAACTTTACAAAGGAGAATTTTAAAAAGGGACATACCCTGCATCATCTCTGGGAAAACCAAAACGGAGAACAGGGGAGTCGGTGGATAGAAGAAGAAAGGCATTTTCTTTTTTTTATCACTCAGTTTTTTTTTAAACTTTCTTATTAGGAGCCACACTGCGTGGCTTGGTTGTTAGTTTTCCACCTCCACAATGTGTGCTCTGAACATTTTACGCAATAATTACATTTTCCAAACTAAGTCTTCTTGGTGCACGGTATCGTCTTATTATAATCAACAAAATGCAATAAACATTTCCACAACATTTTACACTTTCTGTGAAAATGAAGCTTTCTTCATTTTTTCTTCATTGGGAAAATCATGGTTTAAAACATGTCCCTACTGTGCTTCCTTCACCCTTATCAGCCTATCAATGTCCACTTCTATATTGCATAGATGAATGCAGTAGCTTATATTGATTAACTTTCCATACCGTACTATATTAACACACTGATTCCTATGAAATCTAATCACTAACAACATAGCCTACCTCATACATACCATACAATACCAAAATAAGCTTGGTAAATCCTGAGTATGAGCCCACCCCTTATCTCTGGGTCAGTCTCTCTTGTTTACAACACTATATTATGAGTCAAGGAAAAGGTGTTAGGCTTAATTAGCGGTGCCAGCAGCTGCATAGCGATCAGCTTATTCAGCATACAAATCCCACCTGTTTGTCACACAATGACTGAGTGTCTCTCACCCCAGGGCTAAGGCTGCCTATACATGAAAAGCAGTCTGAGCTTCCCACTGTGTTCACCACACAACTCAATAGCTTTAAAAAAAAAAAAAGTGATATGCTTTTATCAGCTGTACATGTACACGAGATGTTTGAGGGAGCAGTGTTTATCAGCGTTCACTTCGGTGGCACTGATGTATTTGAAGATACTCGCCCAGCAACCAGACATTAATCTCTTAATGTATTATTGTACGGCTTCATAAAATGGAAAGCTCTATCATTACAGCCACACACACACAAAAAAAAAACTGACAGGTAATAATATATCTGTAGGTGCCTGCAACTTAATTTATGCACACACAGTCAATAAAAACACACAGGATATAAAGACAATCAAGAAAACACAGTATACCATCTGGTGTTGATATGTCTAAATTCCCACTAAGACATACAGAGGAGCTGATTTAATTTGAGTTTACTGAACTGTATTGAATGTGGAAAAATTGATTTCCCAATTTAATGAACCTTTTTGACCAAATATTTGACCACAATTTATTTCATGAAAAAATAAAGGGTTAAAAAGAGAAAGCGGAGCCAGTACTAATCTGCAAATGACCTCAGGCCTCTGGGTGGATGCTTCTAGCCATGAGTGTGGACTGAAAACTATTTGTGAAAAGCTCTATGTTTGGACTGAACCTCCAAAAGGTCATCTTATTTATACACCGCCACTGATGCATTGGTGGTTGTAATTTTTTTTATCTTGTACTATCCAACAGCATATTACAAATAAAATACCTCTTTCACCCAATTAGTTATACTCAAATGTTGTGAATGTAGCTGCAAAAAATAAATAAAGCCCAAGCTTTATTTGGAACACAGAACAGAGCAGCAGAAGGTGAGACGTCAAGGTTGAGTAACGTCAGCTGAAACATTTGTTCAGTCTGCCTCTGAATATTGAGGAAAATAATGGCCTTGGGAGCCTTGACAAAAAAACAAAAAACAAACCGTCATTAATGCTGGCCTAACATCAAGTGGCATTTTAATGAACTAATAAACCACTGATTCAATAAATGCAAACAAATCTAGATGAGGTAAACTTAGTTTGAATGACAGTAAATAACTGACTGTACACAAAACCATCTTCTCCGCTCTATCATCCAGATAATGCGGTGACATTTTCAACAGAAAGAGGATGGCCAAACATCCTGGAAATGCAGAACAGCTTATAAAGTATATTTTCCTCTCCACTTTGTATTCCACATTTCATTTTCAAAGCACTGTAGTTGTAAAATGACCCTTCAGGCCCTTGATTTCAGATTGTTAAGTATCCCAGCAGCATTAGTGAATCTGCCTTAACTAAACACTTGGGAATTAAGAGCCCAAACAAGAGCATTTTTAGCAGTTAATAAGAAATACAGTGCAACTCTTGAATGGTGAAAAGTTGGACAAATATTTTGTGATGACACACCTTTATCGACCAATCACCTACCTCAAGCTGTGCAGATGGGTCTAGCTCAACTCTCTTGGCCTCGGGCTCCCCAGTGAGGGGGCTGCGGAGGGTCTGAAGGAAGAGCGCTGCCTTCCTCTTCCTCTCCGCCTGTAGCTGTTTCTCCTTGGACTCCTTAGATGCCTGGGCCAGCTTCTCCCTCGCTGCAGCTGCTAGACGATCCTCTAGTTTCTGCTTGGCTAAGGGCAAAGAGATGAGACCATAAAAAAACGGGAAATTGATGCTGGATGAAGATGAAAAAAAAAATTGCAATCATTGTTCTTTATTTTTGTTTCTAGCGCAGATGGATACAGGGTACCTCAGCTAAATGGAAGTCGGAGAGGAGAAAATGATTGAAAAGACTGACAAGAGGAGGAAAAGGAGTAATTGTGCTGTGCTTTTTCACACAGCCAATTTTTTTCTGGCCACTAGTAAATGGGCTTAGGAAAGCAAAGAATTAATGAGAGAGGAGAAGAGAGGGTGAGGTGAGGGGGAAGAGACACATATGCGGACTATGGTGATATCAGTGAGACAGGTCAAAAAAGTGAAAAGACAGAGCAGGAGAGGGTGATAAGAGAATTTTCCACTCTCACTGTCACATCTGAATAAGGCGATGACTGGCGTTTTCAACTGCTGTAGTCTGTGGTGGTACATAATTCCAATGCGATACAAGGTTTATACAGAGAGAGAGAGAGAAAAAAGCGCAAGTAGGAGGGAACATGTGGGTGGAGAAGAGGAGAAAGACGTCTTCGTGAGAGTGGGGGTGGAAAATATGCACGGTTCTTCTGAGAGATGAGAAACGGATATGAAGTGACGGCGATGGGTAAGGGGATAAGGTAGGTGAGGTGAGGGGAGAACAAGAATGAGCCGGGGCGGCAGAGAGCAAATATGATGAGTGAGACGGAGAGGACGAAACAAGACAGTGAAGTATAAAGCAAATGCTTGTGGAAAACAAGTTGTTTAAGTTATGCAACCACTGGGGCTACCGTTATCTCTTCGGGGTTAAAAATAGACCGGCTGCCGAGGCAAATCATTTTTGAGTACAGTGTGAACAACAGCCAAATGGAGCAGAATCCATCTGTACCCAGTCAGTGACACCGCACAGAACGCTGCCAGTCTGAGTCCTACTACTGTATTTACAGACTCATATGACACACCTTATCACCGACGATGTACTATTCTGTCCGCTGTGTTTATTCAGTAAACACGTTTTCATTTGATGTGAAAAGTGCTCAGAACGATTATGGGATTTACTCTGCTGAAAGCTTTCCCCTGTTCCAGACTCGCACGAGTGAGAATCTGCTGCTTTTCTCTGTTTTACATCACTGTATAATAACAACTTTATTCTAAATGATTAATCAACTGAAATAAGTTACTAACATATATTATTGTGACTAGTTGTGGCCCTAAAAAATGAACTTATGTGGCAAACAAAATAAGTCTGTGAATGAATGGGTTTGAGCTATACTTACAGTACATTTCCCACAATCTCAATATCTATCGCAAATATATCATCTTTATTTATTTCGTTTTTGTACAAAGTCTTCTACCACCACAAACATGCACATCCACATCCACTAGACTAGGAGATGCTTGCAGCCTAAATGATTCATGTACTTATCACTGGAAACTGCATTTTGGTGTGTGTGGCTGTTTTCCAGTCCATCAATACAGATTAGTGTTCTGCTGTCTGCCACTGATTCTCCCTGCTATCTGATCAAGTTAGGCCTGCTGACTGACAGCCACTTTGCCACACAGCAAAGCCAATTCAGTCAGCTATTTATTAGGCTTCTTCAGCCTCTTTCTCTGGCCATCTGTCAGCTCTGAGAGAGACCATTACACTCCAAGACTGTTCCACTGAACCTAAACGGGACCTGTCAGCCCCCTTGATGCTGAAAAGTAGCAGATTTGCCTTTGACTGTCTATCTGCCCATCTTTTCAGGCTCTATTTTTCCGCTGTCTTTTTTGGTATGAGGGAGAAAACCGCACTTGTCTAACGTGTCCTTCTAGACCTCATGAAATGCTGAAATCAGTGTCTTGAAAAGGACCTGCAATGTCTTAGGGTATTTGGCTGAACAACTGGCTGGAGGACTGGTACCTTAATCATGAGACTCTGACAGGCAACCTCATGCTATTCCATCACCACACAGTCTGGTGAGTAACTGCAGGAAATATGACCACCTTGAGCAAAAGCACACGGACAGACATTAAGTGGCCAGAGCTCATGCAAGTTTTTGCTCATTGGAAAGACCCATTTGAAAATCCAGAGCACCAAAAGTAACTATTAATTGCTCTACATAATTGCAGCCTGACAGCGTTGCTTACATATCTCTTCACGTCAGAGAGATTTAATGGCACTAAAAGTCGTTCTTTTGTGTTGGTGTTTCTTCAAAGAAAGTCGAAACCTTGAGAGGTTTAAATGTACTTCAGTACATTTTTTTAATCATCTGGTCAAAGAGCTACAGATGAATTTCAGTTTGCATGTAGCACAATTACTCCCACATATACAGCATGAAAAGGCGTTGGCATGCAAGTAGTACAAGTAGCATTTCCACGGTGAAAATATTTGTTAAATTGTTCCTCGTTATTTGTGATTGTTGGCTTATAAAACCAAAAAACATTTCATCTTTTAAAGAGGAGAGGCTTTAAGAGGCAGACATCTGAGTGTCTGCTCCAAAAATCAGCGAGTCACTAACTAATCAACTCGCAGAGACATATAGTGGTTATTTTGAGAGCTGATAACACGACTTATCGCTTTTTACACGTTTGATATAGAAGGCTTACGTGTCTGGTTAACGAGTCGGGTCAAATGGATTATTGAAGTCCCAATTACAATGGCATCTGCCGCCTGTCAGCTTTTGATTGACCAAGAAGTGAAAATGTCTTGTTGGAGCATCATCTTTATATTTCATTTTTGTGATCACCCAAAGAGCCATGCAGAGGAGGGAGAAGCTGTCCAATTTTTGAAGCTAAGAGGGAGCAATTGCAGATTTTGGAGGGTGTAAAAGTATCCCCAGATGCCATGAATCAATGTCAAGTACAACAGCATCCAGCTTCCAGAAAAAAAAGACTTATTACTTTTGAAATTAATAGCCAGTGATACATAAGAACATGTGAATAATTTAGAGAAGTGCCTCTGACATTTGGTGGTTTAGCTTTCTGTAGACATGGTTAAGAGCTTGAACTGAGGTGACTTATTCCTGTAACTATTTTTAAATGATACCAAACCAAAAAAAAATCCTTATTAGGAGTGGAAAGCACTGTGTAACTATTTTGCAGGAGAAAAATGTTTTTTGTGTAGGCATTCTGACAGGGACCAATATGTGTGTTTAACTCTTTTTTTTTTTTAGTGCCAGTCACTTTTGCATTGCTTTAGGACTGCAGAGTGTAAATTCACAGCTGAACAGAAACTACTATAGAGAGAATATGTCTCCATTGGGCCTTTAAAGAGATACAGTATACGACTGTCATTTACTTCAGGGTAAGAGCGTATAATTCAGACCCGGAGGATTTATTCATCCTTCTCTTTGTTTTTTCCTCCCTTGCCAATCCTCCCAGGAAGTAACAAAGACCAGTAGGTGTGACAGAGATGTCTCGTAAGGACCTGTGCTTATTTGCTGATGCTGAGACGCACAACTCGATTTCCAGCCCTCCCACATTAAAGCCATATAGCTGCAGAAAAGAGGGGGCAGGTGGGCTGGAGGGAGAGAAATGGGCTCTGTCATAACCATCAATAGATGCTGGTGTTTATTAACCTTCTGTCAATCACGCCAGGCTGACTGAGGCAGACATCTGTCTGAATGCACAAACTGACAGGCAGAAATAACATCAACAAATCAAGACCCTTTACAAAATTTGAAACATGACATATTTAAGAGGTAAATAGTATTCTGAGTATAATAATTACTACACAGCCAGACGCAAAGTCTAACTAATTAAATCTGTTTACATTCACATGTTTTTGTTGATTCTTACCTTGGAATTGAAATATTATTTTTCTGTCTTAGCGCTGCTTAATAGATGTGTATGAAGAGTTACAGTGCCTTAAAGGATAATTACCGTTTTTACAATCTGGACCTTATTTCTAGCATAGAATACGATCATTTACTCACCCAGATAACTTTGGTGTCATCACAAGTCGTTCCGACGAAATTAGATCCAGCCGAGAGCCGCATATATCCGTATAATGCGAGAACACAGGGCACGCAATGCAGCCTCTAAATAACACATTATCTGTCGCGAAACTCGTTCATTTCACCAATATTTTGTGATGATACGCTAGTGCTATTCCCCTCTGAGTCTGGGATTAGCTGTTATCAACATCCGGGGTCTGTAGGTTGACCTACTAACCTCTGACCTGGATGATGTCATCTCCGACCGCTGCTCGGCTCATTCTGAAAATAATCATTCCACTTCGGCATTTGGCTCCATTTTTAGCGCAACTAGCTGGAGCTTTAGTGAGTCCAGGTTGCGGAGAGGAAGCCTGTGGAAGCTGAACTTCATCCAGCTGCTCATTTTATTCTGACAAGTCGGAAACACGCAGAAACGAACCGTAGCATTAGCGGTAGCAACAAGCCGCGCCACACTGGGTTCGGAGATGACATCATCCAGGCCAGAGGTTAGTAGGTCAACCAGGTTATAATAGTTTTGGATTTTTAATTATAGTTTAGTTTTAGTTAGTTTTGACTTCTTTTTCTCTAATTCAGTTAGTTTTAATTAGTTTTTAGAGCGGATTTGTTAGTTTTTATTTTTTTCTAAACACTTAGTTTTAGTTTAGTTTTAGTATTAGTTTTAGTTTTTTCATACTTTGGGTTATTTGTTAGTTGAATGATTTAAAAAGATCAGAGCAAGTATTGTGTAATAAAACTCAAAAGATACCATTTCATTTTTTTTTTTTTTACATACCAGTACAGCAAAGTAACAATAGGCTTACAGTAGCCTACCTCACATGTTGTATTGTATTTAACATAAAGTAGCATAAAGTGAACACAGCAAACACACACACCTGAACCAGGCTCTACAAACACTGGTGCGCATATCATGCCACGTAGCAATGAGACTCAATAGCCGACTGCACAGCTGATAATATTGTCGGGACCCCGCAGTAATGTTCTTGTTATGATGTTTAAGTTGTGTGATTTCTGACTGACTGTCAATGTGTACGGTACGGGCCGGGCAGGTTGGATGAGAAGCTGAGGGGCCGAGGTGAGTGAGGAAAACAGCTGTGTGTGTCTGTGTGTGTGTGTGTGTGTAGGTGAGTGAGTGAGGAGCAGCAGAGGAAGAAGTGAGAGCTGTCAGATAAGTTTGTGTTATGTTGTTGTAGTTACGTTGGGTCGGACGCTACAATATCAATAACAACATGTGCTTAACATCGACGTCGGACGCGAAATAGCCGCGGAGCGGATCCAGTTTCCTTTCGGTGCTGTTAACCGACTGTGCCAGATGCGCCAGAGCGTGCACCTCTGTGCCAAGCTTGTGTGTTTATTCATGAGCGCGAGAGAGATTAACACACACATTCACACAGGCTACACACACATACGGGCTACACATAGCCTACACATACCCACAGACACACAGCTGAGGGGCCGAGGCGCAGCACGGAGAAATGCACATCTGGTGGCTCAACCTGGTCAGTGGATGCACCGGAGCAGCCACGGAATCGGCGCCTATGCCTGAATCGATTTCATATCAATCCGAAATTGATAAAGACGAAAACTAAGGGAATTTTATCTATAATTTCAGTACGTTTTAGTTAGTTTTGTAAACACACAATACAGTTTCAGTTAGTTATCGTTTTTTCATTTGATTATAGTTTTTATTTAGAATATAGTTAACGAAAATGTTTTTTCAATTCTAGTTTTCGTCATTTCATTCGTTTTCGTTAACGATAATAACCTTGCTACAGACTCCTGATGTTGATAACATGCCACCACGGGCTCAGAGGGGAATAGCACTAGCATATCATAACAAAATATTGGTGAAATGAACAAGTTTTGCGGCGGATAATGTGTTATTTAGAGGCTGCATTGCGTGCCCCGTGTTCTCGCATTATACGGATATACGTGGCTCTCGGCTGGATCTAATTTCGTCGGAACAACTTGTAATGACACCAAAGTTATTTGGGTGAGTAAATGATCGTATTTTATGCAAGAAATAAGGTCCAGATTGTAAAAAACGGTAATTATCCTTTAAGCAGGGCGAGCACTAGTTTTAACATTATTTTCAAATTTCCAAATTTACCTTGCTTTGCCTCCAGCTCCTCCAAACTCAGGGAGGGTCTCTTCTCTTCTGGTGCACTGACGGTGGGTGGCTCCTTCTCAACCATCTCAGCTCCACCGATCACAGCTTCCAGCCCCTCCTCCTCCAGCAACTTCATTCAAATTATGGATGATAATGTGTTAATTTCAAGGTACTAAAAATACATTTTGGAGAAGCAGTTTATATCCATGCCAAATGGTCTCTGGATGCGTGCATGCACAGAATACATGAAGCTGAACTAGACCTTGTCCTCGTCTGAATCATCGTCCAGCCGAACTCTGTTCTTCTCCAGTGGCAGCAAGTCATTTTCCTTTGCCTTGATGGCGAAACAGATGGGAGCGAACGAGGCTGTAATAGCACAGAGAGAGATAAGGTTAAACCATGATGCCTGAACAGCAAAAATGGACTGGAGTGGTATGTTCATAGCAGGTAGACAGCCGCATTCTTGTGTGCTCTTGATAGACGTAAAAGGTACAACAGACAAAGTAAAATGAAAAATGCATGACAAGCACAGGGAAAAAAAGATCTGGACGAGGAAGAAAGGAAAGGCTGCGTTAGGAGAAGGATGGACAATGAGATGACAAAATGATGGAGAAATAGGGACGAGAATAATGAAAAAGATGGGACTGAAGAAAATGTAGGAATGAAAGAATTTGTGAAACGAGAAGCAGACATACAACACGCGGACGGGCGAACAAACGGGTTTGACGAGATGCGGAACACAATGTCGAGTCGACAGAGAAAGAGTCAGACAAACAGACAAATAGAGAGCTGCCCACGAAGCACCTTGATATGAAGCTGTGGTGGTGTGCCACATTGATTTCTGTTTTTTTGCAATCAAATGTGTCAGCTCTAGTAGAGATGAAAGAGCAGACAAAGCGCCTGATTCCATAAAGAAATAACCTTAATGAAGGGCCTTGATTCTTATTGTGGAAGGCTGGATAGTTTATTCGTGCGGCACTCCAAATAGTTATTAGCCTTCCAAATAGTCTGTGTGAATTCATGCCTTCATTTGCATATATGTGAATGTTTATGGCTCCTGCCAGCAATGTGGTAAGCAGACTCTTTCATCTCTGCACGGACATTTACAGCCTGATACTACCAAATGAAATTGCAAGCATAAATACCACGACTCACAAGCAGCTGGGTATAAACACCAACATATGACACATAATCACACCCGCATAGACACCAGTGTGAATATGTGCACACAAACCGTACGCTGTACACACATATTCACCCAGAGGGCTTTGCATCTTATTCGATGAGGGAATGAACCAGAGAGTCAAAGTAGCAAAATGTCCTGTGGATTTCTACTTTGTGTTAGTGTCCTCTACCTTTAGTCAGCTTGGCGTCGTCGGCCAATTTGTCTGACTGGAGTTTATCATCATCATCATCGTCGTCATCATCATCATCATCTCCTGTCCCACTCTGGAAAAGAAAGCAAAGAGAATGTAGCGAGAAAAAGATGAGATATACACCAATCATTTATTACACTGAATTTCCTGTTTCTTGATTAGTAAATGAGTGACATTTTTTTAAGAGGCCGCTATTTGTGTTTTTCTTTTAAGTATCTAGATTTACGACTTTGACAACACACAGATGGTTCTGAAAATGAGATTCCACAGAAGTCGACTTGTCTTCATTTCTATCATTTTGTACTTTTATGATTTGAAGGAAGCTGTGAAACAATGTTGGTGTTAAAATAAATCTTTAAAAGAAGCATCTAGAAGTGCTGCTTGTTTATTTACCCGTCAGATGATAAATAAAAAAGTATATATATCGGATGAATATGAAGTGTTTGGATGAGTCACACCTTTACTCCTTTTTGCAGCCGACAGCAACTGCAGAGAACAGACAATTCTGGCTACAGTCTAAATGATACTCATCAGTACATGAGTATTTTTTTGTAATGGCAGCATGTGGAGGTGCTGAGCAGAATGGAAAAGGTCAGGGGATGATTAACAAAGCACAGGACTCTTTTGAGTTGTACCATTCTTATGAGATGAAAAAGAGGTTATGTACTCAGCTGCTGTCACAGCACAGAGACAGAAAGTAAGAAGAAGATAAAAAACTAACAGTGGGTTTTATTAGCCAATGTACAGGGGCAGTATATCAGTGCAGGCGCCTCTCAGATTGCCTGCATGCGCAACACATGACTGACAGGTCCCTCCTCCACTCAAACATAAACATGTATTTTTTTTCCACCTGACTGGGAAAACTCACAGCTCACTGGATTGTCATTGGTCCTTGAACCCAAATAAGGCAGAAAAAATAAGCCACAGATATGAGTTACATTTTTCATTAAAAACAAAACAAAAAACATGAAATGATGAGGGGTACAAAGATTTCAATTTAAGAGCATATTCCATTTAAAAAAAAATCAATGATACTGTTGAATCATTTGTGCAATTTTTTTGTTTGGTTGTTTCTTGTCATTTTCTATGTTATTCTCTTCCCATTATTACCTTCTCTATTGTGAAGTGTGATTAACATTGAACATGAAAAGAAAACACAGCATCTGAGTGAATATCAAATTAAAAATTTAAACCAGCCTGCTATTTAATAATGTGAACTGTTATGTATATGAATCTAAAATAAGGTGCCTCAGCCAAAGCATTATGATCATATCCACAACACCTTAGTTTAATAGTTGATTATGCAAATCATGTGAATAGTCCCATCTCAATTCATTTCAGTGTTTACTGTCTGGATTTACTCCTCTCTCTTTCTGCTGACACTCGGAAATATAATTAGTTGCTTATGTAGCTTTAATTATCTTAATTGGCTTTCTAATATTGCACTGTATGGTTCTGTTCCTCCTCGCATCAACAAAGCATCTTCACAGACCACTTACAACTGGCATGTGTGTGCACACACTAGATAACCAGAACCCCTCTGTAGTAATACCTGTGGACCAAGTGCTCTGAGCTGCTATCCCTAATGTAAACTGCTGATGGAATGAAAGAAAAAGGTGGCGACGAAGCCGATGCCACAGGAGGAAAAAAAAAAACTAACCTCATGAGGTTCATTTTACCATGTTTGAAGAATGCTTCAAAGGCAGCATCCCACTATTCTGCTATAATTGAACAGTGCTTTCAACAGTCAAAGCACTTTACAGAGGCCCCAGAGAATATTACTCCTAAAAAGCTCATAAATCAAAGCTCACAGCAGAAGAAGCAGGAAGAAACTTACTCTAAATCCTTCTGAGAAGACCTCAATTGGAATATTCAGAAATTTGATCGTGTTGTGACTGCTCACATACATACTGTAACTTCATCTCGGCATTTAGAATACTTAAAAGTATTAATTTCCATGTGTTACCTTCACACGGCACAGAACAGTTCAGAAGGTAATAATCCTCTGCTCAGAGTGGGAGAATGCAGCATTTCATTGCAAGGTTGAAAACTGTGCTGGTGGTTACAGACCTTGGCTACACCAGACGAACTTTCAAGATTCAAAGGAATTTAAAATGGAAAATGCTCGCGGCAAAGCGATAAATGTCTGACCCAGCAGCCGCACCATTTATTTAAAGAATCACTGAAAGTCCGAACCATGTTAAAATGTCAGGTCAATTCAATAAAAACAAAAGAATACAACAGCAGAGTTATCCTATATGAGCTCGCAGTGCTGTGCTCACTGGAGCTTCATATGGACAACGTCTTTTGTAAACATGTCAACTGGTCTGCCTGTTGGAAAATTCTCTTGCATCTGACTTGACGTGGTAAATTATTGATTTTTCATTGGCTATGATACAGAGGCTTCCAGTCATGTCTTAGCAGCAGATGCTAACAGCTGAATGCTAACAAAGGCATTATGGGCATTGTCTGTAGTTTTTCTTTTTCTTTTTTTAAGACAATGGATCCAGTGTTGAACACAGCACGAGGCGCGATGCAAGTGTATTTGCTAGTTTTCGAGTGGCTCAGTCATTTCTCTCCTGGCTGTCACATTGATTGGGAAATGTGTGTGTGCTGGGACTGGGCTTACTGGTCAGTCGCACTAAGTATAATCAACTCGCCACAAATCTAGTCTGATTCTGTGCCATTATAATAGATTTCCACCAAGGTGAGAGTGCACCTGACTGACAAAACATTCCCATGACTAATTAAGAGTACTTAGCACAACCCTTTTGTGTCGAGCAGCAACATGTTTTTTACTGTTAAAATAGCAAAAGTGATACGGGCTTCGTCGGTGTGCTTCGGATTGTTACAATAGAGCCAATTGTGTTCCCAGAAGTCTGGGTTCAAAATTTTCTATTTGATGCCAGGATGGATGGAAAACAAACAATTCTACTTATTTTGTAGTATTTGTTCAATGCTTAAAATGAATTTGGGTGCCACATTCAACCCAGTGTATCGACGTAATCCATGGCTATCTATACATCTTATTTGCACAGCTCTCCAAACAAGAAGGAGACAAATCTTGTGATGATTTGGACTATTTGGAAAATGCTCCTTTTTAGATAACAAATTCATTTATCCATCCCCCAAAAAGCAGCACTCTGAAGCCTTTAGAGATTTCGGCGATACGTATACAGAGGAACGGCAGCCACAAACCCTACAGCTGTCAGCTTTGACTGATTTTAGCTCCCTTTCTCACTTTTTCATTAACTATGAAACTATAAATAATAGCACTGACTGAGAGCAGCGATATCTGCATCCCATTACCCATGGCACAAATCACAAACACAAGGCAGGTTTTTTGATAGAAAAGCCCAGCAGCTGCTTGTTGGAGCAGCCTGAGCTGTGTCATAATGGGCCACACTCCTCTGCACTCTGACAAGCTAATGGATTTGATTCGTCAGAAGACAAATTGCCCCTTACAAAACTTTCTCACTTACTTCTCGCTTCCCCCCCCCTTTCTCACTCTGACAACAAAGCAGCGTCAACAACCCTTGAATATATGTAAGAATATATAAATACATTATGTACACAATGTAAGGCATATGCATCTATTCACCTTGGTGTCTGCCTGTTCAGATCGCACACAATTCGCTCGTGTAAGGGTGATGCTTTCATGTATGATCTCCTGTAAACTTCTGAACACTATGAGTGTAAGAGATGAACAAATGCCAAAGCTCAGCTGAACAATACTTGAGCTGAGTCACACAACCCTGACACATTCTTAAGGAAAATAGAAAGATTTTTTTTTCTTTGTAAGAGAAGCATTATAATACATGAATACTATTATGCATCATACATTCAGTTATTCACACCAACTTCCGCTGGAGAGGTTTTACATTAGTATTTGCACTATCAACAACCGTATGACCGCATCACAAACCGGTTTCAACAGCCTTGGCTGTCGTTGGGTAATGAATCCAAGAAAACTAACTACTGCAATGCAAAAACTTTGACATTATGCAGATACTTAAGGTGAATGTGGTAATATGCATAGTCTTATTCATCATCAGTGGAGACATGAGATCATATTCTGAAGGGACCTTGGTGGGAAAACAGGTTGTGCTTTGAGGAGGTTGAGCACATAATTGCTTTTATTTTGTGCAGTATGTAAGATTTAACATGCGTGTAAATAAACTGATGTAAGTATGATGATTTTCGTCTATCTCTTCTGTGCCTAGCAGGTATATTCCAAATTAAGTCTTTCTGGTGTTGGTCATTTTCTGTTACTATGTTTTCACTACCTGGCAAAGAAACCAGGATAACACAAAGTTAATAATTAATTAATAATCCTCATCTTTTCAAGGCTGGTATGTACTGTAGAGCTGGGACAAATGTAATGTACACATGGGTAAGCACTGCAGCTATAGATTCTGTGTTTTATCAGATTGAATTAATCATCTGTATTCATGTATGATTTATGAAAGGATATATTCATGTTTCTATTGTTGACAGGTGCATTCTAAAGTCACTGTAATCATTTAAATGCAGTGACAAGATAATACAAGAAACATTAAAACAGATTTAACTGACATACTGTCAGAACGACAGCGTAATGACACCATCATATGACAAATTGGTTCAAAGGGTACAGGGAGAGCCTGACTCACAATAGTGACAGAGCGGCCCATTACAGCAGCCAGCTAAATTGAACTCATTCAGTATCATCTGGTGGTTGCCACACACAGATGCAAAATTACACTCCTAGTGCCCATTTCCAAGGGGATACATACTTGGCTGCTCCATTGACGAATCACCATAAGCGTGATCTGTATGGGGCTCAGTTATGTGACACACTGCGCAAGTTTTGTAATCATGGAAATAAAAAATAAAAAACACTTCCCCAAAATGTTACAGAGAACATTCTGTGACATTCAGGGGACAGGAGACAATGAAGGAACGTATCTCTGGAGACAAGCATCCTTTGCCACCATGGGGAATTCGTTGCAACAGTCACTTGTTCACAAATACACCGTGCAGCATCTAAAGCATGTGCCACTAGGGAGGCAACCTGACCAACCGGAAGAGCAAATGAGAGCACTACATGTCTGTTTGGCACTGCTGTTAATTGGTGGGATGCCTCATTAAGGTCCTGATACACTCCGACTGGATTTTAAGTTCTGGTGCATGTGCACAGACAGTGAAGGGGAGTGGGTACAGAGGCCTTGCAGCACAGGCGACGCTGGACCAGTCTGTTAGTTTAATCTGTGAAATAAATTGGTTTTAATAGTGGTGAAGAAATTTGTCTTATTTCAAGATATTAAAATCTGATTTGACCAAATTCCAAAACATACTGGTTGACGAGTGGAGTGTTATATTTTGCAGTGTATTGCCTGGTAGTACTCTGCTATTTAATCTCTCCCCTGTTTTCTGTCTCACTCTCGCTCCTCATTTCAATATTTTGGATCAGGATACCTCTAATTTCTAGCGCGGCAGGTCCAAGCATATCAGCAACAAGAGGCAGCTAATTTCAAGGTTGACTGTAAGTGCAGTGACTGCTTAGACAACCCTTTTCCATGCTTAAGCTTCAACTACAAACGCTGTGAAACAGAATTACATACAGGAGAGAAAACGGTGATTTTAATGACAGTGACAGCGAAGAGAAAAACACTGTTTTTCCTGCATGTATGTGAGAAGGCTATTTGTGTGGGCGATGTATTAGCCTTGCATTTAGTAAAGTTGTATCTTCTCAAAGGTGAACATCTACTGAGGAACGGAAATTAAATGAACAGAACACAATAACACTTATTATATTGGTAGATATAGAGAGTATTTTTCTAGATAATATATAATTAATTTTTATATTGCATACTCTTTAAATGATTTTGAATGTGTGTGTGCGCTGTTCATCCCTGCCCCAGCACTGATTGGGTGCCACAAATTCCTGCTGATTTTGTACATGCCCGTTATATAGTTATTAGTCCTCCAACAACTGCACCATCCCACTGTGCACACAGAAGTCCATTTGCTGTCATTTAATTTCATCAGCTTTGCGTGAGACGTTAAGTCTGAGGGTTGTAATGGCAGAATTGGAGCTCTTTTTTGCTTGACTGATGTGAGCCCAATTACACTGACATTTCTTTCTGAAAATTGACATGACTGATTTTGTCTAAATCCCCTTCAGCAGCGTCCGTGACGGCAATGTTGTTACTCATGTGATTCTCGGCTTTATGAAGCTGTTTAAGTGACAGTTTTAATCATCTCTGATGCTGTAGAGGATCAATCTGTTGCAACAATAACTATTCAGATTCGTTATGTATGATCCACAAGTGCCCTTATCAAATTTCATGCAAGTGTGGTAGTAGTGTACTAGTAGTACTGTCAGCTGTATCAAACACATCCCTGTGTGCAATATACTAACTTTGATCTGGTGTCAAGGTGTCAAGCCTGAAGCAGGAATATTAAGTTGCTAGGAAACACAGAGAGGGTCCATCTTATGCGTATTCTTATGCTCAGAAACACGTTCACACATATATAGAGCTTATAGTACCTCTGCCAAGCTCCTTCCTTCCTTCTGCATGAAGTAATTCTTCTTAAACTCGTAATAGGTGTTGTACTGGTTCCAAGACTGCAGAAAGTCAAACCTACAGTGGACAAAGGGAAGAACACACACTGTGTAAGATGAGAGGCGGAGACGATGAGCCAGAGGATGATGATAAGAGCTCCTGTAACCAAAACCCTAATTGCAATATTGAAATAATTATAATATTTGGTGAGCACACACTTACCGTGGGTCATTCTTGGCGCGGACGCCGGCCTCAAACTTCCCACCGTTCCTAGCAACGTATTCGGCCAGCTTGTCTATGACCGGCTGGATGTCGGGTGGTGGGGGGATGATGGCTGATGGTGCCGGTGTGGGAACTTGAGCTTCGACTTTTGAACTGTTTTTGGAGGCAAGTTAAGATGCATTAAACTGAGAGAAATGCTTCGTATTTATAAATGTGCCCTTTCTTCTCAATTCTGTCTAATTACCCAGATCATACATAATATGCTACACCTTTAAAATACCCACACAGCCAAGGCAGAACAAACGCCGCTAATTGAGCTTTTTAAGTAAATACTTTGATAGACTCTTTGAAAGACTCTCTTTCATTCATGCTTGATTAAAGTTCTTGAATATAATAATCAACATATTAGATCAGATAACTTCATTTTTGATGAAGCAAAACACCAAAAACATTGAAAATGTATCACATTTAATTGCCACTAAGCCTATCATGAAGAAAATGGCTCATTCTTCTATGTCCTACCTGGTTTCTGGTGCACTTGGTGGAGCAGCAGAGCTGGTGACCTGAGAGGGGGCTGTAGCTGGTGGTGCCATGGTTACAGTTTCGGGAGGAGTGGGTGTTGCCATATGAGGCAAGGCCCCAGAAGAGGAAGAAGACGAAGAAGAAGGGGGAGCAGCCATTACAGCTGAGGGCATATTGTTGTAGTAGGAGGTTGCCTCTATCCCCGGGGGTGGTGGGGCCAAGCAGAACGTTCCATCAGGAAGCATGTAGTACCCATAGTACACTGCTGCTGAATTCAGCGTGAACAAAATGAGAAGAAAAAAAAAATCAACGATTAAAAGGGATATCTTTCACAAATGCTTCAATGGTGACAGATAAAGAACAGAGAGTTCATATGGGTTATGTGAGGACAGAAATGTGCCTCAGCAGTTGGGATGTATGGGACAAACTGCTCTGCTTTGTTCATGGATGAATGGATTAACGATTCCGCCTTTGCATGTTGTGGACACTGAACAGTATTACTATTAATATGAAGACATGATTTACTAATTCATGTCAGAGTCTTGTCATGTTAATATTTCTTTTTCCACCCTCGGTGAAGAACATCAGCGGGTTCGGGGAGATGGCATCTGCCACAGGAAATGTAAACTGTTGAGCCAGGCTTGTTTAGTAAGCCTATAACTAAAACTAATGCTAAAATTGTGCTCAGTCACTGTGTTGAAATTGCATTCACAAAGTGGAAAAGATGGAAAAATTGGACACAAGAATAGCACTTATAATCACAGCATTGCTTCTGAGAGCCGTTTGATGTACAAAATTGTCCCCGAACCCATTATTCATCTATTTATCGTAAACATGACTATGCGCTACATGTGGGTTTTCATGTTTTTTTTTGTCTGTACACAAGTTTTACATGACAGGAGACAAAAACGTGAATCAAACTGCATCACTTTATTGCAACCACTACATGAACTTGTTCTATAATTTCCTGCTCTTATGAATACTTTACGCAGTGTCAACACTAAAATTGGAGGTGAAGTATAACTGCTGCATCAAAGTGGCCACTGGACAGAAGCGCATCAGAGTGGCTGTGGTCAGACCTCAGGAGTAAAGTGGTGCAGAAGTGTTCATTATAAAGCTATAGTGTTTTTTTTGTTTTTGAGACTTGTTTTGTGTTGTGGCTGTTAAATCCTCTGTGCTGACCTGCTTGCTGTCAAGATGTATTTCTATGTTATGATCAAAATGTCTACCGCAGCCATTAATTTAAATCAGTAGAAGCAAGCGGGCATAAATCAGTGCGTGACCTCGGTACAGAAAAGGTCATCTGCCTTATCTATGTGTTTGTATAACAAAAACTTTCTAGAAAGGAGAGAGGGGAAGACGGGGAGAGGTGGGGGCAGTGTAGGGACAGGCGCAAAATAAATGATCGGTGTCAAAGTAGAGACAGTGTGATATTAACACATTAGTCACTGAGCTGGTTGACTTTAATGACATCCAATTTTCTCTAGTCAGGAAAATGGAAAACCAAAGCTGAACCTCTCATTTACAAACCTGACATGTGACACCATTGGGATAGACGTTTAAAATGTGCAAGTGGGAGGCAAAGGGAAATTAAAAAATCAGTTTACAGACAGATGGACAGAGCAATGGATATATTTCAAAGATTGACTTTAAAGTTGAAGTTAGGTGGAACTTGTTTTATTGTTAGGTCAAACTCACTCTGTATCCATTAAGGTCACAGAGAGTGATTACCGTACATATACTAAGAGGCAATCCAGTACTAAAGAGGTAATGGAGCTACTTATTACCCAAGGCCTGCATTAACATCATAGGTGACAAGAAAAAGGGCCAAATCAAGCGTAGCACATGAATGAACATATTAACCGCCCTTTGTCTGCCATCAAGATCAGGTTAAAGGATAATTTCCGTTTTTTACAACCTGGACCTTATTTCTAGCATAAAATAAGATCATTCTACTCACCCAGACAACTTTGGTGTCATTTGGAGTTGTTTTGACGAAATTAGCCCCAGTGGAGCGGTGCGTATATCCGTATAATGCGAGAGCACGGGGCAACGCAATGCAGCCTCTAAATAACACATTATCCGCCGCAAAACTCGTTCATTTCGCCAATATTTTGTTATGATACACTAGTGCTATTCCCCTCCGAGCCCGTGGTGGCATGTTATCAACATCAGGGGTCTCTAGGTTGATCTACTAACCTCTTATCTGGATGATGTCATCTCCGACCGCTGCCCGGCTCATTCTGATAATAATCATTCTGCTTCGGCATTCAGGTCCATTTTTATATCAACTAGCCGGAGCTTTAGTGAGTCCAGGTTGAGGAGAGGAAGCCTGTGGAAGCTGAACTTCATCCAGCTCCTCATTTTGTTCTGACAAGTCAGAAACACGCAGAAACGAACCATAGCATCAGCCGTAGCAAAGTTAGCCGCGCCGGGCAGCGGTCGGAGATGACATCATCCAGGTCAGAGGTTAGTAGTCAACCTACAGGCGCAGCATGTTGTTAACATGCCACCACGGGCTCGGAGGGGAATAGCACGAGTGTATCATAACAAAATATTGGCGAAATGAACGAGTTTTGCGGCGGATAATGTGTTATTTAGAGGCTGCATTGCGTGCCCCGTGTTCTCGCATTATACGGATATACGCGCCGCTCCACTGGGGCTAATTTCGTCAAAACAACTCCAAATGACACCAAAGTTTCTGGGTGAGTAAAATGATCTTATTTTATGCTAGAAATAAGGTCCAGGTTGTAAAAAACGGAAATTATCCTTTAAAGGACAGTTTCCTGAACTTTCTCAGAGATGAATAAATAGCAGTAATGGACAAGTAAACACTCACGGGTCAAGAGAAGCCAGTGACCGTGGGTTTATTTTAGGAACTGTTTCACGGGAGGGTGAACACATGGTACAATTACTTAAGTGGATGTGCGATGAATTACGTAGAGTGCAGAGGATATGACTCACCATGAATAAATATGGATATGGCCTTATGTACAGTATGCACACATGGCTGCCAGTGTTTTTTTCCTACTTTTGTCCTACTGTTCTTTTTTTCTTCCCATTTAAGTTGACATTTTCATGCAAAAATGTCATCTTGAATGACATTTTCGTTCAGAAACATTTCATTTCAGGGATACTTCATATGAGGAAAAGATCAAGGTTCTACATTATCTTCAATATTATTTGTCACATCTATGTTATTTTACTTATTTATTCTGGCATTTCCATTTCATTAAATAGTGACGGTGAAGATCGACAGGAGAGGCAGAGGAGATAGAGGGGCTCAAGCCTGGATTTAAACACCGGCTACCAGGGTGAGGATTTAGCCTTGTTAGTGGTGCATGCTCTACCTGGTGAGCTTCATAGCATTTGCAATCTGAAGTAGCCCATAATCACACTTGGACCTAAGAGGTTCACAATAGCAGCACACAAGTATCTGTAGATGAGGTGCTTATTTTGGGGGCGGTGTTGTTCACGGCACGCACATCTATCTGGGAGAAAACTGAGTGCAATTACATCTGCCGAGAAAGAATCGCTATAGAATTTCCATATGAAAAGAGTCTTAATGAATTTCAGAAATGTAGTCATGGATTCAAACAACAACAAAAAAACAACCAAACAAACGATATACTCACGGTCAGCCGTGTACTGTGCAGGTGTGCTGGATGCAGCTGGATCTGCCACTTCCTCACTTGGAGTGGGTGCAATCGCTGCTGCAGTGCCATTTCTTTCTTGTTTGGCTTTTCGTATGAGCGCCGCTAGAGGATGGTCCGGGTCCATTACCTTGAGGGGCTGCAAAAGAGCAAGTCCTGCTTGGTGAAAAACCCGTATTTCACACCCTCATGTTATGTTTTGTTTGAGTAAATGTCATTGAGACTCACTACAGATACATTGCAAGAAGCAGAACTGTTTTACAGTAATATTATAATACACCACATAGTCAAAACTCTCTGAGGCCAGAGACCGTGAAATCATTAACAAGTATTTCAATGCAGTGCAATATTTAAGCACCACTCTGCATGATGCAGTAATACTCCTGTGCTGTATGCGAGACCTACAGAATTAAACAGTTAACCCAGTAAAATATTCAATAAGAACCTTTCATAGAAAATTAAAGTAGCTGATGTGAAAAGGAACTCCCACTTGATGGGAAGCAACTGTTTGACAGCTTTCTACTAAAAGGAGCTCATTATGCTTCTTTAAAAAGACATGCTTCCATTCTTGCTGCTCAGTCAAACACTAATG
This sequence comes from Trachurus trachurus, assembly GCF_905171665.1. NCBI lineage: Eukaryota > Metazoa > Chordata > Actinopteri > Carangiformes > Carangidae > Trachurus > Trachurus trachurus. Next base: position 18,029,854 of record NC_139908.1, on the reverse strand, counting down.
GCTGTCCTGTCAAGGCACATGAAAGAACTCGTAAAAAAAAGAAAGAAAAAAAAACTATAACAGAACTGAAACAGCATCAGAACGGGGAATTCAGTTATTATGGCAGATAATAACAGTAATGGGCAGTGCAAGCAAGGTGTAAAATGTATTTCACATGACAGCAGTGTTGGGTAGTAACGCGTTATTAGTAACGCCGTTACGTAACGCCGTTACTTTTTTCAGTAACTAATAACGTAACGCGTTGTTTTTTTAAAATCAGTAACTCCGTTCCCGTTACCAAACGCTGCGTTACTCCGTTCCTTTTGGTGAGGTTTTACAGCGGCACACAACATTCCTATAACATTTCAGCGATCAATAAAGTTTCATTGAATTGAAAGAAAGACAGAGCACAGACCATAGAGGCACAGACACTAAGCACTAGTTGGTGGCCGCCCTCTAGCGTTCCACACGTAATCAAACACACTACATGAAGAGGACTGGGCAGGTCAGAGCGATTTAGAGATGGGATTTATGGCTCTTTGAGGGGAGCCGGATCTTGGTGAACCGTTCCTTTCAAAGAGCCGTTCAAAAAACTGGCTCATTTGACTGATATTTTTTTATATTTATTAAGTTTTAAGAAGCCAGCCTGGTGGTAACTCATTTTATCTTGGAAATAATGGGGTGAGATTCGGAACAAAATAATACAAAATTAGATATCCCACTAATATCTGAGTTTGCACGCCACTTACGTAGCCAATGGAGCAGCTTCAATTGATTGTTATGAACACACAGAGATGTTAAAAAAAAAGAACCGTTCCCAGCTGTGACTCGGTTCCCATCGTTCATGTTAACGAGCCGTTCAATAGAATCGGTTCGTTCGTGAACGTCACAACACTAGAGCGATTCTCTGGGCAGGGCATGACGGCGAGCTAAGGTAACTTTGCTAACGCAGCATCCGAGACCGAAGCTGTGTCTCAGTTCAGACTGCAGCCCCTGAACTGGGACACAGCTCGAGTCACAGCGCGCACACACCAGCACCCACTCCACCCGAGCAGCAGCGGTTGGAGTCCGACAGACGGACTCGAATTATGACGCCTGAAACGGTAAACACAGCTGATCGCTCTGGGAAAACACAGCTGATCGATCGATAAAAAAAAATACCGCTGGAGTGAATTTACTTCCGTCACTGAAAACAGTCTTAAACGTAACTCGAGATTTTTTTGCAGTTAGGTCAAGCTGCTGCTGACATCATGCAGCATGATGATGATGGTAAAATTGTACAGATAAAAACACGTGTTTCTTCATCAGCATCAGTAGGCTACAGAACTGAAATGAGGTTAGAGGGGAATTCAATCAACCTTTATTTAATGGGAGCATTGAAAAAAAAAAACTTTTAAAGTAACGAAAAAGTTACTTTCTCAGTAACGCATTACTTTTTGGTTTAAGTAACTGAGTTACTAACTGAGTTACTTTTTTATGAAGTAACTAGTAACTGTAACTAGTTACTATTTTTCAGTAACTAGCACAACACTGCATGACAGGCAGTGGTCCCCCACTGATTAGAGCACAGCGACATTATAACGATGAGGATGTGCTGAAGCCAGTTTTCCTTTGACTTCTTAAGATAAACAGCTTATTGTCACAGACCGGTGCAGAAGCACGTAGTTTCAGATATTTGATAAGCATGAGCCAGCTTCAAGATGTGAAGCAATGACAGAGCAATGCAATGTAAAGTAACAGCTGCATCAAACAGGTGAGATTCCTCACTCTGTGACCTATTTTGCATTACCTTCACCAGCTCCTCCAGGCGAGAGCACTTTTTTGGGGCAAACAGGCTGGGATGGAGGTAGCTGCCGTCCCCGTCCTCATCAGAGTCATCCGAGTTAGACTCTACAACCAGACGGGGAAAAAAAAACAAAGAAAATGTAATGAATATATGCATGAACTCAAATGTTTAACATTATAATTGATGCAAATTGTTAATGATTCTTACTCAGTCCTTCTGTTCACTTGTTCGTGTTAAACAGATCTGATATTTATGCATTACAGCACAGTGAATGTCTGTGTAAGTACAGTACACTCCAGCTACCGTTTCAGTGCAACTCACCCTGTGACTGTTCCTGCTTGTTGCTGGAGACGAGGTTGTATCGACCTTCCTTCATGGCCCGCAAGATGTGTTTGTAATAAGGGTTGAGGTAATGGTCAAAGCGAAGAAAGTCAAACTGGGAGTTACCGGACTGCTTGGCTTTCAGCACGATCTCAAACTGAGCCCCCTGCTGACTCACAAAGTTGGCCGTCCTCTCGATGATGTTATGGGTTTTAATTGTCGCGGGCTAGAGAGAAGGAAAAAAGTGAGGAAATGAACACAGTTGTTTTACTGTACCCTGAACATATTTGATGCAGGAAGGAACTTGATTCTTGTTGTGAAAAATGAACAGTGAGTGAACCTGCAGTGACTGCAAGAGAATAACATTAAGACGCAATGTTTATGATTGACTTCTTCATACCAAGGACACAAGCAATTAAGTCTCTGAAGTATTTTCATACCAAGCACTGTCATGTTCACGGCGATGACAATAATTCTGAATATACACATGGGGTGGAAATCAGTGGAACAAGAAATGGTCCATTATTCATTTGTTATTGTTCCTCTTGTGTGCTCTCAGTTATTAATCATTGTCATTACCTAGAGAAAGAACAGACAAGTGCATCAATCTCCAAAAGAACAAACATATCTCATCAAAATGAAAGTCATAAACACTACCTTTCAAGACAGTGGCCAAAAAGATGCCTGCGTCAGACAATTATTGTCTTCTCAGCTACCAAGGACTTTCTGACATACAAGGACCTTTCTCACTCCTGTTTAAGAACTTAGCCATTAAAGAAAGGGGCGTGAAGGGTGTAATTCTTATTTTATGTTGATGTGTTTTTCACAAAGAAAGTGTACTCCCTCACACCTGTAACGCAACAGTCATAAAGCATACCGGCACCCTGAGAGTACAACACACGGTTTATAGCCGTTGTCATATTCTGGCCCTTTAACTCAAGCTATTCCTCTGAAAAATTTAAAAAAAAAAACATTCTTTAGTAACATGAAAATAACACCATACTAAAATGTATTGAGATGGATATACCCTGAAAATTTAAGAAGCAGAGGCGTATAAGCATTATCTGCTGCAGCTATTTCATGCCCTGTATGTATGCACAAGGGTGTTTTGGCTGTTTTCTGCCCAGCATGGTATATACTGAATATTCACACAGACAATGACAACATTAAAGCTTGTCTTTCTTCTCATGCATAAGAAAGTAACTGCTGAAGGGGGTCGTAGTGGGTTCTGGTTGCGTACTGGCCTGGTCCTGAGGGAAGACTCTCTGACACAACGTTGAATAGAACCGAGCAAGAGCAATGCAGTTTAAATATTTCAGTGTATTGCAGCTCAGCTGTTGTTATCAATGGATGTTATGTCAATGCGAACTGTTATGGATACACGTTGTTTTGTAGCATACAAATGTATGCACTCTTGTGACATATACGTCATGCTATTTCACAAAGCAAATGCATGAAGAGCTACTGGTTGACCATGATGAAATAGTTAGTGAACTAATCAATTAGTGAATAGATAGAAAAAAACGTTTTTAATAATCAATTAGCTGTGCATATTAACTATTAAAGCACAAAGCTCAATATTAATTTTGGTGGTTTTATTAGCTACTATGTTATATATAGCATGTCCTATTAGGCTGTGGAAAACAATAATGGGCATTTTTTGATGAGCTACACTCTCTGCACAGCTGAAATGGGAGCGATCACATGTGGCCAATATGAGAATGATGAACACTGGCATCTCTTTCCTCATTATGTGGACTATTACATAATGCCCAAACACCAGAGATTAAACAAAGGCAGAATCTAATAGAGGCTTTTTGTATTGGATTGTATATGGATTTTTCTCTTAAATGTATTAACCTACTATACTGTATGTGCATGTTGTTCTTTTATTTATGAGTACAGACAGGTATTTACTGACAGAATATTTAATACTCACCAGTTCCACATCAGGAGGGATAGCCAGTCCTGGGGGAGCAACGAATGGTTCCTCACTCTCCTCAGGCTCTGTCTCTTCTATGCAAGTGGTGACACATTAAGACAAAATGATCTCCATTAGTCATTCATTACAAAAAAACTAAATATACCATGCAATAACCAGTCGTGCCATAACATAACACTAATTCTGAATTACTAATTCTATAACATTTTAAATGGAGGACAGCCTCTCTCTCTGCAACACAAATATAACACAGTAAAATACTCCAGCAAAGTGCTCTTAATCATCACTTCAGTTATATAATAGGGTTATTTTCACAGTAGACTAACTTGAATTTGGATAATGATGCTAAACTCAATGTGTTATTTTGTAATAGTCAATTTCTATCACACAATTTAACTAAGCAACCAGAATAAATGTATTCTCATTGGCCAAAGTCAGTTCAGCATTGTTTCCAATCACCCTGTGAATACGTTTAGCTAATATGTGGCCATACACTCAAGACAGGAGGCAGACAAGAAGATAGTCTGTGGTAATTACACATTAATTACTGCTTTAAATCAAATATCTCAGTGGTGGTAATGTGATTAGATTTAAATAAATTCAGCTAAGATATATACTGCATATTTGAATTAAGTTCCTTATTCTGACAGAACATGAAATTAATGGCTATATTGACTGAGTAATAATTAGTGTGGGTTGCTTAACAATAAGATTTGACAGAGGGCAGATAATGAATCATACTGCAATTAACCCCCATGGCTTATGTTGCTTTCACTGAGGCGCTAATAACAGTGACGATCATTCCAATTGTGTTGTGATAATCCATCTCGGGATTTGTCAGACCTAAAATGCTCTTTTAGAGGCAATAATTGTTATTTTTATAGTGGCGGTTCTTGACTTGCACTTCGATTTTTATTTGTGATAATGTCAGTGTCTTTAAAGGGGGCAAGGAAAAGACGTAACAACAAACACAAATCTAAAGCTATAGCAGGCATTCAGCTGAAATTGGTAAAAATGTTAAGAGTCAGTGTGATGTGACACCTCCTGACTTCCCGAAAATCTAATTCTGGGAGCTTTGGCAAATGTATTCATACTCTTGACTTAGCTCTACAGACAAGCATCTTGTCTGTTTAACTATTGGGTCACCGGCTGGGACAAAGTGCTTCCAGCATTGTCTACATCAAATATTTAAAGTTGCAGGAGAGCCTGTGTGTGTGTGATCAAGTCACATATGGGACCATTAGTTGATACTGCACAGGTGATTAGCAGTAAATGTCAGACCAACCTCCACTTATAGCTATCATGTGCAAATATGTGAGGAATTGGTGACACTGTCAAGACAAAATTTGATTATTGTGTAATATTGGATTCAATTTATAAGTTAAAATATGTTTGACACATTCACACTGTGTGTGTGCTCTACAGGCAAAACCTCAAATGGAGGGTGTGTATCTGCAGATGGTTGCCTGGATTAGAATAGTTTGGGGAAAAAAAGAAGAAGAAATGGATTAGATGGAGCTGCTGTGTTCTTCACAGCAGACTGCAGTCACCAAAAATTCAAGAACTAAGTCAAGCAGCTAAAAACTTAGACACGGCACAGAGCCCACCGCGAGCTACGTGTCACAGATAGAGGGCATGTTGACACCCTCTTTTATACAGCCTGTTCAAGGTGGGAGCGTCATGCCGTTATTCCTCCTCACTGTTCTGCATGAAAGGTACAAACACACAATGGGAGGGGCATTGCTATTCGGCCTTTAAGCCGGCGGTGGAGTCGGAAATCGACGCCTGTATAAAAAGGGAGAGCCGCCGTGGAACAGAGAAAGATTTGATTGAAATTACTAATCCCCATCCCATGACGTCCTGTCTTTTGCAGCGTCTGCAGAGTTGGCTCTTAACAATACAACTTGGGCGACAGACTGGCCGACTTCATGAGTGTGTGAGCGTGACTAACTCTGTGTGAGTTTGTGAGTGACGTGAATTCTAACCCTGTTCCCTGTTTGCATCCTCTTCCTCCGTGGGCTGAGAAGGGTCGTAGTAGTCAGCGCTGTATTTGAAGGCCACTGCAGTGTAGGTGCCTTCGTCAGCAAGAGCCTCACTCAGACGTTTGTACTCCTCCTCTGTAGAAAAGAATCAAACACAAAACACAAAACAATTAGATACAGTGTGAATGATCATTTTTCATCAGATATAATAACAGATTTTGATGTTTCATTTTTCTGTTGTCCCTGGTAACAACTACACAAGTTGGCACCAAATGCTTTATGACAGTCTCTCAGTACTTTCACTATTGAATCATTCTGTCAAATCGGCTATAATGCCTGTCATTTTCCAAGTTTTACAACTTAATAAGTGGTCAATAGAAAATACAAAAAAACCCAACTTCCTCACATGGTGCTGGGGAAATGATGTACATAGTTACTTGGCCATAGACACCAGCAATTCTATTGAAATTCATGGCAAACTATATCTTTATTAAAGAAGCAAGGGCAAAATTCCCACTAACACAATCAATATTTCTAATGCTTTCCTGCTGTCCCTTCACTGGACAGATGGGTAATAGCCTGACTGAATGGGGTCAGGTCTCCAAATTCAAGGGCAAACCAGCCAGGGGGATGAACCCTCTGCAGTGTGTGTGTGTGTGAGACACATATCATTAGCTGACTCATTCTGTCCTGTCAGTTTGGGCATAAGACACCATATTTCACTTAAAACTGTGGCTTATTAATTCAATTACAGTCATTCAGTCCGTCTTTTAGAAGGGTGCTTTGTCATCAAAACAGCCTGTTTCATTACAATGTAAAATGACTGAGATGCAAGAATCCTAGATGAGTCGAAAGTGATTTCCATAGAAATGGCAGCTCTTGAGCTCAGAGTCCTTTTTAAAGTGACAGAAAGCTGAACATGCCTTAAAAGGAGATGACATACTGGAAAATCAGATTCTGTTAAGAAGCAAAGATTAAAGTACATAGCAACACTAAGATTTGCCGCTTTTCTATTTGTACAGACAGACTTGTCACATTAGCCGAAGTGCTAAAAGAGGACATGGACTTGAGATTAAAAAAGATCGGGACACTAATTCAAACACTGACAGCCCGAGGAGAGAGTGAACCCTGTAAACCTCAAACAGCAAAACATCACTGACAAGGGCTGAAACGACGGCTTCAGAAATGCAAATAATTAGTGTGATGAGACGTCAATGAAAACAGCAAAGATAAACCCAACAAAGTGTCAAACTTTTGGAAAGATTTCAGTTTAGCAGCAGCCACGCTACTGAGCCATGTTGGTTGTCGTTGTGTTTAGCTGTGGCTTGCCCTATAACCTCGGCTACCACAAAGTGACACCTGTCTGGAGGGAGGGACCGGCGGAAGCATGGGAAATACGATGGGGTGATGGGTTTTCATATCTGTTAGTGGAAGGTATATATCAGGTCATCTTTGTGTGAAATTGTGCCAGTAAAAAATGGATATGCCAAAAAAAATGTATAAATATTAATGGAAAATATATATAAATGTTATTTAAATTAGGGATGACCTGATTGGTCAGTCACTATTAATCTATTTTAAAATGATGTGAAATTCTCATTAAAGATCAGAATTAATGTTTCTTGTCACAAAACTCCTGTTGTTTGATATTCTGGTGTCCATTGCTGAGAAAACCACTGTGTGCAGGTTGGAGTAGTCCAGCCTCCCATCCTGTTCAATCTGCTGATATGTGCAAAGCCATCAAAACAAAATAATATGTTGGCTCTCTGGAACTAATATAAGTTGTGACAAACTGAAAAAACATAAGCCATCTAAAAATGCATGGCAAAAATGATCGCTATCAATCATGGATTGGCCGACTTAACTCATATGATCATATTGGTGGCATTAAAAACAGAGCACTCCTTTCAAAAGAAAGACGTTAATTAAAAAAATAAATGAATTGTTTTTTACACTTGCTTATGGTTTTCAATTTCTAACTCTTGTATTAGAAGTTACCTAGCCACAGCAAATATGTGGGTAACAAACTCAGTCCACATTGCGATGTGTTTATGGCTGCATGGTCACAAATATGCTGTACCGCATTACACCACCGTGTCAAACGATGATGGGGTGAAAGGTGACAATAATTGCAATAGGATAACTACACCCTCAACTGGTTGGCCGTTTGCCTTCATGAAGTGTGTAACACAACAACCAATTCAAGTAAAAGTTCAAATTGAACTACAGTCAAAGTAAAGATTTAGTTCAGTATCATTTTATGCCGTATGGGCATGTGCTGAAATCAATTTTGAATATTCTGAACGGCCAGTGTCATAAGCACTGTGCTTACCTTGTCTGGCTTCTTCTTCCAGCAGGTCAGTGTGCAGAGCCAGGTACCTCTCCTCATCACACAGCGCCTCAATCCTGGCCTCCTCCTCCGACAGCTGGTATGATGTGTTCCATGACCCGCTGTCATACTCTGAGAGGTCATGTAAGTGACCGCGCCCATCGTATCTGTTGGATGATTGAGAGGATTAGACAGAAGGAAATGGACAAATCTCTTTAGACACAACATGGACCTACTTACCAAGGAAAGAGGACCTAAAACCCAAAATATATAACATCAAAAATGCTCTACCTCTAGTCTCTCAGGACGGATTATGCTTGTTAAATGCTAGGAGCTGTGAAAATTTCTCGACATATTGACAACACAATGATCTTCTAATTAAGTCATTGGGCTTAATTGTTAATGGAGCTCTTAAGATACCTAGCAAGCTTTCTGCTGCTACTTCAGCCCTGAAAAACTCTTACAAACCGACAACCCTACATCAAAAGAAAGGAAAATGAAAGAAAAACAAACAAAGCAACTCGCCTCTTACCTTACAGGGTTCAACCCCCCCCCCAACCCCGTAACACTCATCATTACTTCTACATCTGCAAAGATAGTTACATTCACACAAACCCGAGCACATAAATACCTATCCGTAAGAACCCAAATGGACGACATTTTCCAGGGTTCGTCCCTCTACGCCACTTCCCAGTTGCAGTTTCTTCATGAAGACAAAGAAATGGGGTGCTGTGGTTGGCATTCGGGGTTTTGGCAGGACCCCTTAGCCTACCTTGCTGGGGAAAAAACTGGGTTATGTGATAAAGACACACATACAAAGGCTGTACAAATGAAACACAAGTTGGGCCACTGCAGATCAAGGCAATTCAAAAGAACAAATGCACTATTTAAAGGTTTGAATAATTCATTAAATGTTCTGTGTGAAGGTAGCAATAATGCATAACTCCATCACCTGCAGTATTATGCAGGAAAGTTGAAATAATTTGCATCCACTCACTTTCTAACTAAAGCGACCTCCAAGTGAGAGACATCACTGTAGCTTCAGTGCAGCAGGACAACTACCAATCAATTTTTAACTTTTTTCTTCTGTAGTCAAACCAGAGTTTTACAATGACATTGTGATATTTTGAATAACCTTAACTGCAGCAACTTTAATCTTGGTTAGAATTTGCTCTGGCCTTGTTGATATCAGCACAGTATAACAAAATCCCAGGTCATTTGCTTTTTGTACACACTGGTATAGGTAAAACTCAAATTTGAAAAAGGACAGAAAGAATGAAACATCTTCCGTATCATACTCCCATTTTTTTACTTTCATATTTACCGACTACAAAGTGTGCATTGCGTGAAAGTTTCCAGAGGAAATTCTCCCAACATACCAAGATGCAAAGTCCACCTCAAGGCTAACCTGAGTTGTCTCAAGATAACTTTAAATATAATTTGCCTATTAAGGTAGGCTCAAACGTATGCAGTCTATCACAGCAACTCTGCAAATAATCACACACCCATGGATGATAGAATGCAGGTTTTGCTCAAAATTGATGCTGCTGTATGAGGCTGCATTGGTTTAAGGATACTGTGCCTACTGAATTAGCTTTAGAGGCCCATACAGAGAGTTCAGCATCATGGCTAGTGTTAGCAGAGATAGGCTAGGATTTGCATCTTCGCATGTTACTCTAGAAACTTCAAAATACCATTTGTTGTCATTTCAGCACGTCCAAAAGACAAGTTAGCAGGCAAGAAATAAAACCAATCGTCGACAGGTGCAGGTATTTCCAAGCTTCTGAAAGACAAATTCCCATGTGGTCCCTTTGCATTTTTGAAACAGGCTAACGGACAGGATAGATGGTTAGCATAATGTTTCGGTCTAAGTTTGTTCAACCGACCTATCAATCATGATGCTCTTTTCCCCCATCCATGGGATAAGATGTTTTCCATGTTCGTGGTATAGAGCCCTTTCGTCGTCTCGGAAGAGTTTGCAGGCATAGCCGAACACCAAAAGGTCGGCGTATTTATCACTGTCACTCACATCCTTCTTCACTGGTTTGTTGTTGTGGTCTTTCTTTGCAGCTCCGCGACGATACATATCCCAGTTGAAATTGGCTTGCGAGATTGTAAAGTAAAGACGGCGCAGTGGTGGTTTAGAGACCCAACCAGCTCGCCGGTAGTCCAAATGTTACGATAATCCACTATGTTACCCTCAAAAACAAATTTCTACGTGCCAACTACCGCCATGTTGGAAAGCACGTACACACAGCTGCGTTTCCGGTACGCATTTACGACACACTTTTAACATTGCCAGTGTGTGAAATGTTTAGTTTTACAAAATTGTATCAATTTTATTAAATTATATTAATTGATTTTGTAAAATAAAAGGCATGTTAGCTTTTGTAGTTGCGTCGTATTTCTGCCAAGACATAAGAGTTTTCTGTTTTGTCGAATGTGCTCGTAGTGAAAGGGGATTCGTTTTACACAGTGCTGCTACACAGCCGAACTGCACTATGGATCTGGATTGAGCAGGTTATCACACTACACCAGCATAGATAGCCGATACATCCATGCACTACAGTCAAAGCTTCGCTAGACCTGTTTGTCAGTAAAGTAGTATTATGGGTCAAATACGAATTATTAAGATTTGAAACATATTCTCATTACTCCACGTGAAGATAATTAGGCTAAGTGAAAAGATGCAGAGGGATTGGGTCTAATCTAATGAAAACAAATTGGGTGTCACTCACTGTAGGAGTAAGTGTAGCCTAAGTAGGCTATTTTCCTCATTTTATTGCATTGAAGAAAGTATATTACTTATTGTCATAACATGTCTTGTGAACTACTTTAGTCCTTGGGCCAGACCAGATACCAGTATCACTTGAGTGGGAAAAACCTTACCTATACTAAATTGTTTTTAGGGTCAATAGCCTATAAGTACATTAAAATATGATAGCCTTTTCATAGGAGCAGCTTTTTATATTTTTTTCCCATTTTGTTGTTTTCCCATATAGGCAGATTGTCATTAATTCCAAAAAGAACACAGACGGCCAATAACACATTAAAAGTCATTACTCACTCTTTTTGGACATCACACATCATAGTTTTTTCATGGTCCTTCGAGCCGGATGCCATGCTCCCACCCATGCTGGAAAATGGACCCATGACCCGTTCAGCAACATGATGGGAGAGAGCAAGGAGAAAGGCCACAGTGGGAGAGAATGCCTCCAAGATATACAGACTTTACTTTATGGCAGGCCTCCCCAACAACCACAGGCCAGAGCGGCACCTGTATCACAGCCTCCTGAATCTGGAAGTGGCTCAAGTAAGGCTGTCTTCTTCACACTGCATGTTTCAAGTGGCCCAATTCCGATTTTTTCCTCTCAAGTTCAGATCGGATCTGTAACATGAACGTGTAAACGGGACAAATACGTGTGGCAAGGTGAAGAGGGCCCGGGTGGGGATTGAACCCACACCTCCCGGGTAAGAGTCACACGCGCTTGCCAGTCACCCAAAGGGACATCCCTTTGGCCAAGTAGCCAGGGCGCATGATCAATTGGAGGCATAGTGACAGGACCCATCAACTGTCACATACGCATGGAATCGGATATCGTCAGATCAGATTCAGGCCCCCGTTATATGTGGAAATAAATCAGATACAAATAGGATATCTGCCAATACGTCTGCAGTCTAAACAGACAGATCGGACCTTTCCTGGCAATGCGTGTCATACGTCATCAATGATAATATTACAGTAATACACGTGCCTACGCGTTTCCCTGAACCTCTGTAGCCTGTGATTGACACGTGGGACTGACCTGGACTACCTTGGCCAGTTGTCACAGGAATTATAGTGTTTCATTTTCATGGTGTCAGAGCGTCTGTTTTTGTCAAGTCTATGCAGATCGATACGAGGGAAAGCGAGGGAGTGTGAAAAAAGAGAGCGCGCAAGACAAACACCAGATTTCGTTTGAGAAAGGCCCAAAGTTGTTAAAGTGTGACTATCTAACAAGGAAAAAACCTTTGATACCTATGCCATCTTAGATGATGGATCGGAGTGTACAATGTTGTTACCTACAGCAGAATATCTGGGCTTGGAGGGAGAGCCCGAGCAACTTGAGCTTTGTACTGTACAGTGAGGCAACAGACCAAGAAACTTGAAGGAAGAACCTTAGATTATCCGCTGCCTCAAGCCCTGAGAAAAAAATACTTAATTGACAGGGCTTTCACATTCAAAACCAGGGCCGTAGCCAGGGTTTTGAAATTGGTGAGGTCCGGAGGGGGTGGTGGGGGGTATGTGAACATGTGGAAAATGTTCACATTATTGACAAAAAAATATGCTTCACTTTGGACCCCTCTAGCTAGTAGTTAGCAAGTACCTGTACATCATTACATCAAAATGACCCACAATTATATAAAATAGACTGGGGGGGGGTTGGGTTACAGGATAGTTGAGAAAGGCAGGAAATGGGAGGGAATGACACGCAGGATAGGGCCGCTCAGCGCGGGATTTGAACCGGGGTCGCCTGCAGTGAGGACTATTAGCCTGAACACATGGGGCAGTTTATTATTATTATTATAGAGTGATTTGATATGAAAGGAGGCTGATTGAGCTTTATACCGCTGACTAGCAGGAAATGTCCTTCCGGATTTCTTTCTTTTCACCACTACTGTTCTAAGGTTTCTGCATTAGTGGATAAAGGATCTCAACACCGGCACCCCCATGCACACACACACATACAAACCTTTTAACCAAGGCGCCTGTCATCTCAATTCAAGTTTTCTGCATTCTGCCGATACATCAACTTCCCGTGTGTCGTTTCAAAATAAAAGATGACCGATATGGTTATCATGCTATTTAGGCTGTGGCTTCTTCAATTTTTTTCTCGCTGAAATTTTTACCGAGGTCCGGACCTCGGTGACCTCATAGCTGGCTACGGCCATTTTATTCACATTTTCTTGATCTGCGTTCATCATTGTTCAGTTACCAAAATAAAGGACTGAACTGATATCTGGATCCATTGTTTTAATGTGCACACCACATGGTTGTTCTATGAGCCGGCACCACCATCTATCTATCTATCTATCTATCTATCTATCTATCTATCTATCTATCTATCTATCTATCTATCTATCTATCTATCTATCTATCTATCTACAGTATCTATCTATCTATCTATCTATCTATCTATCTATCTATCTATCTATCTATCTATCTATCTATCTATTTGAACAGCAACAGTCTATTACTTTAAGAGGTGATAAATACTATAAAGCTGCCAGTCAGCAAGGTCTATCATATCAAAACTTAATCTAGGAGTGTATAGGAATAAAAAAAATCACAACTAGAATTTGCCCTCCCAGGTGATACCGATATGTGAAATTTTGAGTCTTGGCCCAAGGACTACTTGGCTTTAGAAGACAATGAGGAAAAGACAGTATTTCCATGGTAGCTACACACCACCCAATTTGTTTTCATTAGATTAGACCTTCATTTGATTAGTTCTATAATCCATGTGTGACACTACGGGCCCTAGTTTGCTGGCGCAGCGCAGGTGGCGCAAGGTAGCGCAGCCGGTCTAATGCAAGTTTCGACCAGCGCAGCCTAGCGCAAAGTCAGATTGGAAGATTGGCAGATCGCGCTGCGCTGAGATAGGCGTGGCCGCGCAGCAGGGGGAGGCGTCACAGATTCAGCTTGGTGCAGTGGAAGTTTCGTCCGAAAATGTCTCGCCGAGGTTGCGCTGAAAGCTCGCCACCTCCAACCAGGTCTAGTCTCAGCGCAGCGCGGAGCGCAGCAGGTGCAGTGCAAGTTTGGCTGACTGACCTGCAGTGCACACACGTCACCAAGACCTCACAGGCAGATCTTCACAGTTCCAGACACATTTCAATGCAATAAATATCCACAATAACCACTATTTAATGCAACTAATGGAATCAACACGTGAATTTATATCTATATAGATTGTCCCGTCACATCTGACGTCAGATCAAAGCAGAGATCAAAGGCTGTCGGCGCGTAAAGGAAACTCCACCTGAATTACAGTTTTTCTCTGTTGGTTTGGCTCATTTCTTGAAACAGAAATTACATTCTTAAAACTATAAGACCATTTGGCCAAACAGTCTTACAGTTCTGCACAACATTACAGCTCACTAGCAAAAGCGCATATCTCTCCCAAAACTGTTCACACATGCTTCAAAACTAGATTCCTTTACCATGTAAAGTGTCAGTACCATCAAAATGGCAAAGATCTTTCTCAATTGCTTTTGGCTCATTTGCATTCACTTAGTGCTTTTACCAAAAATAAACTGGATGGTTCAGCATAACACCATGGATGAGCTGCAGAACCTCATATCTCTCCCAAAACAGTTTACTTATGTGTCAAAACCAAACTTCTTTCTCATGTAAGTAGTCGGTGCCCCCAAAATGCATCATCCCTGTGGCATTCTGTGAGCACTGCAAGTCAAAATGCTTAGATGTTTTGTCACTATGGCAGAGACGTATAAAACCTAAGAAAAGGACTTTACAGTAAGAGCAGCCTCCAAAGTTTGACATCACACACACTGCACTCATATTGCCAAGGAAATTGTAACCATTTTTATTCACACATATAGCCTACATAAAGTAACTCAAGATTATGTACTGTAAAAACAAAATGTATCGGCCTACAGTTCTCTGTACATGTATGAAATATGAACACAAAAAAAAACAGAAAAAATATAGGCCTACCAAGCCTATAGTGCAGTAAACAAAGTTTCACGAGTAGAGACATTTTCACTGGCCATCACTGTCATCACCCTCTGTCTCCTGGCCACCATCTTCATCCTCCTGACCATCCATACGCTGCGCTCTGATTGGCCACATATTTTCATCAACATCACAGCGGATATTTTCCCTCGCGATGCAGCGAGGGAAAAAGCGGCGTGAATGACGCAACCATCCCCTACACTGATCCCCTGTAATGTCATCACACGCAGCATCCATGGCATGGAGCAGGGACCTCTGGTCTTGAGCACGATGCTCATACACTCTCCACCTCCATGCGGAAAAAAACTCCTCAATCGGATTCAGGAAGGGAGAGTATGGAGGTAGGAGCTGCATGAGCATCCTTGGATGCCTGGTGAACCAGGCCCTGCGGGCCTCGGTGGAAATTGACATTGTCCCACACTATCACATAGTGTGGGAGGTGAGGCCCTTCCAGTCCTCTCTCATTTTCTGGGACCAGATCAGTGTATAGGTGCTCCAAGAAAATGAGAAGCTTTTGGGTATTGTACGGGCCTAAACTGGGCTCTATACAGTATATACGCGTTTGGCAGCATTCACAATCATAGACAGCACCAGTCAGGTAGCTAAACAGCTGATTGATTGGTCATCTGGGGGTCCGCCCGCTATTCAGACATCCCGTCATTCCGACATGTCTCTATTTAGACATCCTGCTATTACGACATCCCTCTATCTAGACATGCTGGTAGTCCGACACTTTTTGATACCGCTATTCCGACACGTCGTCTTTTTTTTCCTCTCTTTTTTTTTTACAGCTGCGATACCCAGGCGTCTCTCTCTCTCTTTTCTTTTCAGCATGCCTATCAGTGGTTTGATGAGGGAGTGATGTTCTTAATCTCAACAACTCAACTATCAAGTCACAAACAAAACTGACACACATGATAAACAAACAGAACTATGTTGCAGTTTGTTTGTCAAGTTAACCTGTCACCTTCAGCACCACGGACAGCGCCGCGGATGAGCCGCGGAGCTGCAGCTGTGAGCCTCTGGGCTTATGGCCTGGGGCCTCATTTTGCCTATCAAAACTGTAAGTAAGCAGTGTAAAACTGCTGCTAGCCTACTACATTTTTTGCTTAGGCCTACGGAAAGAAGATATCCAAAATATTTACACCTTTTTCAGATCTATCAAACTGTGCGTGCACAACTCTCCACAATTTCTCTTTGATAAATCAAACGGGATCCAAGAATGGTGCGCAGTTGCGCACGTGAACACACCTCTGCCCCCGGAATGCCTAGACGCAACCATATATGGTCAGCACGTGCATATTAATTAGCCATGTGCGCTCTGTGGAGCG
Source organism: Trachurus trachurus (assembly GCF_905171665.1). Lineage (NCBI taxonomy): Eukaryota > Metazoa > Chordata > Actinopteri > Carangiformes > Carangidae > Trachurus > Trachurus trachurus. Next base: position 18,013,451 of record NC_139908.1, on the reverse strand, counting down.
GCTACAATGTGACAACAAAGTGACAACAAAGACAACGGGTGGAGGGCGGGGGAAAGAAAGCGAGATACACGGCATCGGGCAATAAATCAGTCAGAAAAATGATCTTGCATTTTAATAAGCTACAATAAAAACAAAAACCTCCCAAATCTCAGCTGCCTGTGTGTTTTTAAACTTGGAGGGTTTGTTTTTTCTTCTCTAATATGTATTTGTGTATGAGAAACAGTGTCTTAGATGAAAAAAAAAAAATCAGAAGGACACGTCTGACTATAAGGTAATCAATCAATGTCGGAAAAGCGGAATGTCTGAAAAATAGTGAAGTGCCGCTACTCCGACAATGAAAAAAAAAAATGTCGGAATAGTGGGACGCTTGAAAAATAATGTTAATGCCGCTATTCCGACAATTAGAAATCAATGTTGAAATAGCGGCATGTCGGAATAGCAGCATGTAACCGGTCATCTGAGATGTAGGAACTCCTCCTTCGTTAGTCAAGTTCTAATTTCACCTGACTGTCAATTACTGTCATGAATTTATGAAATGCTGCAAGAAATTCATATAGTTTTCATGGTATTAGCCTACAGTAGGCTATGTTGACTAATTTTGACAGTTGAACAGACTATTGTGCATATGATGATTTACACAGTGAAATCATGCTGACATGTTTTGGAGAGAGCAACCATTAGACTGAGAATCAACTAATCAGCTTAGATCAGCAAGATCTATTCATTTGGAAAATGTGCTAAATGTATGCTCATTGTGCTAACTCTAGGGTACTTGTACATAACCATTTGCAAAGATGCACTAAGACACTTGAGACATGTACTAAGACATTTGCAATTTGATGAAATCAATGAGAAATGCCATTCTGTTGTTAACATTTGCAAGGTGGTTTGGAGATTTGTCCATGTTATTTTGAGAATGTAATTTCTGTTTCAAGAATTGAGCCAAACCAATAGAGAAAAACTGTAACACAGCAGGGACGAACTGGCACTGAAAAGCAGCTGTGGATGTCCCAAAAGCAGGACTGAGGGTGAATGACTGCATGTCGCTGCCGTGTTGAGATACCACTCTGCCCTTGTGATGATCGCTTTATTTATTTATTTATTTACTTATTAATTTATTAACGCCAGCGACCGCATCAGGCAGCCGTAATGAAAAACAAAACACAAATCTTCATCTCTCTTAGTCCACCACCACTGCCTCGGTATCAGATAGTCAGTATATAGCCTACTACAGTATACTCTCTATCACAGAAAAAAAGAGAAAAAAAGAGACGGACAGAGAGAGAGAGAGAGAGAGGGAGAGAGAGAGCGTCCTTTACGCGGATTTCATCCGTTACGCATGGTGTTTGTTTATCTTTGTCTCATCATCTTGCACAGGGTTTGAATAAATGTGAGTTTCTTTATTAGTTTATTAGTTGTTGTTTCTTATACTATTGGGCAGGGGTTCTCAGTGTATCAGATCAAACCTGATTAAGGATATTTGTATTATTATTAGTAAACTCATTGTTGGTCACTCTGAGCTCGGACCTCCGGGGAAACAGCTGTTTCCTCCGGGGAGAGGTTCGGCCTCTGGCGTCGCTGTTTCCTCCGTCCATGTCAAAGTATAAAATGACAAACTTGCAGCGCGCATCACCCGCCGCGCAGTTAAAGGTGAGGAGAGGAGCTCCTTTGATTGGTGAAGATCTGACTCGGCTGTGTCAAACCCACTCCACGCCTTTCTCTCCTCCTCCTGTCTCCCTTCCGCCCTCTCTCCTCCCTCTTTGCCGTTTGCGCCGGTGGGAGGGACGAGGGGAGGGATTGCGCTGGCGTAAATCTGACTGCGCGGCCCACCAAACTTGCGAAATGGACCTGGGCCACACCCCGTTGGCGTGGCGAAGCTGCGCTGACGTTAGACTTCACCTGGTCGACGAAACTAGGGCCCTACGTGCCTATTTTCTTTCTTTTTTTAAATACAACTCAGGGTATTGGGCATGGGAGTTCTATATTTTAAGGGAGCTATTCGTAAATTTTGTTCTTGCTATTGGCAACAATGAACAGCTGTTTACCAGTCTTCTAGATGAAACACTACATTCCTTGACTCTCCTAGGGGTATCTCTCCAGTGGGGCAAGTATAACCTCTAGTAGGCTAAACACAATGATTTCTGAAGCTCCTGTAAAGCTAAAATCACCACCCACTCACTCCCAGTAAAAGAAAAAACACATTTGGTGAAAGAGAAAACTTACAGCCCCTACAAAAAGTCTATGGAAAAGAACTATAACAAAAGATTTGTATTTTTTCAAGTGTAAACGAACCAAACTGGCCATGCTCAGGCACATGGGGAAAAGTACGGTAAGTATGCCTGCAGGCTTGCAGGCTACAGAATATCTTTCCTTATTGCATGCAATAATGAAGGACTATCTTTAGGATTTAGGACTACCCTTAATTGTTTCAGCATTAGGGTGGAGAAAAGTGTTCTCCAGTGTAGGTGTAGCTATACAGTAGTAGGTGATGGAATAGTGAAAAAAAGAGAAATGGACTGAGAAATAGAAAAAAAGAAATAGAAGACTGAGTCATGTGTTTGAGAATTAGTGACCTTATAAACAGCAGTAGTTGTATTTTTAAGATTAAGGTTGATTTCTTTTGTAGATAGAGATGTAGAAAAGTTTACCATTTGTTGAAATTGTGTCACTGATTTGGAGTAAATCATTCCATTTCAACGTCAGTCATATTTTTAGGCAGGTAAAATCAATAATGGAAAACATTTTTAAGTCTCCCCAGTTTTGCTTCTTTTCAAGCATGCTTCTGTATTAGTAATCTCTTTCACAAATCTGGCAGGACAGATGGTGGAATGGAAGCAGCCACTGTCCCATTGTTTTCTCCGATGAATGCGCTGTAGCCAAAAATACTTGGGAATGAATAGCAACCTGGACAAGAGTTGTTTCTCATATTATTTTGATGGAATTACTGTTTTCTCTTGCCACTGAAAACATAGAGGATTTTTTTCATTTTTTTTCTAAATCATTTTTGAAGTTTAAATATTTTTTTCATCTGCAGCAGCTCCATTACATGTATCAACCTATGAGGAGTACTACAGGAATATGTGAGTATATACACTGCACATGTTGTGTGTGTGTGTGTGTCTGTGAGAGAGAGAGAATGAGATACACTCCGATCAATAGGCTATAACTGATGTCTTTATGATGTACACAAACAATAGCTCTATTCAAATTGAAAAATCCAATCAAGAGAAAATCTGAGTAACTCATAAAACTTAATGAAGTACATAGTTGAGCTGGTATACTCCAGTGATACAAAGGAGATAGAGCATGCTGGCTTTGTAGCCCTTGCCACAAAGCTTTTATCTCTCCCCTCTATTATTTACAAGCCCTTAATGTGTTTTGTTAGAATTTGTCTATAGGTTCAGACTAAATAACACACTCGTGAAAGCAGAGAGAGAAACAAGAAGGGCAGAGACCATTGTTTGAAGGTTGACCTGCAGTAGGCTACTGCAGCAGAAATGTATGTCTGAAGTTTTTTGTCTCTAACTCTGTTCACAACTAGAACATCTTTGCATTGTTGAGATGTACTAGGTATAGGTTGCAGTCGGGTGCAAGATTTACTTGCATTTGATTTACTTGTTTAATGCACCATATGTTCCTGTGCAGTAACGCACGTTCATTTATTCGTATGCACTAAAAGTTCCCATATATTTCAACTGTGAAATTGTATTCAGCATCCATTGAAGTTCTGCAATTATACTTTATAAAAGTGGACTTATGTGTACTGGACAAAAATGTCCTTCATGGGTATTGTAAAATAACCCGTCCTTAATCAGTTATGAAATACTTTGGGCTAGGGTTAGGGTCAATGCAATCTTTTAAAATAAATGCAATGCAATGCCATTTTTACAGCTAAATCCTTCATTGTAAAAAGTCAATCTCATTGAGACAGGAATTATTTCAAGGACACCAGCATAAAAAAATTAACATATTTAATTTAAACATAAGAGTACCGGTACATTACAAACATTTCACATTTAAGAAAAGCCTGTGCAAGTGTGATTGTAAATACTTGCATAATCGTCTATTGTTAAAGCCCATTCTATTTGTATGGGAAAAGAGTTTGCTACATTAAATTCAGTGATGATTAAAAACATGCAATACATGAAATGGAGAAGAATAATGTAAATATGCATAAAAAGACAACAATGTGCTACATTATACAAATTGAGGCAAAGCAAAAGCAATCAACAGACTTAAAAAGCTATACCCACATATAACCATAAAGAAACATGAATCACTCCAGCAAGATAAAAGCGAGAATGCAGGTACACAAGGACAGTGTCTGACTGACTGAATAGTGGCACTGTCAGAGCTGACTGTTAATTTACAATTTCTTTAAATGATTTCTGAATAAATTATGTGTTGAGTTTGTGTCCTCGGGTAGAATACCAACACAGACTGGCAAAAAGCAAGGTGTTCTGTTACCTACAATATTCTATCAATTTTGATCTATTTATTTAACAGTACGTTTTATCTAAAAGTTGCCAGAGAAGACCAGAGTGAAACTTTTTTTTTTTCAATATAAATGCTGCCTAGTGGTTGGTGATGTTCTGTTCATAGTACTAGTTGTGCATGACAATTGGAAAAGAATGAGTGAATAGTAAAAGGCTAAGAGAGCAAATATCTATCTGGTTCATGGTGTATGGTTCCAGCAAGGATGCCCATTTGGGGCCTGTGTGCCTTTAGGCAGCAAATTGGGCTCACTGTGGGCAAGGCCACGCTGGGTTGCCCTAAGCCTACAATTGAACATGCCCAGATAAGGCCAAGAGGCTCATATAGGGGCTCAAATGGTCAAATGGCATGTGGACCCTGTGTGGACAAACCTGTGCAGGGTCCACATTGGAATAGTGTGGGCTTTGCCTTCAGGTTTGGTACCTGCCTTATGGTCTAACAGCACATGTCAGTTCAGTAAATGCATTTTTATGTGTTAGCGCATCATTCATTTAACATCTCGAATGAGCTTCTGTATAAATGTCCACAGTGTACAGTATTACAGCATGAAGGATTACAACATCAACTCTTCAGGATTGGGTACATAAAAGTGAATAAGGGTTTCATCCACAGTCACTCACCCCATTCTTTCTTGTTAAACTCTGCGGTGCCATTGAAAGCAGGTATTATGGTATAATTTCGGGATCCAACCAAGTGCCTATTCTTTATAGTCAGTCAACATAGCCTCAATAAAAGGCTTTGTGTGTCCATGCTGGGAACTGGGAGTAAAAAAAAAGGGCTTGAAAATTTCTCTCTACAGGTCTTTATATTTTTGAAAAGATGTGGTGAATAGAAGGCTGCATTGTCCTGTCTTTATTCTGCCATCAGAACACAGGAGTCTCACTGAACAGAGAAACTGGATCAGATGCAGGTGCATTTTGACTTTGAGCAGTATATTTATAGAGTAATATATATAACGGACTAGTATGTAGTGTTTTTAATGTCCAATGTTCAATGCTTTTAAATGTGGCTTTCTGCATGATCTCTAGTCTTATCTGTGGGTGATTTATACAGAACATTTACAGTTTATGCCTAGATAATTGCATTAATGCATCTTGAGTAACATTTTAAAGCCTAGAATGGAAGATGTCTCAGCAAACATCTCTCACAATCAGGACATAAAGGTTTGAATGCTCTTAGTTTGTTCCTTGGTCTTAGTGAGTTTAGTTCTTTGGGAGGATTTAACTGTCACATTAGATAGATTTGCCTCTGTGGAGAATAATGTAGTGAGATCCATAACCTTTTGCATCAAGCAGCTGCATGATGCAGAATGGATGAAAAATGCAAATCTCTCCACATTTAGACACTTTGTTTCTTTTTTCTTGTTATGCTTGACACAACACGTTCAAAATTCACAAGGGTGATAGGAAAGAAAAATCTACATGGCTGCATAATAAGGTCGTATATGAAAATTGAATTTATCGTTGCAGGAAAGTGCATCCAGCAGTGAATTGAACAAGCGTGGATTGTATGATTGATACAGTGGCTGTGGCTGACTAACGTGCTCCTGGGAGTCAGCAACATCTATCCTTTGTGTTTTTAACATTCTGATGTTGGACTGCATCGTTCAGAAATGACCCTCTGAGTCCTTATCATCGGCTTCACGCTGTATCACACATGCAGACATGTCTCGTCAAAGTCCATGTAATCAATCCAGGTGATCCTTTCCATGACTGACTGTTTGGACAGGACATGAGCCAACAAGGACAAATGTCTCCGTGCCGCACCTGTCACTATTATTTAGGACCAAGATGAGTCAAGTTGGATCGCACTGCAGAGGCAAGTGGATTTATTGGGATTAGTCAGAGGCTTAATGGGACCCCAGGGCTCTTATCATTATTTCACACAGAGCAAACCTTTCTAGGTAGGGTTAAACAAATTAGGAAATTAATTTATGAATATTTATGGCCCTCTCTAACAAGGCCCTGCTAATCCATCAGGATTTCTTCTGTGAGGATTGTGTACAACACGCGATATTTTGAGCTTGCCACCTGTAGGGCTGTTTATCTACTTTCTTCACAATATCTGAGTGATTAATGCTGTGATTATGACTTACCTAAGACAGATTTTTAGCTTTTATTAGCGACCAAGGTTTGTCATCAAGGTGATTAGTATCTGTCCTCAAGTGAGTCAGAAAGTACATAAACACAGGGGAACTGAATCGTGTACGTGCGCAGAGACACAAACTGATGGATAATTAGAGGGAAGAGCATATAAAGAGGGGAACACTGTTTGAATTGCCCCTTAACTCTGTGAGTATACCGTCTCACCATGTATTTATTTAACAGGAAATCCACTGCTCCATAAATGCACACCCCCACATAAACCCAATATACATACATATTCAACATTTCACCTTCAGTGGCTGCGCAGGATGACATGCAGCCTGTCTGCAGCTATGAAATTGATATGAGTTTCCAGTGATGAGTAATGGGTAAACTGATGTGAATTAGGTCATCACCAAGCTGAGGGACAGTGCACTGAGTAAATCTAGTTTAATATGCTCTGTGTGTGATCCCAGTTGTGATTAGGCTAATGTGACTTGATGGTAAAATGTGGCATTTTGAGTAACAGTCTCACTTTAAGTCACAAAGTAATTGTCACATTACACGTAGGCTTTGTGCGTATTTGATTAAAATGACTGCGGTTCATCTTGTCTATTATAAATGATCACCCACTACCCCCATCCCCTCACCAATCCTTTCCTGTGTTTAGTCCATTCTGTAGAAACATTTCAACATCCACTCCCTATTGACATATAAAGGCCTCATTCTATGCTGAATGAAAGCACAATTACTTTCAGGTGATTGTACACTAATAAAAACATAATTATGAATTACAAATTGATTTTCTGCCAAGTCAACTCCTTAAAGGGATAGTTCAACATTTTGGCAAATTGGCCCATTGCCATAATCGCTATAGTCATAGCAGTAGGTTCGTTACCTTTAATTGTCGGTGTAAGCTATTTTTAGAACGGAGGAGCGGAGCGTCAGGCTGCTCAGGGCTACGCTATGGAGGCTAATGGAATTTCTTGGTTTTCCTCATCAAACTCATCAAATACACAACCCAACAACTCCAAAAGGCTGTGGTGGACAAGTTGTGAGCTGCACAATCACCACGCTATGAGATAATAATGGAACGTTACGAGACGGAGCTGTTTTAGAGGTAAATTCATGCAAAACCGCTGATGCGCGTTGCGTTCAGGGACAGTTTTTCAGCAAGCAGACTCTGTATTTACCCTGTATTTACCTCGAAAACGGCTCCGTTTCGTAACGTTCCATTATTATCTCATAGCGTGGTGATTGTGCAGGTCACAACTTGTCCACGAAAGCGTTTTGGAGTTTTGGGATTTTGTATTTGATGAGTTTGATGAGGAAAACCAAGAAATTCCATTAGCCTCCATAGCGTAGCCCTGAGCAGCCTGACGCTCCGCTCCTCCGTTCTAAAAATAGCTTACACCGACAATTAAAGGTAACGAACCTACTGCTATGACTATAGCGATTATGGCAATGGGCCAATTTGCCAAAATGTTGAACTATCCCTTTAACCCTAAAAAAAACAAACCTGAAACCAAAAGAGTCGGCCTATAATTTCCTACAGGTCTCCTGGTTGAAGAATCAGGCTTCAGTCAAAGTCAATCAAGTATACAAAGACTTAATCTACACAAGTAGATTGGCCTCTTACTCTTAATAACACCCGACAGCAGGTCATGAATATGAACTCTCAAGTTTTATTTTGGGACTGATCAAAACTTATTATTGTATCAATAATCAATATAAACTTTCCTCTAGTAAACTGACCTTTTTCCGTGGCCTTTTCCTATGAATAATTGAAATGCTCTGTGACAGCGGCTCCTGGCAGGATTGAATTAGTGCAGAGTAAAATCCGTTTTATCCTGACCACTGTCTCAGCATATACAGGCGCTTCCATGAAGCCCAGACTTGCTGCAGTTCCAAGATATTAAATCACAGGAAGTATCTGTGTCTGCACAGGAGGCCAAACACCTCGTCTGGCACCGATCACAGAGTAGAACTAATCTGTTTTAAGTTGAAGTTGAGTAGAGTTTGCAGTTGAAGTAATTTTTTGAAATGTTAGCAGATGACAATGTCAGTCTAGTTAGCAGTCAGAGAAAAAAAACACTGCAAGTTCCACATCAAACTGTATTCCTTTACTCAACATGAGCTGTATCACCCCAATATTAGCTCCTTTCTATAAAATGTCTTGTCCTCTATTGAAGTTAGTGTGCTAACCAGCTAGCCCCGGCCCATACATCACTTTCTGACCGTGACTCTGACAGTAGCTTTCAATCTGCCTGGAGGGAGTATTACAACATTTAATCTTGAAAACCACCTTCACATTTGGGGGCAGAGACATAGAGATGGGTGTGGAATTGTTAGTTTGGCAGTTATTATGTAGTAAAAAACAAACTGATGAGCAGATACACAAACATTTATGTGCAAGACATAAATTGGCTTAGCACCTTTTTATGCAATGAGTTAACATTAACATGTATGGATTGTTGTGGGTAATACCCTTTCAACATCTAATCACTCAGGAGGGATAATTGGCTTTTCTACAGCAACATGTGTTTCGAAGGCAGACACAAAGATACAGAGCAGCAAAGAGAAAGCAAGAGAGGGAAATAAGCTTTCTGGCCCTGCTACATCTGCCAAAAAGAATAAAAATGCAAATATAAAATGGCCAAGGCAGAGAAATAAAGAGAGAAACGGGCAGAGAGAAACTAGCAAGGAGAAGTCAAAGGGTGATCACCAGACTGGGACAAACTAATAAATGGATAGAGGCAAACGAACAGCCGGCACACATAAACTGGTGAAATTTGCTTCTTTTCAGATGCGACTGGGTATTTCTGGAGGGAAATCTTTGAAAACGCCTGAGCAAATAGTAGATAAATAGTACTACTCAGCAGTACTGACCAGACTGTGGTCACTGTGCAAAGATCTCATTCTTCATCTTGACTTGGTTGGGATGGATCTAGTAGCCTGGCGGTGTTCGACAGAGAGTAGAGAGAGAGTGCCGGTCAGCAGAAGGATGGCATATTTCTAATACTGGACATCACTGAGGATAATTCAGTCACTGTGTGAGTGGTGGTAAAGCTACAGCATGCTGACCTGTTCAGATCCACCGACTCTGTGGTAAAGTGGAAATATTACTGTGAAGTAAAAGGCAGTTCATCTATCACTTTTGCCATGTATAGTGCAGCACTGATGGCTGAAAGGATACAAATGTCTTCCCTATATCTATCCTAAACCATATTTATAATGGTTTTTGGCCTAATAATATGTGTGCATTGTCTTTTTTTTTTTTACCCACACAGCCTGATCTGTTTATCTCAGTTGATTTCTTGCTGGGAGGGAGAGGGTACTTTTTGTTTTGTTTCGCTCCCACTAATCAGTAGTGAGTGATTTATCCGTCTCATCCACAACAACACAATGTTTTTTTTTCTCATCAGTCAAAGAAATGTGACAATTGAGAAAGTGGATATGCTTGAACAGCTGTCAATCTCATAAACATTTGTTGCCATATTTCCGTTGCTATTTTTCACAAACGTAGCAAGACGATAACGTCCCCATTCTTAATCTTGCAGCATGCACATGCACAATAGGGCTCAAAGGGTGCTTGAACCTCTGCCCTTTTAGCCTCACAAACTCTGAATGACTCTTTTTTTAATGTGTGGAAACAGCACAACACCAGAGTCAGTATAAATTTTGCACTGAATTCAAGTGGAAGGTGGGAATCCAAAAGTCTAGAACAAGGTTTTATTTTCCCCAAAGTGGCTACTGCTACGTATACGACAGTGCTGGTGTTTCTTCAAAAGCAACTAGGCTACTTCACAAAAAACACAGTGAATACAGTCACACCTACCATGGGTAACCAAAAACACCAGTGAATGTATGTCTTTCAGATTTCCATTAACAGCCTTTAGTCATTAATGGACTAAAGCAGCAGGAGGTGGCAGAAATTGGACCCCATAAAAAGAGCACTACACCAGGGCACACAAAGAGTGCAAGGAACAACTTCCTCCACAAACAACTCTAGATACCTGTTGAAGGTGTCATGCAAAATGATTTATTGTCTTGCACCCACACTCTATTACACTGTTTGTATAAAGCAGTCAGCATATGGTGTCTCCACACAGCTGCTGCTGTATGGGGATATTTAGCTGAAGAACTAATTTACCACTTTGGTTCAACTCCCCATGACAGGCCTGAGAGCTCGTGTTGTACCCGGGTGTAAAAGATTAGAAAAGGCATCTACTGAATGGCTGCCATGGTTTTTGTTTGTTTCTCTTTATTTTGTGAAGTCTCTGGATCATTTATTATACTGTCTTTCAAACCTCAGGCTATAGAACGTCTCGAATCTTGACTTCTCGTCTTGAATTTGAGCCCACTTTGGGTCATAAAATTAATGTGATAACTCATCTTTCAGACGTTGTAGGCCAAACTTTGTGCAAAATTCTATTTTTGAGTAAATCCGGGATGAAAGTGTGTATTTTTTTTTTCGCATTGGATAATGCAGGCGCACGGATTATACGTCAGCCTGTACACGATTCACCAGCCACTGATATTGGATCCGTCATCCGTCATTCAACGTCTGAGACACGCACACACACACGGAGCTCGGTCTCGCCCCCAGCTTTGAATATCCCGCCCGCTCGATAACGACCAATCAAATTCGTTTTCCTCACTCGGGTAAACTCGTGTTGCAGCTCGTGACAACTCGGCGCGACAAACAGGACAAACGGCCATTTCTGTACACCTTATATTTTTTTAAATGTAACCTTTGAAGGACAATTCTGGGCAAATTCAACTTGGGCCATATTTTCCTAACATTTTAGGTCTAAAAGAAGGAATCTGAAGATTTTCAGTTTAATTGCTCCTGTTTTGAGGTAGCTGTGTCTGTCCCCGCATCGCCACGGCAGCGATGAATATAGCTGATTGAATTTCCGCTGTTTAGGCTGTTTCCATCCCTCAAGACCGCAATTTTTTTCCACAGACAGCGTCAGATGGCTACTCAAACATGCACCGATAAGTTGGTTTACTTCAAGCAAGTCAAGAGTTGATATTCCTGTGTTTATGACACAAACGGGAGCTTCCGACTGCATGTAAACACACCGAGTGCATCAACTTGGGTCTCGCGCGAGACTCTGCAAGACTTTGAATTAAATCTAGTTTTAGAAACATGTTGGCTTGCTTGAAGTAAACAAACTTCTCGGTGCATGTTTGAGTAGCCATCTGACGCTGTCTGTGGAAAAGAAAATGCAGTTTTGAGGGATAAATCGCTGCCGTGGCGATGCGGGGACAGACACAACTACTGCAAAACAGGAGCAATTAAACTGAAAATCTTCAGATTCCTTCTTTTAGACCTAAAATGTTAACAAAGTACATCCCCGAGTTGAATTTGTCCGAAATTGTCCTTTAACCAGGTAAAGATACACTGTGCAATATTTAACATCTTTTTGGCAACCCCCCCCCCCCCCCTTTTTTTAGTGTTGAGAGATTCCTCATATTTCATACATTTCAGGCTACATGTGGAACACGTATAAGGATTATGAGACACAATTCTCTGAGGTACAGTGTGTAATAAAGGTTTTATTTATTTCCCAATAAAAGCAGATGAGAACGGCTGCTAGTTGGCAGGTTTCAAAACAAAGAGAAAGGGCTTTGCAAATGTTTGGAAATGAGGTTGGCAATGCACTCAGCATGTTTGTTAAGCCTCATGCATACGCACAATGTGTTTTAGTCGGAATGAAAACAAAACTTACAATCAAAACTTGAAATGTGGCCCCAGAGGAAATAAACAACACGAGTACCAAAACTTAAAAAATTTTGGTAAACTAGCAGGTGCAGATTTATCTTTTTAATGACATCACACAAAGTGAAGCTCCTCTGTTGCTACAGTACTTTGTGTTTGCTGTCTTTGCTACTTTGTACTCTGTGCTATGCATAATACCTTTTCACTTCTGTTCTAGCAGCTCTGACTGGCACAAAGACCTCGGGCTTCAACTGCACTCCCCCCCCCCCTGCCCCCAACCCCTTATCCCTCCTCAGCAGTTTATGAGAAATGATCATCGTCTGATGCTTCAAGGCGTCATATAGACAGGCCGGTAATGAGGATATGATTCCACAGTGCACCACCTGGGCTGGGGTTCAGGTTAGAGGGTATGAGAGGATAAAAATACCGTTTTTTTTTTTTTTTTTGTGGGATCCTGCCTCCTAAGTCTCCAGGCCCTGTCTGGACCCACAGGCAACAGAAGCAGCATCTGCTCTGGGCTACAAGAGATGGAGGGCACAGCTAGATTTTTCATCAACTATTTGCTACTGTGGGGATTATGAGATATACACATGCTATTTGCTGTATGCATGAAGAGGTACCTCACCAATTAGCTGCAAATTGGCACTGTACAGAATATCTTATTTTGCTCTGTCTACATTTGGTTGTTTTAGTTTCACTTTGATAAACAGATCAAGTTGAAATGCACATATAATGAGTGAGAAAACAATAGAAATACTGTAATGACTCCTGTCTACAGGGAGTAAATCAGTTAGTTAATCCCGAACCTAGCATGACCGGCAATAGGGGAATTAATCAGTTGGAATAAAGTAGGGTCTACATTTCCGCTAGAAAACAAAATGAAGAAAACAAGACTAGCTGTGTTCATAAAGAAGATTGTATCTGACACCTCATAAATCTGAGACTGATACGAAGGCAAGGGAGAGACAATGTTTTCGGTCGTGTGGAGCGTTATGCTGTCTCGAGCTCCAGTCTGCCCCAAAGACCTACTAACAGCCATAAAAACCATGTATGTGGATGTTACATGGTAAAAAAAAAAGTCATCCCTCATTTACCTCCCTCTTCTCCCGCTGCTTTTCCCTGTCAGTTCTCTAACAACATGATGACACATAGCGCATGGCAGCTGATATGAAAGCACAGGTCTCCTGAGCTGTGTTTGTGGCACCTGTTGTCCTGTTCTGTTTAGTCGTGTTTAATTATCTGCCCTGGAGCTCGACATGGCAGTACCCCCCCCCACACACACACACACCCCACCTGCTCTTCACCCTCACCCCCACTTCACCCCGACCCCCCAACCCCCTACAGAAGCTGATTTATGAGTCAATTTGTTCCTTCTGTTGTCAATAATGCATTCTTGGAAGGCACGCATCTCATTACTATGGATGAAGAATAGCATTTTAATTTGTTTTGAACGTGTAATTAAGTCTCATAAATAGCTCAATCTTTCCATACATTATGTAAATGTAATATGCAACAGCTATCTGTATAATCACGCATACTATATCTGATTGGAATTATTAAGCTTATTTTGGTTACTTGTTGGAAATGTATTATTAACAGCTTGTAACTGTACCCAAAATGAATAAACATAGACTTTGATTGGAACTTCTAAAAGTTTTGTATGCCTTCAAGCAAACAAACCACATATATATTCCTTTCAAAGTGTTCACATATCAAGGACTTGATCATTAAAGCAGATATCAGCTTCACGGCCGTTTCGGCTAATGCTGCGTTCAAGGCAGGCTTTTGAAACCGTAAGTTACAGCTTCAAGTCACAACTACGACTTGGTAGCGTTCCAGGTAACCCGTAGCTCGTGTTTTTACCATCCTGTTGTCTGTGAAAGTTCCCTATAACGGCCACTCGTAACTTCCGACCCGTGAACTCGTACCAGATCGAACTGGTATGACTTCACAGGAAGGAAAAACACAAAGTACGAGTTTCTTTGAACGCACCATGAGTTAGCAGCCCCCGCCCTTGTCAGGCATCAATTGGTCCTCGTGCTACGTCACCACATTCACGCGCATCCCTTGGCTGCACACACAGCCCTTCATGCCGTTCTCTCTCCTCATTGGATAACACTTGTATCCCACAAGGAAAATTTTCTCCTCGGGTTACAGCAGAGCAGAGTGACGGAGAGACTCGTGTTTAGGCTGAAATACTTCATGTAAGTGATTGCTGACGGAAAATAGGACTATTTAGGACTTATATTAACAAAAACATTCCACTGATATCTGCTTTAACAGATGTGTGTATTATATGGTAAATGGTAAATGGTCTGTATTTATATAGCGCTTTTTACTATACCTGAACGATACCCAAAGCGCTTTACAGTACATTGCATTCACCCATTCACACACACATTCACACACTGATGGCGGAAGCTGCCATGCAAGGTGCTAACCACGACCCATCAGGAGCAAGGACGACCCGCTCTACCACCTGAGCCACTGCCGCCCCATTATGCTGTATAATTAGTGAACAATAGTGTGACTGCTGAGCAGTCACACTATTGTTCTTCTGTTTGGCCATTTTCTTCCGCCTTTTTACGGTCTTCTTCTAGTCCTTCATACTTTGTGCTATTTCAACAATTCATATATCAAAACGTGCAGCTTTTTCTGGACTTTATTGGCATTACTTTTCTCTTTTTAACTCTTTATACTTTTTAAAATATTTAACTTTTTCTGATTTTTTTCAGCTTTATAATGGGTGTGTATTGCGTCTAACGAGCAGAGCCAGAGTGGTGTCAGAGTGGAGAGAGGCA
This sequence comes from Trachurus trachurus, assembly GCF_905171665.1. Taxonomy (NCBI): domain Eukaryota; kingdom Metazoa; phylum Chordata; class Actinopteri; order Carangiformes; family Carangidae; genus Trachurus; species Trachurus trachurus. The sequence goes on along the minus strand of NC_139908.1, from coordinate 17,998,344 downwards.
GAAAAACATTCTAGAGTTTTTCTGGCTAAACTGTCAGCACGGCCACAAATTAAACTCTAGACAAATTATTTTCTCCAGTTTTGTAGCCACACTTGTCTTCTGGCTAAAATTCTGGTCAAAAATGCAAAGAGACTTAGATAATAATTTTAAATATTTTTTAAATGCAGCCAGGGAGCTCTCTGCTCTCATTCAGCTCAATGTATTTTTTTCACAGCAGCAGGAGAAGGAGCTCAACTTTGTAACTTGCTGTTAAGTGCTTTTTAATTCATTTTAATTCACCAAAAAATAGTCACAGGTCACAAAAAAGTCCTCTTCTTGCTTGGTGTGGCTAATTTATACTAATTTGTCTTTATTTTAAGAATCATTGAAAAATCTCACATTCATCAAAGTCTCAACCTCTCTTCACCACAACTCCACTGTAGTGTAGGTGGTAGGGTGGCTGCTTCCCAACCCCAAGGTCACTGGTTCGAATCCAAGGGAAGAACTCTTGTTATGTTGTGTTGAATTCTGCTCTCCTCCACCGCCTTCAATTGGTTACAGGTGTTTGTTATCTCCTTGAAAGCAGTGTGCTCTCTGTAGCCGAGTGGCAGAGTAAAGGTTGAGTGATCATATGGTCACGGGTTCAATTCCTGCCTCGGTCATTTCACATCATTGCTTAACTTTTGATTCCAATTATTCAGCTGTCATTGGACAGTCTTTGATTCCTCATAGTATAAAGCTCATTGTAACTCAGGTTCTCTGTGGCCATATGGTTAGCGTGTTAGGTGTTGTGCTATTTCAACAATTCATATATCAAAACGTGCAGCTTTTTTTGAACTTTATCGACATTACTTTTCTCTTTTTAACTATTTATCTCTGCTCTCATTCAGCCCAATGCTGAGAGTTCTCCACAACTCTGTCTGTAGCCTAGTGGTTAGCTTGCTGGTCTGGGGACCTGAAGGTTGCTGGTTCAAATCTTGCCTCAACAACAATTATAGTGAATTATTTTCCCAGTTGTCCTCTGTTGACTTCTGATAACTTGCTTCATGTTGAAACTGCTGCTCTCAGCCTGAAATTCACAGAAATTTTCATTCTAAGTCATTCAAGCTTGACTCTCAAGCTTTCTTGATGTTGACAGTGTGCAGATCATTAACAGACAACAGTCTCTGCAACTGTGTGTGCACTGTGGCCTAGAGGCAGAGTGGAAGTCTAATGACCATGAGGTTGTGGGTTCGATTCCGACCTTGGTCAAACATTTGTATGGTGATCACTGCTTGCACTATTTGCTAATTCTGCAACAGTGTTCAGTTGCTGTCAGCAGTCACACCATTTCCATTCTTGGAAATGCTTTTTCTAGTTCGATTTTATACTTCGCCGAATCTAGAATCTGAGCGCTAGATACCACTACGCTAGTCCCCCCCCCCCCAGCACCCCCCCCCCCCCCAATTTTACACACTGGACCATTAATATATATATTATTAATTATTATTATTATTATTATTATTATATTATTATATAATATTAATATAAATGAACTATACCTATAAATATTTTTATTTGCCCTCATTTACCTCAATCATGATACATAAAATTGTGTATCTGCATGTGTTCTATTTTACCAGAATTTGAAAAAAACATGAGCAATACATTATTTCTGATGTACAGTAGGTTTCAGACAATTTTCACTGTAAACTTGTGCTGCATCTTGGATGTCAGGAGTCCTCCCCCCCCCCCCCCCCCCAGCCCCCCATCATTCTCCTCTAGCTCATTTTAAATGATCCCCTCTGTGTGCTAGTTACACGTAGGCTATAATTCCACCAACCCCCTGAACATCAGTCGATAGCTTCTTTTGGTATTAATGTTTGATTTTCATTCACACTATGATTCTAAAGAAATCATGACAGCACATCCCAGATGTCAGCATTCATTCTGCATACAAGTGTGCAAGAGTGCAGCAACCCCACTGGAACGGATAGTGTTTTGCTAGCATTTACAAACTATTTTCTTTTCTTTTTCCCCATATTTTTCCCAATCAAGAGTTAGACTGCCCTGACTTTGCTGGTTGCTCTAAAGTTGGGACATTAAGTTTGAATTGTCTGTTAGAGAGTGGTAGAGAGAGAGAAGGCAAAATGATCCTAAGCTGGTCTCTTAAACTCATGCACTATATCGTACTGTTGTACTACTGTGGGGAAAAGAAATACTCTGTAAGTACATCTTTGGAAACAGACCTCTCACAAAGCTCCCTGTTCATTTAGCGGATCAACACTCCCTCACCCGACGTTGCAGTGTCTCTCATGGGTGGCTGGCTTCCACAGTGTTGAGCTTCACAAGGGCCACGAGATTTGACTCATACCCCTTCTGGCAGTAAAAGCTTCTGGCTGGGTAAAAATAAGTGACCCCGATGCAGGTATGTCCAGATGCATAGTCTCATAGAGTAAAATGTTCCTTTTTAATAAGTGAACGAAACATGGAACTGTCACTGTCCTCAGTCCTGAACACCAATTCTAAAGTTTATGGAGCTGGCCATGGTGCTGATTGTTTGGTTGAATTTGCAACATTACATAATTTATGTATGATCTGTATATGGAATAAAAAGATGTTTGCACACATGAATTTGATCTCATTATATGGGCTTGATAATGAATATTATTAAATTATTTGTGGGTCCTAGGCAGTGTTGGGTAGTAACGCGTTATTAGTAACGCCGTTACGTAACGCCGTTACTTTTTTCAGTAACTAATAACGTAACGCGTTGTTTTTTTTAAATCAGTAACTCCGTTCCCGTTACCAAACGCTGCGTTACTCCGTTCCTTTTGGTGAGGTTTTACAGCGGCACACAACATTCCTATAACATTTCAGCGATCAATAAAGTTTCATTGAATTGAAAGAAAGACAGAGCACAGACACTAAGCACTAGTTGGTGGCCGCCCTCTAGCGTCCCACACGTAATCAAACACGCTACATGAAGAGGACTGGACAGGTCAGAGCGATTCTCTGGGCAGGGCATGACGGCGAGCTAAGGTAACTTTGCTAACGCAGCATCCGAGACCGAAGCTGTGTCTCAGTTCAGGCTGCAGCCCCTGAACTGGGACACAGCTCGAGTCACAGCGAGACACAAGCACCCACTCCACCCGAGCAGCAGCGGTTGGAGTCCGACAGACGGACTCGAATTATGACGCCTGAAACGGTAAACACAGCTGATCGCTCTGGGTAAACACAGCTGATCGATCGATAAAAAAAATACCGCTGGAGTGAATTTACTTCCGTCACTGAAAACAGTCTTAAACGTAACTCGAGATTTTTTTGCAGTTAGGTCAAGCTGCTGCTGACATCATGCAGCATGATGATGGTAAAATTGTACAGATAAAAACACGTGTTTCTTCATCAGCATCAGTAGGCTACAGAACTGAAATGAGGTTAGAGGGGAATTCAATCAACCTTTATTTAATGGGAGCATTGGAAAAAAAAAACCTTTAAAGTAACGAAAAAGTTACTTTCTCAGTAACGCATTACTTTTTGGTTTAAGTAACTGATTTACTAACTGAGTTACTTTTTTATGAAGTAACTAGTAACTGTAACTAGTTACTATTTTTCAGTAACTAGCACAACACTGGTCCTAGGTGTGAAAAGGGTATTTACCTTTTAGGATGTTTATGAACTTTGCAATGAAGTGACTCATTGTGAGTGTGATTAGATAACTGTGACACTCAGCGGGACTCACTTAAAAATCACAGCATGAGCAACTTTGTGCTGCACATGCTAATGTGTTGCACCGGGTGAGCCAGTGCAGCACACCAGCATTGTGTAGGTGCACGCTCTTGTCAGCTTGTGTTCGCATGCTGAGTGTTGTTCTGTTTCCATGGGGACAGCCTCTGTGAAGTTTTTGACATTTCAATCTTGCCAGTACTAATTTAGGAAGCATGTTTGCATTTGCAGATAGCTTCACCTTCACTTACATTCAACAACCGTACAAAATAGTCAGAAAATAGTTTGATCAGTTTCTACTTTTGCATGTTTGAGCCATAAATCTCAGCTTTGAGAGAAGCCTCAACTTTAGTAATAAGGTGAAAAGACAAGATACATTTCAGACAATGCAACTGCCATTGCCCATTTACTTCCATGACTCATTTAGCGTTATGGATGTTAAGTAATTCATCTTCTACAGGGCAGCTCAGAGTCAAATGTTTCTGATAACAACAATGGCCACGTTTCCCAGATTCGTTAAGAAGCTCTTAGTGCTAAGAGCTTCTTAGGACCACTCTTAGGACCACTCTCTAAAAGGGATATTTCACCCAAAATCGATAATTCACCAATTTTCTACTCCCCTTAGTCAACTATCAAGCACATGCCCAGTCTGCATTGGTACAGAACGTGGAAGAAAGAATATGTCCAGACACGATATTGAAGAGATGGAGGAACATTTAGAATTTGATGGTCGTGCGTGTTTATTCGAACCGAATATACAGATGAGGAGCAGTCTTCATTGATATGTAAACAGTCCCGAGCTCGACAGTCGACTGGTAAGGTCTACTGTACCAAGGAAGCCAGCATGAACAGACCTATGTGACAAAAACACACATCACTACTCTCTCATATTAACGGAGTTTATGCACAGTCAGTGTTGTGTGGTAAGGCACTAGTGGATGTTTCAAAGCATGTGTAGTGATATGTTGAGCATTATATAGAGGCCAAAGTTTTAAGGTTCAAGGTTTTAAAGTTCTGCCGCCATTACATTGCTGTTTAACTGCAATGTTGTGCAGCTGGTCTTGTAGCACTCAAGGACCTAGAGCTGTAGAGCGTTACTAAGAAAATGAATTCCTTTAAGAATGATCGAATCTGGGAAACGCGGCCAATGGCGGTGGCAGAAAATGTAAATAGCAAAATCTACAGGGCTGTTGAATGCATTGCGTAACCTCTCAACAACAAGCTGCAATTTCTTAATTCCTTCATTGTGTCTCATCTGGACTACTGTCTAAACTACACCCAATAGTACTAATTCATGTCATCCATATCTACTGTATAATCTTTCATAAAAGGCAAATATGGACCAAATGAACCAAGAATAGGACAGAAGACTTGTTAATGTTTTAAATGAACAGAGTAGAAAATTATCACCCCCTTCTCTCAGTTCTTTGGTGTTTCATATTTCAACTTCCTGTTTCCTGGTCTGCAATTTTTATGGTTTTGGCCACTTTCACTGCTTATGTCAGTGTCATATGGTCACAACAAGCAGCTCCTCCACCAAAAAACCAAAACAAAAAACAAAATAAAAGTTTAAAACATACCTGCTGTGCTACCTGATTAGCACCAAACAGCCAACAGACAGCAGAGCATTTAGCTGAAAGGAGGGTATTTCGACTTATATTCATGAGATAGTTACAAATGAATACTACTCTGTATGCGTTGGACATTATATAGTAACAGTTTGCTATCAAATTCACCACATCAAGACGAAACTGAGGGAAGCCTGGGATGTATCGAAGCAGCAAAGAATCACTATTGGTTACCCTCCTCAGGTCCCCTCGCTTGGCCGCATACTGTTACTTGCGAGTTCCTATACGAATGGATGGATAGCTGGCTCCAGGCAGTACAAGAAAAATGATGGTTGTCAGCTGATTAAAAGCCCTGACTTCAGGTCACATTGCACAACAGAGGGAACCTCCACTCCTTTTCCACATACACAGAAATGCATAACTCTTGCCTGGAACCCTGCTGACGGAGGGGCACTATGCCAACTATGATCCATCAACAGGGCATCAAATAGCAACCCTGTCAAAATCACCAAAACGAACTGGTTCTTTCAAAGTCCCCCCCCACTCTCCCACAGCATCTTTTTAATGGATTTCTGTAAAAGACACAGTTCCGGGAAGTAGGTGTCGGAGAAAAAATAAGATCCAAAACATGGCCAGTTGGGATCAAGGATCGTTTTTATTCCAACATGTAATTAGTACAAGATAATGGTATCGAATATACTCAAAGGTTATAAAAGTTAGATGAAAAATCCCATTAAAGTATCAGAATAGCTCCACAAGACGATCAGAAAAGACTTGAGCTTTGGTGCAGTAGAGTTCACGCCACTTAGAAAAAAATGGACATGAAACCAAGCCTGTTCCGGATCAGACTAGGTTCTTATCTCTTTGTCTTCGCTTTTTATTTAAGATCAAGGTCCTCCCTTCTATTCAAATGACGGTTGACGATGATGGTTCGACTACGATCTACCCCGCTGATTTGTTCAACTAATATTATACGACATCGCACGATGCGAATCCCCGCCTTCATGGACGTGTCTTACTATGGCACGTGTTGGGGTTCATCCCAAGTTCAGCTTCATTGGCGCCACACAGTCTTGCTGACGGGCGTTATCTCCGTTACCCGCCTTGACTCCCTCTGTAGGCACTTAGACACCAAACTTACGACGCACTCCCACGCATGCGCACACACTGATGACGCACTCGCACGCATGCGCACACACTGACCACTCCTCCCTTGCTTCCTCAGCACTCTCTTTGTTTCCTCATGCTCACCCCTCCCTTCTCTGTCTCTCTCTGCTGTATCAGAGCTCAGTGCTTTTCCTTTTTTTTACCCAACACAGGTTATAATCCACCATCTGTTTACTACTATGACCTCAACATTATAAGCTTTGAGCTGAATTAGAACCCTAAATTTGAGAACAAAATGCATGTGGTCTCACCTGGTTATTGAAATTGAAGGATTTAGACCCACGAGTACAAAGAAAATGACAGATGACTTAGATAAAATGACAGAGCAGCTGAAAGCAATTACTCATTGTGTGTACAATGGTCTTTGCTAACATATTACAGTAACAAAGGAGGCTTAGGAAAAATGTGTGCAGCACGGTGGGTTGGGAGGGTGTAGGGGGAGTATTTAGCTGTGATGATGTGTTGTTTTGTAGTTTCCAGCTGTTCTGCTTTCCCGGTAAGTCCATGCTGATTATTGCTGCTTGTCAGTGCCTGAACACGTCTTTACATATCTGACAGTACAAGAACAATGCAAGTTTTCTGCTGGCATAATCAAATATTTATAAATTGAAGCCTGAGATGGTTCAAAAACTGGGTCAGAGGGGCTCTCCCAGAAAAATATCTGATCCTATACTACCATCAGTTATCTCATTGTGAATTAAGATTAAAAATCAGGATAACTTGAACTTTATTTAACATAATCATTAATGATGGCATCTCTGCATATAATTCAAAGTCCAGCAATATTCTTTTGTAGCAGCAATAGCCAACTAGTATTGACAAAAACAGCACATAGTTCCACACAGTGGTATGATTTATTGCAGAGATATTGCACTAAATTGCACTGGGTTGTATAGTGAAGGTGTATCTGTTAGTTTGCCTCATTATTCTAGAGAACTGAGGACAGATGGCACCACTCCTGCAATGGCACAAAACTTTGCCAGACAATATTAACATCAGGCTGGGGAATATTGGCAGCACTTTTTTTTTGGTCATATGAAAACAAAATAGGTTTATCTGGGGTTCAGAGAGATTGGTGTGGACCTTGTCAGTGCAACCACACTGTTGTGATCTGCCCCTCTTTTCCCTTTGGCCATAATCTCAAGCCTTAGTTCACCATACCAATCCTATTGCTACCACCCACAGAAGTCCTTTGACTTTTCTCCCTGTCCTCACTCACCTGACTGCCCCACCCATTCACACACCTCATTCCACTTATCAGCCCTGCAATCACCTAACCAGTAGCCCTTTGTCCATATGTCTCAGATCTTCTATTTTGAACTAACCTACTCATCTTCCTGGTTATACCTGGTTTTTATTTATTAAATGCATTACTTAATTAAACTGTGTAGGTTTCTTTCATCTGCCTGCATTGCTTTCATTAACACACTGTTACAGTGCTGGCTGTGAAACATGGGGGCGAGTGTGTGCTGACATGAGGCTGTATGACTGCAAAAAATATAGGGAAGTTGACATTTATAGATGACCTAATGGATGGAAGTGTTTGACTGCAGGTCTCAGGAGGCTTGGCAGGAGAGAACCTTTCCAACATGACAATGATGCCAAACATGTTACAAAAATCACTGAAGAGCTTGTTAAGAAAAAAGTATGAACTATAACCCAGCCAAATGTGAGCCAAAGAACCACACAGCAAAGAGCAGCTGAAAATAATAATCTGTGAAGAACGGTAAAAAAAAATCTGTAAACTAACTAATTATTTTTGTATATTGACCAGAGCCAGGGGTAAAATCACATTTGCAGTATATCTATCTTTATTTTTTTAGTGCTCATAGTTGGGGAGGAGGAATTCAAAGTTGGGTGGATCAGCTGTGTCAAAGACAACATAAGGGCAACAACAAAATGATAGGCAATAAATGGCACACAAATTACACACTCTTTCTTTAGAGTCCAGATAAAGGCCATATGATCAAAAAAAGTCAATCAAAAAAGGGTGATGCTGACGTTATCATATAAGTTTCAATCTTTCAAGATACTAACCTCAGAAAGAAAATACCTCCCTTCTTATATCACAACTGAACCTGCAGCTCAGACGGAGTTGGGCCCTTGATTTCCATAGAATTTCTCAAGAGGCACTTCCTTGCTCTGTTTCACAGGAAAAACCCCTTCATTAGGATACAGATGCACTCAGCCATGCTTTTTTCAAATGGATGCTCACAGACACATTTCTAAATATTCATGTCACTGCCAGCCTTATATAAACCAACACTGCTAACTCAATGCTCGGCGCTACCTCTAAACCCCTAAACCCCCACTGCACAACTTCTAAATCCCATAACCCCTGCCAATCTATACTTGATGTTAAAATGTAAACAGCCAATCCCCCCACTACCACAGTGATTTGAATAGGAGGCAAAAAAAGACCGGCATAAGTGAGAGACAGCTGGAGAGCAGCACCTGCTGGGCTCACCTTGTGGGAAGCCAGGTGACATTATAAGCATCTTATTTAACAGAACATGGTATTAACAAACTCCCTCAGCAACAAGGGCTGGTGGCAGCCCCAAGTGAGATGGCTCAGAGAGTCTGACGTTTGCCCCAGAGAGCTGCAATTATAGTCAGTTTGGGAATAGATAAATGTTATGACTTTTAGATAGTAAATTTACTGGCATTTAATATTTAGAAGCAGCACTGTTTGAGTGAAAGTGAACAAACTTGAGTATTCTCAGTATGTGTTTGGTATTTAATAATTCACTCATGATACAATAGTTTTTTTTAAACAGCAGGTTTTTAAAGTCTGGGAGTGTAAATCCAAAAGGTGAAAAAAAAAATCCCTTTTCGCACTTAAAGTGAGGTGGGAACTGGAGATGTGTATATTCATATAACTGTATAACTGTCAACACCAATCACTAATTAATTGGACCAGGGCATCCTTTGCCAACATTTTTTCCTCAATCCAAGCTGAATTTCTTGTGCATTACTTGAAGTGTGAGATCTTTGTTGTATTGTTATAATCTGTTTCATATCGTGTTGAAGGTTTGCATACAGGTTTGCACAGGTTTTGGATTCCTTCAAGGAGTACCTGTAAAAGACCGATGTCAAATACTGTTGAGAGTAGTAGTCCAAAGTTAGGGCCATGCACCTCCTAAACAAAAGGTGTCTTTTAATTTCCCATTACTCAACATAACTGTTGGTCTGAATTGTCTAGTAGTTCTCTAACTGGAACACTGAATGCATTGCGAGAAACACTTGACTCCACAAAAGAACATTCAAGCTGTCTTCCATCGATGGCCTGCCAGTTGACTGTGGGTTTGATCCAGTAGTATTGATGTCCATCCCTCCCACAGCGGATGTAAGTGTATTAGCCTGAAAACTGCAACAACATCAACATTCAAACATGGTTTGCTTGCTTTCCGGAGGATTTCAAAAGGGCTCCAATGGTCACTCTGGGCAGTAAAAGTCAATATTTGTACTTAAGGAGCCCAGATAGCTTCAATTTTAACTTTCAAAATGAGACAGCATGTGTCTCATTAAATCACAGACCACAAACTTTCCATTGGTAAAGAACTCTGAAGGTAACGCTATGTCTTGCCCGTTAGATTCAAAGTGTATAATGTAGCATCCACATTCTTCTCTTATTTCAGTCATGTCGTCATGTGTTGAAATACTGCCATTCTTTTCATTGCTTTCTTTTATATGACCTCAAATTAAGCTGTTGGCTTGGCCTACAGTTTTGTCAGCCATTTAGCCACATGCAGTGGTCTGCGTCTTTCAGTTTTTTTCAACAAAGGCATTGGTTCAAATGACTGGTTTACTTGTGCCTTACTTACCTTTACACAAAGGCCTGTCTGCTCATAGTAGTAGTTATGATTCTGTATGGATTGCCTCTTGTCTTGTTGAAATCATTGGTGATAATGGATAAGACCTGTAATCTCCATGAAAGTAACCTACCTCCTGTCAAAGTAAAAGTCATGGTAATGGATGCGTCCAGATAAACATATTCACAACAAAAGTGGGGGTTGTCAAAAAGAAATGTTCAGATGGAAAATATTTTACATACAAACATTTGAATTATTTTTGTTTACTTTGTGACGAACTTGTGACAGCTCTTCAAAAGACAACTGGAGCAGTAAAGGGTGGTAAGGTAATATTACAAATGGGAAAACAAACTGCAAAGTCTGGTCACTTCATAGTGCTTTAGTTCTTGTCCAAAGTGCACATTGACTGACACTGTTGCAATCAATGTCAGTGGAGGGTGGGAGAGGGGAAAAGGCTGGGCTTTAGAAGATGGACAGCCTCTGAAACAAACCTGACCCTCTAATAAACAATCTTCCATTTCAGACAACAGAGATTTCTCTCAGAAGAGTTATTCAAAGGCTGTGTGCAGGATGCAGGACTATATAGCTATATCTGACTGTCGTATTGTTTGGGAGCAATTACTGAGTATGAGGCACGTCTACTGTTTTATATTTGGCTTGAAACAGATGATGAATAAGAATAGAGAGAATCTTTTATGTTCATCCTGAGATTTTAATATCTGACCGCTTCTATAATTTCATGCTGTGTGGCCAAATTATTTTAGCTTTTCAGAATTTACCACTACTGTACAGTATACTCAATATTATTACTGTGTAAAACATCTAGTTCATTAGCGTCTGCTTTTTCCTCTCAGTCTCTCAGCTGATAAGTACACCTGTTTTTGTTTGAGATGCTGTGCGTGACACTCCCCTAATAGCCTGTCTGGCACAGTTGTTTCTTTGTTGGACCCTTCTGTGTTCATTAGATGTTTCAAAAAAGGAGTTTGAGACAGAAACGTATCACAGATTCCGTCTTCAGTTTGGTGCTGGGGGCTTACTCTTTCATTGCTGTCTGATTCCAGGATCAGGCTTACAAATTCAAACATATTTTAATAAAAGTGAGTTGGACTTTTAAAAACAACTGCAACCATATCAAAAACTTGACTTCAAAGAAGTGCATGACACACATTTCAAGTCTTATGCACAAAAACTTGGTAAGCACCATTACCACATTTATCCACCATACGTAAGTATATGTGCACATACAATAGGGTTCGAAAGTCTGTGGCCACACTGATAACCTCTAATTCAATTGATGATTCAGAAACATCTCACTAAGGACTTATGTCATGTAGAAAAGAAGGACAGAAATCACATTCAAGCAAATTTGGGGCACTGACCAATTTACAGTTGATGCAATTACCTTGAGATGTATCCCCTCCATTGACATACTGTATATTTAGATGATATGGTGGATGCTAGATCAGACATTGGTTCAAATACCTCAGCCAATGCTGACTGTGCTGTAAATGAGGCAGTGCCTAAACTTTCCAGCTGATGATTTCTCAGCAGTTAGCTTCATCATTATGGGGAAAATGGTTTCAGAACTAAGTAAAAGTGTCAAAGGAGAAAATGTTATTCGCAAAGGGGAGTTTATTGGCATCAGATGTTGGTTAGACTAAAGGTTTCTACTACATATCAAATTTAGTATTAACACTGTGAGCAGAATCATAAAATTCAGCCCACTGTGGGTTGTGCACCTCTGTACTCATAATGGACCAACAGTAGTTGCAGGAAAGTCATTGCAGCTGGTTCAAAGTAACCCAAATCAGTTAGTCAGCTGAAAATTAACCATTAACACCCTTTTGATGCAGTACGACAATTTGACCCAACAGTGTGTTCAAAGTCCAGCATGCTGTTTTAAGTCATGAGCAGTTTTACCTTAGTCAAGCAATAGCAGTCACTGATGGATGGCTAATGAGTACATCCCTCAAGACAAAATCTCAAAAGCAGACCATGTGTCATCTGTGTGCATACTGTGCTCTGTTTGTACTCACTTTACTTCCAAGTGTTTGTGCGGTGCAGCCACCTTGGTGTTTATGCTCCAGACTTTATGGATGGATTTTAGTAGGGATATACTGAGGAAGGCAACTGCACATTTGTAATTGGTAGTGAGTTGTATGCATAAGCAGCAAAGTACCCATGATTAAAACAGGGAATTAATGGTTCAAACAAAGGGCAGAGTCGTTTTCACCTGGGCCCGGCAGGTATGCGCTATTGCAGACCTGGGCCTTACCACAATTACCATGCTGCAACTATGTCTATCAGCAGTCAGTGAGAAACTAATGCGATAGCATGCAGAGAAACAGAATCCTTGTACCTTCAGCCCTCACTCTAGGCTTCTACTGTCTCCAGACTCACTACCACAGGGTCCATTTGGCTTACAAGAAGACCTGGATATGGAGAAGGCAGAATTGAGCAGGAAACAAAGCTAAAGGAAAACAATAGCCAAAAACATAGATTTGGACAAAAAACTGCGAAGAAGATCACCTGCAAACACACGGAAATAATTAGCTTAGACTAATTTATAAATTACCTTTGGCTGGCATGTAACTATTGGGCCTAGCATCATACAACCAGTAAATGTTAAAATCCCTTCCACGATTGAAGTCTAAAATCATGATTCACCACTTCAAAAGGAGTTATCTTGGAAAGTGTAATGGATGATGCTATACTGTGCCAGCAAAAGTCTGGCACAGCTTGGCTGGTTGTTTTTGAATAGAGGGACATGAAGCAACAGTTAATTCCCCTAGGTATGGTTTAATTAAAAAAAAACTAATTTAGCAATATCACTGGACATTATCAACAAACAGCTAACCTGTTACCCCTTAGTCTGCTGCAGAACTCGCTTATAACAGAAACCAAATTATGCCTAATTATTCACGATACAGAATTCAAATAAATTGAATAATTGATAATGTAAAAGGACGAGGGAACGCCAAAGCCATTCCGAAGCATTGATGACTAATAAAAAGCAACATTAGTAAACAGACTCTAAATATAATCAGTATAATATGAAAATTTAGTTTTAAGCAAAGTTTTAGCCAAGACATAATCGTAAGATGAAAGCTATTCCATGAAACAAGTCCAATCATGATGGTGTATATAAAATAAGGTGAGCATTTGTGAACAGACTGCGGTTTTAAAAAGCTCAGACGCAGTTTGAAAAGCTGAGCCATTGAAGTTTCTGACCTTGCTGTTGAAAGGAGTACAGAGATCTGAAGAAATATCATCCCCACATGATGAAGGCCAGAATAACTCCTACATTCATGGCTGACAACTGTGTCTGACATGACAGATATAAACAAGCAATAACAGAAGGCTTTCAATTGGCAGGACTACCAAGGGAATAAATATCTTGTACTTGCTAAGAGGCTATAATATTTCAAAAAATATTACAGCATTTTTACCATTATTAAGCTGTAGCCAAGTGGTTACATTTGAAGGTTAAGTGAGATGTCATCAGCATAACTATGAAGGGAGATGTTATCATTCCTAACGTTGAGCCCCAGAAGCAACAAAAAAGAGAAAATAATAATTAATGAGTGGGCCCTATGAATTACCACAGTTCAGATATATTGAGCATAAGAAACAGTCCTCCATTTTAACAAGAAATGTGTACCCCAAAGCAACCACCCCCCCTCCAAAAAACAAAACGAAACAAAACAAAAAAACATGCCATATTCCCACACATCAACACAACTGAGTGTACCTATTAGTCTCGCTTAATATCTAATAAAGGTGTATGAACAACTATTGGAATGAGAATACAGCACTGAATACTTTACCAGGGCCGTGGTGTCAAGGGTTACCCAAATAGTTGGCTACTGACTAACACTACAGTCTAATAGTTAAGGTGATGTGCTATTGCTTAATCCATGGATGGGAACCTTTTGAAACTATGAGCCCTCCCTTTCCACATGTGACATGTTGTAATTTTGAAAGGCTCCATTAATTGAGGATAGCAAAGTGTCTGAGAATGTCCTCATAATTTTTGTTATTTCTTACTTAAGTCCGACAGCTTAGAGAAGTTCTGAAAAAGAGGCTCCTTTTCCTGCAACTGAAGTTTTTCCTATTTTGTTTTATTGTTTTGTTTTTGCTTTTTGGGGGGCTCCATGGAGTTCATCTTTCTTATCTTTTCCTCTTTGTACAGGTAGGGTGCCAGCAATGGTGTGTTTCTTTGAAGCCAAGTCTACTGGGCAAAACGTAGGGTTATGGACTAAATAAACTGAACATGAACCCAAATTGTGTTTAGAATTCAAATTATTTACCTGTTGCTTTGAGTGCAATTTTTCAGACTTGTCAATAATTTTTGGTGAAGATTTCCCCGGTACACCAAGTCCTCAAAGCTGGGATACTTGTCCATGAACAAAAGGACAAGTGTAAACAATCTTTGTGTTATTTTGTGCTACTCAAATGTCTCTGGAGGACACTAAATATGGTACAAAGTCTGGTTCCTGGATAGACTATTCATTTGAAATCGATACCATTTGTTATAAAAATTAATGCATAATGTCATTGGGTAACAGAATGTCACACCACTAGGCTTCAGGGCTGAAATGAAGAGGATTTACCTTTTCCTCTAACTGGTCTGCCACCTCCATCTTTTATCAAGGTCTATATCCTCTGAAGCTTTTTACTAATAAACACTTGAGAACACAATAAAGCCTGGAACAGAAAAAGGATAAGCAAGCAGGGAGTGAGGGATTGTGCTTAATCTGCAAGGGAGCCATAGAGGGGAGACATAACAGAAAAAATGATAATGGCATGCAAGTGGAAGACAATGTTTTGACCTCAGAGTTATGTACAGTACCACATTGTCTGAATGTGATGTTGAAAACACCTTAAAGCTTTTGGCTTCATTAGTTGCATAATTAAAGCTTCAACACACCAATTTCAGGCAACTGCAGCCTTACTCATCTGGTAAAAAAAAAAAAAGTGCATTGCATAATCATGTCAGCTCACTGCTTGACCTTGATGATATTTTTTTGTTACTCAAACAAGAGGCACAAACAAAGGAGACTCTGCAAAACTTTCAAGTGTATGTGTTTGAGTTTTATTACGTTGATTGTAGCCTTCAGCATGCTCATCAATGCCGACGTGTGTACTTTTATGCTATGTCAATCTGGCGTCTCCAAGGATTTAGCAATTTAAGACCAATGCTGTAGGTCATTTATCATTCGGGCTGTTATCTCCTCTTATATCGCTTCAATCTCTTTCTCTCTTTTCCCTCTCTTGCTCTCTTTCAGCCTACACATGCAATGCTATCTTGGCCCTCTTAATCAGGTTACCAGTCACAGCTGTTTATGCCCCTGGGAGGACAGAGTCTTGTCGACTGTCAGGACACATTGTTCCACCAGTGGAGAAGAGGAGATGAAGAGATTAGAGGTTGCACTCACAGCGGTACTGAGACCTCTGAATAGACAGAGAGATAAAGGCGAAAAGGGGAGATGGAGAGAGACAGAGGAGTGTGAATGAGAAAATGTGTGTCAGAGCTTGGTCACTCAGCTGTCATCGTCTAAGATCTCAGCATGTTTGAATATGGCTGCAGCAACGAATGTGACTCTCACCGTTTTTACACATGTTCTAATCTGTATCTCCGTTTTCTTTCAACATTGTTACTGAAACGATCGCCGTTACTCTTGAAGAGTCTTTGTTGCTGTCTCTCTGTGTCACTGTCATTTGTCACAACATCTGGGGCTTGTCTTATCTTTGCAATATCTGGTTTCACTAAACCAAACAGCATCGGTCTCGGTTAACCGGCCTCGTGACGGTAGTAATCAATTTGCTGTCAACCCAAGCTTTTCCTGTTCAGCTATGAGCACAATGGGATGGGATGTATGACAAATTAACCATCACATGCCTCATGGACAAAGCCATAGCCAACTACTACTGGTTTGACAAAGTTATTACCGCAGCAATTCTGATGCAAGTAAGAAGTATTTGGGATCGTGCAAAACTGTTCAAGATATTATCCTATTTCAAATATTTGGCATATTAGGAACCCTTTGAGTGTCAGGATCCTGCCTGAGAAAGGTCAATTGTTGGATCACCCACTCTGTCTCATGAGCCACAAATGCACAGAATAAACTACAACAGACTATGGCGTGCATGCATTACCTGCAAAACAATACCCGTGGAAGTGGGAGACATTTATCTTCTCAACCCCCATGGGAATTAAATCTGTCATAACAATTTTTTCATGTTCGGTTAGTGCAGAAATTAAATTTTACTTACACAGTTAAGAGGGGAAAGATGGAATGCAAAACACATGACATACATGCGGTTTCAAAGCAAATCATAAATGTGATCCTATTAGAATCAGGGGCAAGTGTAGTTCACATCAAATGAAAGCCAACGACTATTACATATTCTTATAATAGTGCATTAATCCTCCCATAAATCCTCTAACATTACGATTGACTGCTCTATTCAGTATACAGTGTAATTAGTTGTATTCAATTATAGGGTTGGCACGACGTGTCAACATTAAATTTCTCCTTTTGTCCATAAAAAAAAAATGCATTAGACAACTGCTATTTCATTCTCAGCCACATGCAGTTTGGTAGGTTGACCTTTCTGCCCTTTTGTCGTGCTTGATTAAAATCACAGAACACAATAGTGGCTACATAGAAATGTCAAGCAGGTATATTGATAATGAAGAAACACATTTTACATGCTGGTCAATGCATACTGCAGCAGAATGGGGTTTTGAGTTTATGAAACGACTCCTGAAAAGCTGTCAAAAATCAACCTTCTGTGCCTCTCTGCCCTAAAAAGCCAAATAACAGTAACTGTCAGCAGCAGAACACAGAAATAGCTTCACCTGGGCTTTTGACCTCTGAGGCTAAAGTTTTATAGTTTATAAAGTTTATAATGTTTTCTACTGCATAATTTATTCATGGTAAAGAAACTCTGAATTTCCAGCAACAAAATTACAATTGACCCTTCGCTAAGCCCCGCCTCCATGATTACAGTTACTATGCTGGTTAAGCTTTCACTCCCAGCCATGCTGTAGAGTTTTCAGCAAAATTGGCATCGATTTCAGAGGACATTTCTGGATAAACTGTTCTGAGATGTCAGAGAGAAGCAGTCACAAAGATCATTCATAGTTTTCAGTGACATGACTCGCACAGGAGGATAACACATCTGTTCAACGACACGACTGGACTCTGTACAGAGCAGCAGCAATAAGGACTGTTAATTTTCCCATCTATCAACCCACGAAGACTTAGGTCATCTCACGCCTGCAGCCTGCAGAAAGGGGCGGGGCTGTGGACCTTTAGAACCACCAACTTGTGATTTTTATTGGTTCAAAGTCAAATGGTGCGGGTATAAAGGTTGGTTGTGATTTGTCGTTGGTTGTTTAAAATTAAAAGAAGACGATAGAGGTTTCCCGCTGTTTAGTTTGAAAGTGAAAGAGTTTAGGCAAAGCACACCGAAGTGAAGTGTACCAAGACAAAATGTAAAACTTAAGTGCTGAGCCCGAATCTGGCTTCTTAGTATACTGTAGGCCCCAGACCCCAGCATTTAAAGACAACTTCAGTTGCAGCTTGAAAATGTTATTAAAATTTATTATAATTTGTGTTTACTCCACTATCAACATCTCTGCACAATAATATCTGCAGATCAAAATTTATTGTGGGATGAGTTGGGCCATGAACAACTGGAATCCTTCAAATTCAGGAGATAAAACTTTCAAAACGGGCTGGCCTTGATCACACTGTTGTCTTTCAAATGAGCTTCTTTCTGAATTAAGAACATAGCTTTCATCTGCATAGTGGGTGCTGAGTCGAGTCTAACTGCAGGTGAAATGGGCAGACAATCACAATGGAGGGAAACGAGACAAAGACAGGAAGTAAAACAACAGTAGACACACAAGGTAAGTCGTTTTAAAATAAAACAGGACACAAACAAAAAAATCAAAATCCCAAGTCTGAAAAAAAGCCTCCCTTCAGGGCAAACTTTAGCAAACTATGCCAGACTTGTTGCCCTTCACCATTGTGCACTTCTCCATTATACCAAACCCATACTTCAGATGTGCTCTTATATCAATCAGATATATAATCAGATACTCTACCTCGCAAACAACTTAGGAAATATGAAATATAAAAACTAAAATTAACTTGATCTTGGGCTGAAGATTGTTACGTTTTAGTACTACTGATTTATCACAGTATTGTTTGAGTCTCAGGAAGTCATCTGACAGTATAACTGGCCATTTCAATCGAAAATGACTGATCAC
This sequence comes from Trachurus trachurus, assembly GCF_905171665.1. Classification (NCBI taxonomy): domain Eukaryota; kingdom Metazoa; phylum Chordata; class Actinopteri; order Carangiformes; family Carangidae; genus Trachurus; species Trachurus trachurus. Next base: position 17,979,829 of record NC_139908.1, on the reverse strand, counting down.
AGAGAACTGAAGGCAACAAAAAAGTTGGCGTCTTACAATTACTGCTAAACATCAATTACTATGTCCGACCAGGCTTTCGTGACTGTAGAAAAAGACTGCTTGTTGACAAGAACATCGTTTTAAAATTCATCCAGTCTTTCATTGGTGATTTTAAAAGCTAGCTCTTTGGGTGTGAAATTGCTGAGGATGGAAAAGAGGAATGACAAAAATGGAGGTGAAAATGTAAATTTTCAAATTCCACTGCCACAGTGTGGACATGAGTCGAGAGGCTCAATTTGTGGCATGAAAGCATGCATTGTGTGAAAGGCAGAGAGCCACCCAGAAAAAAAAAATGACTGCGGGCTTTCATAATGACACAAAGGAAAAAAAGCGAGTGTTTTTAGCTAGCCACTGGAGTTTTTTAAGTATATCACCTAGGAGCTAGTATGTCAGCCTTTGTCCTCTCATCAAATGTGATGCAAAGTTGACCATTAATAGATGGAAAAGGTTCAATGTCAAATGTAAATGCATATATCATGAGCAAATTCATCAGCCCAGCTTTTCTCCTGCTGGAAACTGAGAGGCAATTATTTGTCCTAATTTGACGGTATTCCATTACAGCAGATTTCAATTTGTATAGAAAATGCACCTGAGCAGAGAGTATGGCGAGGAGTTTAATAAAGCCGAGCAAGTACCTCTGCTGATATGACTGCATAATGACAGGCTGGTGTGTATTTAATAACAGGCATCATGAGAATAAAAGGAGTTAGAGGGATAAAGGAAGGACTGAGAAGGAAATTAAATTCAGATGCAATAACTTCTGCTGAGTAAAATTTTATTCTGTAATGTCGATCCTCTGTTCGTTTTAATAATGAGCTTTGTGATGTTCATTTAGGCAAGGTGATGGTGTTTTGCTGTAATCGGAATTTGATACCAGTGATGAAATTTTCTGTTATGTTGATTTGAGATGCTGTTTATCATCTGATGCCGCTCTGCACGGCAACGACAGCAATTATCACCAGTGAATCTTTAAAGAGCTGAGTGAGTGTGATACAGTAGTGGCCCAGAGGCTCTGCTGAATTTATTTATAATGGGTCCTGCTTGATTTCTTGAAATGTAAACAGCATTTTAGATAGTTGTCTTTGTTTGTTTTATCCCCTTTACCCCTAAGAAAACAGTCAATAGAGATGTAATTGGATCTACAGAGGAAGATGTCAACCATTATAAATATGTGAATTATTTATTAAGCATGAACTGAACTGAGCACTGATGAGAGTTCAATTATATCTAAAGTGAATGGTGGAGGGGGAGGGAGGCAGGATCTGTGGTGGGGGAGTCACACAGCGAGAGGGAACAAAAGAGAAGAAATATGAAGAAATAAATATGAGGGAGACAGAGTGGGTGGGAAGACAGAAAAAAAAGCATTAGTAGTAAAGAGAATGGAGATGGGGGTTTCCAATAATAAATAAAACAAGCTTGTGCAAGCTTTGATTATATTGCTTTTCCATTTGCACAGGGGAAAACAACTGAATAATTAATATGAATCCAAATGTGTGGGAGCTCTCAATTCATATTCTCTCTCATTTTTTTAATATTCAATTCCGAGTGAGAGTTTAAAAGGTGTGTAGCATTATTACAGAGCTAACTTAACATCAATAGGGGTAATTTTGTTTGGCCTATTATAAAAATGTGATTAAGTTGATGACATTCCTGCCTCCTAAATGTTTCTGGGGATCTAGGGTTTTGCTCAAATCTGACTCAGGATAATGATTTCTTTCAGTTTCTGTCTTTCAGATATGTTGATAAAGGATTATTTTACTTGGCTCACATGAGAGATCATAAAAATGTAATTCTGAAATTCAACAGAAGAGCTGGGGTTTGTGTTTCTCAAAGCAATTTGCTTCAGTGTGTGTGTTTATGTGTGTTATACTTGTGTGGGGCTCTGTGTGATTGACAGGACTTGCTGGGAACCAGTGACACAGTGAGAGAAATGACTTGTAATAGGCTGTTACCGCGCAAGAACTCCTCATCTCCAGCCGTCAGCCTCTGGGATCTTTACCACCACTGGAGAGAATACAAAATACACACACAGAGAGGGAGAGACCAAGTAAATGACAGAGAGACTGACTGACTAGCACAAATAGGTAAAGATGCCAGGGGGAAATAAAAGGTAGTCAAAAGGTCCTGAACAGATTTGATGGTTTAGAGCGTTAGAGGGATCACCTCAACTTTATATATATAAAAAAAGAAAATGGAGGGAGAGGAATGCAGAGGAAATAAATCTTTGGTGAGCAAATGTCATGTCTGTATGATATGTGTTTTAAAGGCACAGTCCACAATCCAAATGCAAAAAAACCACAAGACTGAACACTGCAATAATTTCAGTTAGTTCTCAAGGTTTTTAGGACTTGAGCAGCAAACAGTTTGATCAATGAAGACATAAATAGTCATCTTCAGATCTTGTTTTTAATAAATATAATCTGGTAGCTTGATGGCGTTATACTTAATGTCTGTTTGTGCAGTGTTGTGTTTGCTCCTGAGATCTGTGAAGTAGGAAATAAAATCAGGTAACACTAATTTCACCATTGCTCTAAGCAGTTATTTCTAAATGCTTCAACATTGTCTTGCTTTTTACTCCCTATATAGCCCATGTTGTGTAGACTACACTGTAAATATGGCCTTATCTGAACCAAAAGGTCAGCACTGTTTTAGTCCTGCTGGCACTGGGCTGGTGAGGCTGGTGATGGTGGGCGGTCTGACACTTGAACAATAGGCTATATCTTGAATGCCACTGGCCAGATTGTTATGAAATTTGAAATGAACATCTAGCCTACATCATCTTCATGATTCAAACTATTTTTTTTATTGACCTTTCCTTTGTTTGTTCAATCTAGATAGCTACTTTTATATATCTATCTTATTCAACCTTATTCGGTCGCCTTACGTAATAGCCTACATCGTTAAACTTAAATGGTTGTTTCAGATGTGATCCATTGGAGCTTACCAGCAATAGACACGGGGGAACGCTGTTGCTATAGTAACAATAATTTGTTAGTCTGTCCTGCCGCTATACCTTCTTACCTCTTGTTTTGTTTCAGATCAACTTCCTGTCGAGTTTCTCTTCTGTGTGATTGCTTGCCCCGCCCTAATGTGTTGCAACTGTGTCTCATTGTCCTCCCAGTGTATTCAGTCTGTGCCGCCTCCTTCTGTGTTAGATGTTCTTTAGTGCGAGAGGTCCAGCATTGCTTCATTGAGTCTATAATGTGCATCAGCTGTTGGTTTTTTCTGTTACCTACCTTTTACCTGCTGATTTGGATACCTTTGCCTGTTGGGCTCATTAACCATGTGCTGATCTGGTTATCGATGAAATGCCGCTGAACCTGTTCTTGCTTGAGTTCTGCTTCACGGGTCCATTACCAGTTTGTGCCTGATAGTAATTGGTCAGGTTCTGGCCCAAACAAAGTTAGATTTAAGCTCAATATGAGTTTGGCTGAAAATACAAGAAGTACTTCCTTAACATTTGAGATTAAAGGGATAGTTCAACATTTTGGCAAATTCACATACTGACATAATCCCTATAGTCATAGAAGTAGGTTCATATACCTTGCTGTGCATGTTGTTTTGAGATCCGCGGGGCAGAGACGTGAGCTGCTCAGCGAACACAATGGAGGTGAACGGTACTGATCCCCTGTCCCTCAAAACTCATCAAATACACAAACCAGCAACTCCAAAATGCTCTCATGGACAAGTTGTGATGTGCACATTCACCACGCTATTAATTAATCATATACACTACGAGATGGAGGTGTTTTTTAAGGCAAATGCATAGCCGGAACTACATTCCAGACATGGCTGCTGGGTGATTTCAAAACTGCAAGTAGTTCCTAGTATTTGCGTCATATGTCGTAATGTTACATAATTATACATGATTATTACATAGCAGCTTGCATCTCTGCCCTGCAATCTCAAAACAACATGCACCGATAATTAAAGGTAATGAACCTATGACTATAGGGATTATGGCAATAGGCGAATTTGCCAAAATGTTGAACTATCCCTTTAAGCCTGTGCAATGTTCACAGCTGTGGCAATAACTACTATACAGTATGCAGAGCAAACAGCAGTATCCATCCAGCACACCTCACTTACAGGAAGACAATCAAACTTTTTCATAAGAAAAGTTAAGTTTAATGTTTATTCTTATTCTAATTTTTTACTTTGTCATGCTTTGTCTTCATTGAATACCACAAGACAAGTTGAGCAAATGTGGGTCGTTGGCCACATTTTTCTTGAGGTCAGAATAAGAAACAAGGATATAGTTCTGTTTCAGTCTTCATTTATCACACATTGTGGCATGTTCTTTTCTTCAACTTTTGATATTGGAAACTAAATATTTACTATGAACAGGGGGAGGGAGGAGGGAAAACTGGAAATGTTGATATACATGAGAAAGTGTGTCTTCAAATGCCCTTCAAATGGATGACTGTTGCCTTTCACTCAGCTCCAGCCAAACTGGTGCAGTAAGTAAAAAAAAAAAAAGCAGAAATGGGTTCCCCTGCTCAAAGGAGAGATTCATTGCATATCTACCCTCTGTGCTGTACAGCCAGGACAACTTAACAGGGCCATAAACATCACAGTCCTCATAGATCTTTGATCAGTGGCTATGTAAGATGCTTTGCTGGGCCCTTAAGGCAGCAGTCAGGTTCTGTTTCTGATACGTTTACAAAGTGAGGTTGGAACTTGTGTGTATTTATATGCCTTTTTTTAGTGTATTTAGCAGAAAGTTTCATTCTTACTTGTACAGGGGATAAAACGACCAGCCACTTTCAATCCAGATCTCAGCATCTCTTGTTCTGAGCCATTATTTGGCTGTTATTGAGTAGCCTTGGTGTTTCTTGGAGTTGTGAACTCCATTTGAGTGAAGGTTGCTCACATGGTTCACAAAGATCAAACCATGTATGAAAGTAAATACTGCCTAGCTTTTAGAAAATCTTGGTCTCTGATGATTTCTGTGGCTCCACATTTGCTTTTTCGACACAGCAGCTCTTTACCAGAGTATCAGAGTAGTTCAATACTTGTGCAATTAGTAATCTGTGAAATTATAGTGAGGGCCGATGAATGCAGAATAGTCTTTTTGGTGAGTGGTCAATTTAAAAAAAATTTTTGCATTTCACCCCATCTCTCCTCCTGCATTTCATATTTTTTGTGGTATTAAAGCAAAAATAAAATATTAAAAACAAAGATGTTAAATAAGTAGAAACATAATTTTGGAAACAGAAGAGCAATGGAGAAAAACTGCATTTGCAAATTATCTTGTAATAACTTTTTAAAGTCTCTATTTTTCACATTTTTTCCTTAACATGTTTTAAATAAGTGGGTTCAAATCAATTTTACTTTATTTTTAATGACTTAATTTCAGAGCCAGTGTAAAATTCCCTTTTCCTATTAACTTTTGTGAGTTCAGAAAGTTATAATTTATCAGCCAGCACACTGAAATATAGATCCTGAGAACACCAACTACTGCAGCAAGAGGCAAGGACAAGTAACCAATGTCCCTGATACATCATTAATGGATGGACTGTGAGATCATTGCTTTCATTATAGTGTTGTCTATTGAGTACTATCTATGTATTACCTCTTTGATGACCAAGTCTGTTTACTGCACCAAAAGTAAGCATTGAATGATTCAGCACAACTCCCCTGCTATTATCCATCTCATGTCATAGGAAAAATTGGAAGCCTTTGCTTTGTCTTTGATTTTTGTGTCACACATGGACCATTAGTTTTCATTCATCCACAGGGAAGTCAAGACTCAAGTCAATTGTGAATTCTATTCAGTATCTTTAAAAAGAGTAGCAAGAAGCATAGGATGCTGCAGCAAGTGTTGAGGCTAACTTCATCATGCTAATATGCTTATCACAACCCTGACAAATTCATATTTTTAACAAAAATGGTGCTACCTGTAATGGTTTTACTGCAAACTCATTCTCAGTTGGGAATGTACAGTATGTGGGCAACACATCAAATAAGATGGTTGTCTAGATTTTTTCTCTTCACTATATACTTACTGTAATGATGGCATGGCACTACATGAACATTCCCCAGATAACCAAAGACAGTTGAATTTATCCTCTTGTGTTCATGAATGTTGATTGCAGTCCAATAGTTGCAGAGATATAATGTATCAGTCTCAATCAAAGCTGTGCACTGGCCAACTGACACCCCCATACGTATATAGATCCATGGCTAAATTCACACATAATATTCCCAAGCCATTTGGTTTAAACTAACCACTTTTGAAAGATACCCCCCTGCAGCTTTAGAACCTGCTCCACGCCATACTTTTCTGCTAATATCTACAGAAGACACATCATAATGGAAAATATATTTAGAAAAATGCCACCTGTGGTGATTAAAGCGGGATGCTTTTTGACCTGAATATTTCAGCCGACCTGTTTTGAATTCAAAAAAATGTTACAGTTTTTTCTTATAGCTGCTACTCAGAATGGATGTGTGTACACATAAATTGCCCGAAATTGACTTGAAATAGGTTGGAGGCAGCTACATGGGTTGGGGATGCACCGGTCTATATGCGTGTCAAATAAAAATGTTAATGGTTTAAGGAAGGCAGGAGACTGACAGAGCTGGTTGAAAGTTATATCGACCGTATATAGCTTGGAAAGACCCAGGGCAGCTATGATCATCCTAAAATGTGAAAAACAGAACAAAACAATGCTGTACTTCTGCAGGCGTATCACTTTAGCATAGACTCTTAATGCAAGTTAAACCAAAGCTCAAAGAAGGCTGAGCGGATATTAAATGCAACAATATTGGGTTTTTATTTGGGGTATAGAACATACAGCCTCAAGTTTTAGTCGGAAAGTAAACACTGAAACATTGATATATGAGGCTGCCTGTTATCAGTCGCTCTGCTGACATTTCACAAGAGACAACCTCATAATGTCAGTGCCAGACTATTACTTATAAACTTCTTTGCAACTCCAAAGTCCATCATATCACATCATCTTTGTTCCTGAATTAGAATAGGGACAAAGTGTGTGAGTGTGTGTGCATGTATGCTTGCATATACTGTGTGTGTGTGTGTGTGTGTGTGTGACAGCGGGAGAGAGCAAACAATTTAGCAGTGCTTATGGTACTGCAGAGTTAACTGATGTTAATTTTGATGAATTATGTGCACTGGGTGTTTAAGCAAGCCTGGGATCCTGACTCCCATGCTAACCAGCCTTCCAAATTTGCTCATAATTTACTTGATTAGACAGCGGCAAAGACTCCAGGAGTCGCTTGAAAGGAGGGGCAGTGGAAATCATCAAGGACACCTCCAGAGGAAGAGGGAGGAGGATGTGATGAAGATGAAAGAGGAAAAGGAAGAAGCAGCCAAGGAGCAGGAAGGAGGTGTCAATTTTACAAGTGCACAGAACAAGGTCTACAGTGGTAAATAAACATATTTTCACATGTGCAATAAGACTGCAAGACCTGTAAAACCACCTGAAGCTATTCATGGTAAATGTTAGCGATTGAAGCTCGGTGCTTTCAAAAAAGCACATCCAAGGAAGCAACAAATCATCATTTTTATCCTTTTTTAAAGAAGTATTTGTATGTATTCTCAAGGAAATAAGACTAATATGCTAATTGGGTGTCAGTATTTAAAAATGTTGATCACATGACATTTTGGCTCGAAGCATCAATCATTTCTCTCAAGTTTCAGGTAGCACAGCAACAAGGCAGGGAGGAGGTTTATATTTGGGGGACTTTGAACATTATTTTTAGTGTAACTGAATTGTCGTATGCTACTACAGTCGTGCATTTGTGAGATGCACAGGCAAAGGCATATAAAGGGTTTAATTTCCCCCAGAAAATCTGAGCCGTGTGCGCTGCATCACACTATAATTTTTTGTATTAAGAAATTACATTAAAGCAGCCATGATCTCTGACAATAATATGACCTCAATAATAATATTATTATTCACATTTATACTTTTTTGTTATTTTTTTATTCAAGCGTTTTATGTGATCAGCTAGGAAGAGTGACATCACACCATCCATCCGCAATACAGAGGTGTCAAAAGGACTCACATTGTTTACCCAAAGGTTGAATATGGGGAATGCTTATTGAAAATGTATATTTATATATACTTATATATACTATTTTTCAAAAATAATATTATATATATAAATAATACATTCACAGGGCGTTTAGAGGGGTGCGAAATACAAGTATTGCTTTTCCATGAAAAATTATAATTAATAATTAATTAATTAATTCAAAAAAATTTGACGGGTTCGACAATGACTTTCTGTTTACATCGTACCAGCCTTAACTAAGTAAGCCTCAATAACTATCGCTAAAGATTTTTCATTGGATCAGCAAACTGCCTAATTACTGTAATATCATTATAGTGTTACACAATGACTAGCATTTTTTCAAGGCAAGCCACCACAATGTACAAGTGAGACCGACTAAACCTGTAACAGAAAAACCCTTGGGATGTGGGTATTAAACTGAATCCTTTTTTTCCTCTTTTGCTTCTGAATTCAACTTTTCCTTTATAAGAGGTGTAATGAGTCATTTTGACATTTAAAAGTCGCAGGGGTCCAAACCATCAAAGCTTTTGTAACATAACTGAGAACCAATTAAGAGATGAAAAAATTGCAGACACAAAGCAGACCATAAAAAAATTGGCTGCAGCTTTCTTTATCAGCCACTAAACAGCTGAACTTGACTAACCAGATGCACCAACAGCATGGGTGACCTTTTCTAGATGGAAGAAGAATAATGTCTTATTTTTAGATTTTTCTGCAAAGAGATGTATCTAACCTTTAGATAGGAGTGGATGAATAAAAAACATACTTGCTCTTTCGATAGATTTCCAAAAGCCAAGACTCTGCCACTGCCCCTACCTGATCTTCAGTAGTCACTCTGAAAGTTCATCGTGAGGTCAGAGCCTTTATACTGAGCTAAAGGACACACCTGATGGGCCACACACATGTAGGTCCACACACATGTGTTTGATTCCCGCTCTCAGATCCAGCATCCAGCAGTTAGGTCAACAAGACAAATGGAGTTTGAGTTACACACTTATAATGGATGTTGAGTAGTACAGCCAATTTGCAGTTGCTGGTGGGAGAACAGAGGGGGAGAGATTACCTACTTTCAATGCAAATGTCATGTGTAGCAGAAACCAACTCATCTAACCTCAGAGCTGAGACAGTCACATGAACTCATTGCTAAAGGCAAAGCAATAACATTGCAGGACGAATGGTGTCAAATGCTGTATCCAGATTAACAGTACAGAAGACAGTATATTGCTCCTGTCTCTAAAGGCTGTGTAACTTAAATGGTATTTTCTCAGCCATAGCAACATGGGTATTGTTGGTGTTTTGAGCTGAAGAGTGAAACTCTCTTTTTCTTGAGCTGCAGGTCCAAGTAAGAATTTACAGTAACACTTTACTTGTTACGGGTGGGTGCATAGTACATTCATAAGACCTTTCATAAGGTGTTCGTAATGCATTCATGATAAAGGCATGACTCAGCATTCATACATTGGGTTACATTTAACTGTTTATTTGGGTGATAGGAATAAAGCAAAAATGCATTTTAATAAAACCTTTGTACAAGTTGGTGTTTAATCCCAGTAGGCCTACTTCAAGGTACGATAAAGGGACTTTGACTTTGACTCTGATGTGACACACACTATGCAGTTGTGACTTTTTTCATGAATTATTGCAATAGAAAGCTGAATAGGTGTATTTTGTCTTGTCAGGTGCAGTTAGGTGACTTTTATTTTGAAAAAGAAAAAGAAAATCCCAGTTCATTATTCCATAGCAATGTAACCTGATGTATGAATGCATTACGAACGCATTATGAAAGTAAAGTGTTACAGAATTTACGGATATTCAGAAGCAACCCTGTAGTTCTCCTTCACTGGAGTTGGTTAAATTGGCCAGACCTGAACCTTATCTCAGGAGTTCAATCTGAAAAATGTTACTATCCATTAGGAGCCGATGAAGCAATGTTTCAGTGGTCTGCAAGGCTGTGGGTTGAATAGGTTCTTACTTTTACTTCTGTCAGTAAAAAATCAATCGATGTTCTTATGGGACTATTGTCAGGGGATGTCTGCTCTGTGTCTGCAAGTGCAATGACCAGGCAGCAAAACAATAACTCTGGAGGACGGCAACAATGCATTTCTGCTTGGTTTTAATTTCCAAATAGCTCTGTGGCAGATTGTAAGACATCTTGTAAATTAGCTTATCTTTTATTTGTTGGCTAAATGTGCCCTTGCTTCATTACACTGGTATCAAGACTTACAATTACTTAATTAATCCATTCACAGTAAAGTAAACATTTCAGAACTGACACTGAAACTAATTTGAGTATGTGCACTGAATTGGGTGTTTCAGTCTAACTCTTGTGCAATGTATCATAATTTGTTGGTAATACTTTGTTAGCACCAAAACGCCAATCAAGTGTCATAGATCTGGCTACAGTTATTAAAATACATAAGTAACCACACTCAAAGTGACAGACACAGAATCCAATGAGATCTATTTCTGATTCACATCCTGAGTTTGCTGAAGGCTGATTCATGTAGTTTGCAGAGCTGTTTGATGACTAACCTGAAAGTACAAAAAAAAAAATAGAGAGAGAGAGCGAGCTTAATATGCAATAGGAACCACCAATTTAGCTGTTACATTTAATTGAATTCATTTGAGGTTTCTAAAAGTTCTCAACATATTTTGTACTGAGAAATACACTATCATCTTGATGGGGATTCATAAGGCTGTGTATAACCACACCACAACAACAGATTAAACAAGAATATAGGATATTAATTATGAAGGTTTTTTTTCACCATTTGCTCCCAGCCCAGATATTTGCAGAGTGTGCTCCTCCTCTTCACAGTGCTTACAGTTAAAGTCTGGAGAAGAGCTGGAGGTCATCAGTTATGGGACAACTACTCTCATGAATCTCTTTGCCGTTGTCTCGTTTTCTGTTGTCTCAATTGCTCAGGGGGGGACACCCTGCAGCACCCTGCTGGGCCAGGTGGGACTCAGATGTTACCTCTGCTCCTACAGTATGCTGTTATAAATGGTGTAGGCTGTTCAAGCAGAATACAAAGCCTGTCAGGTGATGAAGCTTACATTAATTGAACAAACAGAATAATTTGCCTTTTCTTGATTTTGATTAAATGAAATCTCTAAAGCTGTACATTTAACCCAGAGGTAATACAGGCTGTAGGAACAAATTATCTGTTTATATGTCTGTTTGAAATTGATTTAATCCTGCATTATTACCTCAGACTGTGAACATTTCTGCCAAAACAAAATGGGAAAGAGGGGGACTGGCATTGTCTAGCAACGCTAAACCCCTGATGATGTTACAGAGCAATGAGGCAGTAAAATATTACCGATTGTTCCTTTAAACACTATCCTCTAATGTATTCTACTATGTGTCAGATGTAATTTTCTTTGTGCAGGAAAAAAAAGTCAGCAGAGGGAAGACTCGCTGGTCTGTATTTTTAAATAACTCTGAGAACAGCAAAATATAAAAATTAAATTCTATCTGAAGAGCAAAGAGATAAAGGACTTCAATTTCATGATAATAATATCTGATAATAAACACTAATGTATTCATAAAGCCTAAAGGGCATCACTCTAAAATATGAACACAACCTGGAAAAAATGTCATCAAAATAAATATTCCATTGCTGCTGCTGCTGATTCTAAAAGATATCAAATCCATTTTTTAAGAGTTGCATTAAATTTGCACATATTTTCTAAGGCAGTGATATGGATATTCTGCGTAAATTGCTCAGAGAATGTGAAATAACAGAAAATGATTTCAATCTGTGTTGATCCGCGGTGATTGTGTGTGTGTGACAAATTAGTAAGAAAAAAAAAAGACCTACGAGCAGAACAGTTGACACACATGAGGAAATGATACTCCATGGTCCAATAAGCTCACAGCTCAGCCAAGACACCTGGGAGCAGTGTCATCATAAACTCCAGGGCAAATCTCCATATATGAAGTAGTTGGGTAGAAAATAAGAACAGAAAAAAAGAGGCCAAAATTAAAAGAAAAAAGCCAGGATCCAAAGGGAAAAGCTTTGAATTGATCCCCAAGAGAGAAAGAGATGGTGATCAGGTTTTGGCAGGCGGCTGTCTGCTGGCGTGGAAGACGTATTATCCTGTCCTCTCATCTATCCTCTTCTCCCACCCAGCATGTCGTCGATGATGATGTTGCCGCCATGGATGATAGAAATGCTGCAAACTGAGTTCTTAATGCTGCCCATATTAAGTAAATGAGTTTGCAAAGACAGTATTAGATGGTATTCATTTTCTTTTTAAATTAATTTTTCATTCAACATCAGAGAACAAACCAAAGAAATGAACTAAACAGGGACCAGATGCATAAAACTGAGTGAACCTTGTAATAAATAATAATAAGGCTACTGAACAATGATAAAGGGCACGTTGAGCAACATCACAATTATTTCCTTTTATGCAGTGTAAAATCCTATTGCTGTGAAAATGGCAAAACTTGCAACGACGTTAATAAGTGTGAGCTCTGAGAAATCGGTTTTATTTGTTAAATTATGTTTCTCTGCCTTTTTTTTGTATTTCCACTTCACTATAAGTTGGATCCCTCTGGGAAAACTTGTGTATATGGTCTCTGTAATGCCTGAGGTGCACACATTCTCCCTTCACATTCTGTGTCTATAAATACCAATTTATATGTGGGAAACGTCATACACATGGTTGTTGAATGCATATGTCATGTATGCCTTTGGCCCTGGTACTCTCTCACACATGGACACACACACATACACACACACACACACACACACACACACACACACACACACACACACACACACACACACACACACACACGGGCTCAAAATAAAAGTAAATCCTCAAAAGAGGTATCAAAGAAGAATGAGATTTGAGGGAGATTATGAAAAACAATTAAAGGTGATTTAAAAGAGGATATGAATTTCAAAGTCAAAAACATGGAGATGCTAATACTTTACTGTGATAATGAATGACTACAATCTTATGTGTGGACAGAGTTTTCCCCTTTTTTTTGGCATTAAAAGCTATAATTAAAATTAGGCTTTGGGAACACTTCCAGTTGGAAAAACATGACCTAATTAAAGTAATTTTGCAATAATACATGTTCATTTAAAGTTGGCAAAAAACACAATGCGTTCTGTAGCTCCTTCAGTCTCATCCTTAACTTGCTCTACTCTCCATTAACAAGTTAATGAATTAGTTTCAACTGAGTTCTTCTGAAGTTGTGCCAACATGCACACTAAGAAATAAGAAAATAACAAAATCTAAAACACCCATGAGGCAATTACATGAAAAATGAAGTCGTCAAACGTAGGTGTTGTCAATTCAGTGGTTCTACTTTAAAATCAATTTTGGGTTTCTTTATAGGACTGATGTCATAATTTGTCAAGTTTCCCAACAACCATCCATTCATCCATTGTCTATACCGCTTATCCATGCCGAGTTTGCATGGAGGCTGGAGCCAGCCAGTCCCAGCTGGCATAGGGTGAGGGCAGTGGGCCAACACACAGAGACAAAACACACACACTCACATTCACGCCTATGGGTAATTTAATGTCACCAATCCACTATAGTCCTTCCTCTGTGAATGTTGCGTGAAATAGCCTACTTGATTATTTTTTCCAAAAAAATGTGAAGGAAAATGTGGGTTATTTATGCAATTTTATGCAATGGAATTGCAGGAATTTCCTAAAATGATTTGCTAGAATGATTTGATGAAAAAGATGATGATGTTCTCACTTTTGTGTCTTTTATGCTGTCTTCAAACACACACACACACCTTTTCATAATTTTACAAGTGGTTGTAAAGCATTGATTTCCAACTGTGTTTTAGCACACAGTTGCCCAGAGTGAAAAATTATTCGCCTGCACTATCTTGTAAGACATCGGGAAACATCAGGCTTTACGTGATCTTTTTCACTTATTTTCATTTGTCTTATGGTTTGCTCTTTGCTTTCCCGGTTTCGTTTATCTTCTCGTGCAAGGCAATAAATTATGTTACATACAGTACGTCCCTTCATAACGTTCCCAAGGCAGCAGGAGAAAATGGCAGCTGTGTGAAGTAATCAAAAACAGGAAAGGACTCGCAACACTGTATGAGCTCCCCAAAGTACAAAAATTTATTAGAGGACTAAAATGACAACGTTTCGAGCAGTGCGCTCTTCGTCAGGTCAATCAAGACAAATGGTGTTCATTAAGTAGATACACAGGATCCACCCATGGGCGTGGGTGAATAAGACAACACCAGGTCTGACAATTAGTTGACGACATGGTCAGTAAATACAGTGTGAAATAATATATAGACACATGTCGACCATTTTTAAATGAAATTAAGCAAACATATGCTGTGTGAAGTAAACATGCAACATTTTTCAACTATGTGTGATATGACTTTTTTGCAATGGAAATGGGGGATTATGAAATCAGCGCATAATTCGCATGGAAATCCTCGATTTATGTGTCAAAAGAGCAGTGTTGTTGAAAAAAAAATGCGACCCCTGCGTAATATGTACTGTAGGTGTAACAGTTGAGGTTCCTGTCACTATGCCTCCAATTGATCATGTGCCCTGGCTACTTGGCCAAGGGGATGTCCCTTTAGCCAATACAAGGGGTTAGCGCGCATGACTCTTACCCGGGAGTCTGGGGTTTGAAGCCCGCCCGGGCCCTCTTCACCTTGCCACATAGGCTTTGACTAATTATGCGTTGAATTATGCAGTTGCATAATTACATTTTTCTGGGGGGACTGATCCTCCAGAACAGAACCCAGCAAGGACCCAGGCCTGGTAATCAAACCCAGAACCTTCTTGCCAAGACATAAGTGCTACATGACCGTGCTGCTCCCCTAAACACAGAGATCATTTGGGTTTGATAAACCCATTAGATTTCTTAAATAACATAATTAATCATAATAAACACACTACTATACCAATTGTTTATATGGTTACTGGAATTATGGTACTGGATTTAGGTTTTAGACACAACAAATACTTGGTTAGATACAGACAAAGTTCATGATTTCAGTTAAAAAAAGGTCTTTCCCAACAATATTTCATGGAAGAGTGTCTTGTTTACATTACTGTGCTGGTGTCCAGTTTCACAAATAAGTTACAGTAACTTAAATGCAAACAGTCAACATCAAATTCTTTAAACTCCAATTGATGTCTTTTTTTTTTAGGTTTGCATGCTTTAATTTAAACACAATATTGACCTGTTTGATCATATTGTGAATTTGATAATTTGATGTTGAATTCAAGTAACTTTAACTGTAGATAAAAAGTAAGCAGCTTCTGCCTTTTTGCCCTGAGCAGTATCTGCAGGTATATAGCTAGTCCATATTGGTGACACCAATAAGAGAGGTGAAGAGTCTGACAGGTGAGGAGAGGAAAAAAAACAATTGAAGAGGGAAAAAACATTTCTGTGTATAAATAATATCAGTTATAGTCAACATGTGAATAAAACCCTCAGGAAATCACATAAAATTAGAATAAGGTTAAAGTTCTAGTTTTATGGAGTGACACAGAGATGCAGGTCAACCTACAGTAAGGTCTCTCCCTAGAATTTCTTCACATCACCAACAAAGATCTATCTCAGTTCTCCCGCTCCAGGACGCATCAAATCAAATGTGTGATTCTTTTTTTTTTTCTTTTTTCTGATGACAATGTGCTATCGTTGTTGACAACCATGTTTTTCCATTCTCCCTCTGACAGTTTTTCACCACTAAATATTCACACTGCTGACATGTGCAGACCTGTCAGCTTGTGTTAATTTTTCCACTGCAAAGGAAGGGAGACAGAATTTTACTTCCCCTATTGTGCGAGCATCTTCCTTTTGAAAAAGTTAGCAATATAAAACCGGAGTTCATCCAATCTCGACTTTTTCCAAAGTTCCTGTTTATGAGTGGGGAGAATTAATTAGCAATTGCAGCTGTATAATGAGCTGAAGGTTGTTACCCAAATGGGAGACATATTGGATGAACTCTATTTCAGATCAAGTAATTGATCTTCTTCTATTTGGATGTTCTGTTGTGAGTCATTTTGAAATCTGTATCAGGCCATTGACATTGTCATTAAATTAAATTAAATTTAATTTAATTTAATTAAATTGAAAATGAGAGAGCAGTATAGACAGAATAAGTATGGGCTATAGTTGTTAATATGTTGCTTAAACACACTTATTAATTCACAGATACTGTATTTTCAAATTAATTAATCAATTTAAAAAAGAAAGAAAGAAAGAAAAAACAGGAGGAAGACAACCAGGATCCAACATTTCCATTATTTTTTGCAGCAAGTGTTGAAAATGGATTCATCCACATGTCCTGAAGCAATGCCAACACTTGAGAGGACAGTTGCTTCAGTGATGCTGTGAAAGGTGAAAAAAAGGTTTTTACATTATTTCTGAGAAAGAGAAAGTTGCCCTGACAACAGCAAGTACATGACATCCTTCCCTCAGACTGCACATGAACTTTTACAGTCATCGCTCTCTCTTTTGCTTTTTCCTGGCCTGCATTTGCAGGCAGCGCTTCAGGCTGAGACGAACACAAAGGTAGAGCCCCAATTTAACATGTCTGAAAAACTTAAGCATCCGGACTGAGAGTGTGCGGTCACAAACTTAGAGGGCAGACACAGCTGGAGATGGAATCATTCTAAGTGCAGAGAGACAAAGAAACAAGTGAATAACTTTAATTAATGCCAGAACCAGAACTGTGCTATTGTTTTATTCACTTTAATCCACATTGCTTTTCTATTTCTGCTTCAGTGCATTAACAGATGAAGGGTATATTTTAAAAGTCTCTCTAAACAAAAGGTCTTGGTCCTCTGATTAAAGAGTGAGTCAACACAGGATGATAACAGTTACCTACAATATTAGAGAGAAGAATTAAGCGTTGCATATTCTTGGTGATAGTCACATGGCCTGTAGTACTGAAGGATTTGTGACAATGGCAATAGCGACTTGCCAACCACCGTCCCTCTTATTTCCAACTGCACCGTTGAAAGTGTCCAGATAACAGGGCTGCTGGGAAAATATCAGGTAGTCAATCCGCTGAATTCACGAGGGAGATGGGAAAAATGAAACGAGCTGAGGGAAGTGGAGATGACAGACAAGAGTGTATGAAAGGGAGGTGCACAGAGGTCTTTACCGCTGCTCAGAAATATGACTGAGGGACGTTCTCTCAGTGTCACGTATTGGTGCGACGGATCCTCTCTGATCCTGCAATAAGTGAAGCTCCCCACATGTCCTTGCAAAAAGTGGTGATATGTTTTCATTTTTTACACAAATGTAATAGTTGTAGCAAATTGTACATTTCTCAGCTTCCTGTGCAAGTGCCTCTACAGTTGATCTTTATTAAAAACATCAACACAACAGAGCCAGAAACTGTAGCAATAATCACATGTGCTCAGGCTACATTATAGTGACATGAGATTATTATTTTTAATGATGTTTTTGGCTAAATCAAGAATGTAGTTCTTAACGTCTGTGTCTGTTCAAGCCATCTTCATTTCTCTTGTGTAATGCATCGTGGTTTATACACAGGCAGTTTGTTTAAAATTCTCAAAGTAGTCGCCAAAAATTCCGTTTCTCAGTTTCCTCTCCCTGTGTTTCATGATTTCATGTTTAAAAGACTTCCAGCTGACTTTGTACATCTACATAGCTTTGATCTGATTGATCTGTGATGTGGATATTACCAGTGTTAAATCTGTGTAATTTACAATGTGTGCGGTGGGTGCCTGTGTGTGTATGTGTGCTCACTCACGAGCAGCTGTGAGGGGAAAATAATTATCAGAGCTCCAGAGGAAAGTAGGCTACAGTGTGGATCAGTCTTTCTCTGCGACTGTTTTGCTCAGTTTTGGACTTTATTCTTTATCATGTCTGTCAGTTTAGACGGATGCCATTAGTCTGACAAAGTTTCTGCTGATTTTTTGTGAACTAAGTGAACTTTTGCTTAACAAACAGATGACAGGAAAAAAAAAATGTTGCAATGATCTGAAGCTGGGAAAACACACACGTCACAACCATAATGATGAAGAGATCCTTTTCCAAATCAAAACTAATCAGAAACTACTTGTGGAGCAGCATGGCGCATAATGGTCAGATACAATAGACCAGCCATTGTATCTACTGAAGGAATCAAGGCCTGGGGCGTCGCTGTAAAAGGAAATTGGTGGGAGGATTTCGCACAATACTGAGCTTGTCGGAGAGAGACTGTTATTCCACCAGGCTT
Source organism: Trachurus trachurus (assembly GCF_905171665.1). NCBI lineage: Eukaryota > Metazoa > Chordata > Actinopteri > Carangiformes > Carangidae > Trachurus > Trachurus trachurus. The sequence continues at coordinate 17,961,534 of NC_139908.1, read as the reverse complement.
TGTGCTTTTCGACCGGCTGCTGTGGTAATCTGGGAGAGAGTCATTTCTATGCTATGTCACTGCCGACCGTGTTTTTGATAAGACTTGGGAAGAGCTGCTGTGCAAAACGGCAGTATTATTATCAGCATACAATACAAGATGTGTTGTGACTCAAAATCCTACATCTGTATGCTGCTTTATGTGTAATGGTATGTTGCACATTAGACTTGCTTTACATAAACAGTTGCAGTTAAGTCGTCACAAGGATTTTATGTCTGTGTAAAAATAATAGGCATACAAGTTAAACTAATTGATTCATAGATAAATAAAAAAGAGCAGATCGGTGCTCTCCTAGCTGCCGTGACTAATTAAAAATAGTAGTGTTATTTTTTATTTATTTTTTTTAGAAAAACTAAGCACTGTGTAGAACTCAGAAGTACTTACATGGCCATGAGGATTTTTTTTCTTTCTGCCAACCACCACTCATTACTACTAATTTTTCAGCCTTTTTCTTTCTTTTTCTATTTCACTTCGTTCTTGGCCACTAATTGGACAGGCCATAAATACCAAAGTTTATAGCTGGTCCAGGAAGATAATTGGTCAGAAGTCTACAGTCTGTGCCCAATGCTGTACTGTATTTGCCTATAAAAAGAATTAGAAATGAAAGTAAAAGCAATGGCACAAAAATGGAAAAAGGAGAAACAGCATGATATGTGGGATGTGATGTTAGAAAGTATTTTTGCAACAGAAGTGGAGTGCAGAGCGAAAAGCTCCTCTCATGTTTCCTCTGTGTATCTTGGTAGATCGCTTCAGGCCAATGAATTAACTCTGGTCTGTTGTCTGATTGGGGTTTTCGCAAATGTACACACACAGATTTGGTTTAATCAGGGCCAAGCGATGCATCCAGACCAAAGAAGGATGGCTCACTCAGCCATCAATGGTGCCCATTCTTTCTATCACCATATGTGCTGCATTATTGCTCTCAGTCAAGATGTGTCTAGCCAAACGCTTCCTTTTGGCACAGCGAGGTCCTGTCGCTGCCTGCCAGGTACACAATTGGACAACAAGACATGGCAAATGGCCACTGACAAATGATAGTCTCTTGCACGTGTTGTGTAGGACGGGTGGCTTTCAGTCCCACATGACGGACAATAGAGTTGTCAAAATTTTCAGATTTGTGAGAGTATTCAGAATTCAACTGTATTTTTGTGAAAAAGAAAAAAAAAACTGCAGTAGAACAGGAATTGTGCGTCTCCTTAAATTAAGTGTCCGTATAGATCAGACATGTGGGTGGATGTTCTGTCAAATGTTGTTTATTCTTCAGCTAATTACAGTGATGGAGAAAACTTGTCCTCACTATACATGCTGCCTACAACGTATTTATTCTGGCATTTATGATTAATTCAGCGCTGCAGTTGAGTATCCTGTATTTTACAGCTTTGGTAAAAATTAAGAGACTACTCCAACAATTTTCTTCAATCAGCATCTCTACATGTATCCTATAACAGCAGCTCATTCCAGTGTCTATTGAATTTCAACAGAAGCACACCTCATTCTACTTAATCATACTAGTGATCACCTGAACCTGGTCATATTTAATAAGGAAGAGTATAAAAACCACTGCTGTGATTAAAAATTGGTGTTATTCCACCAGTGTTGATTTTTGAACTTTTCCTAAGTTTAAAATAATAGTGCTGTGTTATTTAAAAATGAATTTGAACTTGTTTTCTTTGCATTATTCAAGGTCTGAAAAAACTGCATCATTTTTGTTATTTTTACCAGTTGTCATTTTCTGCAAATAAATGCTCTAAATGACAATATTTTCTTTTTCAAATTTGGGATAAATGTTGTCAGTAGTTTATAGATTAAAACAAAAGTGTTCATTTTACTCAAACACATACCCATACATAGTAAAATAAGAGAAACTGATCATTTTGGTCTCTTATTTTTTTCCAGAGCTGATATTGAGTATACTGTGTGCCCACCTTTTACCTGTAACACCCTGAGCTGAATGAATTAATGTAACCCTCCATCACGTCACAAGTTATTCCCACAAAGTCATTTTCACAACCGCAAAAGCACATTTACTGCAATGTAAGTAATTCAATAATCCAAAAAAGTGCTTAACAATGGAGTTCAGAAGTTTGAAATGCCTTTCCTCAGTGGGCAGCTGGGGCTAAGCCTCTGTGGTGGAAAGAGACAGCTAGTCAGCAGGGGGGACAGAGTGACAGACGTGTGAGGACCTAAAATGTCACCACGAGGGGGGGAGGAAACGAGCCAATTAGAGACTACCTGCCCAAAGGCCTGTGACCTCCAATCAAATAGAAGTTTAAAGGTCATTAAAAGTTCAAAAGAACCCATCCACAGAGGTGCAAGAAATGGCTGACAATCTTGTGGTCTCTGGTGTCCTGTGCGTGTTAGCTTTGGGGTGAATTTGAGAGTGAGAAGGGCATCAGATTTGCTAGTGTCTTGAGCTATGATTGTGAACTCAGTGCAAATGATCCCTGGTCGGGCTCACCTTTCTGAGTGTTCATTATCCAGTCAGCACTCCCTTCCTGGTCAGCCAGATTTAATATGAGCTGGCAGAAAAGCTTTAAAATGGAGAATTCTGACTCTGTGTCCCCACAGTGACTCTGAACAAGTTTGATGTCTTATATATTACACTCCAATATTTGTGACATTTGAGCATCAAGACTGTGTTGTTGAACATGAGGTCTGAACTTATTCCAATCTGAATATTAGGCATAAGTTGTGATAGGAAATCAACATCAAGGGAGTTTGAACTATTTAAGGGACAAAATTGTGAACCAAATGGATTTACTTTTTATGAATTACATTTTGATTCACTTGCAGGTACTCTTTACACTTGGATTACTTAAAAGATGGCATGAAATATGTAGATACTACTGGTATACCGGAACAGAATTGGTAAAATATGCATTAGTATTTTTAATTTTTGTGTGAGTGTGTAAAAGAAATCACAAGAAATGGCATTTTGAATAATTTCATCTTATGTCTTATTCGCAATAAGAAAGGAAAAGTTATTGTGTTCATTTAAAAGCAATTGTTTCTCACTTAGAGATAAGTTGCATTTATAATATAAAAGTGATTTAACAAAATAAATGAAATAATGAAAGTTTCTCATTTATGTGGAGATGTGTGGCTGCTTAGTGTCTTTCCTAATAATTTGAATTAAGCAATTAACATATCAATTAATGAATTTGGTTTACTGATTTTTAGAGGCATATTTGTCATGAGGGGGTCTTTTTTCTTTTCCATTTAGTTGGATTTCTGTGTTAACGTTTTTAGAATTGTGTTGGCCTGTGAAATGTAATGATTGGCAATTATATGGATGATAACTCAGCCCTGCTCTCTAAGTAGCAAGCCACATGGCAGACTGAGTGATCAGGATGCAGGACAAAAAGCCAAGGGAGGAAAAGCCTGCACTTCTATCTGCTCAGAATTAAAACATTGAACAAATAGCATTCAACAACCACAAAATCTGATTTTTAACTTCACGACTTAAACTGACAAGAGGAATGGATCCTCTTGACCCTAACCACACCAGAAATTAAATTGGGGGTGGGTGTATCAGACTCCCTTGATATCTAAAAATCTAATTATGCATTAAATCTGAAAATGTACATTTAGGAAAGCCCAGCTGGGTGTGAATTTTATTTGGCCAGAGCGCTGCCAAATGTAAATGGTAATTCTGAGAAAAAAGCTGATGAGAGTGAACACACTGTGAAGCTACAGGCAAAAACATTCACCATCAGAGACTCACAGCTAGAATACAAATGACACCAGATGTTCGCTGTCATTGTGGAGCGACAGCACAGTCCAAGCCAAGCTAATATGCATATACGGTGAGTGAAAACAAGGGAAGTCACAGCTTGTGAAGATCTGGTTTTTATAGCAATCGCCTATTTAACACTGATAAATGGCTTTATGTTGCACTGAATTCCTGGTTTAAACAGTAGGATGTCCACCACACTCAAAATGTACTGATGTCAAAGCATTAACTGCACACAATTAACATTCATTCTGTCAACTTTCAGTTCTGTGTGGATGAGTTTCTCTGCAAGATCTGTTCCATGTAGCCTTCAGTATAATTTCACCAAAAATGAGGCATTTGGTTTGTCAAGTCAGCCTTCTGCTGACTCCGGGAAAAGTTTTGATGACTGATGTTCCGCATGCAGTAACTTTTACACTCATAAAAAATGGTTACATTTTTGCAGACTGTATTATATTTTACTGCTGTCTCAGCTCAGTGAACAAAAACAGACTTAGCCTGTTGGCCTGTACTAAACAATATATATGTCAAAATGCCAAAAGAGTGAACTCACCGTATAATGGGAAACTCTATTTTGTTTGAGGTTGTTGTATTGCTATTGATATTTCTTTGACTTTAAAAGTGCATTTACTGTGTACATGTCCAGTGTTTTCTAATAAATAAAACTTATCATTGCTGATTAAACTTGATAATGTGATACAAATAGAAGCAGATATTACTTCATCAGCATAAGACATGCTGTGTTCATGGTTGACAATTGCTGACCAAAGAAAAATGTCTGGGCTGATTTTTCTCCTATATTATAAACATTTGTTGGAGGAGAAAGTTTATCATTAATTTCTTCAAATGAAGGAATTTATCTTTAAGGGTAAGTTTTTGTCTTATTTATTTATTTATTTTGTCTTTTGTTTTAGTCAGACTTGGACCGACATAGCAGATCGGAGGCAAACAGATCCAATTCATGGGTTGCAGTGACGTCACGTCGAAGGGACCGCCGCCATATTTGTGTCCTATTTGACAGGTCTTCTCATATGACAGTATGCAAACCGCAGGATGGAAATGACAGTTTCTTGACAAAATGACAGGGTTTCATACATCCTGTCTGGGTTTATATCTCTATAACAACAGACAAACTCTATATTATCCCACTTATTACACAGTTTATGAATTAATTAATTAATTTGAGACGTAATGTTGATCAAAGTCCTTAGTCCGGTCACTTCTCCGCTGTTTGCTCCTCACCCTCCCCCCGGTCGACTCGTGTGTAGTTGTTTTCAACGAGCTTTTGATAATCAATCAGTAGATTGATGAATTATCATGTAAATATTACGATGTGCGCATTTATGTCGTCCTGTCTGTCATAAGAGATTACGGTTACGGGACACGTTTGTGTCATGGACTCGCGGTGGCACAGACACAGCTGGTCACAGCTGTGACACTGCGCTGGCCCGTCCGCTCTGTCCGCTCTGATCGCAGGTTTGGTTTCCAGCAGCGGTAACAAGCTACAAGTCTAACAAGCTCTAACAAGCTACAAGTCATTTTTCTAACATCACAATTAGTCTGAAGCTGGTAAAAATGAAACACAAGGTAAAAATCCTTGATAGTTCTTCTGCCCTGTTCCGCTGATCAGAGCGGCGTCCCTAGCAACGGCCCGTTTTACTTAGCAACGGTTTGTTATACAGAAATAAAAGACCCTAAATGCAGAATCAGTGAATAAGAAAGTAATCAAAATGCAGAATTCAATATATCCATGTTATTAAAAAAAAAAGTGAATCCCCACTTTTTGTGAGACTTGTCACAGCCCATGCTGCCACTGATAGACTGCCTGCAGTCAACTATTTATTCCGCCTGTAACTTAACGTCTTTTGGGATGGAATAAAACTGCAGTCCGGGGTTTTTTTGGCGACTGCTATCACAGTCAACAGCACAATATAATCCCGGCATCTTTCAAATAACGTCAATTTTCGGTCTCTTGCTGATTTGCTCCTACTACTCCACTTGTTCTGGTAACGTGACATGCTGTGATCTGTGCCCAGATTGCCCTGATTCGGACACAAATATGGCGGCGCAGAAACACAGTGACGTCATGTGAATCTAATGAATAGATGGTGTTTATTAACAGGTCGGTACACGGGAGGTCAGTCAGAGAAGTACAAAAACACTAGGCAGAGGCAGGTAAAAAAACAGGCGAGGGTCAGTACCATAAACCAGGTGACAAAAACGACATTGTAATCAGAACACGAGGGAAATAACTCAAGGAATAAAGCTGGAACGCTACAGTCAAAGACACAGAGAAACTGTCAGACACATGGGGAGAGTGGGTATAATCACAAGAGGAGGGATGAAGACACAAGTGATGACAACTAACAATCAATACACACAGGGAAACAAAATAAAAGACAAACAGGAAGCACAAGACAACAAAAGAACAAATCAAACTTTACGGGCCATGACAGTTTTCATTTGTCATCATTGTCAAATGACACCTTAGTTGTTGGCATTTGAAAGCAGTATAGGCATTCTATGTAGTTAATCATCTATCAAACAGATGTATTTTGGAGGTGGTTTCAATTTTTAATCTTAATCTAAGTGTGATAGTGGAGCTGCTATTTTGCTTACATTGGGACGATGGATTTAAATTAAAAGAACATCAAACAAAGTTGGAGTTTGTGTGTGTGGTGTGTTGGGGGGGGGCAGAGAGATTTAGTTTAGAGTATTAAGCTGTTTTCTCAATTGTCTTCTCATTCCCACTGATGCTCATTCTCTCAGTTTCTCTATCTGTCAGACACAGAGGGTACGGACAACTGCATGTTAATTTCATGCATGTTACACCCATGCCAGAGTAAACGCAGCAGAGGGTAAGGGAAAAGTGGATCCAATGCATCAACCTCTTCATACTGCGTCACACACTCAATTTTGTTCAGCCACTTCCACCTCTTGTCGTTCATTTCCTCTCCAAGCAAGTATTTCATTAGGAGAAGAACTCAAATTCTTTTTTCTTGTTTTTCGGTGACTCTCCTCTGAGCACTTATTTCTTATTCCTGACTGCTGAGTGACTGCTGCTCCACATTTAATAATTCATGAAATGCAGAAGGTAGTTACAAAATGAAATTGTTTATCTCCATCCTGTTTGTGCCACACAAGTGTTAGGCCAGGAGAAGCAAACCATTTCATGTCCCTCCCCCCCCCACAAATCAGTGTCAGAGTATATGTGACCAATATGTGACCACCTTGGTTGTTGATAAAAGCATCACTTTAATTTGGCACATTACCAGGTGTACATTTGCCTTGTGACCTTGTTGCAAGTGAATGCACACAAAGAAGTAAATATGGTAAAAGAAGAACCAATCAGGATTTTTGATAAAGCCACGAGCACTGATCTTTGATGCATGCCATATGGCTTCAGAGCCACTGAATATGTTACAAGTTATGAATATAGCTACTGCATACACTTGAGGTGTGCTTCACTGAATAAAAGTCTCAGATGAGTGCTCAACCAAAAATAACAATCTTAGAAGAAGGCAGAACACCAACTTAAAAAAATAAATAAATAAATGAATAAAACAAGAAGATGGAAAAGTGTTACTCTCTACAGTGGACTCCATTACCTTGAGGTATTTTGTCCTTCACACTTTATCAGTGAACAAAATACCTCAGTCAGATAAAGGTAATCTCAGGTGAAGCTAATGATTGACATATGACATGTGAGATGACACTGGTGTAGCTAATAATGATTATGGTTTGTTGCCATGTGTTACAGTGATTGATGCCAGGGAGGCAATGCAAATAGCTGAAGGCTCAATAAATTAGGGGGAGTCACAATTACTGACCTATCTCTACTAAAACTATTCTGAGTTTGTGATTGTTGTTCTTTACTTCTAACCTTTAGTAAGCTGCTTCTAAACCTAATTTCTTCCCACATTGCAAACATAATAGTTTTTGTTGTTGTTGTTGATGAACTGAAAAGTTACACCAGCAATGTTTTATGTTGTTTACTGAATGAAAAATGCTCAAAGCTTTGTTTTGTTTTGTTTATGAACTGAAAAATTAATCTTCAAATCATAAAAGTAAACACTATTGCGTTTATTGGGAAGTTGCAAATATCTTATTTTTTCGGCTAATGCATTTCTGAGTTAACTGGAAAACAACATGGTGATGTTTTGGTTTGTCCAATAATTTTAATGTAATATCAGCTATTGACATTCAGGCATACATCCTGTTTTCTTTGTGAAAGGAACCCTAAACTGAATGAATGAATGAATGAATGAATGAATGAATGAATGAATGCACATTAAAGCCATGAAATCAGTTTCTTCAGGCAGGGAATAAAAAACAAATTTGTTGCTGGTTGGGAAAATGCTGACCCTTTGTGTAGGGTTAACCATGTATAAACTTTTTTTTTTTTTTTTCTCCTAAGATACTTTGATTTGTCATAGCAATGGGTTCAGTTCAATCAGACTAACAGTGTAGGAAATTGGTCCAGTTTTAATTATTTAGTTTTTTTAAAAATTATTATCATTACTCTTTCATTAAAGGCCCCATGCTGTGCACTTTTCTCTGGGTTTATTTACCTGCTGATATCCCTAACAAAATGTATCATTGGTTTTGAGTACCTGTGATCTGCTTAATATCGTTTATATTGCCCCTTTCTGTTGCCTCTTTCTGGAGTTCTAACAGGCACAGGTCATTTGGCCAATCAGAAGAGAGAATGAGAACCTCTCCTCTGATTGGCTGACTGTTTTAGAGTGGCATGTGGTCGGGCCAATCACAGGCAAGTAACTGAAACCTAAGCTGCATTCATACAAATTGAAAAAAAACAACTGGTCACGGTGGGCGGAGTTACCTTGTGTGTGACATCACAGAAAGGAGGAAGTGCTATCTGCTCGTCTCAAATAGAATGTTCCTACAGATGGGCGGTGTGTGTCTCTCCGTTTATGACCAGTTTGATGCATGGGGCAGTATATACGTGGCCCAGAGACCTCCCCAAGCACCAAAAAATAACCAAAATCACATTTTTCATGCCATGGGGCCTTTAATGTACTGTGAAGTATGAACTATCTATGTTTTTGACTGTAATTGTGTTATGACATCATTGATGACACCATCATAGGAACATAAGTGTTCTGATGATGATGATGGCATAGATGACATCATCAAAATGTAATTGTGTTATGACATCATTGATGACACCATCATAAGAACAGTACATAAGGGAGTGTTCTGATGATGATGTCATAGATGGCAATAGTTCTTTTCACAGTGAAAAAGTGACAAGTGAACTACTGTACTACACCTACTTTGAAAAATACTTTGAAACATTTTTCTGAAAAATGCCTTCCACTGAATCCTCAAAATCATTTCCATTGAAAGAAGGGGATATACTCAACAGCAGTACCTCTTGCTATAGGATAAGGACTTTTAATGGAGAGGGATGCTTTGGTAAAGTCGCCAAATGTCGTGACTTTATCAATGACAACATGGTGGCAATCAAAATCTTCAAGAACAACAAAGATGACAGCGTTGAATCGGAGGTGGCCATCCTAGAAGCAGTCCGGGCTCTTGACCCAGACAAGAAGAACATTGTAGAATTCATTGAGTATTTCAAATTCAATGACCTCTCTTGTCTGGCCTTCGAAATGCTAGACAAAAGCCTTTGGGACCTAATGAAGGAGAGAGATTGGAAGGGGCTGAGTCTCAACGAAATCCGGCCTGTGACCCACCAGTTACTAGTAGCCTTTGAAGCCCTGAGTAAGATAGGAATAATGCACACTGACTTGAAACCAGACAATGTAATGCTTGTCAACCACCAGTATCAGCCATTTAAGATCAAGCTGATTGATTTTGGTCTGGCTCTTCCAGTGGACAAAGCAGAGGTTGGGATGTTAATGCAGGCTTGTGCTTACAGGGCTCCAGAAGTAATACTGGGCCTGCCTTTATCTGAGTCAGTTGATATGTGGGGAGTTGGCTGTGTCATGGTATTCCTGTACTTTGGTCTCAACCTCTTCCCTGCAAACTGTGCATATCGCTGTTTGAAACTTATGTTGCAGCTGCTTGGTGACCTAGATGGTTGCCTGCTGGATTTTGGAGAGTTCACCAGCAAATATTTCACCCAGGATCAGGACGAAGAGTGGAGACTAAAAACACCGAAGGAGTATGAAGAAACAAATGGTGGGAAGTCAAACACCAACAAGTTATATTTTGAAAGCGCCGAGAATATAGTGGATGCAGTAATGTCATTTAAAGAAAGAAAGAGTGATGCTGAGTGGGAGGACAGGATAGAATTTTTAGACCTTATCGTATCTTGCCTGTGTCCCTATGGCAACAAAAGAATTACACCCATGGAAGCCCTAAGACACAATTTTGTAACCATGGCTCACCTGGCATATACAGAGGACTACACCTACGTGGACTCTGTATTTGAACTGATGATGATTATTTCAAATCCGCTTTCAGATGAATCAGAAGATGGCCAAAGTTGTAAAGAGTCCAACCTTTCACTCTCAGCTGGTGAAATTCAAATAATGGACTGTTCCAGTACTGACAGTAAGAGCTCCAGTAGAATTGGTGCTGGTCTTAATGAAGATAGCAAACAGCCAGAAGATGAAGTAGATTGTGATGATGATATGGACCCAAACAAATCACCTGGACCTGCCAAACAAGCAGACCTTTATGATACAGTTAGAGACACAGCTACTCCCCCTAGAGAAGAGCCAGGCCCCATTGCTTCCCACAATAACGTGCATACAGTCGTCAATTATTTGCCAGTCGTCAGTAATGACAGCAGTAATGCCTCCATCCCTACAAGTAGGGCTGCAGTCTTCATCTCTTCAAATGATGGACCTGCAGCCTTCATCTCTTCAAATGATGGAACTGCAGCCTTCATTTCTTCAAATGATGGAACTGCAGCCTTCATCTCTTCAAATGATGGAACTGCAGCCCTCATCTCCTCAATTGATGGAACTGCAGCCTCCATCTCTTCAAATGATGGAAATGCAGCCTCCATCTCTTCAAATGATGGAACTACAGCATCCATCTCTTCAAATGATGGAAATGCAGCCTCCATCTCTTCAAATGATGGAACTACAGCATCCATCTCTTCAAATGATGGAAATGCAGCCTCCATCTCTTCAAATGATGAAACTGCAGCCTCCATCTCTTCCAACGATGGAACTGCAACCTCCATCTTGTCCAATGATGGGACTACATCCTCCATCTCTTCAAATGATTTAACTGCAAACTACATCTCTTCCCACAATGGAACTTCCGTTGGATCTGAAGATGACAACATCAAAACTGTACCTATTAGAGTCCATCTGGAAAAAATATTGCAAAGAATTGGACATTTCTTCCGCAGAGTGGGGAAACAACTGTTCTGTTGTTGTATTTAATGCTAAATTGACTTATTCAAATAGCACTTATCTTGTTTTTTATCTTGTTTTTTTATCTTCTCTTTTATCTTATATTATTCTCTCTATCAATCCCCATTCATCTCTTTATCTCTCTACTGTATTTCTCTATCTTTCTTTTGTCATATTTTCTTTCTACTGTAACAATAAGAGACACAGCTACTCCCCTCAGAGAAGAGCCAGGCCCCATTGCTTCCCACAATAACGTGCATACAGTCGTCAATTATTTGCCAGTTGTCAGTAATGACAGCAGTAATGCCTCCATCCCTACAAGTAGGACTGCAGTCTTCATCTCTTCAAATGATGGAACTGCAGTCTTCATCTCTTCAAATGATGGAACTGCAGCGTCCATCTCTTCAAATGATGGAACTGCAGCCTTCATCTCTTCAAATGATGGAACTGCAGCCTTCATCTCTTCAAATGATGGAACTGCAGCCCTCATCTCTTCAAATGATGGAACTGCAGCCCTCATCTCTTCAAATGATGGAACTGCAGCCTCCATCTCTTCAAATGATGGAACTTCAGCCTTCATCTCTTCAAATGATGGAACTGCAGCCCTCATCTCTTCAAATGATTGAACTGCAGCCTCCATCTCTTCAAATGATGGCACTGTAGCCTCCAACTCTTCAAATGATGGAACTGCAGCCTCCATCTCTTCCAAGATGGAACCGCAACCTCCATCTCGTCCAATGATGGGACTACATCCTCCATCTCTTCAAATGATTTAACTGCAAACTACACCTCTTCCCACAATGGAACTTCCATTGGATCTGAATATCCTGACAACATCAAGACTGGACCTATTAGAGTCCAACAGAAGACCATATTGCGATGAATTGGAAATTTTTTCAGCGGAGTGGGGAAACTGTTCTTATCTTATCTTATCTTTTATCGTATATTATTTTGTCATATTCTGCATTTCTTTCTAACCATTCACACAAATTCACACACAATGTATCACAGTTGTGTGAATGTGTGTGTGGGCAACCTGTTCAATAAAAATTGACTTTAAATATTTAGAATTTGAGACATGATTTGTTTTTTTAATACATGTTATTCTTAGTTTTCTGGATAATTTCTGATATGAAAAATAGACAAACTCATTGATTGAATAAGGTAATTAGTTAGATATTAGCTGTTGTAGATATAAACATTAATCTAAACCGGACATGGATCTTTTACGGCCAATGGACCTGGTCAGGGAAAGCAGGGTTAAAACTCTGAGTAAAAACCTGAACTCTGGGTTGACTAATCCTGCACTGGATTTCAGAACAGTCGATAACAGTTAGTTCAATCAACTCAGCATTCATCTGACCCTGAGTTAAGCTCGCGCATGAGGAGATGAAAAGCCCTCAACAATGGAACATTGGCCACAAGTGAAAAAAAACCTTGCCCCTCCTACTTCCCACCGGTGGAGTGACATATTTATGAATGCTGACGCAGAATATGAGAATTAGCCTACAAAAAAGAAGAAAAAAACAATTCTATAGCAGCTGTGAAAGAACGTGAGCTCTGATTGTTGAATGGAAAATAGCTGAAATATTGTTAAGCTGAAAGTACTGAATGAAGTGGTAAAATGCCTAAAAATAAACTGGTAGCCTCTGCTACTTTCAGCATACAAATGTCATGTGTACCATGAAAAAGGTGTTTCCAGTCAGCAGCACTGTATTGACTGATAGGGTGAATCTTATTTCTCTCCTGTGGTATCCTGACCAGTGAATCGATCAAACCCACCATTGTGGAGGAGGTAATTCTTCTAATGCTGCTCAGCGGAGTCATGACAAGATAAGAGTGAAAGAAAAGAGCCAGTTAATGGGAGAAACGAGATGGACCTGAAGACTTCCCAAGGTTGATGTGTGCAACCTAGGTTCACTGCAATGATTGCTATACAGAATGCTTTTACATTGCCTAAGATGTATACATAAAGAAACTCAGAGAACTGCTTTAAATTTACACATCCCCTGTCTGTGGAGTTTTGGTTCTGTGGGGGCATGACAAAATATCAGATTACTTTGCAATTATGAAAGTATTAACCTGCTTTACTCATACTTTAAATACAGAGTGTAAACGCTCATTTTTAATGTCAGGCAGTGAATGAAAATATGATATGAAAAGAGCTGCTTAGCAGGCATTAGTGAGTGGTTTGAGGTTCACAGGCAGCTTGTATAGCAGCATGAAAAATCACGATGAAGTTGGTGTAATACTGACCTAAACAGTGTTTTCTTTTCCCCTGTGGATCATTCTCTTCAGCCTAGCCACTCTGATTACTACTTCTTCTGTTTTTCTTTTTGCTGTCGACTATCATTGTTTTTCTCTTTTTTATCAATCCATCTGTCTTGTCTTACATTTTGCACATGGACCTGTTTACCTTCAGGTCTTTTGTAATGACCTGTGGAAGAGTTGGTAAACCAAAACATGATGCATTATTGATTCCTGCTATGGAACTCTAAAGTTGTTAATGGCTGAGATGCTATGTGATACATTTAAGTTGTAAATCACAGTCAAACACTTTGCAAAATACCATTGAGGGCCTTGTCAAGAGTAAAGCTGGCAGAAGGGAGTTAATGATTGAGCATTATTCCAAAAGCACTGGGACCACATAAAAGCATTATGTACAAGCTTGGCTGACATCTCTATCTGGATGAATTCCAACACAGAGATACATATTTTGTTAGCCTTTTGTACAGTGCTTGTTTTCAGAGTGGGTCAAAGTTCTGCAGATATGCTGGTAATCATTTCTATAATGTTTACATCATATACAGTTTTCATGCCAAAGCGTCAGGTGACCAGGATATTAATATATCTGTCTGATTTGGAAAAACCATATACCTCTTGATGTTAAACGACTAGGCTATGTACTGTATGTTGCCTAATTAATGTGGTGATATGACTGAACATTTATTCAACTGATGCAAGAGTAGCACTGCCAGGAATGTTACTTATCTCACTTCAAAGACTAACCACTATTGCTATAACTACTTATTGTGCATCCAAAACTTTCACTACTGCACTTACAGGAAAATATGTAATATTACCGTATTTGGTAAGGAGTTCTTAACACCAATAAAATCACACACACCGTTGAACTTACATTACAATAAGTATTTTGTTATTACTCTGAGAGTTTTAGAGTAAAATCTTTAAAATTCAGTTTTTCTAACAACCAGATTATATGTTTTACACTAAGACAATACATTTTGTTCTGATTATTGGTTTTGTTCAGCCATGTCAATTAATTCAAGTTACTCACCAATCATGAATTATTTAACGAAGGGAATTCATAGGCAGATCACTTGCCTTCTGTGTGCTACAGTACATGCACATACATACATACATAAAGTACAGGCCCTATTGTATTGTTTTGCTGACTGTGTGGATATAGTGTGAACACTGAGCAGTCACCACCACTGATAGCTCAAAAACATCCTCTCTGCCTCAAAGAGCAAGGGAGGAGAGGGGTAGACAAACAAACTTCATGGAGAAATTGACAATTCCACATGGTCAAATGACCAAATTAATTTTACAGATGCTTAGGTAGGATCTGGGTGTTTAAGTAAATACTTGACCTAGACATTGGAAATAAGCTCTCAGGACACAACATAAATCTGTATGTTCAGTAGTTCAAATACATTCTCTTTAACTGAAGCTTTTATTCATGAGAAATTGCTGTTTATGTTATTTTTACATTATATTCATTAGAAGCAAATGCTGAAGTGTATTTGTGAAACGAAGCTGCTAATTTCTCGATGGGTTTATTTTGTTGAGGGCTTGTAAAATCAAATGGTTATATCATATAGAGACATACATTAGAGTATTTGATGAGAAAGTACACAATGATCTCACATCAATAACAGTTAAAGGTTTTAACAGCTTTTCAAAATATACCATAAATAAAAAGATTTGTGAGCTATTTATTTCCTATACCATTTTGAATTCAGTTGTACAAAAACTTTTCTTGTTTTTTTTCCTTTTTCTTTTTACAGTGTAAACTGAGATTGAAACAGTGAATAACTGATGACAGGATTCAGCTGAAAAAGGTTGAAAAGTGCCTTTAAAGAACCTTTGGAGATAGAAAAAAAAAGTTTATTGCAATAAAAAAGTGAGAAACTGAACCAGAAATGGGTCATAATGACAAACAGACAGTGAGCAACAATCAAACACACAAATCTGAACTGTGGACAGCCTGTAGCATCAACACGTTCTCACCCCCAGTGCGTCAACAGCCTGACGAACGGTCACTGTCCCTCCTCGTCACATGCCTGACTCATTAGGTGCCCGTTTTTCGTCAGGTTTTGACGCGCTCGGCTTTCAGTTGATTCTAATGCAGTTCCCTTCGCGGCGATATGTGACGCTCAGAGCAAGTGATCCAGCCGACCCGGCTGGTGGCTGCGGCACTGACGGACGCTGTGAGCAGAGGAAAACTTTTTTTTTTTTTTTTTTTTTTTTTTAACTTTTCCTTAAATCTTTATTGAACCTGATGCTGCTGTGTCTGACGTAGCTTTCGGCAAGGACGTCCTTTCGGTTATTTATTTATTTATTTATTTATTTAGTGATCATGGTGTTTGGTGCAGAATAATCAATCAATAAATAAATAAATTACGTCCTTGTCGGAAGCTGCGTCAGACCAGGAGGGGGGGGGGGGGGGGGTTGTGGATTCTACAGGTGAAGACCACTTCCGCGTTCAAAAAGCTGCTCTGTTTAATCAATATTCTGAAGAAAGATCTGATTATTAGCCATAACGCTGTAACCATCCAAGGAAGACTGTGTAACAATATTATGTGCTTCTGCTGAGTCCAAAAGCCCTGTGTAATATCAACTTTATTTTAAGAAAACACGCTTTGTTTCCAATGTCATATCACAGAGAAGCACTACATTACCCATAATCCTCATATTTATCAGCGACGTGTCTGATTGGTTGAGCTTGCTGTTATCAGCAAATGAAAAAATAAAACAAATTGAGCTTATATTATTTTCTTAGTAACTAAAAGGTCTTAACATCTTTTTTGTTTTCAACATTGAATAAAAAAAGGGTGCTATATTGTTAAAATTCAACAATAAAGTGCATAAAAGTTGGCTTGACTTCTTTCTTTTTTTCTTTTTTTTCATAATTTTCACCAGCATCTTTCTGGTCCACATCACATCACATTTATTGTAATTTTTAATTCAATGAGTGACATTTTATTTTTTATCTGAAAAACATTATTATGAATTCAAGGGTCAGAGGTCACTGATTAGTGTTAAATTTAACCTTTTTGACCCTGTTTCCTTGAATAAATCACTAAGACTTTGATGCGGGAAGCTGAGATTTTGATTTGATTTTGTTCAGAGCACTAGGGACAAAGTTTCTGTAGAATTTCAGACCTGTCGGACGTCCAGAAGGGTCACAGCTGACTGTCCAGGCTCGTTTCTCGGCCTTCAAAGCCTAGATTTAGAAGCCTTTTGTCTAATAACGTCTACATCCTTGGGGTTATAAGGCTGAAAGTTTCATGCATTTGTCCGGGGCCTAAGGCCATCCACCATGTGCAATTTCAAACCCGTGCGACCTTCACAAGTGTCAAAGGTCGCTGATCTGTGACCTTTTTGACCCCGTTTCCTTGAATAAAACACCAAGACTTTGATGCAGGAAGATGAGCTTTTAATATGTGGTCCAGAATGTCTAGTAGATTGTGTGTGCAAAAGATTCAGAGCTCTGTGACATTCAGAAGGGTCACAAATAGCCAAAAAGCAATGCTCCTTTCTCTGACCTCATATTAAAGGAGAAATGCAATTCTTTAATAGCTTCCAGATGCTTTGGCCTATCAGGCTGAATTTTTAGCTAAAGGAGCTGGTGTACGATCAGGAAGTAGGGGAGCTGTGCATAAAGCCAATTGGTAAGTGTCAAAGGTCACAGGGGTCAAACATCAAAGTGAATCCAGCCATTCCTGCTTTTTCTCAACAAAACATACACGCTTTAAGTTATCATCATGAAATATTAATAGGTTGTATATCAGAGAGTCCTCTATCAGAATATTTTGGTCCCGTTGCTCTAGGGGCCCCAGGGGGCCCCGGGGGGCCACTTGGCTTTCCCATGCTCCCACAGAGTTGGGTCTCGGGGTGATGGATAAGGGCCTCACCATGAGTCCACAGGCCAAGTTTCAAGTGATTTGGTCGGTTTCTATGGGAACAGCGGCCTCAAGGATACAGAGGAATGCGACTGTTTGAAGCCCCGCCTCTCGAAAAGTAATGGCTCAATCAGGACCAAACACACATCTACGCGTTCGTCTTGGGCCCCCGAACCATATATTACGAAATCAGAACTGTACGACTTTTGGAAATGTGTTTTGTCTATTTCGGCTTTTCAGACTCAGAGTCTGTCAGACTTAAAGCGTGAGAGACCCTCTTAGTCAGAAAAGCCAAAATAGACAAAACACATTTCCAAAAGTCGTACAGTTCTGATTTCGTAATATATGGTTCGGGGGCCCAAGACGAACGCGTAGATGTGTGTTTGGTCCTGATTGAGCCATTACTTTTCGAGAGGCGGGGCTTCAAACATTCGCATTCCTCTGTATCCTTGAGGCCGCTGTTCCCATAGAAACCGACCAAATCACTTGAAACTTGGCCTGTGGACTCATGGTGAGGCCCTTATCCATCACCCCGAGACCCAACTCTGTGGGAGCATGGGAAAGCCAAGTGGCCCCCCGGGGCCCCCTGGGGCCCCTAGAGCAACGGGACCAAAATATTCTGATAGAGGACTCTCTGATATACAACCTATTAATATTTCATGATGATAACTTAAAGCGTGTATGTTTTGTTGAGAAAAAGCAGGAATGGCTGGATTCACTTTGATGTTTGACCCCTGTGACCTTTGACACTTACCAATTGGCTTTATGCACAGCTCCCCTACTTCCTGATCGTACACCAGCTCCTTTAGCTAAAAATTCAGCCTGATAGGCCAAAGCATCTGGAAGCTATTAAAGAATTGCATTTCTCCTTTAATATGAGGTCAGAGAAAGGAGCATTGCTTTTTGGCTATTTGTGACCCTTCTGAATGTCACAGAGCTCTGAATCTTTTGCACACACAATCTACTAGACATTCTGGACCACATATTAAAAGCTCATCTTCCTGCATCAAAGTCTTGGTGTTTTATTCAAGGAAACGGGGTCAAAAAGGTCACAGATCAGCGACCTTTGACACTTGTGAAGGTCGCACGGGTTTGAAATTGCACATGGTGGATGGCCTTAGGCCCCGGACAAATGCATGAAACTTTCAGCCTTATAACCCCAAGGATGTAGACGTTATTAGACAAAAGGCTTCTAAATCTAGGCTTTGAAGGCCGAGAAACGAGCCTGGACAGTCAGCTGTGACCCTTCTGGACGTCCGACAGGTCTGAAATTCTACAGAAACTTTGTCCCTAGTGCTCTGAACAAAATCAAATCAAAATCTCAGCTTCCCGCATCAAAGTCTTAGTGATTTATTCAAGGAAACAGGGTCAAAAAGGTTAAATTTAACACTAATCAGTGACCTCTGACCCTTGAATTCATAATAATGTTTTTCAGATAAAAAATAAAATGTCACTCATTGAATTAAAAATTACAATAAATGTGATGTGATGTGGACCAGAAAGATGCTGGTGAAAATTATGAAAAAAAAGAAAAAAAGAAAGAAGTCAAGCCAACTTTTATGCACTTTATTGTTGAATTTTAACAATATAGCACCCTTTTTTTATTCAATGTTGAAAACAAAAAAGATGTTAAGACCTTTTAGTTACTAAGAAAATAATATAAGCTCAATTTGTTTTATTTTTTCATTTGCTGATAACAGCAAGCTCAACCAATCAGACACGTCGCTGATAAATATGAGGATTATGGGTAATGTAGTGCTTCTCTGTGATATGACATTGGAAACAAAGCGTGTTTTCTTAAAATAAAGTTGATATTACACAGGGCTTTTGGACTCAGCAGAAGCACATAATATTGTTACACAGTCTTCCTTGGATGGTTACAGCGTTATGGCTAATAATCAGATCTTTCTTCAGAATATTGATTAAACAGAGCAGCTTTTTGAACGCGGAAGTGGTCTTCACCTGTAGAATCCACAACCCCCCCCCTCCTGGTCTGACGCAGCTTCCGACAAGGACGTAATTTATTTATTTATTGATTGATTATTCTGCACCAAACACCATGATCACTAAATAAATAAATAAATAAATAAATAAATAAATAACCGAAAGGACGTCCTTGCCGAAAGCTACGTCAGACACAGCAGCATCAGGTTCAATAAAGATTTAAGGAAAAGTTAAAAAAAAAAAAAAAAAAAAAAAAAAGTTTTCCTCTGCTCACAGCGTCCGTCAGTGCCGCAGCCACCAGCCGGGTCGGCTGGATCACTTGCTCTGAGCGTCACATATCGCCGCGAAGGGAACTGCATTGGAATCAACTGAAAGCCGAGCGCGTCAAAACCTGACGAAAAACGGGCACCTAATGAGTCAGGCATGTGACGAGGAGGGACAGTGACCGTTCGTCAGGCTGTTGACGCACTGGGGGTGAGAACGTGTTGGTAGCATGGAGACAAATATAAAGGCAGTCACTGCGATCCAAGCCAATTTATTTGTCTGCATTAGTATACTTTCATGTATGCTGGTGTCTGAACCTTTCATACGCTGTTTGGTAGAACATAATGTAGAGCCAGAGCAGAGCTGGGGACTGATAAAAATTCCCTGAGGTGCAGGTGTCACTGAGACCAATTGTCGTGGTTCAGCCAGGTCTGCCTCTGTCAGTCAGAAATTCTAGACACCTACAGTATTATGTTACATCTGGTGATTGTTAAGGCCTCTGCACCTGTTCATTCTCTCCAGGTGATTTATGTGCCCATCATGAAGCAATGTGGTCATACTGAATGGATCAAAAATCCAGAAAATTATACTTTAGACCCGTAGGATTATTGTGTTTTTTTTTGCGAATTTCCAAACCAAGAGCTCCCCTGAACTCCCCTGGGGCTCCACCATTGAGGGGTGCAGCATGGTTCCCAATTCAGACTGGAAACAATTGCAAATGGTTTCAGCGGGGACTGGCCAGTAAGGTCGTCCTACTACTAAAGTCAATCGAAGCAGCCTTCAGGTATAATGGATCCTCAAATAGCTCAGCAACTGAATAACAGTTTACAGGTGCAAAATGGTAATGAAGCAAGAGTTTATGTAAAATAAATGGACAGGGGTACAATTTCAACCACCCATCCATATATTTTAGAATTTGATTGAAGGTGTGTTTAACCATGTCCACTTTCTCTTGGCACAGCAAAGCCGAAAAGACAAAATAAAGCATGGAAAGCCGGAAACTGCAATTGTTCTGACTTAGGTAAAAAAAAAAAAGAAAAAAAAAAACTGGAACAGCCTGAATTTTGATGGAAGCAAATTTGAAATACCACAAACAATCAAGGCAACTCAAAGTTCTACAAATTCAGCTCATGTGTCACCAGTGACCCGCAACGCCTAGTCCTGCTACAGCATGTTGATGTATCGTTTGGTGGTTCAGTATTGATTTTTGAAAACAGCATGCTACTACTGTGGAAGCACAGGATATTAAGATTTAAGCTTTGCTGCCTGCAACTTTCATCATCAATTGTTTTCATGTCAGTTGGAATTCATTCCTCAGCAAGACAGATCAGATCGTCGTGAGAGAAGTGACTGAAGGGATTACACACTTTCCACTTCCACGTCAAACAAGGCTAAAATGTGAAGAACAAATCAAAAATAATGAAGGCCCAAAAATTATGGTCTCTCTGTTTGGTCTAGTAGTGTGTATGACCTAAAACACTCGAGAAGTTTGCTTCATTTGACTAAATCTAAGTTACCTTGACCATGACCATGACCCCCTGTGTATCATGAATCCTCACCAATGTTACTCTCTACTTCTGCTTCTGTTTCTTTATCTGAAGTTAGCAGGCTATCCAGCTGACCCAGCTGGCCCATTTACTCATTTGCGTGTCAGTAGCATCGTCACCCCTGGGGAAATAGCACACTCAGACATGAGGCATATTGTAACCTCTTGTCTTGTAAATAGCTACAGTACTTTACAATTGAAGCTCTTGGCAGGACAGGTGATGTTATTGCTCACAACTATGTAGCAATAGCAAAATTTACAAATAGCTGCTTTGCATAGATTTCAAGCTACATTTGTATCGTCAAACTGTAGAGACTCTAGATGACTGATGCTCATTTAAAGGGACAACGAGGATTTTTGGAAAGCTTAGTGTTTTCACACTACCTTTACCATGAGCCTCCGCGCGCACGGTTAAATTCTTGGACCGGCGCAAGATGGACTTCTTGCCAAGAATGTTTTCATTCATCAAGAATTAAAGTCAGAGGTTCGAAGACGATCAGATACCGTCGTAGTTCTGACCATAAACGCCGATTCGGCGGCGTTATTCCCATGACCCGAAAGTAAGGAAACTGGTCGGCTCGCCCAGCATTTCCACCACTAATAATAATAACAAATAGAGACAAAACTATATATTTATTTATGTGCACAGACTTTTGTGCCGTTATTTTACAGCAGTCTGGTTCCAATTGTGCATGATTTTTTTTAAAAGATGGCCATGGTAGATAAGAGTTCTGTAGATTTGAACAGAGATATATATTTCTGTTGCATTGAGATGTAATGAAAAAACAACCCTCAAGCAGCCTACATGCAGTTGCAGACGAAGTTCTGATATAACCCACAAATGGAGCCATTAACAAGTGTGGGTAACGTAGATTCATCCACATTAATATGAGACTTTTTTATTGTCGCGGAATTTTCGGTTCTGCCAATGGAGAAACTCCTCATTGTCCCTTTAATACTCCTCGTTGTCCCTTTAATTCTAAAATGAGCTAAATATAATATTCACAAAGGAGCGATTTCTTTGTTCAAGAGTTCTATGTTAACATGCAATGTTAATTAGCTTTGTGTTATTTCTACTCAAGTATTAATTTGCCCACTATTTTACACACAAGTCAAAATTGCCTGTCAATCACTGATTAGAATTTTTAATGTGAGATTTCTGACTTTATAAAAGTGCCCATGAAGGAGGTGAGACCCTGTATTTACTGTAGATAAAGCACTAGCACTACAGTAAATGTGATGGTGTTCATCATGCAGCCAAGCTTTTAAGCCATTTAATGGACACATATGATGGACTAACATTCCCCCTGCAGATTGGCCTTTGACTTGCTGCCATAATCAAAATGTATCAGTATAACCACACTCCACCCATAGAGTGATTGGATGAGCTTCGGAAGAGCAGCTTTTTTTTTTTTTTTTTTTTTTGGCCCAAGAGGATAGGGAGAAGCTGCAGTTGTTTCCTAAATACCTCCAATATGGGTGTTGTAGAATGTCACCTAGACTCCCTCCATTTACAATGTCAGCTATTTCTCACAGCCAACTTAATAGGAAAAAAGGGCTCAGCCTCAGCCTTTAAACTTGTGTATTTTTTATTGAATAAACCCACTCAGCAGGTATCTTTGGCAGCACATTAGACTTTTGCTAGTCATTCAGAAAGACAAAGATACTGTTATCACTATTGTCAAAGCAACTGAAATAAATCTTTTTTTTTTCAGATATTCCACACTATTTGCATATCCGCTATACTAAGCTGTTTGCACTGATCAATGGAGCATAGAGTACTTATTTAAGGGATGTAGATACACCCCAGTATGTCTGACTTGACTGATTGCACATTCCTCTGGCTGTGTGAATCAAGATCAAGTTTGAATGTGGATATACAGTAGCTGCCTTCTAATGAGCAGATAGGTGTAGTAAAAGAAAAGTAGGAAATAGAAAGTTTCACGAGTGTGAATTCTACTTAAATTTCAATGACACTAATTTGATTTAATGGAGTGTCTCTGGCATATCAAGTCAAACAATAAACAAGGACAAAGAAAGAGACACAGAAATGAGATGGGCAAAAAGCAATGGGAAGCTATGGGTTGCATAAGGTATAGAGAGCACTAAAGTTCTGATGCTCAGCTATCTTGCACCCCATAGTTTTGTTGTGAGGTGCATACTTTCACTTAATTCCCAAGAATTTCTGCATGTGAAACCATTTGAGATTGAGCTTGGAGTGTACTGTTGGTAGTATAATTTACATGATTTCCACATCTCTTTCATTAGCATTAAAATAAAATAAATAATTGATTGTTGAAGTATTTGGCACAATCATCATACTACGCAGGGGATGTCCGCATAGCAATTAAGGCACAGCAGCTCACAGGATACCATAATATGATGTATTTTTCTCCATTACTACAATCATAGCCATTCTATGGATAGCTCAAACTACATCCAATATTGTGGGGCCATTTTTTTCATGTAAGTAGTTTAATTATTTTGCAAAGTAATTAAATACACAATTTTTCAGAGTGATGCCATAGACCTTTGAACCTGGTGGTTTCAAAGCAGAATGATGGATTGTTTTCAATGTTTCCATCTTGATGAGCCAAGTAATCAGTCAGCCAGTGGTAATGGTAGGCTATGTGTTTTTCAAATTAAAGCCCCATTGATCTCATTAAGTTCCAAAGGTATGCTTCGGAGAGAGGGGGCCCATATTCATGTCCACTCACATCAGCAATAGATGGGGTTCAGTGCACCTGTTCTTGCAGCTTCTACAGTCTACAGTTAAAAGTCTATAATCAGCTCTGTCTGCTTTCAACTGAGAGTTCATTTGCATCTTTGCTCTGTGTTGTTATGATGGTTGACATAGAGTGCCTTCATTAATATTAATTTCCAATCTTGTAGAAAATATTGGTGACATGCAATCCCCTCTTCCTCACAAAACAATCACCAGTTCAGGAAAGTGGGATGGATAGAGACACTCATATGCTATTTGTCTGCTTTTCAGTCATCAAATTTTTAGATCCTAACTCCCACTCATGTGGCTTTGACCTGACATGTGAAAGCTGCCAAACTGGCTGCCAGGGTTATATGACCCAAACAGATTTTGCCAGGAATTCTGGCTCTGAAACCAATTTTGAACTTTCATCGTCTGATCACACACTCTCTGGAAGCAGTGTTCCCCATTAATTTGTTGTTACTTAATATACAGCTTACTGCTCAGTGCAAACAATGAGGAAAAAGGAGCAGAAATCTATGAAAATCCCATTCTGTATTGTATACAGTAAACTGCTAAAAAGTCACCAAACATAGGGAGACAGCCCTCACATATGTTTAATTCACCTGTTTTCCTTCAGGCATAAGATACATTTTCAGATTTACAGTTCACTGATTAACAATTTCTCACTCCTCTTTCTTCTGACATTCAAGGTATTTAAATCTGAAAGAGGTCTATGGTACATTTCCCAAAAGCAATGTTCAATGCTATGTCATACACCACCGGTGAAATTTGTATTCTACATCAATAAAAAACCTTGAATTACATAAGACTATACTGTAGAAAGGCTTTAGGTCACACATTGAGATATCATGTACAGAAAACACACTTTTTACTGATTTGCCACATATACATATACCCACAAAACCATGCACATTATCTCACTCACACAGAGGTATTCAAACACACACATAAAGGCACAGAATCTTGTTATTCTATCCCCATACCTGCCATCATAAAACAATTAACAATCCATGAAATAAGTAAGCAGTGGTACATTGGCACAAATGTTTGCACTTGACAAAAAATGTCCTATGCAAATGTGATGGCCTAAAAGAAGAATTAGCTTCCACAAAGAAAGAAGGAGAGGAGCACACACACATTTCCATAGGGTTGTTTTAATCACTGAATGATAACTGTGGCGAGTCATGCAAATATACCCTCGTTATCTGCAATTATTATCAAGCATTTTTTTTCCAGGTGCTGTTTACGCACCAAATAAGTTCTGTGTGAGTGTGTGCATGTTTGTGTGTGTTTGAATACCTGCATAATGATAGAGCAGGGGCCATGTAATGCACAATTTTAAAGACTTACCTCATAGGGGACTGTAGTGGTAAAGCAGACATCGATTGGGAACATCATTTGGTCCTCTCTTGGCAAATAATGTCATACTGAACTCTAGAGTCTAGACTGTAGTCCTGTCTGGTTTTTAAGGCCTTACAGTAATAAACAAATGTCACTCCACCTAATGATGCCTTCAGAGGGACTTTTGGGGCCTGCCTTATCTACTTGAACCCATGCATACATACAGGCTTATGCTCCTTATTGGCAACTGTGTTCCTCGAGAGACTGTTGTCATCCCTGCACACAAGTCATCCATAGATCGTTCTTGTGGTTTCCTGATGTGGAAGATACTAATTCTACCAATTCTTCAAAAGTCTCTTGAAGTCTTCAGAACTTAAACAAAACTGTTGGTGTTTGTTTGTATATGGAGTCATCAAAGTTGTTGCCATGTGGTTACTGATACCAGCTGAACTCATAATGTTGGTCAAAACATTAGTTTTCTCTGTGGTAACAAACTTTTTTTTGTACCCTATGGTAACATTTGAAAAAATCTAAATTTTCCTCCAAAGACATTGAGTTCCTGCTAAGAATATAGGCTAATCATCAGTTTGCAAACTGGAAGTGACTATTTGTCAGCACTCAGCAGTTGAAAATATATTTTTTAAAATACTGTAGACGTTATTCATAAATGGTATTTCAAGACACTACTACATTTTTTTTATCACTGTAAGCAAAAGAGACAGTGGCAAGCTCAGCAAAATGTTGCTAGTTACAGATTAAATAGGATTATATACACATGGAAATGAACCACAGGGAACGGGAAATGAACAACTGGAAGCTTTCTGTGGCCATTCCTGCTTTTAGCTGATTGAGTAGATCTAACAAAAGCAAGCCCTCCCTAAATCATTGTTCCTTCACAGATGTGGCTGTAAATGCTCTTAAAATGCAACAGGCATCTCACCATGCCCCCTTTCCTCACTTGCCCGGAATCATTTCTGTAATTGCTATAGCCTATGCTCCTCTTTTTAATTTCTTCAAGTGCATCCACTGGACTCCCATTTGCTCGTGGCACGTCTCCCATGGATCATTCTGCCCAGCCCTGAGCTGGAAACCATCTTAATCAAGCATCCTATATCAATATGGTTGTGTAAATCAGAGCAGGCCAGCACTCTCATCAGTCAGAGGCTTTACCCTTACAGGGCCAGTGCAACCCTGGAGATTACAAAGCCAATATCTTAACCAAGGTATTTCACTGGTCTCAAATCATTTTCACTGGTTAATTATTGAGCAGATGTTGTCACTTAGCAGTCTGTCCTTGGGGGGAAATGTAATCGATCTTCATAGTCTTTCTTGTTCAGTATTCTTTTTCCTGATATTCAATGGTTGTATTATCTTGGCCAAGTTCATTTTGACTTTTAATTCCTGCAGTGCTGAAAAAACATAATTGTATGACACAAGGGTGAATGTATGACAGACAGTTAGAAAAATAAATTCCAAAGTCTGTTGAAGTACTGATAAATCAGACAGACATTATTTTTAAATTATATTTGTCTCCACCATCTCAAGCTCAAGGTTGTTTCTGCGCTCTGCATGGACACATTTACACATATAAAGGACTTGTTGTCTTTGATAGCAGACATGGTGCATCCAGCACTGTCTTTATCTAACTTTACTGTAACAAGACTCAATCATTATAATCTCTTAAAGACAAAACTTTGTCCGTGCTTTATAATTAAATTCATTCCATCAATATGCCAACAATTGAATATGTTTAGATTTACGGCAGTATGAACAACTAATTAAATGAAGTCATAATGTTGAAACAAATCAACTTTATTTTTTGTATCTTCAATGTCAACAGTTTCTTATTTGTTTACCTTCTATTTACTTTTCATTAAGGCAGCATCAGGTCTGTGATTGGATCTCCATTTAGCAAAACAAGACTCCTCTCAGGGGGAAGGAAATGACATTAAGAAGGAAGAGTGCAAAATGCCTTTTAATAGTTTGTAATAAGGCTGGGAAGCCAGAAGCTATGCAATATCTATTTCTGCCTAAACCCGTCTGCCCCCTGATCCATGACCAATCTGATCAGTGCAGCTTGCAGGGGAAATAATATGCAAAATGTAATAATCTGTTTAAGCGGCTCTTTGGTTCTCACACTGAAAACAGAGCCATGCATTTCAAAATGGCGGAGAAGTAGCAATAGACAGATAGAGCTTTAGATCTGTTTAACAGAGCCTTCCAACCCCAAGGCGGTTTTATCTTGTTTAAGTCATAAAAATATGTATGAAAGGCTACTAGCCCTGGGTTTTTTTTTCTTTCTTTCCTTACGAGGCGTTTGTGTTCTGTCAAAGTCATTCTGCTGTGTCTAACATCAGTTTATGCTCAGTGGTTGTCCTCTCTGTCTGTGGCCCAGTTACTTTGTTTTTTCTTGGTCTCTGAAGAAAGACGTAGGACCTTCCATATTAAAGAAAGGCTGGCGACACTGAATTTGTTTTACTTTTACGCTCTGAAGTAGATCTAACTTTTTTTTGTTTTTTGGTCTGTATTCTTTCCATTTTATCACTGACACTTATATCACGTTTGTAGTAAAATCATGAAAGGCGTTTCTGCATGCACACAAGCATTATACAAGTTGAATGGAATTTGCCCAGAGCAAAACTGTTGGGACTAAACACAGTATTATGACCTTGAAATAGCTCAGCAGAAAGAGTGAAGGATATATCTGCTGAGTGTAGATCTATGCTCTTGATATGTGTGTAAATTACTGTATCTGCAGTGTGTTAAGCATGTGATAGAATAACAATATAATTTTCCCTAAAGTGTTTTACATATTTAACCGTGGACAAATCAATATCCTGTTACCGCAAACATGAGAAATTCTGAAGGTGTGTTTGGTGCTGTGTTTCAAAATACTTTGGTTTCCTGACTGTGTGGTGTTGCTCGGTGTTGTCTAACAGGCTGCTGACCTGTGTGACTGCCAAAGCCAAGGGCAGGGCATCAATATCCCCACTGGCGAGCAGCTTATATGTCGCTTAGATTGAGCCAAACTAGAGAGCACTTTTTGTTTTGTGGCCTTTGTTTGCAATCATACCTGGTGATGAGGTTTAGCACTTGTTTAAGCCTGGTTGCAGCTGTGCAGTGTTAGAGCTCAGTTCAAGGAATAGCTGGGAAATGTTGCATGCTTATTTACTACCTTGCCTTGGTTGAAACTGATAAGCTGTAGTGGTAGGTGAATTTTTATTACTTTGGGCTAGCTGTTTCCACCTTTATGCTTTATGATAAGCTAATCAAAGTGGCTGCTAGCTCCAGCCTCATATTAAACAGAGAACTGGGAGGCTGGTATTACTCTCAGCAAGAAAGTGTATCATCATATTCCTCAAAATGTCAAATTATTCCTTTAATGTCAGGGTTTATTTAAGACCTTTATTGGTATTTGGACTGGGCTAACAAAAACTGTACCCTCAGTAATAACATGAAATATGGTTCAGGTATGGTTAGGGTTAAATGATAGGAAGTTAGATAATTATTATTAAAAATATTTTATAAAAAATCAAATTTCTTACATGCATACTTAACCCTGAAGGGACATGGGGAAAAAAATAATAATAAAATGTTTCGCGTGCGCTCTAGAAAGTTTCAGGTGCGAACGTGAAAGCTTCACGTGAGCATGGTAGCTGAATTGACATGAATGAAATTAACATCACGATCCAAAGCGGTGTATCCCTTGTGGCGAAAAAGACCACATGACTTCAGAATTAGTTATTAGTTCATATGATGATGACTTGCAAGCAAAGCAGCAAAGTCCTTATAATGAAGTCCCAGGTCAAAATACAAATTCATACATGCAAAACAGGGGTTCCCAAACTTTTCTAACTCAGGGCCCACTTGAGAATCTAAAAAATGTTCGAGGCCCACCTTCATCCCTACATCGACCAAATGATGCGTAGGCTACTCATAGCTTTTTTTTTTTTTTTTTTAATTTATTGATAAAGATTCAGGACTCAACTAAAAGCAGGGGGCATGTACAGTAGGAAGCTCCACAGTCACTACTGTAACACAGCTGATGCTGCCAGTTGGAGGAGCATATCCTGACTAAATCCTGAATAACAGAGAGGCTTCAGTTTGGGAGGATGACATGAGTTCACTTTCATGTTCACTGAGTTAGATGGGCCACAGTTTGGTTTGATTTACATTGTTGTTGTTTTCCTATAACTCTCCAGCAACACCATTATGTCCGTTTCATTTTAAAGAATATTAATGTTTTATTTGTATTTTAATCATATTTTTTGTATTATAATATTGTCATTATAAAGATGTTTATGCCTCACTGTTCGATGTTAGACTGCATTAGTTAGGACTAGGCTACCTGCAGTGAGAGGATGCAGCTGTACATCTACTAGCCTGTATCTGTTATTTTGGTAAAATAGGATCTCCTTCTATGGATCTTGATGAATATTTTGCTTTTTTACTCTTAAAGCCTCTGACTCACAGTTCATGTCAACTCAAGTGATCTGCAGGTTATTGTTTCACTTCACTGCTCCGACGCTCCCGTGTGTGCGTACCTGTGTAGGCCACAGCGCTGACACACACACACACACACACACACACACACACACACACACTGTAACATCTGCGTCAAGAGCCTGTTCTTCACGCCGTTGACCAGTCAACATATGAGACGTGTTACCGCTGAATAAACGACACGAGCAGCTCCGTGTTTCCACGGTCGGAGTTTTTTCCTCCACTTTCTTACTGGAGTATCATCACGTTGCTCTGGCTGCACTCTGCTCCTCACAGCAGCAGACCTGCTGCTGCTGGACACTCAACCCTCTGCCTCCAACACTAATCAAAGTCGGCCTAGCCTACGGTACTTTGCTGGGTGTCCGGTGCGACGCTTCAAACACATGACGACCCGACACAGGTGAACGGACCGGGCCGGACCGCGAGTAAAATACTCGCCTCGCTCTACTGGCAGGAGCGCGTTCACAGCGCGGACGGCAGACCGACAGGCTGCTGTCGCATTTATTTCTGCCGTGTGATCAAGGAAACATGTCCATAGTCTATAATCGCGGTCCAGATTGGAGATTGTTTTATCCCCCAGGCCTAATATTACATATAATATATTTCAAAAAATATTTCCACAAAAATCATTCTATTTTGAAAATTATTTGGCGGCCCACTTGCAATACCGTTGCGGCCCACCAGGGGGCCGCGGCCCACAGTTTGGGAATGACTGCAATAGGCTATTTTCAGGTGCGCACGAGAAAACCTTCAGGTGTGCACGAGAAAGTTTTGGGTGCACACCTCAAAGTTTTTTCATGCGCACCCGAAACGTTTTTTTTTTTCCCATGTCCCTTTAGGGGCTCTGTACTTAACCCACCATTGGACGTCCACACACTGACCCACATGACTCCCTGTTAGCTCACAAAGTTGGCACAATTGCCAGATACAGAATCATCCAATATGGATGACATTCTTAGAGATACTGAGCTTTTTAAGGCCAGTTGACATTGTGGAACTGTTTTCAAATTAACATGCGCAACTGTCTATTTTTAAGCATAAAATCAGCAATCCTTAAACCACTGAAGAATGGTGTGTTTGAGACAAAATGAACTGAACAATTGCTATTACACTGTGACCTTGTTTTAGATCCCTTTAAATTGTGCTCTTTACACTGCTCAAAGGAGTGATCCAGCACTGCTCGGATTGTGTTCACTCTGGTAATGGACCTGGATTTATACACAGAAAGCCTGTTGTCTGTTTGGTAAAGAGTATGTGAGACACTTCTGCAAAATTCTTTGATGAGTCTCATATCTTAAAATACAAACATTTAAATCATGTTATCCTATGATAACCTTATTGAATATTTCCAGTGTCGTCAATGCCTATAGTTTTGAAATTTAAAACTAAATCATAGCTCTTTCATTTCATCAAAAAGTATAAAATATAAAAACACTACAGGCTGAAGGATGTTCTGAAGTGGCCGTGCACTACTCACTGTAGCTTGTTATATTTCTGTTAGTGCAGTACTTTCAGTATGACACCCAGCTGTGATCAACTCAGCAGGTGCAGATGTTTCTTTAGCCATGTGTCCATTGCAGTCCATTGCTTTGTGTTGCCATTGAGTGATACCATGTGACTGAAACTGGGTTTTCTCCTCTCAGGAATTTTCTTTCTTATAAAAATGGTGACATATTCCCAGCATCTGCTAATTGACGGGTTGATTTCATCAGCTGCAATAACTGTTGTAGTATTCATTCAAAGGTGACAGGGGCATCTGGTTCACAATGAAAAAGCAAACCCCTAATATCTGACAGAGGCTACATACTGTAGGGGAGAGTGGGGTAATGTGAGACACCGGGTAATGTGAGACACCCCCTTTATCTAGAAAACGGAACACATTTTTGGTCATCTGACCATTATGTTTTCAAGCCCCTTCCATTTCCCCATGGTCATGAAGGAGAGGACCTCATGATGCTGTGGAAAGCATGTTTTTTTCACAAAAATATGATTTTTGCATGTAAAAGTAAATTTTCTTGGTGTCAACTTAATCAACTGTTGTGCCAAAGCAAATTGATTCAGGTAGAAAAACTTCTATGATACATGATTATGAACTATCAACACATACAACCATGTGATGATGCTGGCTGAAAATTAGCCTGAATTTCTAAGAGAGGTCGTTTTTTCTAAAATGGGGGTGTTGGGGTAAAGTGAGACAAATGCTGAGGGGTAAAGTGAGACCATGGATGTATTATAATAAATCCATGAGTGAGACACTGTGAGCACACCACACACAAAGATTTACACTAGAATCTCGTCCCCCAAGCCAGAAATTTCGCATGATCAAACATGATCTGTAGCCACACTGCTTTGTTATGATGTGTTCTTCGGTCAGCTCACTTCTTTTTTGGTTACATTCAATTTTAGTCACATTCCACTTTGTCGGTTCCCCCCACACACAAGAGGACTTTTGATCAAAATGGTCACCATTGTCGGGGCCTACAATCTGACCTCCAGACTATCTAACTGGTTCTATCTGTCATTTGAATGTTAATTAAAACATTTTGTGTTGTATTTGATTTTGTTCTTTAGTCACTTTGTGTTGAGAAAAAAAAAGTGCTTAATTGACCAATCCCCATAATTCTGTTACTAGTCCGACATTAGTTTTGGTAAGTGTGGTTGTCAAGCTAGCTGTCAGGACTCTAACTGTTACAACATGTGTTGTTATGGTAGTTTCAGAGTGGAAAAAGTAAGTGGATCAGTTTACCCCATTGATTTCTCTGGTTTGTCTCAGTTTACCCCTGCGCTGGGGTAAAGTGAGACACGAGACCACTTTTTTAAAAACTATCATATTTTCACTGTCCTTCGTTCTAAATACATTCGGATAATTTCCATTGCTAGGAAACATCCTGAATTAATGGGAAATGTGTACATTTTACTGATAAATCATTTTAGCTCGCTTAGAGGGGAGCAAATGTAAAAAGTGTCTCACTTTACCCCACTCTCCCCTACCAGGGTTCTTTTTGGGAGACAACTGCCCATTTATTTTGGATGAGGGAAAATGTTGCATTTCACTTTCATGAAATGTTGCTTTGTCAAATACTGCAGTGAGTTTATGCATTTTTCCTTTCAAAATTCATTTTTCCATTTCCATTGTTCATGTGTGGTTTAATTCCAAACATCATCATGTATTAATGAGAAGGTGTATGAGTGGAAGATCTTTGTTATTGAGCCAAACCCCATAATATTTGCTTCCACATGAATTAGCTGCTGCACCTTTAGTGACAAAATTGAAAATTCCATCAAGTGGCATTGTCTGAAAGCTGTCAGTACAAGCTTTCTTGAGCTTTCTGCAGCTTCTTGTGGGATACATTTGTACCATAAGAGTGAAATCAAAACAAGGAATAAGAAAGAAAGAAAGAAAGAAAGAAAGAAAGAAAGAAAGAAAGAAAGAAAGAAAGAAAGAGACAAATGATGCAATGAAGAATAAATGAGAAAGTGTATGAGAGTATCAGGATGAAAGAGAGTGCGAAACAAAATGAGGGGGTAAAGGAGATGATGACTATCCATCACTGCAGGTACTCCCACTGCATTACGCGGTGACATGAGTGATTACTGACCATGTCTGCATGCTGTAGACCAGACCCTAGTATCTCCCCTGACTGCTGCAGTCATGAATGATGGTTGTTGCCTTGCTGCTCTGGGGGCTTCGCAGGCCTCAGAGATGGCGATGGATAACTCTGACCTGCCACTAGGTCTTGGGGTCTACATCACCAATCCATCAACTACAGTGAGATGAGGGATCAAGACAGAAACTCGAGGACAGAGAGATTGTAGAGGCACAAAATGAAGTTATTCAGAAATGGTGGTGATTACAATGACCAGCATCCCGAGAGTGTGTAATTTTGCTCACTTTGTCAGCCTGATGAGGGGAACTGGGGGAAATGGGAAGAGATGATTCCCTTTGGTAATCAGTCAAGGGCAGAGGACAGGTACTAGAGCACTATGCAGTTGTAGTCTGCACTTGCTTCTCATTTTGTCTATTTATTTAGGTTTTTAGTCCAAAAACAAGTTGACTTATTTAGAGTATCAGCTACTTATTTTTATTTTTTATGAGGAATCAAAGTAGATGCAAGTTTGTCTTCCTTGTCTCAACGTGGCACCTACATTAAGCACGATGCAACTAATTTGCAAGGTTAATGCTTGCAGCAGACAAGAAGAACTATTTCTCTTTTCTGAGGTTTTACTTTCTAGTGGTTTGTTATAGAGGTTATATTGCACATAAATCAATTTACAGTGACCGACAAGGCACAAAGTTGATTCCAAAGAGAGTATCTCTGTCAGGGCAAAAGGGTGGCCAATCAGAAGAACACACTCTGATTGGCTCTGATTGGTCTCAAGACATGCAGTATGTATGTATATCCATCCTTTTTTTGTTTTTTAATCTGATCTGTGAACTGGTAAACGTGGGAGCTTTAGTATAAAGCATGGGGATGTGCAGTAGCTCAGATTATAGCTGTAGGTCCTGTAATACACCTAGACCTACAGTATAATTATGACAGATATAATAAGTTTGAGCATGATCTGTTTGATCAAGTTATTACTGGCTGGTCTGCAGTAAGGTCAGGCTAACATCAAAGACATCACCTCAAGAACTGGTAAAATAAAACCCTTACCAAAAATGAATAGTGGAATAGGATAAAGGACAATCAAGTGGAGTTCTCATTCAGACACAGGGTTATTCAACTTTTCAGAATGTAGATAAACCCAGCAGGAAGCATTTACCAAAATATAAAAACCAAGGGACCCTGAACTTTCTTGTACACAGCATAAACTGCCATCTCAAACAAAAAGGATGCTTCTTTTCTATCAACTCAAGCCCCTTGGTTAATTTGCTAAATACGTTTTCAAATTTGCAGAAAAAAAAAGAAAAAACACCTTCCTGGGTACCGAAAAAAAAGAAAAAAATTTAGCTGAATATACATAATTTCAATATGCACTTCTAGATTCAATGCATGAGCTGTTATTCTTTCACGATGGCTCTGCGGCTCCTCTGCCAAAAATGTGTGCCAGTGATGATGCGTGTCTTAGAGGAATACAGAAAAGAGACAAATTCCTTAGTACAGCATGCACAATGTGGTGGTAGAGTTCCGTAATAATGTTGTTGTTGTTTACCCTCTGAGCTCCCTGACTAATTCATAATCTAGCCTGTGGAATAGCCATGGATAAATGTTGGGAGTCTCCAAGCTGGGCCGGTTAGCACCCATTAACTGAAACCAAGCTGAAGGAGCGCGGTGGGATGCATCAGACAAGAAACAAGGCAGTCAGACGGGAAGAAACTTTTCACCTCAGGATAAAATATGGAGTGAGGTTTTCTGTTTTTATATTTCTCAGGGAGTTTGGCATTAATTTATAATCAGAGCCGAGACACTGGTAATATTGTGTGCCATGGCGGCTGTTAAAATCCAATGTGATATTCACAGTGTCTGGAGTGTCACACCAGAGTGCAGCCTCGTGTTTCAGAGCATCTTTGCTGCCTATCATGTTCATGCACAGAGGCTCCTCTCACGTGTGCACTGCTGTGAGCAGTGGCAGCCACAGGAATGAAAGATAAGGGATGATGAAGAGGGGGCACACTCTGGAGTGACAGAGCAAAGTAAGTGTGAAAGGAAGTTTACTAGGGCAGACAAATCTGAAAACAAGCCCTAGCTGCCGACATGGCTGCAGCACAACATGATTTGATCTGTGTGTCCTGTTATCTTATAACCTTATTGAATATTTCCACTGTCATCAATGCCTAGTTTTGAAATTTAAAACTAAACCATAGCCCTTTCATTTCATCAAAAAATATAAAATATAAAAGGATGTTCTGAAGTGATCGTGCACTACTCACTGTAGCTTGTTATATTTCTGTTAGTGCAGTACTTTCAGTATGACACCCAGCTGTGATCAACTCAGCAGGTGCAGATGTTTCTTTAGCCATGTGTCCATTGCAGTCCATTGCTTTGTGTTGCCATTGAGTGATACCATGTGACTGAAGCTGGGTTTTCTCCTCAGGAAATGGTGAAACATTCCCAGCATCTGCTAAATGACGGGTTGATTGCATCAATTTCAATAACTGTTGTAGTATTCATTCAAAGGTGACGGGGGCATCTGGTTCATGTAATACAAACCCCTAATATCTGACAGAGGCTACATACTGTACCAGGGGTTTTTTTGGGAGACAACTGCCCATTTATTTTGGATGAGGGAAAATGTTTCCATTTCACTTTTGTGAAATGTTGCTTTTTTCAAATAGTGAGTCTATTAATTTTTCCATTCAAAATTCATGTTTCCATTTCCATTGTCCATGTGAAACACTGTTTGCAGAACAAGACAGGCAGGCAGCAAACCTTTGTATGTTTTTAAGTCTGCATAAGGGAGAAATTAAAAAAAAAAAAAAAAAAAGTTTTGCATTTACCTCTAGAGAGACAGAATTTTTTTGTTTGTATTTCACACAAATCAAGTTAAAGCAGTAGTAAGCGATCCAGTCGTTTTGGCTAACTTCTTGCCAGCTGATGGAGTTAGCAGTCCCCGCCCTTGTCATGGATCTATTGGTCCTCGTCCCTACGTCACCACATTCACGCGCATTCCCTTGGCTGCACACACAGAGAGGACCGCCCCTTTATGCCATTCTCTCTCCTCATTGGATAAAGGTTGTAGGATACAAGGAAAGTTTTCTCCTCGGCTTACAGCAGAGCAGAGGGTAACACTTTATTTTAAGGGGTCCTTGTTCCTGTGTATCTACCTAATTAATTACAGTGTAATTACCTATGTAACCGTATGTAATAACATGTACTTACATTGTAAATACATAGTGTATTTTGGTGTACTTACAGGTCCTTGTTACACTTGTAATAAGAAATGCCAAAGTGGCCTCTCTCTTTGCACAAGCATTTCTTATTACAAGTGTAACAAGGACCTGTAAGTACACCAAAATACACTATGTATTTACAATGTAAGTACATGTTATTACATACGGTTACATAGGTAATTACACTGTAATTAATTAGGTAGATACACAGGAACAAGGACCCCTTAAAATAAAGTGTTACCTTATTATTATTATTTTTATTTAGAGTTTAGTTTTTCAACACATAACAGAGTCACACACAACACAGAGACATCACCAAAATAACATTTTATAAATAACACCACTGGCAGCCATGATGTTTTCAGACAAGGTTGACAAAACAATGAAAGACAGCCTGAACTAAATCATATGATCTAGATGCTAATACCAGACTAGACTTTTGATAAATGCTAACTTGATTAGTGAAAACCTCCCAGCACACACCCCACAGGATGTTAAAGAGTGTGTATCTCATGGTGCACGTTGCCTGTTTAGTGTTGTGTTATCTCATCTAGTAATGGCTGGGGTGCAACGGACATTTAATGGACATGAAAAAGTTACGCACTATACCCGTAAGGCTGTGTATCTGTAAAGAAGAACATTCTGGTGACACAGAAAACATTTTGGTGTATTTCTTAGCTTTCCTCCCCTGCCCTCTCACCCGCTGTGCTCAGCTGAACACAAACACACATTATCCCTTTTTGTTGCTCGAGCACTTGCTGCTTGAAAGTTCTCTTCATCTCCCACCACAGGACAAAGAAAGAGACGGGGAGCAAACAAGCATCGCTGGAAAAGGCCAGATTCTATTGGCTTACCTTGGCCTGTGTGCTGCTGCTCATTTTTGTCTGACAAGCGTCTGGCTCAGTGGACACCAGGGGTGCTTCAACAAACAAAAACTGTCCCAGTTGAGTATCACCCTTCAGTCTGTGTGGGGGAATAGCTGGGGCCATGACAGATTTAAGACAATTTCTTAGCGCCTGGTCTCACCCTGGCTTCCCACTTTACTAGAAGTGCTGGTGTGTTCTTGTCCACTCTACTGTGTGAGCCAGTAACTTTGTACCACAGGATACCACTGTGGTTGGCCTCCAATAACAAATTCTTCATGTCCAGGAGAGAAGAGAACCATCTAAACTCATGTTGTGCTGCCAACAGCTTGGAGCTGACCATGCAAAAAATAACCACAGAGTTGACTTCGAGAGAGTCTACCGTTTCCAGCAAGTTTAAATGAGGCATGGCCATCTGTTTAAAACACAAAAGTCAAACAATGTATGTTCTTCACACAACAGCTCCACAACCTACTTTAACCTCTGCATAATATTCTCTCAGGGAACCAGGCATTGAAATCTGTTTTTTTTTTGTGTGTGTTAAACATCACTAAGGTGAGATTAGAGACAAGTGCATTGTGACCAGAAGGTTGCTGGTTTCTTGTTTTTTTTTTGTCCCCCTCCACTTCTAGGCTGAAGTCCAATATATTGTCTGCACCACAGAGCAGATAATTGGCTGTCAGCTGCCTCCTGAAATTAAATGCACAAAGCTAGAGTGAAGAGAGGAGAGCAGAAGGGACTGGCATTTATCCTGAACACTCTGATAACAAACTTCATTGTTGCAAACATTGCAGTTATGCTGTTGAACCCGGGCCACCGTATGTCCACACAAACTGACTGAACCGTGTTTGCCTTACTTTTCTCCATATTATCATAAACTTACCAAAAGAAGAACAGAAGCTCATGTTGGTTGTAAATCAATCCTACAAAGCCGGGTAGGCTCCGTTCAAATTAGTCAAGCTCAGTGGTCAAAGGTGGACTTTTAATGAAGAACATCAGAGTTATATTTTGGTAAGGATACAAGCTCATTTATTGATCTTGTTAGTTTACGCACTTATCCACTCTTGTGCTGTCAAATTTGACATTTTAAAAACACTTCCCAGCTCTAGGTGCCATCAGGTGCACATGTACATTGGTGTAGCCTCATGTGGTAAGAAATCAAAAGTCTTCAGACCATAAACTAATCTAATCTAAATGAGCCACTGTGGTTTAATGATCCCTGCAGCAGAAGTAGGTTGTGTTCAGGATACAAGTTGAGATTTTGATGATACTGTCTGTTTACAGATCTCTTACAGAAGTTATAAAAACCCATTGTGTCTCCAGAGGGAGCAGCATAAAATCTGATAAACTCCTTCAGGGGGGATGCCTCTTGGGGCAATATTTGTTGGCTCTGAGGACAACTGGCTCAGAAATAATAAAAAAAGAAAAAGACTTAAAAAGAACTGATCCTACTAGACCTCTGTAGGCTACTCCTCAACTATGCTGGGGGCCACCAGCTTTCAGCTATATTAGCTGCTGCTGCTGGCCCAATACATCAATCTCAAGCCAAATTGTTGGTCGACTTGAGATGTGAATATTGCCTGGTTTTGTCAAGGGAGAATAATGTGTGGAATTAAAAGAACGATGCTGTATCTCTGGTTCTGCTTCATTAATGTTAAACGTCAACTGTGAGTCAGTCAGTGTCAGAGGGGCTAATTGTTAGTTTTCTCTGACAACAATCATTCAAGGTTAAAGCAGAAGTGAGTGATATATTTGTGTTAATATAAGTCTTAAATAGTTATATCTTCCGACAGCAATCACTTACATAGAGTGTTTGACCTGAAACACGGGTCTCTCAGTCCCTCTGCTCTGCTCTGAGCCGAAGAGAAAACATTTATCGTATCCTACAGTTTTTATCCAATGAGGAGAGAGAACGGCATGCAGGGCTGTGTGTGCAGCCAAGGAACGCCGTGAATGTGGTGACGTAGCGACGAGGACTGTTATGGTGCGTTCAAGGAAACTCATATTTTTCCAACCGTGAAGTGGTACCAGTTCGATCTGGTACGAGTTCACCGGTCGGAAGTTACGAGTGGCCGTTATAGTGACTTTCACCGGTAAAACAGGTCGGAAAAACACGAGTGGGTTGCCTGTAACGCTACAAAGTCGTAAGTTGTGACTTGAAGCTGTAATTTACGATTTCAAAATCCTGCCTGGAACGCAGCATTAGCGAAAACGACCGGACCACTCACTTCTGCTTTAATTTATTGTCAATCTAAAATATACTTTCATATGAAGAGATTGAAATAAGCAGCGGAATAAAGTGACAGTAAAAGACAAACATGTGGTGTGTCCCAAATCGCGCACTTCTCTAAGTGCACTGCTTTACAGTACACTGCAATTCAGTGCACTTAGTTGCACAGTGCGCAAATTTCGACAAGCTAGTACCGTCTCAAATCAAACACTGCCGCTGCGCACTTACCGGAAATGACTCGACAGCTTCTTCTTCTACTACTTTTTAACGCTGATTGCAACCGGCCGTTAGAACCCTATCGCCGCGCTTTTCGCCACTCGAAACAAGTTATTAAGTTGTGTTTCATTGTGTTTCATTGTTGTTGTGTTGTTTTGTGGCGAAAATGAGTGTGTTTTCGAGGCATTTACGCCGGTATCAGCTCAGAAGACGTCTCATCCTCATCCTACTGGCTGAAAATGTACCTGTATGTATGTTTTTTTTTACCTGATAAACTTTGTTCTTTGCAAATAATAAACGTATGTGCTTCAGTTATACCAGACATTCTTTTATGTATTGTAAATAGTCTATATGAACTTTGGTTA
Source organism: Trachurus trachurus (assembly GCF_905171665.1). Classification (NCBI taxonomy): domain Eukaryota; kingdom Metazoa; phylum Chordata; class Actinopteri; order Carangiformes; family Carangidae; genus Trachurus; species Trachurus trachurus. The sequence goes on along the minus strand of NC_139908.1, from coordinate 17,921,423 downwards.
TGCTAAACATAACCATAATGTCATAATAGGTGTCAGAAAACATCATATAGGCCTACAGTAGTTAAGGTATTAAGGTCCTTTGAAAACTAACAATACAGTAATGTATAACTACTACCCTACAAGTAAAGCTTATTGTCTATATTTTGACTGATCACACCAACACTGTAACAATACAAGAATGAAAACAAAGGCAACAGAATAATGTCAAAGTAGATACTGATCATGACTTTTAGCATATTCGTTAAAGGGATAGTTTCACCCAAAATTCAAATTTCACTCATTATCTACTCACCCTCATGTGGACTAAGGGCTGTGAGAAATTTCAGAGTCCTCTGTGCCTTCTCTGAGTAACTCAGACAAGGCATGGACAACATTTTTTTTTTACATTTTAGCTTCAGCAGTCGAAATAATAGGATAGAGATGGGTTGGGGCTAGCTGGTTACTGTAGCATGTTAGCTTCAGCAGTACAAATAACAGGATAGAGACAACAGTGGTTACAACCAAACCAAATATGTAGGTCCTATATAGACGTAAATGTTCAGGACACTCAAACCAAGACCAACTACAAAGGATAGCCTGAAAATATGTCAAAGCAATGAGTCAAGAAAAAGTAATAGAGTCAACGAAAGCTATACTAATTTAATTTATTGCAGCTTATTGCATCACATTGCATCATACAGGTGTTTCTGTTTTTCAGTTTAGTCAATGAGTAGTTTTAATGAGATGCAGCACCAGCACCCTGTATGTGTGTGTGTGGTGCCGTCCTTTTGCAACTCACAAGCTTTGGATACAATCGTGTGGAAAAAGAGATGCTGATGATTTTCTCTTCTGGCTTTAAATGCACTCACCAGCACACTGTCATATGCTCTCATGATTCATTGCCAGTGGATTACGTTGTGTGCTTTTCTTCAAAACCAGCCTTTATACTGACTCTATCACTTTCTAATTGGGTTTGATTTTTTTTTTTCATACTCTCACTCTGAACAGGCTATGAGGTAGGGAGATGGGAAGATATGAACTAGTTCTAGTTTGAACCAGACATATTTTACAGCATCTAAAAAATATTAATATGAAGATGATATTTAGACTGAGAAATGATTAATTCATACTGTATGCCTTAGTTAAATTTCAGAGCTGATTATATTCCATTTCTATCTATACACATCTCTTTTAGATTCACGTGGGATCGGCACATAAGCTTGGCTTGTAGAAAAAATGTAGAATGGACACAGCATAAAAATTCAGTAGCACTTTTGTTGCAGTTTATTACATGTTCTGTGGTGTCATTGTGTTTGAATCCCAGCAAATTCAGTGCGAGACAACACAGAGATGAGATTTCTCGGGAGTTAGCAACAATCCTCCTTCTGTTTAGTTTGAATCCCAGTGCCATTTTCATCCCTTCCCTTCCATCTTTTTCTCCTCCTTTGTATCCCCATCAAGTAGGCCAGTTGATGTGGGACAGCAAAAACAAGTGCCACCCCCTCCCTCCCCTTCCTGCCCCCCTCCCCCTACCTTCTGCATGCCTCTCTCTGTGGAGTGGGTAATCACCTCAGAACGTAGCACCAGGAGTTCAGGAATTATCTCATCCCAGTCTCTAACCTAAACAGTTTGCGCTGTGCCACTTGCTTCAGGGAACGTAATTTGAATATGTTTAACAATGCACCATTTCTGCAGAGTCAGAATAATGTTGAAAGGATATGATTTAAAGTGAGCTGACTTATACTTAGATTTCCATCTTAATTGCCCAATTGCCACTGGAATGGCCTTAAACCACATTAAAGTGATACAGCTGCGGTTTTGCAAGGAGATGAGCAGATATTCAAATTACTACTTCTTCTTGGATTATTTGAAGGATATATTAAAGCTTGGAGGTTACACATTTGGTGATCTCATAATAGCTTCATCTGTGACATTAAGTACTTCTCTCTGATTCAAGCACATGCAGCTTTGACATTAAAAATCTGCAGCGAAGGAGAAAAAACAATTTGAAAATGTTCCTCTCCAGCATGCGGCCTAATATCCACACCATGTCACAGTGCAATGGGGCTTTTTAATGTGTCGTCCTGTTTTGCATGCTACAGTATGTGCCTTAGGACGTGTTGTAGATCATCAGTATGGGTGTGTGTGTCACGGTTTGGGCCTCATGCAAGTGTCATTTTTTAGATTTATTCTTAAGTATATGTGCAAGCAATGTAAAAGAGAAAACTGTAAGAATATAGAACCATAACAAACAATACATACACAAATTATTATTCTGTTCACCAGATCATCATAGTGCCTTGATAATTTACTGGAATGTGTTTTTATTTATTTTATTTTATTTTATTTTATGCCGGTTGTTAATGTTGGACACATTAGTTTGAATTTATATGTGAAATAACAGTAACTGATAAATAAAAGGGGTAATGTACAATGTTTTATTTTTATTTTTTTTACAGGTATTTACACATTTAAATTTAATGTAATGTAACACTATGTTAAATTTGTATTTTTGACACTATAATGTCTGTAGATAATGTGAAATATATACAATTTCACAGTATGGAAAATGTATGTGACTGCAGTCACCCGCATTGTGTTACTCCACACCTGATACTTTGATGTTGATGTTCCTGTGAAAGTCAGGGCATGGGCGTCAAGTCAGGAAAGCAATGAGTGGACTGATTTTGGAATTGGACATTGTTCCACAATTGTCACTTTTTTTAAACAGCTCAACTTTACAAAGACGTCCTGTGGATTCTTTTGATGCGGACTTAGTTATAGAGGTGGATTGGACGCCTGAGGTTTGTTGGAGGCCTACTGTATATGATTCCAGTACAGCTCAGTGGTTGTTAGTAAAAATCTCAAAGTCCAACAGCTGTCACAGGGTATGCATGTACTCAGTATCAACCTCTATTATAACACCTGACAGTAACATCACCTGCTGTGCACTATAATATTCTCTGCTCTGATGTCTCCACGGCTGTCATGTCCTCTTGACAGCGTCTTACATGACAGGTTTTTAGCATCTATGTCAGATCATCTCACATAAGTAATATTATTTAATCACAATTCACCATTGTTTTTATGACATGTCACCCACAGCTGTGATATCAATAATTTTTACAGTTTCTTAATAATTTTAATTAATTATAACTATTGCCTGCTCTCCTTTTGTCTGCTTATAAAAATAGTGAAATTCATTTTTTACTCTTTTGGGCCATTGATCATGCTGAAGAACAGTCACACAAGCCTCAAAGAAAAAAAGAAAAAATAACTAATGATATTTCAGGATAAGAATACAAAAATATTCCTGCATGAGACCCAGTGATTTTTGCTACAATCCATCATTAGATATGAAAAAGATATTTGGATTAATCTACCGGCACTTGAAGTGAGTTACTACAAAGCAAATCTGCCGTATTACACCACATTTAATTCCCCCCCCCCCTGTGAGCACTTTTTATAGCGAATTCACCACTTATCATTTCCTCCCAGTACTCATAATATTTGTACTCCCTTGAGCCTTTGTTCTCACTTATACAAACACAGTGGTAGAGACTTCAGCTCTTGTTTTCAACCAAACTCGTCAGCCCCACTGCCGCTTTTTTCTCTTACTACTGCTGTGAGCTCAGTGTGCCAGTTGGCTGAAAGTCAATGGCCACAAATGACCATCCAGCAATACACAACATCCATCCATCCATCCATCCATCCTTGGTCAGGGAACACCCTGGACAGGTCATCAGTCTATCACAGAGCTGATATACTGTATAAAAATAACATTTCAGCCAATTTAGAGTCACCAGCTCGCCTATTGCATACAGTATGTGTTTGGACTGTGGGGGGAAGCCTGAGAACCTGGAGGGAACTCACACACATGCAAACTCCACCCATAGACCTGGGAATCGAACCTGAGCCTTCTTGCTGTGAGGCCATAAACAAAAAAACATGCACAGACAAGTCATTTGTGGTCATTTGATTCCCAACAAGATATAACAGTCCCTGTACTGATGCTCATGGTCCAGAGTGTTTACACACTGTAAACACTCAGGGGCTCCGAGGTTTTAATCCAATCATAACAGTAATCCTACAGCTGTTTGACAACTCCGCTCACTAATTACCCAATGAGAGTTAATTTAATTAATTAGAGGGAAAGTGGTCAAAAGTATACTGACCAGTTGGACTGGCCTCAATGAGCTCATTTGTACTTCTCCACCACAGATTAGTTGTCTGTCTCTACTCAGTCTGGAGCATTAGAAAAAAAAAAAAAGTAGGTAGTCACGATGAAAGAAAAGAATAAGACTAAAGCTTTCCATTAGATCAGACAGTTAATGTATTTTCTAAGCCTGCACATATGGTGAATTTCTTTCTTTCTAAACCCTCTGTGCGATCTTCCAATTATTTAACAAATGACTTATTTAGCATCTCTTTTCTTTTAATTTTATCCTTCAGTAAGCCTTTCGGCCATATATACTTTTTAATTTACATTATTTCAGTCTGTGGTAATTAACAGTGATTCAGAAGCAGCCTCCTCACTTGGGACATGAAGTCACAATCTCTGTGTATTTCAACTCCAGCAAGTCTAGAGAAAATATAATCACTGCGTTTGTGTTAAATGACATTTGAAGTTCATGTGAACTTCATGTAAAGTAGCAGCTCTTCAAGGCCGCTGACATTTTCATCACATTAGGAACATGCAAGTATTTTAATCAGTGTTTATATCCATGTGTGATGATTGATGTCTAGGGACTCAGACCATTACCGTCCATCTCTTTCAGTCTGCCTCACCCATTAACACCGCCTTATTAGTCACATTTCAACCACAATACTTGTACACATTCCAGTTGGTTTAGTTTAATTGCTTTAAAGAATCCATTTGGCACCCTCAAATAATGTCACGAGAACTACCGGACTGGATCATTATTTGTGTACGACTTTGGGGGAGTAAGTACACATATAAAAACACAAGAAACACAAAATACAACATAACCAAATAGTATTGATTGTCTTGTTATCCCGACCTCTCTAACAATGCAGCTTCTACAGCACAGATAACAAGTCTGGTACATGTAGCACAACTGTGTAGAGTGTGCTACTAAACTTCACAGTCTACATAATTAATACAGATTCTCATTAGACTGCCCTGTAACACAGCGTCTCTTGGCATGTGCCTTTAATTTTCAGATTGTAGATAACCGTGACTAATTTCCTCTCTATGGTGATAACAGAGAACACAATTTGCCTATACAGCTGCAACCCTGTCCAGATATACAGTAGATCGCATCAATTGTCATTAAAGATGACTATCAGGAAAAAAAACAAATTGCTAATTCTGCTGATTGTCAAATTTTCAGGTATTAGTTCTATGATAGAGGCGTAACTTAAAGCAGAAGTGAGTGATCCGGTCGTTTTCGCTAATGCTGCGTTCCAGGCAGGCTTTTGAAATCGTAAATTACAGCTTCAAGTCACAACTTACGACTTTGTAGCGTTCCAGGTAACCCACTCGTGTTTTCCCGACCTGTTTTACCGGTGAAAGTCACTATAACGGCCACTCGTAACTTCCGACCGGTGAACTCGTACCAGATCGAACTGGTACCACTTCACGGTCGGAAAAATACGAGTTTCCTTGAACGCACCATAACAGTCCTCGTCGCTACGTCACCACATTCACGGCGTTCCTTGGCTGCACACACAGCCCTGCATGCCGTTCTCTCTCCTCATTGGATAAAAACTGTAGGATACGATAAATGTTTTCTCTTCGGCTCAGAGCAGAGCAGAGGGACTGAGAGACCCGTGTTTCAGTCCAAACACTCTATGTAAGTGATTGCTGTCGGAAGATATAACTATTTAAGACTTATATTAACACAAATATATCACTCACTTCTGCTTTAAGATGAAAGAGAACTTACAGTCTGTGGGTCATCCAGGTTAACAAGTGGAAAGTACTGTTTTGTGAACATGCCAAGCCATCAGTGAATAACATAGGCTACTTGATTTTACTTGTGGTGAATTGGCACCTTTGCTCAAGCTGATACTTAACCACTTAATCTGTTTTCATTAGTGCATGAAAACCAAACATCCAATCTTAGTTTATTTATAAGTCTTTCTGCCTGTGTGTTTGCTTTTATTTCTCCAGGAGATGAGACATTATTATTTTCTATTCTAAGAGCATTGTTGTTTTAATTGCATATAGTAATCAAGTAGCTTATCAATTATACCCTCCACTGTGCAGCACCTCTTCATGTATCACAACAACTTCAGTGTCAGTACTCTACACGTGACAGCAGGAAAAGCACATTTGTAAATAATTCAATTAGCGATATCATTTAGCGTGCCAGTTCACTGTTTTGGTTGCTCTGTTACATTCAGGTGTTCCAGTTACTCTGTTTGTACTGGCTGGCTGGCACAGCAGAGCCTACTGAGCCTTTTACATGAAGCAGAGCCATCATTAATGTGATTAGTTACACTGTGCCTGTCCTGCTGTGACTATAGTCCCAATGTGTGCTGCTGTCTGCCCTCAGATCACTGTCCAGGAGCCGGTACAGTACGTTTGAGGGGGAAATGTGAAACTTTGCTGTTCTAAATTAATATGTTGAGTTTGTAATGGAGGTTTGTAATATCAGTGGCTTCTATGGCTGGAACATGCACATTCCCCACAGCTCATTATTTTTAATTAGCCCCACCTTCGCAGTCTGTTAGAGCTAGTTTCAGATAAGGCTGCTCTGTGTCAACAACCATTTGCACCTGCTGATAACATTTAGTGCCACCTCCAGAAAAAAAAAAAAAAAAAAAAAAAAAAAGTAAAAACAGTAGATCAATGTGAGGAAACGGAAACTGTGCATTTGTACGCGGTGACACTGTGGGCACATCTCGGCATTCCACAGCTGGACTGCAGAGAAAATACACCTGCAGCCTGATTAGGGAAACACGAAGCTGTGTATGCAGAGTGTAGACAGATAAACACACCTCATTAATCCTCAGAGACAAAACGGACTGATACTGAGATGCAATGCCAACCCTACACAAATGGATATGAACACACAAACATACACACACACACACACACACACACGCATCTGCACACAGGGTTGTATGTTCTGCTTTTCCACCATGGACTTTATAGACATAATTCCACCCACACACACATCTGCACGCACACACAGACACAACAAAAAAACACAGTAAAGCTGAGAAACAGTGAGCATCCTTTTAAATCTATTAAGCACTGTCTTTGTATTGTAGGTGAGGAATACACCCACACACCCAGTGGAAAATTAGCATGAATATCCTCTTAAAAGAAAACATGACCTGCTGTTGATGACACTTTCTTCCAAATGTTCGCAGATTTCTAACATCAGGGAAGAAGTAAATCCATCACAGAATAACTCTCGAAAATGAAATAGAGAAGTCCCGCAATAATATATCAACAAGAGGGTGTCAGTGGTAAAGTTAGTTCATAGCCTTGTGTTAGCATTTGGCAATACATCTTCCTCTCAATTAAGGCAGTGGCCCAGAATAATGTGGAAGGTTGTTTAATGAAGACTGGGGCTAATCAGTGGTAATGAGAATAACCAGCACACACACACACACACACCCACCCCCCCCACCCCCCCCCCCCCCCAAAAAAAAAAGAAAAGAAAAAAAAGAGCACATTTGCATGCTTCCCCCACTATACCTTCTCAGTACTTTTAATTTTATAAAGTAAACTTCAATTTTCTTTCTACTTGAGGTTGGGAGGCATTCATTTTTATTTTTCTTAGCAAGCCCACCTTCCTGTTAGTAATTAATCTGCCTTTTCTTTTTAAGACTACATGTATGCTCATATAGTTTTTTCTTTTCTTTTTTCTTGCAGGGCATTCAGTCCAGCATGTTCAACGTGTCCAGCATGTTTAACATCTATGAGCAGACTGTTACTGTCGCTGCTTCTGGAAATGTACAGCACATCACTTCTTCGCTATACAACATTTTAGGACTGTTATATCAGACACTAGCCTCATGTCATGAATCACTTTAGACAGAATAAAATGTATTTTCATAGGAGTGCCACTGATAATTACTTTCGTCCAATGTGTTATTGTTTTCTCACGAATGTCAGTCCCACATCTTCATCCCCCTAAATCTCCAATCATGGCGATGTGCAACGACGCAGCTCCAAAGTTTGTTAGCCTCAATTTAAGTTGATTTTTTTTTTATGTTAGAACACATAATTGTGAGGGGTGTGCGCAACTGTCTTTGCGTGTGGGCGAGAGATATGAAAGACTGAATATATGAATAATTGTGTGCATGTGTGTGCTTTTGATAAGAGGAGAATATTTAGTAAAATTAGGTAGTTTGTATGTTGAAATTTGCATCAATATAAACAGCTTACAGTCAGTAATTGTGTTTCTGAAAAAAAAAAAAAAAATCAACAGATGCATGCAATTTTAATCCCAAATCAACTTTGTGAACTGGATGTCAACTAATTTGGATGAAATTAAACTTCATCTATTTTGAGTAGTTGCACAATATTCATGCCTGTTTCCCTTTTTATGCTTCTTTGTTTGCCTCAACTTTCTTTTTGTCTTTGTGTATTCTTTTGTGTGTGGGTGTGTGGCCTCCTTCTGTTTGTTTCCCCTCTTACCACCAGCACACCTCTGCTGCTTCCGATCAGCTCGCCAACCATGGCTCCTCACTTTCTGTTTACTCACGTGATGCTCTGCTGCTGTCAACCTCTTAGTTTCTGAGTTCACGGTTCTTTGTGTGACTCCAGCCCAACTATTGTTTGTGCTCTGCTCCGGGTTCGTCTTTGCCAGCTTGCCAAGCTCAGCTCCCCGTCATGTCTTCAAACCCCATGAGATCCACCACCCAGACAGCTCCCTGTTTGCCATGTCTTCAAGACATCACTCCCAAATTCCACAATAAAACGTCTTTGATGCACCACTCAACTATCTTTGACTTGTGAGTCCTGTGGGTACAAATGCACAGTTTATTTCAAAACATAAATTACAATAATCTGGGGCATTGGTTCAGCTATAGTGCAAATTTAGAGACTGTAATATTAATGATTTGATTTTCTAGCTTTTTAGCTTTTAATTGTCAGTACATGATCATCGATCCATTCTGCCAACAGTCCGTAATAAATGAACCTGAATCTGAATTAGGAGGAACCTTTGGTATGAAACAGTTAAACTCATTTGGAGCCCAGTGACATGGTTGTTGGAAATCCCATGTCCAAACAAGCAGATAAGCGCCCTCTGATTTGCAAGCACGTACTCATGCAAACAGACTGTATGTACATTTGAAGATGATCCAAACGATACACAGGATTATCAGTGAAATAATGCTGTCATTTGTCAGCGGGCACATGGGCTCATCACACGGTGACACAAATTTTCCCCAGACCGCCCCCCCAACTCCACACCACAGGCAACCTCTCCCTCTCTTCTCCTTCCTCCTCACATCCACACGACAGAGAAAAGACAGCGACACAGGGAATAGCATATTTATTCTCACTCGGCTTGCTCCCTCTCTTCCCTGCTTAAACACTCAGCTGGATCCCTGCCTCCATTTCTCTATTTTTTTTTTCACTTTTGCTCTCTCCCATAGCTGGCAGGGAAAGATTTTACTTTGTTGTTTGTCCTCCCACCTCCTGCTACTAACTGTGGGTATTTGCCTCTTCAAACTGTCTCCCATTCTCTCTCGACTCACCCTGCTCTGTCTCACTTTTATATCCCTCCCCTGTCTGTTTCTCAGCTCTGTCTCTCTCTTTCCTGCTAACTCTCTAAACTGCTTTCTCTGGGTTTATTTACTGACCAATAGATAGCATAATGGTCTCTTACCCAATCAGTAAATCCCACAACGGACTGAATTTGAGTTATGTTTTACAGGCACAGAGAATGAAATTGAAATGAAAATGAGTTGCAGGTTCATTCCGGTGCATTGATGCAAAGTCTGCTTTGTTCATACTTTTTCATGGGACCATATGGGAGCAAACATTCTGAGTTCAAAAAGGGAAAAAAAAAGTCTGAATTTATGGTATAAACTCAACACATCAAACCTGAGATATTCAGGGTACAGGGAGGAGCAGGCTGCAAATGGAGTCAGAGAAACTGTTAACTGACTTCAGCAGGTCACTTCTGCTAAGTGACAGATCAATTTTGGATGAATATGCAAACATATACACCACACCAACCCACAGAACAGGGCTGATGAGTTTCTTAAGAAAAGAGAGAAAATATTGAGAAATGTCTAATTTATTGCATTTTATGAAGATTATTCTTTCAGCTTTTCTTTCAAAAAGCATTTCTTCTACAGGCAGGTGACAACTTAAGGAAGAAGTGTGAACAAATGTGTGAAGAAATATAACAATTGCAGATGGTTCCCTGGGGCATGAGCTGTCATTGAATGATTTGATGGATTATTTGCTTTGGTCTTTTGAGTCTCAACACCTCTCCCCAGCAACACTTGTGGACCAATGTGACATCAAAACAGAATATGCAGTGCTGCAGCTATTCGATCTTCCCTCCCCGAGACACTTAATGATAGTTTTCATTTTTCTTAAAAAAAAAAAAAAAGTTCATCCATCTGTATTTGTCCTGTTTGTTCAGTTCTGCCCTGCAGCCAATGGGAATCAGATGTTGTGCTGCTGCTGCTTTGGCTGGGGAAACAGCCAGCCCCTGCTGTCTGTTGTCAGACGGCAGACAAATCGTGGGATGAAGAATGTATGGATGAGAACAATGTGAACACTGATGCCATGCTATACAAGAAAATTATTTATGCAACCTTATAAAACCTACCAGAACATGGCTGCGGTGCTGATATTTCCTCGCAATGCCACATCAACAATCATTCATGTAAGAAGTAGCTTCTTCTTTTTTTTATTAGGATTTATTGGTATCTCTTTCAGGTGTTTAACAATAAGAATCTCACCTATGCTACAGGTAACAATAGCTTCTAACCACTAAAAAGGAAATACAGCTGCAGGCTGATGGGAACGCCATTAGTTTATTTGATCATAAATCAAAGAACAGGACAAACTGACATTTTGCCCTGATGATAGCAGAGGTGAGGTGAGCGGATCACTGAAGTGGTTACACTTCATCCTGAGGGCAACATAAATGTCTGTACTAGATTTCAGTGCAATGCATCCTGCAGTTGCTGAGAGATTTCAGGCTGAAAGAAAGTGGAGGACTGACAGACAGAAAAAATAATAGCGCCGCTGTCCACAGAACAAAGCAACTGGCATGGCTCATTAAAGAGATGTTTTAAAAAATTTAGTAATCTGAATAACAGCTGAATACTTGATTATCATCATTTTGACAGACACCGTTTTTACTACAAAGTGATTTACGTTTCTGTGACAGGGGCAAACACACAGGTAAGGAAGGAGAGTGAGACGGTCAAGGTCAGGCACACTCAGACAGTCAAGGGTGATAAACCGTTGTGGTCGAGTAGGGATTTTAGATTGGTGGGCCTGGTTTGAGTTGAAAATGAAAAGTGTGATTGAATTTGATCTGAGTCTGTCTGATCTGAAGGTTTAAGGAACTCTAAGCAGTTTCCATTTTGCCAGCCAGCAGCGATTCAGTCAGGCTACATCAATAATACATCGGCTTGTCCAACAGCACTGAAAGATTAATATTAGTTGATAAGAGTTGCTTTAATTGATATGACATCACTTCCTCCATGTTTCAAGGCTGGGGAGGCAATGCACTCGTCACAGTCAGTGGGTTATCTAATGTGATAAAAAAGGAGAAGTTGTAAAGGTCAAGGTAGATCTTAAAGGGATAGTTCAACATTTTGGCAAATTGGCCCATTGTCATAATCCCTATAGTCTTGGGAGTAGGTTTGTTACCTTTAATTGTCGGCGCAAGCTATTTTCAGAACGGCGGAGCAGAGCCGTGAGCTGCTCAGAGCTACGCTACAGAGGCTAATGGGATTTCTTGGTTTCCCTAAACTCATCAAATACACAATCCAACAACTCCAAAACGCTCTCGTGGACAGATAATAACGGAACGTTACGAGACTGAGTTGTTTTCAAAGCAAATTCATGCAAAACCGCATGTGCAGGTCACAACTTGTCCACAAGAGCGTTTTAGAGTTGTTGGATTGTGTATTTGATGAGTTTGATGAGGGAAACCAAGAAATCCCATTAGCCTCCGTAGCGTAGCGATATATTTGTGTTAATATAAGTCTTAAATAGTTATATCTTCCGACAGCAATCACTTACATAGAGTGTTTGGACCGAAACACGGGTCTGTCAGTCCCTCTGCTCTGCTCTGAGCCGAGGAGAAAACTTTTCTCGTATCCTACAGTTTTTATCCAATGAGGAGAGAGAATGGCATGCAGGGCTGTGTGTGCAGCCAAGGGATGCCCGTGAATGTGGTGACGCAGGGACGAGGACTGTTATGGTGCGTTCAAGGCAGCCCGTAACTCGTGTTTTTCCGACCTGTGAAGTCATACCAGTTCGATCTGGTACGAGTTCACGGGTCGAAAGTTACGAGTGGCCGTTATAGTGACTTTCACAGGTAAAACAGGTCGGAAAAACACGAGTGGGTTGCCTGGAACGCTACAAAGTCGTAAGTTGTGACTTGAAGCTGTAATTTACGGTTTCAAAAGCCTGCCTGGAACGCAGCATTAGCCAAAACGACCGGATTGCTTACTTCTGCTTTAAACATTTTGACGCTGGGGTTAAATTTTATTTCTGTTTGAACTGTGTTAGTCTGTTCTCCATTTTAATCCTGCACAGAACTGTAGGATTGTTGTGGAATTTTGTACTGATGTTTATGTTCCCCAGAGGAAGAACCATGATGACTAACTTTATTCATAGCATAATAAGCAGATCATTGTGTTCATATATTATGAGCTTTGAGTGAGATGTTTTACAGTACTTCATGGTGTCAAACTCATGAAAAATGCGGATTGCTGTATAAAAAGAAGTAAATGCAACCCCAGCTCCAAAGGAAAAAATTAGTCTTTCTGTTACATTATATGCAATAGTTGTGGCAAGTGCAAAGGTTTAGGCACCCCACTGACTTGCCAGTAGTTGAAAAGAGTCCCTCATTTTACTGCATGCTGCTCCATTATTCTCCAAACAAACCTTTTGCTGACTGTGACTGAAGAGCTCAGTTTTAACTTCATCTGTCCTCAGCATGTGCTTCCTAAAATGACTTCAGGCTTCAGATGCTGGCCTTTATGACAAGGTTGCAGGTACGGTGTCCTGCTGGTGACTCTCCCGTGTCGACCTTGTTTGTCCGCCCGCGCTGCATTGTGTCAGCTAAACCTTCCTTTTGCAGACATGGAGAGTTTTTTTTTTTTTTTTGCCTCACTATCCAGCAGACATGTCGTTTTAATGTGCTTTCCTGATCAATGTCTTGTCCTCCATTATTCCCATTAACTGCCTTTACTCAAAGAAACATCATACAGTGGTATCTCAAGCTTTGATGTGCTTCCTTTGCCTGCATCATCACCTGAGGAATTTTGAATTTTGTTGTCCAAAAAATCAAAACATTTCCCTAAAGGTGCCCAAACACTTGCAGGTAAATTGGCATATAGGACATGAACCTCTGGTCACCAGCTAACTGTGGTTTTCTATGAGGCAAAAACATAGAAAGTCAATGTACTCACTAAAAGGCTGAAGAGTTGAACACACCTTTTACTACTACAGCTGACAGCAGAGTAACACATGAGGCTCTAACCAGGTGCGGCGCAGCGCTGTGCCAACAGGGTGTGTCCAGGCCCACTTTGCAATTTTTATGCACAGCACAGCCTGGCACAAGCCCACCTCAGTCCCTCCCACCGGTGCAAGTGGCAAAGAGGGAGGAGAGAAGGCGTGGAGTGGGTTTAACACAGCCCAGTCAATTCTTCACCAATCAAGTTAGCTCCTCTCCTCACCTTTAAATGCGCCGTGGGCCAGGCACAGTGCAAGTTTAATTTCACCATGGAAGGAGATAGCAGTGTTAGACGGCCAAACTTCTCCCTGGAGGAAACTGATGTTCTGGTCGGGGAGTTCCAAGCTTGCAGAGTCTGAATATATGGTCACATGAACAGACCTCCACGGGCTGATGATGCAAAAGTAGTCAGGAGGTTACTGATATTGTTACCCAGGTTTGCTCTGACTGCCCACTGTAAAAAACAAAAAAATAAAAAATAAACAGACCCTTTTCCCACTAATAAAGACACTCACAAACCTACAGGCTATTTAAACCCACGTAACAAAGATGAGTGGATCACAACATAAACAAATACCATGTTATTGCTAAAGGCAAAAAATAAAAAATACCATGCATAATGGGAATGAAATCAAAAGCAGCTGTTCGTAAAGGACGCAACACCAAGCATCTCCCTTATTCTTTTTTCTTTGGAATTTTCTGAGAAGGGAGGTGCTGACTCACTATCTGGTGCCGAGGCTGTTTGTGGTTGGCTGAGAGGGATGATAGTTTGTTTGTTTTTAGTTTTTCGTTACGGCTGTGCCGGACGAAGTTACAACTGTGCCGTGCTGCGCCACCCTGCGCTGTGCCACAAAATTAGAGCCCGCAATCTCCCTTCAAAACGGTTCCCTTTTACAGCCGACACTGTTGATTATCTGCTAAACTGACTACAAGACACCTGGAGTTACTGAGGATGCTGGTTGGAGCTTAGACACGCAGTCACACACGCACTTATTTCAGTACCTCACACACCTTCTTCATAGCAAAATCAAATAAACTGGGAAATCAAAGAACATGGACATTAAGGAGACTTCTGGCAGCTGTGACTGGACATCTTAATTGTCCTTTCATGCCCCATTTACTTTGGCTCATGGCTTCAGTATTCAGTCCATGCATATCCTTCAATACTTGGTTCAGATAATTGATTGAATTGATTAAAATGGTCATTAAGTACATCCCCTTTGAACCACGCGCCTGGAGCACTGACTGTTTTTTCTGCACTTGCCCCACACGCTTCAGACAGTGTGATTTGGATCATTAAATTAGAGCCCCATGTGTTTCTACCTTGAGACAAGCTGAGACCTTGCATCCACAAACTCTTATGTCCACACTCTGGTCCTCCAGCAGCTCCACACATCTGAACAAAGCCTGAGGAGGAGAACGCACACTGTTCACTGACTGTGACACAGTGAGTACGACACTGTTGCTGCTGCTGCCTGCAGGACACTTTTCACAACAAGGTTCATGTTGTGTTTTTATGCGTTATTATTACACAACTTATCAAAGAATTACTGTTAACTTAAATGCAAGACAATAAGGATGATATCACACATAAATCCAGGTTATATGTCTTCACAGTAAAATACTCAAATGCACAAATCATAAATGCTACAGAAGATAGACCTATCATTTTTAATAAAATGTGAATGCTGAGATCAATATTGAATTAAATTAAATGAAAAAATAACAGATTTTAAATCTTGATTAAAATCAAAAGAAAATGGGTAGGCTGATTGTTTAAATTGTCTTTTTTGACAACGAAAAAGAGGGCTCTTCCAGTCATCTTTTGATTTGCTAATTCAATGGCTAAATTATTAGACAATTAAAAGGACAAAAACACAGCAAGGTTCAAGTCTGAAGAGATTTGTTTTCTGCCAAGGTCTGGCAAGTGGCTCATGCTGTTTTCAATTTCCTCAAATCTTGCTATTTAAACTTCGCCAGAACTACTTAGGGAAGGGTAGCGGCAAGCTCTCATGCTATTCCACCACATGTCCACACACTGTCAGTGCCACTACCACTTCCCTGTGAGCTGCACAGCACATTCAGTTCTCTGAAAACTGAGTCTAGCAGGCTTGTGCTCTCCAGGTAAAGCAAGCACAAGTTTTCTATGCACCAAACAATGGCTTAAGGTTACTACAATTTAGCAACAATCAGCCTTTGGCCAGTGCCTAATTAAACACAATTAAATGACATGAGAGTTGAGGATGCCAGCTGATGGTTATTAGCATCAAGCCTAGCCAGGGTAATAACAATTCACCAGGGGAAATGAATCCTTCATCCTAATATAATTACAGTGTACTTAAAGCAATTTCCATTTAACATGACCTTAGGATATCACATCTGAATAAATAAGAGAGGTGTACCCACCCAGACTTCATTGTCTTTAACCAGAAAATGGGCTCTAATTTCATACACAAGGTGCTCGTCATACCAACGGGGTGTGTCCAGGCACACTTTGCAATTTTTGAAAACATAATTTCCCCTGCAATTTATACTACACTGACTCAATTTTTAAGAAACAAATCAACTCAGTTATCAACACTAGTTTCTTATACCATTCACTTGCAAAAGAGAATTTCATGTTGTTTCACCATCAAAGTTTAAATTGTCACCACTGTACTGTAAGAACTACCCGCGTGTCCAAACAAAACAGACTGGCCACAACGATGGCAATTAAAAATTCCCTGTGGATTTGTTTATAACCTGGAATATGTTGAATGTTATCCACTGATGATGGAGAGTGTCTGGATCAAGTGGGTGTGAGGTTAACAAAGTGATTACAGCATTTAACTAACAGACCAGAGACCAGCACAACACCAGTGGTATTATTTTTCATGTTTTATAATTATTTCTGACAATCAGCACCACATTAATTTAGTCTTCTGCACAATGAATAACAGGCCCTTTCCACTGTCACAATTTCTCATACTTATACAAATAAGATTCCAGCACACAGCCCTCTATTAGACCTATGTCAAGGGTGGAACATGGTCTATGCTGAATACAGTCATCTTTTAATTCTGACTACTGCTTCAAATAATCATAAGTCTTGCTGTTATTACTTGTTGGCCTTGAGGATCTTCTCATGTGTGTAGAAGTGTAATTGCTTTCTTTAGTGTCTGTCTGTCGTCATTTACATGCTCTGATGGAGGCCTCTTGACAAAATGCATCAGCAGATGTTCCAGTCTATTGGCTGTCTATGAAATCACCAAAACTAATCAAGACATGAGGTGACTGTCTCACTTTATTTTATTGCCACTGGAGAGCTGCCTTTTTGCAGCACTCTCGCAACACCAACTTATTAGTGTTCTTCTATGTGTCAGTATACTGCAGGGTGAAACATTACAATAGTGTTCTCATTGATTAATAACTCCTTAAGCAAGGTCACATTAATGCCATATTAATTATGTAACATATAGTAATCACTTATTCATTGATAATTAATACAACCCCCCCCCCCCCCCCCCCCCCCCCCCCCAAATAGGACACATACATACATAGTTAAATAGGCTATACTTCTTTAGTGATTGACCCAAGGACGACTGCTCCTACAGGACGACTCCTTCAACACCACAGTGCATGGTCTATATAGGATGGAGGTTGCTGCCGAATGTTTATTGTGCAGTCCCTCTATTTACATATTTTTTATTAATATATATATTTGAACATATATATATATATATATGTGTGTGTGTGTGTGTGTGTGTGTGTGTGTGTGTGTGTGTGTGTGTGTGTGTGTGTGTGTGTGTGTGTGTGTGTGTGTGTGTGTGTGTGTGTGTGTGTGTACACAGTGTAGTATCTGCAATGCATCTACAAATGTGTGTTCAGTGAAAGACATTACTTCAGTAATACCATTTAAGACAGTTTTAAAACCCAATTGGATTTTTTGAATGGCAGGAATGGGTGTTTGTGTTATTTTTGTAATTATCTGGGATATGTCTTTGCTGTGGCAGACGTTCCATGAAACCAAACCTTTGATCTTATATTATATTACATTTCTTACATGTCTCTGTAGATTTCACATTTTGTAAACAATCCCTCATACTGGCCTGTTTGAAATTTGTAACATCACAGTGTCTTGATTTTGATCCTTCAGAGAACATATAAGATGATGAGGATCGCTCAATCCATTAAGCTGCTGATAAGGTCTGAGCAGCTTTCTAATCACTTGATTAGCAGAGCCTAGGGAATAGATGGAAATAAACTCAAAGCCCCATTGACAAAACAACTACACAATCTTTTTTTGATTTCATCTTCCCTTTTTTTATGTCTTTCATTTCCGTACTCCTCATGTATTTTTAGACTTTTGTGTATTTAAAAATTTTTTTTTTTTTCAAAAGGCACTAAGGGCCCTACTAAGATCCCAGATAAGGGGCGCTAAATTGCGTGCTCCTGGTAAAATGTTGCGTGTTTGGTTGGCGCACGAAAAACAGGCAATTTACTAAGAGTAACCCGCTAAATGACAGCAAGCGCAAGCGCAGTATTTAAATGAGGGTTTTGTGCGTGGTAATCGTTTCCGCCATGGAGAGTGTGGACACAGAGCTGGATGGCCGCATGAAATTTGATCCGATGGATTAATAGAGAGCTCAGGTGGGACACTCTCGGATCTAAACTCTCTGACCAGAGGTATCAAAGACGGGGTGAAGGCAGAGGCAACGTCTCTCAGTCCTGGTGCAGCCAGGTACTGGAGAGGGAGGAGAGGAGAGGAGCGTACTGGAGGAGACACGTGCGTAACGGTGCTTACATGACTTTTAACACACCTGAAAAACTGCTACAGTTCGCTGGAATGACCCGGATGCGAGGAAATGCAGAGATATAAGAGCTTTTGCCCCCGGAACAGCAGTGTTTCGGGGGGACGTTCGGAACAGTGGTGTTTCGGAGAGGGGTTGTTTCGGAATGGAGAGCTGTCCCCTACAGGAGCACCTGAGAGCTGGGATAGTATTTATCCACGGCTCGGAAGGAGTCTTGGAGGACTTGTTCCTAATAGGAGCAATGGAGTACAGGATGCTAGTACATTTTGAGTCAGAAAGAGCTACAAGGACAAAAACAAACAAACTCATCCATAGATGAATTTACAAACTCATCGAAAGCCATGGAAAACATCAGTGTAGTGTCCGAGTATATAACACGGTAACAACGAGCAGCAGGACAAGTTTCAACAACAGAACAGGGGACAGTAGCAGAGAACAAAACAGCAGGTGATCAGAAATGCAAGCGCTGCTACAGATCTCGTGTACACAGACAGGCACCCCATGAGACAGCACCAGGTCTAACGTGTGACCCTTTTCATGTGTTGGGCCAGAAACCCACTGGGTCAGGTTAAAAGAGTCAATCAGAGACAGTAAGTCTTTTACCAGAGGTCTGGTCTCACAACACACATGGATGTTTAGATCACCTTGAATTAAAAAATGCTCACAGTCAACCATGACACCTGAGGAAATGTTCAAAATCCTGTATGAACTCCTTATTATATTTCGGAGGTCGATACACCACTGCAAACAACATGAGAGGAGAGCAATTGAGTTCAAAAAGCTGCAGCTCAAAACTGGAATCTGCCGACAGTGGAAGTTAGATTTATACAGGTATTCCACCACCCTTTGCAGTGGTCCGCGGGGAGCTAAGAAAAGTACAGCCAGTAGGGAGAATTTCTGAGAAAGCTATGGACTCACCAGCATGTATCCACATCTCCGTCAGACACATAAAATCCAGCTCACGGGATGTGAAAAAGATAAACTAAAATTGCTAAACCACACATATCTCCCAATTGGGGGACTGGCAGACATACAGAACAACCACAGAGCCTCTGCACTAATTATGAAAGAATATAGTCATATTTTACATCAAATTAAACAGCAGAAGCTGGCCTACAGCGTGTAAAAACCGAGTTTATGACCCAAACACAGTCCAAACACTACTCAAATAAACATCAAACTTCATGAAGCACCTCTATGTGGACCCAGTTGCCACATTTCTGGCTCGTATACTACTATGCAAAACACATCAGCTACCCGCTCATATGAAGCTACAAAGATTGGAACGATGCATAGCACCCGCGGCTACACAGAAGCACGGCAGAGAGAGAAGCCAAAAACGAGCAAAGTCGAGCAAGCACCGACACTACTTGGCCAATGGTTGTAAATTTCCTCTTACCTTTGATGTTTTGCCGTGAAAAGTTTGTTTTATGGGTAAATCCACAATATTTCCAGTTTGAACTTTGACCGGTGTTACATCTAAATCGGTCCGGCCGCGACCGATGGGCTTTAGCCGGGGGAACCTTTGAGCGCCACATACTGTACAACAGCCTGCACGTGACACATTTCAGGATTCTGCTGATTCTGATTGGCTGCCAGTACTGTCAATCACAGCAACGTGGGTATAGCCTCATTCTATTGGCTCTAACGGTTTGAATGAGCTGTCAATCACTCAAATCAACCAATCCGCTGCAGAGATAGAGCCAGGCGTAACTGCACCCAAATAAGCTGCTCTCAGTGCAGATTTACGCAGAGGGACACAGGACCTAGAACTAGTTGTTCTTTAGTCCCGGTTGATTCTTTTTCAGTTAGTTTACAAATTGTGTGTGAAATAAAGATTATTGTTTATAGTGGCAGGTGGTTCCAAGCTGTGCCAAATGGACATTTTGGAAAGCTCACCTGAATATTTTGTAGTAAAATCTCAATAATTTTGTACTGCTTCACTTTGTCAGAATCAACCACTGCAGAGATAATGTTCACACATTGTACAATCATTTGATAGAGGTTTTGAGCTTTAGCAGCATCATTCTGAAGGACACTCATCCAAAATATGATTTTCTTTTTTTTGCTGTGTGCCATCTTCATTTACTCTTCACCAGTAACACAATTACTTAAATTTACACATCTCAGCAATTTCTCATTTTTTTCCCCACCAAACGTATTTGAATAGACCTTGTGGTTGCAGAGATATACTCATTTTATTATGGATTCCAGGGAGGGGCGCAAGGTGTACAACGCAGGTGAGCTGGGATGTCCGCCAGCAGGGGAGGGAGGCTTGCGGTCCAGTCCGCCACATCTTGTCTGCACAGTTCCATCCCAGCAGAAACTCGGATGTTGAGAAGAGTTTGGCGATCCTAGATATGGAGCCGAAACATTTGGACAGCAGACACAGATGAACAGAGCAACAGCAAACAATAAACTCAACAGCGTTTGACGCAACCGACGAGCTGATGAATTGTCCCTCTTTCACAACAGTTTACTGCCTGTGTCTTGGTGCAGCACGATGTGCCAGTGTTTCTCAGTGGGGGGGTGGCAGAGACCTTTCTACTGCAGATATTATACTTAAAGCAGAGGTAAGCGATCCGGTCGTTTTGGCTAACTTCCTGTCAGCGAATGGAGTTAGCAGTCCCCGCCTTCATCCCTGCGTCACCACAGGCACGCGCATCGTCCTCAGTCTATGCAACTGACCCCTTGGCGTGCACACAGAGAGGACCGCCCCTTTATGCTGTTCTCTCTCCTCATAGGATAAAGGTTGTTGGATACAAGGAAAGTTTTCTCCTCGGCTTACAGCAGAGCGGAGTGACTGACAGACCCGTGTTTCAGACCAAACACTCTATGTAAGTGATTGTTGTCGGAAGATATAACTATTTAAGACTTATATTAACACAAACATTCCGCTTACTTCTGCTTTAATGGCCATTTGTGCCTCATATAACCCCACTTTAAAAAAGCTGAACTATCCCTTTAATGTACAAAACAGTGAGGGTCTAAAAAAAGAATTGTTTACATATCTGTGAAAAGGAGCTCTGCTGACATAATAAATAGAATCGTATGTGTTCGGAAACAAGGCTGTTGTATAATTTCAGGGATATGAATAAGCAAAGCAAAGAAAACATGTTTACAGATGAATGGATGGGATTATAAAATAAAAGGTTTGGCTCTTGGAAGTGGCAGACTGAAAACCCCTCATGTTAAAAAAAAAAAAAGCACTGTAATGAAAGGTAGCACTATAATACAAAAAAGCAAATTAGTTGTTAAAGAAGAATCTTATTTTTTCTTCAATGTGAGTTTTGTAGTGTTTTCCTTTAAATCCAGATTGAAATTGGTATTGGTTTTTTGCTTTGAATTATGAAAGCCAGACGTATTAGGACTTAAATCAGTTAAGACTTGTCAAGCTACGGGTTATTTTTATCCAACTGGTGACAAATATTATGCATTTAAAGCTAGTACACTGGCACGGAAATCTCAGTCGTCCATTCTCTAAATGTGCAAGCGTTTGGAGCCTCTGCCAGCACATGTTGGGCAATCAGCAGAGCACACCCCTGCTGCCTGTCTCACACAGAGACACACACCATGTCACTCACTCCTACAGGCATGTTAGAGACTCCAGTTCACCCAACCTGCACTTGACTGTGGTGGAACCGAACCAGCTGGACAAAAGTGACGCCAACATGAGGAGAACATGCAAATTGAACACCCAGACAGTAATTGTGTTGCAGCCCGAGAACATCTTGCTGTGAGGTGACAGTGTCGGAAACCGAGCCTTCACTGGTATCCTGCTGGTGTTGGCTACTTGTTACTGTAAATTAGACTCAAAGGAGCTCGGATCTTCAGCCATTAAAGCAGGAGAGTCTCAAAATACCTACTTCCAAGTCGTGTCATGTAAATTCAGTTGGATGATATTCAGAGTTGGGTTTAGGTGGGTAATAAGACCCTATTAATTCTAAATATGTGCATCTTGATAGTCAAACTTCAGAACTACCTGAGGAGTTGCAAATGCAATGCATCAAGGCCCAACCAACATTATGTATGCTAGTCCGTCGTCTTGAAATATTAGCAAAACCTTGAATATTTTGAAGTTTGAAAACACTTTTTTGTTTACACTTTTCAGTTTTTTTGTATAAGTTCCACCTGTCTGCAGTATGCTAAAATGAAATTAAAATCAAATACAACCGTATGGCTGTCTGTGCTACAGATGATGCTACACATGATTCAGTAAAAAAAAAAAAAAAAAATCCATCTGTGAGTTGGCACAAAAGCAGATTTCAGGCCTGTCAAAGAACCCAGATGTTTCCACTCTTTTCTGCATGCAAACCGTCACTTCTTGTATGTGTCACTTAACTCCATACCAGCTACATAAACGCCCCTGCATTTTCTAACATGATCAGACTTGGAGGTTTGGCCAGGAGTCCTAGTGTCACACACTTGAAAACCCTTTACCATCATTTTTCAACAGACCTGCCTGTGGTTAGGATTGATTGTGGGGAAAAGTTCACCGTGGCTTCACAAACCATAATGCTGTTTCAACTCTTATACAGGGCTGCAGCCCTCTTGACCAATGCATCATCTGTAAACACAGCAGATAACACTGAAAGTGTGTCAGACAACCCTGCATGGTGAAGATAGAATGATGCTAAGGGGATACACAGGACCTTTACTAAGATATGCCAAGGGATTCTGTAACCCAGCGATGGATATGTGACGACACAAGAGTGAACCTAACCTCAAATTCCCACTATTGCATCCTCTGCAGACAGGCTCTGTCAGAGGCACAATCACGGATGGCAGATAATTCAGTCGCTCGACAGCCAGCCTGCCTCACTCCGCCTCCCATACTGTGTCTTCAGGCTTTACCATGCGAACTAAACTACGCAGTATGCTGTAGGAATTCTCACTGGCTCTTACAGCGCTTGCAGTTATATCTTGTAACAGCACATTGTGGCATCTTTAAACGGAAGACATGAACTCGACCCTAGATTGTGGGTTTTGCAGCAGTTAATGAAGCAACTGCCATTAAAACCACTGAACATTTAACAGCAGGATTAAAACACTGCCGAGTCAACGGAACAAGAGTGGACAGATACAAATTGGCCTGGAGTTTTAAATGCCATCAGAAAGAGTTTTTTGTGCTGGCACGCACATTTTGTCAACAGTGAAAGAGCCTGCATGCGTTCAGGCTGTGTTTCTTAAGATGTGTGGGTGCATTTCACTGCCTTTTTCAACCTCTGTATAATTGCATCAAGCATAAGACTGTTTCTTTTGATTTCTCTTCTGTGCAGTATGCTGCTCTGCTTTTACTTCTGCTGGCAATACAACAGAAGTATACAAAACCCATCAAATAGCTTTGTCTGAGACACATTATGTTGTTCCTGGCAGTTGAGGTGAGAAATCGCATCTGAGCTTGCATCTGTCCTGGGACATAATCAGTGATAGATCCACGCCCAGGACAGATGACAGATGGTGGGGAAAAACCTGCACACATGCAAAGGAACACACACCTGTGTTTATTTTATTTTGTTTTTATTTATTTTTTTCAACAGCCATGGTTCACCGCAGATGTTTTTAACTTCTGCAAACACAGAGCGCACTGACAGCACAGAGCAAAAATAAAAAATAAAAAAAAGAAAGAAAGAAAAAGAAAAAAGAAAAAGAGTTCTAGGTAAGTAGCTTGCTCATTAAGAGACATCCTTCTCATCAGCCGTTGTGTTTACTGATGCTGGCATCAACCACTTCACCAAAGGCTATGGTAAACACAAACAAGTGGGCAGTTGGCAGCAGCACAGTCTAATTTAAGAGAAAGCAGAAGAGAGCTTTCTCCGCTGCAGGGCAGAGCTCTCTTTAAACTTTTCTGGATATCACAAAGTCAGTAATTATAAGTGTCCCTGAAACTTGCGGAAAGCTGTTAGTTATTTCAATCCAGATGGTTGCATTGCTTTGATGATGGGTGGGTGTGGGTGACAACAGTATTTATTAAGACGACTACAGTATAATTGCCGGTGTAAATTAAGGTGTTCTATTTTGTGTGTCGGAGCTAGAGAGAGAGAGAGAGAGAGAGAGAGAGAAAGTGAGAGGTGAAGTTCCGTTCACTTTCAGCGATGATGAATAAGTATTTACAATACATCTTGTAATACACATACGATTATAATGTTTTCTTTGGCCATGAAGCCAGTGGATACATGGTGTGAGTGTGGCAGATACACTGGGGCATCAAAATCCAGATTAGACAGAGATAAGACCTGTTGGTGGCACATTCACGTCATAATAGCTGATTTACATGAAACTGACAGCTTTCATTGCACTTGTCTCTGTCTAGTCTGAATCTGAATATGACATGGACAAGACAATGAGACAAATATATTTTTGAATACTGTGACAGCAGCATGTGGATACACTGGCGTGTGGCACTTGACTGATGTTTCCTGTCAAAGATAAATAAATGAATTAATAATGAATGAGAGTTTCATTCTAATAATAATAAACTCTAACTCAGCTCGATGTGCTGTGTCGTCAGCTGCCATGCTCAAGGCCACACATCTACTGTAGTGTGAAGGTGACACCCCAAGTTTTTGTTTCCCCAAGGTTGTGTTTTATTCCAGATACTCTCCTCATATTAAGACAAGAAGGACCCCCGCAGCAGTGAAGGAATGATACTTTTAAAGAATGCAGGTGACATGGCCCTTGTGGCCCAGCTGACTGGCGCTACTGCTCTGTCTGATCGTCATCAGGCTGTAAACAACCTGGTCCAGACATTTCAGGAAGACTCCCTTGAGCTCAACATCACCCAGACCAAGGAGCTGTGCTGTGGGAGCAGAGACAAACCAGACTCACAACAAGCACCTCTGTGTCGGAGGCCAGCTGGTGGAACAAGTACAATCATTTAGATACCTCGGGACGGAGATATGTACTGGCCTGTCCTTTTCCCAGAGGTATGATTGTATAGAAGAAAAGACCAGCAGCGCCTCCACCTGCTGAGGAAGCTGCTCATTTTTAATGTCGCCAAGGACGCCTTAACTCCAGTTTACAGGACACTAATTGATTCTATACTCACCTTCAATATTTCAGGCTGGTACAACACCCTCGCCTCTCAACATAATACAAAAGCATAACTAATCACAGGAGCAAAATAATTGGTTTACCCAGAACATCCTTATCTGAACTGTACAGGAGAGTGACTCTACAAACCGATGCTACAAAATCATACAGTACTGTCCTAGAAAAAATATATATATATATATATATATTTTACTGTATGTCCTTTGTAATCATGAACCTGAACAGATTAAAAGTAGGCCTGTTAAATAATGTCTGTGAGAGTGTGTTTTAAATATGCATTAGAATTTTTTTTATTATTTTGTGACAGACAATAATAAAGTCCTTATTCTAATCTTTCCTGATCTGGTGCATTAGCAACCTTATAGCAGAGTGGTTGTTTTTATTTTTTATTTTTTCACCTCCTTTTTTGCTGCTTAAGTAAGACATGTCGTTCTCATGACCACCCTCATAATTTCATTCATTGATTGGTGACTGGATGAAGAATAATCAGCTTAATCATTTTACCCACATGACTGGAAATACCATATAATAATATGTTTTTGGCATCGCTAGCAAACATTAGAATGAACAGCTGTTTAATCACACGTTTTTATCCCACTACAGTGATCATGCTACCAGCTATCCCTGTTGAGTCTGGCCCATCTCATTACTCTCTGGTTGCGAGTCACTGCAGCATTCAGATTTCCCTTCACAAGAAGTGCTGGTCTGAGGGCGTGTTAAAATCTACCATGCTGTAAATACAACAATGACTGAAGGTCTTTGCAAACAACCATCCTGGCAAGACATGACAGAGAGGATTCACATATAACCCCTTTAAACTTCTCCACTTGAATATGATTTCACACGGCAATTGAATGGTCTTGTGTAACAGCTGCAGAATCACTCCAGATATCAAGGTATTATACAAACTTCTACCAACTTTGACGCACTCTCCACCATCAA
The DNA here is from genome assembly GCF_905171665.1 of Trachurus trachurus. Taxonomy (NCBI): domain Eukaryota; kingdom Metazoa; phylum Chordata; class Actinopteri; order Carangiformes; family Carangidae; genus Trachurus; species Trachurus trachurus. The sequence continues at coordinate 17,895,013 of NC_139908.1, read as the reverse complement.
GGTTGCGGTTAAATCAGGCCAGGAGTGAAACATCATTACCATTTGCAGAAAGACAAAAAGCCACCTTAATGTCATCGAGCAATGCACTCTCCAGATATTGCAGATTGCTTTTTGGAATCTAGCCCTCACTCAGAATTTGACTTGATCCCAAGAATGTAAACTGTACTCATTACGAGTATAAAGGGACCATATGGCTCACAGCAGCAGCGGTGGCACCCTTTGTGCCTTCCACGGCATACCTGAAGTAATGTCGCTGCCTGGAGTCATGGAAAGCTCATTGATCAACTCTATGATGCTGGAATTGTGAATTTCAATTCAGTCAGAGACAATTTCACTAACAAACGCCCTTGCATACATCAAATGCATGTGCATAAGTTAGTTTGTTGACAGTTCGACCACTCACCAGTCAGCCCCCAGAAGCTGAACTGCTTTAATTAATGACCTTAGAGTATAAGCTGAAAGACGTACGTACAACACCTCCCAGTGATACATTACATTTCGCCTGGAGCATAAGCAATTGATTTCTTGCAGTGAAGGCATAACTCTCTCTTATGGATGTTCTGAATAAAACTTACTTCATCTTCACTGTTCACAAGGGGCCTTTTAAATACACACAGCGAAGCAAATCATCACAGTAGTACCTTTTATGTTGCTAATGTCTCAGCACAGCGGTGAAAGAACTCAAAGAAAAATAGTGAATTCATCATGTCTTCGGACTACAGAGAACAACAAAGGATGTGAACCTGAAGACTTCACTGACTTACACGCACAATACCCAAGAAGTGGCATCATGCAATTTGCGGACTCCTTAATTGCCAGGTGCACTCGTGAGACTTGATTTCATAATTTTATAGGGAGATTTCTTGCTTTTTAAGAAGACCTAATGTCAAACATGCACAAAATCAAAGCGATAACTATAACTCATACGTCATTAAGACTGAAGAGAAGAGAAACCTGCACCTTCTTCACTTATGTGTTTGTGAAGGCTGCACCCACGGGGAGTAAACGCTAGAGTTCAGTTGGAGCCCCTGACTGACAATCAGCCCAGTAATTACTACATCCTAGTTATTTTTGGAATGATCTGTGTGTTTTTTTTGCGTTTTAAGTCTTAATTCTGAGCTTTGAGCTGGCCAAATGTTCCCATGGTGAAGAACTGTTTCACTTCTTCAATTAATTCTTGTTCATCGGGGGCCTCATTAGTCGTAGCAGTGAGACAAAAGTAGCCAAACAGCAAGTTTTTTAATAAAACTTCTGCAGCACAACTTTCAGCGACAGTGGCTTGATATGATGATAAATAAATACATACATTCACTGTTTGTTTGTTTTTTTCTTTTTTCTTGGCAAAGTTTGTTCCTACAGTCTAAAAACCTAGCCAATTCATGAGCCCATTTTAATTGTCTCATCTATAAGTGTCTGGCGCAGTCAACACAAAAGAGTTGTGACGTATGTGCTCTGTCGCAGTTTACTGCATAGCACAAGTAAAATGCACCGATACAGGTAAATGCCTTAAGCTCAGCTTGTTTATTTCACTTATTGAATAGAAAACTAAAATTGCTGTTTTTGAAGGTCAAGAATAAACAAAAATGTAAGGCTTAAAGGAACAATAAAACAATATTTCCATTCATTGCAGTACATGGGCACTTTCACAGGTCACTAACACAACCAACCAACAAACAAAAAAAAACTTCTCATTTTATGTTCATCCTTTTTATTACTCTGTGTCTCATGTTAAACCTCCTCAGCAGCAACATTGGTAAATCAAACATCTACCCGGGGCAGAGGGGATATCAAATGTCCTCAAACAAGAAAATGCAATTTCACAACCTTAGCAGACACAGTGTCCTAACACAAGGTTACTACAAGTAGAGGGCTGCAATTAGAGAGCTGAGACACCCAGGAACAATAAGAGGGGGAAAAGGAAAACAAGACAGAACCAGGGAAACAACATGGGACGCCCTTAAGTAATGGATTTCATTACCCGCACTGCTCTGGGGACATGTCAAAGTTTGAACGTGTTGAATAATTGAGATCACTCTCAGTGTGTTCAGGGGGAGTTGTGCGATGAGGTGGGCGGGATGTGAAGGAGGGTCATGGTCGGTGGAGACTGATTTGTGCCTCCAGAGACAACCAAAACATAAAACAGACCTGTCACTCTGTGAGGGTGATGAAGCGATTCTCCAAACTCGCATGTGAAAGCAGATTCAAATTTATTAGCATCTAAGTAGATTGAAAAAAGACGGTTGCTTGTAGTTTTTACTACCCCCTGTGAATAACTTCAAGCTGGAGGCACAGGTTCATCTCTTGATTACATGTCTCAGATTACTGGTGTGGTCTATGGACTCTGGTTATTTATGATGTCTACAGAATAACATGTTCTTAGATCAATGTATTACAGGAAGGACCCTTGTAACTCTGAGTCCTTGATGTTAATTACTTAAAAACGTAAAAATAAATAAATAAATAAAAATAAATAAAAAGGTCATGGAAGAGATTCATATGAATAACTCACTGTAAACCAGAAGTGTTGAATAAACCTTACAGTATATTTCTGAGATCATGAAAATGCCCTCAGACAATATTGATCTTGATTAATTCCCAGGTTGGTTAAACACGCAAACACAAAACAGAGTAGTGCAAAAAAAGGAGCCTACCAGTGTAAGACTGCAATATTTTGCATCAGCCACTAATTTCATATTATTCAACTACTTTTTAAATTCTGGAAATGTATTAAAAAAAAGTTTTAAATGGGGCCTAAAACAGTAAGGATCAAAACTTCTCAATCCTTTTTAGCATACAAATACCCTACGGTGATTTGGTAATTAAAACTTTAATTAATTCAATATGATTGTAGAGGTCTTGTATAGAACGCATTGAGTTCATTATGCATTAATTACGTGCAATTTGAAGTCTATTTCACAGTTGAGCAGGCGACTGAACTTTGTCTCTCTGCTTGCAGTTAGCTGTTTACCAGCACAGAGCGACGCAATGCACTCTGGGTATATTCTGAGCTGGATTGGGATGTATGTCTATTACCAGGCAGGCCTACCTCTGGTTCATCTGGAGAGACTAAAACAGCTTAAAGTCTCAATATACTGTGCTTTGTTGCATCAGCAAACATCAGCCGCCTGTTGCCATGATTAACTGTGGAGTGGATTAATTCAGCTCTGTCAGGCTGTGCATTTTACATTAAGTAAAGTAGTGAACAACATGGTATGAAGGCGACAGACAGAGTTTTAATTATTAAACATTAAAAAAAAGCATCTGCAGGAGGGTGTTTGTTATTTGCTTATTTATGTGCGGGTGTTATGAGTGTGTGTCTGTGTGTACTGTGCATGTGTGCCAAATTGATGAAAGGGGGTGCTGTCATTTTGGATTAAGTGGAGTGGCAAGCCTCAATACTTCATTTTACAGGAGATCTCATTTGATCAAAACGCCCACATACCTGACAATTTTACACCTCAGCACCTCTGCCGTTCAAACCCTCCAGAGAGATGCTTTCCCAGCATGCTGTGTGTCGATACTACAAAAAATAGTGTGAATCTTAAAGTTTACATGTATACAAATTGATGGCATGGTATGAAAATGTTTAGGTTTATAATCATTTGATTCCATGTACTTTGTTGGTTCAGCGATGAGGCCAGACATCACAGGCTCAACTCCCTTTGACATCATCTTATACTGTTGTTATTTTTGCAGCCCAGGTGTTGTCTCTCATCTTAATCCAGAACCAAGGTCTTGCCCTTTCGGCAGCCCCAGAGACGGCTCTTGTGGCATGACATTGGGCTTGGCAGTGTATTCCCATCTCCTTAAGCTGTCTAACCCAACCTCTACCGGGTGAACCTTAGCTTTCCAGCCACGTTGTTCTGCATCGGTTGCAGTTCAGCGCACTTAAGCCTCATGCACTTGTGAGCCTTGTCCAGAGCATCCTCCCAGGGCATTGTAAGCTCTATGATGTAGACAGTGTGAAGTGAGGTGGACTAAAGCAGAGGGAAATGGGAAGCAGAGCCTGTCTTCCAGGTTCACTTGTAACCTCCTAATACTGTATGGATCACATGGTGATGTCAGTCATCCCACGTGTCTGCCTGTTGGTCCATCACCCACCAACGGAGGATATTTTTGCACCATTAAGCACATCACCATAGGGACTGCAATGGTTATCCATTACCAGAGGATCTTCACTAATCACTTTATTTGATCAGTAGCATCCTGACCTTTCATTTTGCCAAACTAAGTCTTAAATAAAAGATAAAGACCCAAAAAGTGAGGTACGAATTAGCATCAAAACACTTAAGCCAATTGCATAATTTTACCATTGGTGAAGTACATGAGGCTTTGGCTGAGAGTCACAAATTAACCTGAATCATTAGAACAAAGGACACAGGGAACAGAACAAAGTGAAAATGGCAAGATGTACAAAAGCAGATTCTAAAAGGGTGACAGCCATTATAAAGCATTTATTGTACAGGGGGCAAGAGATTAAGAGGCATTATTGGAAAGACATTTCTTCCTGCTCACGCTTGCACATCAATCACACAATAGAATCACTAAATGACTGTGGCATAGTGGTGTAAAGCAATATCCTTCTAAATGTTTAATGAGGAGAACACAACTTTCTATTGTATTTTAATTTACTACAAGCCCACCTGGCTAGGACCTGATCTGATTTAGATGAGTTCTTCTCAGTGGATATAAAGTCAGACAAAGTTTTAATTATTGATTATTTTTTATCTTAGTGATGCTACCTCTAAGCTAAACTTTATACAACATGTTTCTGGGCCCACACATAGACCAGGGTATACTCTGAACATTTTTATGTGGTCTAGCTATTGATAATGTTCCCCTAAAGGATTTCCTTGTCAGCGATCATAAGTGCACCTTTTTGATGTTTCTCATAATTAGGATCTGCTGCCCCATAAACATATGTCTTGCCAGTGCATCATTAACTAGAACCCAGCTGAACATTTCACCGCTCTATTTGACCCAGATGCACTATCAAACTGTAATGATGTGGAGACTTTGGTCCAGTTATTTAATGAACAGTGCTCCTCTGTACTGGATGTAGTGGCTCTTTTTAAATCTAGACAGATCCCCTCTGTCAAATCGTCACCCTGGATTAATGAGTCAATCCACTGCTTTTTAGGCAAAAATGCCAGAAGATTTATGGGGAGCCACGAAACTAGAGGTTCATCAGCTGCATCTCAAATACCGTAGCTATTCAGTTTGAATGAACTAATGAGTGGTGCTAGGACTGCATATTCATTTTGTCTCACAAAAGTAATTCAAAAGTTCTCTTTAAATTGTAAATACCGTTGTCTCCCTACCTGAAGTGTTAGTCCTCTCTATCAATGATTGCAACCTTTTAAATATGTTGTCCTCAAGAGTAGACAACATCAAAATTCAGTTGGCTTGACCTTCTCTATTTCCGATTCAACAGAGTCTGTAGCCAGTTTAAACATGCAATAGTTAGGCCATGGAAAATAAATACTCTCATTTGACCCAGTTTTGACACTGTTAATCATGGTATAAGGCTAAACCAGCGGATGGATATTTCCAGATCTGTCCTATGCTGATTCCCAGAGGCGGTCCTGGTTAGTTTTACGCCCAGGGCGAACCATCCTTGCCTCTTCACACACAACCTGTATGAATCTCAGCAGCAAGTTGATGTGACAATAGGGGCGCCCCACCTCAGCGCCCACTCCACTAACTTGTAGTGGAAATGAGCAGTAATCTAGAAAACTGGTGAGTTTTGTTTTGTCTTTTTTTTTTTTTTTTTTTTTTTTTACATACTAGATCACATAGATTGCACCCTGGGTGGTCGCCCACTTTGCCCATAGCAAAAACTGTCTCTGCTGATTCCTGATTTACCTGTCATAGCAGCATCTCTTCACATTTCCTTATAGTGCCAAATCAGAGTAATCAAGCTATATTGTAATTTAAATGACAGTTTGGAAACCATCAATTTGGCTGACATTTGTTTACTAGTTCAACGCATGTACAGTTTAGCAGAGTCTCTTATAACTCTGGCTGAAAATTTAATTCCATGTTCTAAGTATAAGACTGAACTCACTGCAGCTTTGTCACTAAAACTTTCAGTAACACAATACAGTTCAGTCAGACAACTCTGGAATGAGAACAAATTGAGCGTAAGCATGGCAAGCCGAAGCACAGCATATAGGTAGCCTATTCTTGAGCATGGTTGCAGCAGGATTGAGTGTAAGCATGGCAAGCTGAAGCACAGCATAGGTATCCTTGAGCATGGCTGCAGCAGCTTTAGCGTAAGGCTCTGTCTCAGATATCCGTTCCCTGAACGATCTGCTTTGCCAGACATTACAGGGAATGAAGCAGACCCCCCTCAAGAGATCAAGGGATAGAGACAGAGCCCACAGGTGGACACTAGGGAGGTGGTGGGTTTGCAAAACCTCATGGGCAGCAGGAGCAGCAGCAATGACATATAAGCGGTGGCAGCAGCAGGCAGCAGCAGAGCAGAAAAATAGCAGCAGCAGCGGCAGCATAGCCAGGGATGAGCAGGTAAACTGGGGGATTTGAATAACCCGCCCTATTTGGATGAGGAGAGCATGTGACTGATCAGCTGATCAGGATGGGCACAGCTTGAGTCATCTGCCTGAACTATAGCTTTGCAGCCTTTATTGAGTTTCACCTGAAGTAAAAGCAGCAGTCAGTGGGTAGAATTATGTGAATATAATTTGACGGAACATGTTTGGGGATGTGAAAGCAGCATGGCTTGTCTGTTACACAGTGTTGGTAAATTATTAGTAAACCTCTGCTTATAGTATTTTCATTATTTTTGGTTTAACCACAAGCTCTCATTGGTTATTATTGTCCAGTTTTCCAAAGTATGTAGATGGCTGCTGCAGATTCTGTAAAAAAAAAAATTCAAACCCTGGAGGATGATAACTGTGGAAATTACAGTACTTTTCAATCTTCTCCTTGATAGGTTTACAAAGTAGAAAGTCATGCAATGATTTAGTGAATAACTTCTTTTTATTTATCCAAATCCTTATCATTTGCTGCCCGTGTGACTGTGTGTAGTGCTGAGCAGTGGGGGTACAAGAAGCCAATCACAAACACATCTAAGTGTGTTGATATGAATTTCCTCGCCTGGTATACGGAGCTCCGCAAGTGCAGAGGACACAGCGGTGACTGGGACAATGATAGGTGACACTAAACACTCATCGCACACGCACCTGTTGCACATGGGGAATAAGGAAAGAGGAGCACTCCATTATTGGTGAGATGAGTGCTATAGTGATGGGCAAAACAAAGACAAAGTGAAGGGGAAAGGGTAAGGAAAAAATAGGGTGAAAAAAAGGGTGAGGAGATAGAGGTGAAAAGGGGTTGTAAACACGGGATAAACAATCGTCTTCTCTGTGAAATGGAAAGAATAGACAGCTCCAACAGTTGCATCAGTGACCCCATGAGAGAAAAGGTGTTGGTATCAGAGACACACAGTCACATGACTTTGAGCGAACAAACACACAGAACAAACTTCTGCTGGGTCACCTACCCACTCACACTATTGAGCTATTTATTTTTTTTGTCAGCTGGGATAAAATACACCCTACAGTCTTTCCTGATCTTACAGTAAACGTACTACAGCAAATGTTTCACGAGTGTAGCTACTGTAATGTGACCACATCTGTCAGTGCTGGAGAGAAGAGAAGAGAAGAGAAAAGAAGAGAAGAGAAGAGAAGAGAAGAGAAGAGAAGAGAAGAGAAGAGAAGAGAAGAGAAGAGAAGAGAAGAGAAGAGAAGAGAAGAGAAGAGAAGAGACTCAGAACCAGCAATCAAAATGAATATAAGTGGAGACAATATAATACAGCCAAATATGTTGGGCGAAAGATGTGTAGGAGACAAGGCAGAAACAGATGGAGAGATAAGGAGGATGAGGAGAAACAGTCAAAGTATTGCAAAATACTGAAACTCAACTATCTCTCAGAGGAGGAATTATAGAACAGCACAGTTATGTATTCAATGTTCTTTCTTGCATGTCTCTGCCTCCCAGCTTTTTAAGGACATAAGAACAAACTATTGGTATTTGCAGTGGCACACAGTCCAGCAACCTGCTGTATAGAAAAGTATGAGTATCACAGTGTGATTCAGTGTTGTGAATTGATAGATTTTTTGTTTTTCTAAACCATTCCTCAGTAACAGCCAACAATTTTTGTACTTTTTTGTGAAGTTTTTGAAGTTTTGCTTTGATAAAAGGACGATAGTTTCAGTGTTGCTTCGACCAGTTATAAATGTGAATGGAAGCCGTAGTAATGTTTTTGATATAGAGTCTTTTCATTTCACAGTAATTACAAGAACTGTTTAAATTACCACATAATATTGATGCAGTAGAAAATGGAAGAAATGCAATTAGACAGAAATTACTGTGCAATTACTCAGTAAGTAGCACAAAGTTAAAACAGAAAGCGTGATTGCATTCAAATGGATTAAAGGGTAAAATAAAATAAAAGATGTTAATGTGGCTCAATGTTTAGAGGTAAACAAGCCTGGGACGCCATTACCGCTTTTATCATTAGTGCTGCCCAACAGAGGGTTGACACTTCCATGATATAGGCTACCTGCAATCCCACTGTAATTAACTCATTATTACTTGTTCCATGGTCTGGAACATGCAGTGTGTGTTTTGTTCTTTGAAATCTACTAATGGTTTCTACATTAAACATTAATGCACTCTAAACACTAAGAAACTGTAATTACCCTTTCATGGCCAGAAAGGTGAAAAGAAATTCCTTCAAAATATGAAATATGAATCATGGTTTTTGCAGAGACATTAAAAAGCTACAAAGAAATTCTGCAAAAGATGTCATCTAGTGTGAGAAAAAGAATAAAAAGAGAGTATTCAAATAGTGTTTTCTCTTAAAATTGCTTTTTTTTAAATAAATTATATATGTATATATGTGTATATATATATGCATACACACACAAACAGAACCAAGACATCTTGGCCCAGGTCTGATACTAAAAACATCAGATTCATCAAAAGTGCAAGTCTTGGCAGTGGCACTGCAAGGGAAAACTCACTTTGAGGCGGCAAGTTAAAGGAATAAATGAGTCTCTGATAATAATGGTATTTATCTCAGCTGCTGACATTAGAGAGTTCCCCCTCATAGCAGAGATAAAGGACCCTTAGGAGAGGTGTGGATAGAGGAAGATGTTGTTTTACAGTTGAAGAGTTTAACTAAGAATTTGTGTCAAAATGCCTCCTTTGCACCTTCTTCTGTCTTTATTTTATTTCAGGGTCAGGGGAGGAGGCTGCCAGGATTTTTCAAATTAATTACACTTTGGACAATTCACAGTTGAAATAATATGTCCTCCAGAAACTCTTGTGAAATTTTAGCGGCGGAGCTACTCATGAATCTCCACTCTATCTATTCACATGACAAGCAGATCGAGGGGACGGCAAAAGAAAAAAAGCATGTCTGCCAAAACTCAGGGAATTCTGCTTGTCTTTTGGAGAGAGCAGGGGAACAAAGGCAGCGCTTGGGCCTTAATTGTCAATTCACCTAATGATGATAAACCCGCAAACACAAAATGACAGCCCGTCTTCCTTCAGTGTAGCGGAATCAGACAGCCATCTGTGAGGACTGATGCAGTCTGCCCAGTCACTGCTCCCTGCGAGTAACTCTTCTGCTCACTTATTTATTTATTTTTTCAAAGTGAGGAGGAAAGTGCATAGTCATCCAGCATCTGCTCTTTTGCAGAAATAAGCTTGTTTGAATTTTCATCACTCACAATAATTTCAGACTCTAACTTGATTTGCCCCCATGTGTAACAACACAATAAATCTTGTATTTTAAATGTTACATTCTTAGTAGTGTGGTGTTGCCAGTATGAGGCCAATGAGTCAGTGAGAGACACCAGCTTTACAAAAAAGACAAGATTTCATATTATTTAGCGATTGCAATCAGTGCTAATTAGGACTAAACACAAAATACAGACAAGGTTGATGGGGATGTCCCTGGTTTTGTTGATTTTAATCATAAAACCAAAGTGTTGGAGAAATTGAAGCCAGACAAAGTTATTACAGTTCATCCTAGGAGACATGTGAGTGTTGGGGTATGAAATTTAATGGCAATGTATTCAGTCCACAAATGTCTTTTACCAGTCTTTCTGGTAAATAATGAGATATTATAACAGAGTGGTGCAAACTTTAACCTGCTGGTGATGCTGGTGGAAATGTCAAGGAATTACTAAAGTCAGTGGGATTCATCCCCTGGGACCTATGAATGCGTACCTGTACCAATTTCCATAGAAATTAATCCAACAGTTTCCAAGATATTTCAGTCGGATAGAAAATGTTTGAACAGAATGATGAATATTGCAATTTAGACCCAAGCTTCCAAAATTAAAATTAAAAATGTAATTAAAATAAAGCATGCTGTTCACAGACCTGTCTGTGTAGGAGGAGTTTCAGATAAGGTTTTCTATATCCTTCCCTTTCTCCGAAGAGCCCATCTGTTTGTTCAACAGGGTACTAAGTGGTCCTAACCTTTACAGTCTTGGAAGTAAATTATTTTGCCTGCTCCCTATCAAATCAGGAAGAACTGCTTGAGCAAATCACAATCAACACACTCATCAGAAGAGCTTAGTATAGGGTTATTTAATGTTCCCTTCAAGGCATGGTTTAAATACTCACTTAATATTACATAATATTTTGGTGGAGCTGGAAACGCATTTATGCTAACTTCCTGCTGCTTTATGTGAGTTCGACTGGCTAAAGAGCAGAGTGTATAGAGATGGATGTGGAGGAAACACCAGAGAGACTTGCATGATAAGTGTGTTGCGCATCGACATGACGAAGCAATTATAGTAATTAGCATCACTTGTTTTTTTATTGTTGTTTGTTAGCTTGTTACAGTAGCTGGTAACTGGTGGTGGCTGGAGCAGCAGGCTTGTGATGTATGAAGCTCAGGCTGTCTGAAAGTTACGGTGGCTCAGAGAGCTCAATGCACAGCTTCAAAAATTAAGATATTATTTCTTTTATGATGTCTTTTACGACATTAAAAAAAAATCTGGATACGTTGATATGGTAACAAAAGAAAGAAAAATGGAGTCTTTAAATCACATCAAATCTTTAAACCACATGTCAATCAAACAATTGAATATTTGAAAATTACAAAATATACTTCCGTCATCGAGATAACTTATACCATGCCAGTCATGACAATAGCACTCTTTTCAAGTGTCCCCATAGGCTGAAAACAAACTGCATTCGTCGTCCCGTATGAAATCTTTCCTTACCAATCATCTGGAGTCATGGTCATGGCTGTAACATAGTTTGCCAAGGCAGTATATTGCTTTCACCTTTCCTGAAAACTAATGAAAGTGCAGTTGGAGACACAGGGGTAAGGAAAAAAATATTCCTTTACAATGCTGTCTGTCAGTGTCACAAATAATAAACCCATTAGTCAATCTACATTCAACTTTACATTTGAAATAGCTTCATAAATGTTTAGCCTTGTTATCTGTCAAAATTGATCTCAAAATTTAATTTTTGTTATGTGTGTGGGTTTTATACACATAGCACATAGACATAAATAGACTCTGTAGGATAAACCTACAATAGGCAGTATTTGAAAAAGTGGTCTTGCTACGACCATATATTATTCACCAGCTTTAATAATCAAATAATATATCTGTTCTTTTTTGCCCTCAGAAAGTGCTTAGTAGTTCTTTCAAGCAACACTGAAATTAGATTGTAGCTCAATGTTGAGCACAGCCAAGCACACTTTATATATTAGCACCATCTGCACTGGTGAACTTTAAATGCTCCCACGCTGATACACAGCTTCATTATACTGTACAGAAGCAGATAGAAAATGGAAATAGATGAATATTGTGAGTATTCAGCATGGATGGACAATCTTGTTTATTATATTTTGATTTCCTTTTCCCTAGTTTATTTTTGTTCATTCCCATTGCAAATTTATGTCATTCTTTATGATTCATACATTCATTTTTTATTGGAGTTCACCACTCACTTTCTACTGACCTACTAGGTGCAAACAAAGCAAGCATATTGATAGAGAAAACTGAGGCAACTCACATGTCTACTTGTGTGAGTGAGCGTGAGTGAGAGGAAGACAGACAGAGGATGGGAAAAAAAGTCAGTGAGAGTGCGACTTTCATGAAACAGAGTTCACACTCTGTGATTATGCTCCCTTGGAATAACAGCAGTGTGGATTGGATTGCTCTTGTCATTGCTTATAGCCTATTGTTTCCTGCAGAGCTGATGAAGGTGGGTAGTCAGCACCAGGCAGAGACTCAGCCGAGAATATCAAAGACAGTTGAAAGCCTGTTCAGCTCGCCATCAATCTCTGTGATGCCACCTCGGCTGCACCTTTATATTCAGTGTGATAAGGAACGTGTCGGCTATAATATACTGTCATTCATTATCAGGAGCCAGAGAGGACGTCTTGATCAGAAACACTTTGTCAGTCCTGCAAAAGCATTGAACCTGTTGTCTTCTGTTTGCTTGATGAAATCTCTAGCTCTACACTTTATTAAATCTAAATCACAAGACTCCCTCTAAGAACTTATTATGCACACTCTCCCTCCCCATGGAAAAGGAAAGTTTTCCCTATTATACTTTTCTGGGACAATAATTTCTTGTCCAACTTTTTTGGTTGGTTAATTTATCTGTGCTGCACTATTTCAATATAAACCCCAATGGAACCTGCATTACTGTGCTTTAAATTGGATAATACAATTTTTCAAGCGATGTGAGGCTCCATAAAAAGACAAGTGGGGCTGATCTACTTCCCCAACACTACTATCCTTAAATGACTTAATAGAGGGCTATGGCTTTAATGAAGACGCATGCTCCTACAGAACATGTACTCAGAGGTTTTATTATCAGTCTGGTCAGTTAAACATCAAGAAAACTGCAATTTTGTTGTCATTTGTCATGCGTAATGGCCTGAATTAGAGCTTCTAACCAAAGTTTGGGACAGATCTTTTGTTTTCTTAGTTCCTGTCTCAGTCTTGGAATAAGGAAACATATCATTTTCCTGTCTGTCACCAAGAATCACCTCTGTCAAAGAAACAGAACTCTTTTTATTGTCTGCTTGGTTTGCCACTCAAAAAAATGAATATATGCATTAGGTGTATAAAACCTTTCTCTGTTATCAGGCTAGTTTTTTTTAAGGGTTTGAACTTTGGCCACCAATTTTGAAGTGGAGCTTGAAGAGCAGAGAGGAGAAGAGAGGAGGAGGATCTTCTCATCTGTAGCTGACATAAGCACAGAGCGAAAACACCTCCAGAGGGAGCACGGTGATGATGCCATTGTCGAAGCATGACATTAGAACAAGGCCCGGATCTCTAAAAAGTCCCAACGCCATGGTGACAGGAATAGTGATGCAAAAAATGGGCTGCAGTATAAACCCCTCCAGGGTCTTTCCGCTAGAGCCCTACGATGGACTTTTACACCAGACAGACACATTAAAAAAACAATAGCAGACTAAGTGGACATGCTATGAATATATTTAAATATATTGGACACAACAAGCCTCTGCAAAATAGACCAATTATTCTGTCAATCTTTTCAGTCAAAGTTTTTCAGTTCTATATGCAAAAGTATAGTCTACTAAATCGTATGTAACATTTTTGAATTGTCAGCTATTGGAAGAATATTTTAGCACTGTATCAAATGACTACTTGTGAAATCAAAGAGAATTTGTCAGGAATGTCTTTAACTGCAGTGTTTTTCAGCTTGGTTTTCCAGTTGCCTCACTCAGAAATGTTTTTAGCATGACTAGATGTGTACATAGCGACTCACTGGCCAAACACATCACCCTCTGACTTGACATCAGTGACAACAACGAAACATGGCGACCCTCATTGTTCATGGTAAGAATGGAATTGTAACATTGTAAAAGTTATTTGTCAGTGTTTTCACGCATCTTCATCTGCTTCAAAAATAGGCATCAATTGCTATACTGCATATTTTCATGTTCCAATCAGCCACAAAATGCCAGGATTCTCTGAGGCATTCCGTGTTTTTTCTCCTCTGAGTCAACCTGCAGTGTGAATGCTATGATGTTGTAAAGTTGGAGTTCCGACTTCTCAGTCTTTCCGAGTTGTCTTGAATGCAGCACAAAGCCTGAGTTGGATGATTCTTTGTTAACTCTGTGATGCAGTTGTGTATACCAAGTCTGAAAGATGCCCCGTGGCGCAGCAGATCTTTCTGCAGATCAATTAAACTTGTCAAATCGTTACCATTGCATAACATTACATTAATACAGTAACATTTTCCCAGATGATGGTCTTTCCGTCATTACAGTTTGATGCTCTGTGGATACGTTTGAGCTTTGCATGCCACTGTTTTAAGGTCTCTCTCCCAGGCAATCCTCCGCTGAGTCTGGTTTCATAATAGTGTAGCTATTTCACTCCGTTGAGAGACTCCAATGAAACAAACACCAAAGCACAATGTCTATTCATAGCTCATTAAAGCTAATATAATAGCTACATAAACAGCTCGACCAGACAGAGCTTGACAGTATCATTTTGAGTGTTCATTAGAAGAATATAATCAAAACAGTCAGCTAATTGGTTTGACTAGCACCAGTTTGCTATTGCAAATCACTTCTTATTTGGTCACTAATGATATTCACCAAGGCAAATACAATGAAATACAGTGAGCAAGATGTGTGCACAGTGTATGTGTGTGTTTGTGTGTGTGCACTGATCCCTACAATATGGTAGGCACAATAGTGTACATGGACTGTATGTGGCCTTGCTTTGCCGCAGCTCATTTAAATGTCTGAGTTGGGTATGGTGAATTTAGACATATTGAAAGGCAAAAGTATGAACCAGCCTGCTTTGAAGTCTGATTTCCTGTTATACTGATGTTTAAACTTCGCCTTTAGGCCCCCGTTCAATACAAAATGCACAGGAAGCCAACTTGAACTATATGAAGAAGAAAAATTATACAGATTCACATTACATAAGTCAGAGCACCGCAAAGAGTCTATACAGTAGATGGTGGAATTACTGTTGATTAGTAGGTGGTCAGCCAAGGACTTTGCATTCAAATTATGTTTACTTACCAGTTTAGTCTTGGAGGATGTACAGGATGCTTTATTAATTCTATTTTGCTCTTCAGTCAGTAAACAGCTCCAGGGCATTAAATGAGACAGTAATGGCAGTTTGTTTTATGTTGCTCTCAACTATTGCGTCTTCTAATGGCTTTTAATAAACCTTGTGTTTATCATCAAAGAAAGAAACTCTGTGATGTCCTCTGCGTTTTTCAAAAGATTAGCTCCTTAAGCGTTCGTCATATATTGTTTGGGAAATAATGTTCTTACAAATTTGACGTCCTTTGAAATATTTGATATTAAAAATGTTGGTTATATAGTACAATACCTATATTCTGACAAGCCTATACCTGGGTAGGTCTCTTTTTGTTGTGGTTGTTTTTGCGGCATTGCACCTGTCTTCCCAGTGTAAGTGAAATAGTTTAAAAGCTAATAAATAGACGGCCATGAAATTTTAAAGTTCATCCATACAGTTTACACTGTCGGTCCGTCATCATCACCTTGGTGTATGACAGGCAGGACATTGAGCTGAGAGAGAAAGAAAAGATTGACTCATGAGATGTTATGTTTTTATAGTTTCTCTGTACTCTCACCGGGACGCAGCCGACCAGGCAGTCAACAGGAGGACTCAACGGCACAGGACTATTTTTTTAATCTGCTCTTATCAGTGTTGCTACACTCACTGCAGACCCACCGGGTGACTGGCCCACCGGGAAAGCTCCCGTTAGTCCAGATGGTCGAGTTCACCACACAGTGTGAAAAACGGGGCAGGAGATATTTTAGGGTTGCATCGTGTGTGTGGATGAGGCATGACTGGAAATTCAGCTTTGACACTGTTTTAAATATTGAAAGAGGAAATTGTGTCACCCCCTGTGGGAAGTCAGGTGAAATGCTCTCGATCTAATTACATATGGTATCATAAAAAATATTAAATCTCTACTTCCTGTTCTGATAAAACATAACATGACATTACCTCTTACATTTAAGTGACAGATTGATTTGGTGAATTTACCACCATGAAATAAAAGGGGTTTCAACCCCCCCAAATCAAATTCTGCTTAAAGCCCCCATATAGCCTTGGGCTGCACTGTTGCCCTTATCATTTATCAGAGGGGACATGAGTGCACTAAGTCACAAAAACTCCTCTCAGAATTACTGTATGAGCATCAATACTGCCACCAACAGGTCTTACAGAAGCTGTTCTCTTTAATCACAATCCTGCATAGCTGCAAATGATCTGTTTTCATCTCATGCATAATATGGTTTTTCCTCTTTCCCTACTTTCTCTCTCTGGTAACTATTACTTTTCCAAAAGAAAAAAAGGAGAAGAAGAGAAAATGAGTGTCTGTTTGTCCTGATGTGTACAGTGAACATGACAGCAGGAAACAGCTAAGAGCCAAATGAGCACCAGATGAGAAACCAGGGATGAAAACAAGAAACAATCAGAGAAAGGGGATGATAATGGCTGCAGAAATGAGATATAACGGCATAAAATGAATATTATCAGTGGGCTATGATCACTATGAGACCTGAGGGAGTGAAGACTGGATGGCCAATACACACATAAGTGAGCCAGGGAGAGTAAGTCGAATGTGAGTTTTTTATTTGCTTGTTACTCCTGCTGCATCAAATATTAGGCTATCCCTCAGCCTCAAGGTGTTATTGAGATTCTCTTATGGTCTTCAAAATTCATTTTTTCATTGTGAGAAAAAAGAAGTTAAGCTGCTGGAGTAAAGTTAAGGATTCAAGGTACAGACAAGAATCACATAACACCTACTGAGTATTCATTTTCAGGAAATTGCCTCTAAATATCTGGAAGAAAGAGGAAATCGCAGGGAGGACAGAAAATAATCAGTTAACAAAACAACACTGGACAGAAATGAAATCGGCATTGGTGCAAATTAAAAAGAAACGAAGAGGGGAGAAGGTGAAATCTGGATTAGAGTTAGTTAAATCCATTTTTTTTTCTTGAAAGCATTTTTACAGAGATAATGAATGAAGAGTACCGACAATAGTATTCTGTGTTGAAATGTTAAAGTCTGCATTATCAGCATTGTGATCTGCATAACAATAACATCTTTTCTCAACATGGCCTTGCAAACAAATTGTTTTACTTTTCATTTAGTCCCTGAACAAATTCAGAATATACCCCAAATGAAAATTCATATCTGGACTTGTTGACTGGAACAAGTGCAAATTCTCCATGAACATATGTGATTTCCTGCGAAAGCCTGAAACTCATAATATTTTTGAATTGTAAGCAATTTCCCTTCTAATGAAATTTATCCACATGAGTGCTGATAGAAAAAGGCAAATCAATGCTTTGTTATGTTCTTCAGGCATCGCTGTCCCCTCCAGGGTTTCCATCCTGATGTGCCACTGCAGTTTCCATTATTAAACCTCTTTGAGTTTAAAATGAGGGTGTATTAAAAGTTGTTCTGTTTTCAAAGTGTTTTTAATTTTCAGGTTCCTGCTCAGCCCAAATACCTCGCACTATGACTTGTTATGGCCAATCTGAAGGGTCTGCAGGATAATTGTGCCAGTGGTTCAGAGCAGACCGGGGGACTGTTGAATATGTGTCGCCCGACGCCCTCACTGCTGGCTAGAGGCAAAAAGCATGTGATTACTGTGACGGCTTCTCATTATGTCTACAGGTTAAAAACCCATCACAGGACCCCCTCTCCCTCCTCCTCCCTTGCACAACTGTGAAAGCATCCTTAAGGACATCTTTGCTGAAGCTTACCGACTGGCCAGAGCAGGCAACCAGCTGTGCATTAGAACATCAGGGGCCCCAGAAGCCCCAGGTTCACCGTGATTCAACATCTTTGATTACTTGATTATTCGACTGTACTGTATATCACCTGAGGTAACCCTTCCCTTTAGCTGCTTTGGTGTCTTGTGTGTTTAAATCCCGGAAGGTGGGAGGTTAAGTAAAGCTCTGTTGGTGAAGTATTACTGGGGGCTTTCTAATAGGTTAAAACAGCCATGATTAGCGCTAATTGCTCTCATATTAAACTGACCTGGAGCATCAGATAAGTAACAAGTTGGTCTAAAAAATGTTTTAGTGTTAAAGCTTTTGATTTTCCTCTGAAAGCATGGCAGAGCAGATAGAGGTGCTGGTAAATAGCAGGTGTGCCAGCTGAGTGATCGCTTGTCAATTAGACAGATGATGTTCACAGGATGACGCTATTAGCCTAAGTGACACAACTGAGCAATCAGCTGACACATCTGTTTTGCATTAGCTGTTGTTTTCTGACTCCTCCAACCTGCTCCTGATGATGAAGTAAAACCAAAAGCTGCAGAAATGCATTAGTGTTGCTCACCATCTACTACTACACATAGTTGCTCTTGAGGTACATTTAATGGTGGCGTGACGTGCTTTCAATAGACATATTCAAATAGGCTTGATGTGATGTGGGTGGATACCTGCAGCAAAAAGTCAGAGGGTGCAAGTGTGAAAGCTGTGAACCTGCAAAATTAAACGTCAAATATTTTCGCCTGTTTTAAGAAAAACAGTATCAGGATAGAGGAGAAGGCTGTGGATTGGGTAGGGTTTTCTGACTGATTGCTTTTGATATGAAACCTGAAACCTCATCATAACCTTTGAAATTTAAAACATTTGCTTTGGTGCTAATACTCCCAGCCCCCCACACACACACACACACACACACACACACACACACTGAAATAAAGTTTAATATTCCAGATCTGAAAATCAAATGAGGCTTAGGACAATTTAAGATAAGAATCTAGAGGGAGGTAAACACGGCTTCAATCAGTATCACCAAACAACAGCAATTACTGTGATTGTTGCTAAATAAATTTCAAGCCATGCCATGGCGCCTGCAGAAAACAATACTTCTCTGTGTCAAACTGCCATCTAGTGTTCAAATATTTCAACTGGGAGACAAGTCTCCAATCCACGCTGAGTCTCCATCATCTCACCATGTAGAGATCTTCATCTATTTCTTTTCTTTTTTTTGGTTTGACCCTCTATTTTCTATGTCATGGATCACTCTAGGCTTACGGTCTTCCAAGGACTCATCAGCTCTGGACAGAGGTAGCCATACCTGCTTCTAGGCACTATATGTATCAGCTCTGACACATCCTGACATATCCCCCATATCTCCTGTTCTCGTGTCAGTCTTCCTCCTCCCTCTCCAGCGCTGTCACAGCTGTGATCAGCGATGCTTCCAGGAGTCGATGAGGTTCATCTGCTCCAGCTTTGCCTTGTCAGTGTCTGTTATCTGAGCCTCGCTCTTGAATACTCGAAGAGCCTTGAGCCGCTGCACAAGGCTCAATCATTTGCCTCACCCTGGCAGCGAGATCAACTCTAATAAAGGATCAATCCTGGCGCACAGGTTGAGCCTACGTGGATATGCAGCAAATGATTAAACTATTAAAAATGATTCCTTGTGACTGATTGGATTATCTTTGGCACTTCTTTAGTTTCAGGCTATAAGCTATTCAACATGAGCAGAATTTTTTCCCGTGAATATTGAAGGGGCTTTTTTTCAGGTCAGAACAACCTGAAAGAGGTTTTTTTTTTTTTGTATCATTATTATTCAGCCTCTTAAAATTATCATCCAGTACATTTCAGTTTCCAGACAGTCAGGCTGTCAAGGTAAGAGTGAGGGCTCAAATCTTTTCAAAATCTATTGAAAATTAGATTTAATACATGAAAAAAAAATCTTTTACACTTGCAGCTCTCATCTTTTTCAATGACCTTCTTGGTCAACTGCTAATAAAATCAGTCCCTCATATTTAACGTAAGCCTCTCCTGTCATTCTTATCACTATAACAACAGCTCCTAAATCACCATTTTCTTCTCTAAATGTCTTTTTTTTCTGGCTAAGCCTTCAGAGTAAACAACAATCGATTTCACAGGATGCAACCAGGTCACATCTCCCCATTTCTTTTTTACTTGCATTCATCCTTTGGGTTCATAATGAATTTCAAATACCAACATGATTATTTGTGTGTCCCTCTCCTGTCCTTCAGAAAACAAAGTTGAAAGCGCATGAAAAACAACGTCCTTCTGTGCTGAATGAACGCACAACACCGCACTGCAAGATGCAATCATTAGCTATTTACATGAAGCAGCGCAGCAGCTTATTAAAAGAGCTAACAAAAATAAATAAATAAAAAAGACAGGCTCAATGAAAGCCAGGATGCCGCTCATTTTATAAAAAGAAGCTTTTAGTTGAAAGCAGGGTGAATAACTGGGATGGGAGAGTGGTTGAGGCAGAGGAGACGTGTACCACTGTAAAAAAAAAAAAAAAAAAAAGCTGCATTTTAAAAAAGAATCACACAGGTTATCAAGAAACTATAGCAAGCCCCTCAGTGCTGTGGTCTTTTGAGGACTGAAACACATTTGAGAGTGACAAACGGCAAGAAAACAGCTAAAACAACCACAGCAGTACCGTTTCATGTCTGTCTCTCTCAGTTATGTTACACTGAAAGGCCAAGGAGAGATAAAGACAGAAATTAGACAGAACGCACAGAGTCAGTAGCAGGCTTCATTTTAATTGCTGTCTCAACAGGCTGGTGTCTGACAGGCAGGTAAACACCAAGACTATTAATTTGCCTTCTAGCAGTGTTCGGGAGGCTCGGGCCAACACAACATTTTACTGAGGTGTTTCTCTTTGAGCTGCATCTCAGATTATAGTTGACCATGAAACCTCCGCTTTACTTATTTCTACAGTGGAAACTTGAAAAAAGTTGAATATAGAGATCAAGTCTCATTTACAGGCTAACTTTTGTCAGTTCGGTAAGACATGCATGCCCCCACAATGTCCCAGCGGTTTCTTAAATTAGGGCTTTTCTTTGCGACTTTTCAGGAGAAACCCGTACATACTTGTACTGTAGGTGTTTATAGGAGCCGGATGATATTTCACAGTTTTATTTCAGAGAGTTTTTTCCACTACTTTTTCACAGCCTCTGACTTGAAATTGATCTTGGCAGGGCTGGGAGCCGGTCCCAGGTGCTTTATATTCAATAATGTTATCGCCAGTTGCTCAGAAAAGAACCTGAGGTGAGGAGACAGGGAACTTGGAGAGACTTCACACTAACATTTGAGAGGGGGAAAGAATGGTTAGGAATTTAAGAGAAGCTGGTAGCACTGCCATCCGTCTTTCAAAAAAAAAAAAAAAAAAGGTTGATGGATTCAACCTAAAGGGAAGAGCTGAAATGTCTCCAGAAAGGTTATGCCGTGGAGGTTTTAACACTTGATCCCTGTGCGACAGCTGGTATTCTCTGCCACATTGTGCCTCCTGCTCCGCAATCTAGAGTCACAAAACATGCAGTTAACTGGAGTGACAGACAATTTAATAAACAATGGTGTGTGCAGCTGAAGGACTGCATAGGGTAAACTAGGGGAGGGGGGTGATGGGCTAACTTCAAACAAACTCCTTTGTTTAATGTGTGCCATCAAATCTTAATGCATACTTTGTGAAATGTAGCATGCATAATGATTATTTGTCCAATGGGTCGAAATTATGACTCAAATTTGAATGAATGCACCTTGTTCAAGTGATATTAGCAAAGACTAAGAAAATGGCCCAGTTTCTAACACAATGTCTTTATTGTGTGGGAGACTAATAGTTTCCCACACAATAAATTAAGGTTTATTTGCAAAGATTAGCACTGAATTACTTGTAAGTTGTACCTGCTGAGCTCCTGCTCGGCTGTGCATGCTGCTGCTTCACTCAGCCACATTCACTGCTCATCAAAAGTCAGCATCACTCATATCCCCGTACAGGACGGGCACAGATCCTCTGGAATGAAGTTGAAATTGAGGTGGAAATGTGATTTGGAAAAGTGATTGATTTTCAGCCATTTGGGGATCACGGACATGTTTCATTTCATCTGCCGTTCAGTGTTTCATCTCGTGTTTATTATGCAGTCTGCACTCGGTGAATAACTCTGACAACCTTTTAGAGATGATTTGCACAATATACATCAATAGGTAACAAAAGATACTAAGACATCACACATTTGTTTCAAGTAACAAGAGGCAGTTAACATTATATTGTGTCAAATATTCAGAACTTTAAGTTTGACAGTTTATTGACCAGGAGTAATATCTGCAATATTTTTTATATTCAAATTTCTTCACATCTTGTGCACCTACATTATACAGTAGATGTTAGAAAAAGAAGAAGAAGAAGAAAAGGACAGCAAGAATTATATATGTAGAAACAAATATATAGGCCATAGTCATAGATTATGCCTGCAGGGAGCGCTTCATTTCAAATTCCTCATTTAAATCATGAGGGGACGGGATGATGAGGGAGCAGATCTATAAGTCTGCAAGTCTTGCTGCAGAAGCAGTTATCATTGAAATGAGCAGCAAGGGGAATATGTGCTGGATGTCACTTGCCTGAATATGACTGCTCTGCTTCTGTGGAGTTGGTCAAAACATTGCCCATAAAAGGAGGTCAGTAAAAGGAGGACATTTTCCTCTCTTTATGGCAGCATTACTGGGCTCGCTGGCCTCAATATCAACCACATCACCAGGAAATCTAACATATTAACTGCTCCACCCCTGCTGTCATTAAACCCACTTAGGAGCCGTGGATAAAAAGACCACTTGCTATACTTGTCTTGCAAACTGTAGGTCGTATAAACAGCAAATTACCACGCGCGCTGTGTTCTCTCTTTTGAACCAAACAAATGAAAATATTTCTCTCCAGTTTGCACCGCTCCAAGTTGAACTTCCCTGTGCCAGTCTGTGTGAGGGCCTGAAGGACACTTGAGCAAGGCAGTCACTTTTGGTTGTTCATGTGTAGTTTGAGGGGTTTTGAGCAAACGGCAGCCATTATGCAGGGATCAATAAGGGTCATTGGAGGTCTAGAGGGTCCCATTGAAAGCACAGGTATGGATAGGAGTTTGGCTAGCTGAGACACTATTACAGTAGGATGAGCAAGACCTCAATCCCTGCCCGTGGCTCTGTGTTGCAGGGCTGTAAATATCCACAGGGTTAATGAGGTGTTCCATGTGTGGGAGCTTACATTTACTTTCCAATAAACTCCTGCCAGGGACAACATCACTCCCTGTTTCTTATAATGGCATTTTAATAGATACTCATTTAAAATATGGCACTGCAGCATCAGTGGTGGCAGGTGCGGGGGAGAGCAAAGGCAGAAGGGCCACGTGTGTTGTGCATGGGCGTTAGTATGTGTGTGTTTATGGGATAGCCAAGGTGAGCTCTACGGCTAATGGTGGGATGGACGAGGAGGGGAAATAACAGAAAGAGAGAGGGCACTGGAGAGACATATGCTGGCATTTTAACATCAGAAAATAAGACGAAGATAGAGTGTTTTCTGATATGTTTTCAACACACTACGCCAGAGTTTCATTCCCCTGCTGCATTTATGGTGAGTGGTATAAATGAGGATGCTGGTAAAGTCAAATACTTTCACACTTATCAGACACAAATCTCCAATCTTCACGTCTGGATCTAACAGGCTAATAGCCATTTTCAGGCTTCAACAAAGGTGAAAATTAGTGTGTGAAAACTGCAAGTGATTGAAATTCTGATGTTTACATCAGTACCTATTTGGTTTATTTTCCACCATGTATCAGACTGCATGAATATGGGTTAGGCAGCAGCATACAAAAACATCTGAAACATCTGACAGCTCCAAATAATTCACAACTCAAGTGGGAAGGTTTGGAGCAAATAAAACACTGCAGACTACACACTGAGTTGACTTCAGTAAATTTATGTTATGGATGAATTACTTCTTTCCACCTATGGAGAGCAGCTTGCTCCTCTGAATCCACACAGATGGAGACAATATAGAAGTCCTTACGCTGCGGTTATGTTAACCTTTCTTCATTAATTCCACTCAGGATTCTGAAGAAGGCAAACTGCAGAAGTAAAGGAGAGTGTGAGCTTCATGGTGAATGCAGTCTCCTTGGTGTTATTAGTTCTAATGATTCCTCTACAGGAACAGAAATTGGCCTATCTGATGAAGGTTAAAACAATTTTACTCCCCCCCAAGGTTAAAGTCATTTCCTTGAAATTTTCTAAATCTCCCAAACCTAATTTTCACGCTATAAAGGACTGCTGAGGACTGTACTCAGCACTAGAATTTTATCTAATATGAAATGTCAATGCCGTCTTTATAGAAAAGATGAAATTTTAATGATTCTCATGGAGAAATCCACTGCAGCAGCAGCAGAGAATGGCTCGGAAAGATCTAAGAAATATAAAGGAAAAATAGTTCTGTACCGTTCACAGCTGTATTAATGATTGATGATCTGCCAAGGTTAATCATACCACATATTTTTTAAAATGATATGGTAAAACATTACGACAAATATAATGTACAAATATTGTTTGTGCAGTTCAGATTTATCTTCTTTTTTTTACTTGTCTCACTAAGACTGAGCGACTATAACCAACCTGAAGTGACTGCAGAATATGAAGTCATCACTCTCTAATGGCGAGTCTTTTTCCAACCTGTAATAAAAACATACACGAGAAACAGGGCCGTTGCTAGGAATTCTGGGCCCCCTGAAAGAATACTAAAATGGGCCCCCTAACCCCCTGACTTTTCCACTTTTTTTTTCTTAGGCTACGTATGTATTATCATTTTTTATTTAGCCTATACTTTGTCTATGGATATTCTCATTCATCCAGGTCATCGTTCTTTTCTGGGCGAATTGAATCGTATAGGCAACTGGACTTGTATTTGTCTGGGAAGACGTTTCGCTTCTTATCCCATGGGTTTCATCAGTGTACGCAACGCAACGCAACAAAAAATTTGCCTATTTTGTTTTGATGCAGCATTACTATAAGTATTAGTCAGGGTCTTATGCAGAACTAGAGAATGCATTTCCTGAAGGAAATACGGGTGAATGCTGAAAGCTGCTGAATAATAATTCAGTCATTCAAAGATTAGACTACTGGGTTTTTTGGGGCCCCTAGAATTATCATCACCTTTCTCCCCTATACAACGGCCCTGACGAGAAATGACAGGTGCATTTCGTTGTGATTATCTCACAGCATACACATTTTTCACTTCTCATAGCAACTGTAGGATAAATAAAGTTACACTGCATTCAGGTATGCAAGACGACACGTGAATTACATGTTATCACCTGTTATGACATAATTTGTCAGTGTGAGTGAAGGGTGACCTCTATAACTAAAGCAGGAAAAAAAAGGTTAAATTTAATGGTTTTCCCAAATTCAAACGTGTGTCCTTTGTAACAGAATGATGCAGAAATGCTCAGTGTATTATTGAGCCACAGGGTATTATGCATCATATAAAATGTCAAGTGCACTGACATTATGTACTGTAAGTACATTGAGTAAATGTCTTACATACATGCAGGCCAGACAGGTCTCTGAGGAAGGAAAAATGTAAACTTTCACTAGAGTTGAGTTGAGCAGGCTGTTTGAATAGTAGGCATGTTGGGAAGAAAGCCAACACTGACGGTCAGTCCCTTCAACACAATCACTGTTTTTTTTCCAAACAGTGAAAAGCAACACTGTCTTTGTTGTCTCAGTGCCAAGGCTTCAAGGGCTTTTCACTTCTATGCCTTCTCTTTTTCACTCAAAGTTAGTGACTTCTTTGTATCACATAACCGCTTTAGTTTGATCATCCATAAAAATCATCACCATTATCATCATCATCATCATCATGGAGCTTTTCAGTCTTTGTTTCTATGATGTAAAACGATGAAGTGCGCTAAACTGTTAACAGCACAATGGGCCGTGAAATGCAGCAATGCAAGAAACTCTTGATTGCTTGCTGGTCGCCACATTTACTGGTCTATTTAAGGCGATTTTTATATTAGTTTCAATTGAGTTTCCATTATTATGTGGTCAGAATGTGTCCCTCTTTAATTCTTTCTCCTCCTCCATCTCCTCCTCTCTGAACTGATCATCTTCATGTACTCCTGGCCTGAGCTCTGACTGCGGTCCAGGGATCTGTGAAATCCGTTGCCCGGAAACACGCAGCAGCTCCACAGAGGTGAAAAATCTGCACAACAAAATGCAGCAGAAGCTCAGAAGTGACTCCTGCCTGAAGGGCTGACACGTGAGGCTGCACCACCTGCTGCCTTACTTGAAGTGAGGAAGCAACAATGGCTTTTTGTCCTCTGAAGAGGCTGATGGAGAGGTGTCAATCTAACACAGTAGAGACACAGTACCTTACTTCACTGGCAGGGGGCAGCATTGCACACAATTATAATGCAGCGTGATTAACATCAGAGCATGGAAGACCCTGGAGATGTTCACGCTATCAGCTAATCAGCCCATGTCTGATTTATTTGACAGATCACTATGATTACTCTAATTTTTTTCTTTCTTAAAGTGGAATCAAATAGAGACCAAACACACTACTCTGACTTCACTATGATTAATGGTTTGCATGCAAAATCCCTCAATCCCTTAATGCCAACATCATATTTACAAATTTTCTCTTGTGTTTTTTCATCAGCGTTGAGGCTGTTTACGTACTAAATCTTTTTTTTATCTCGACCCAGCAGATGGGCTTATTGAATGTAATGTCATTGTGTAATTTAATTCAGTTAATTTGTACTGTTTGTATTGCAAGGTGTGTATTTGAAAACGATACATTGGTGAAACATTTGCCTATCTTCGTATGTTTACCACAATGACAGTCTAAAGTCATTTCAGTGACAAATTAACGCCTGAGCTGGGATGTTGACGTGTTCATGACGTGACAGTAAATACATGGAGACAATGGAGCTTATCACCCTTGAGCAGAATTGGATCTTGGACCATGTTTGAAGGTCTGTGCGCTGCTGCCATGCTGCTGCTCTGTAGCTGGGGATGATGCACAGGCTTCTGATGCAGACACTGCTGTCCAACTTTACCGCTGAGCCAATAAAAATGCAATGATAAACACAGTAATAGTCAACAATAAATTGATGTTGTTTTAATGGAGAAGAATTCTTTAGTGCTTGCCGAAGCAAATTTATGCAACTAATGCTGAGCGGGGAAAACTGTGATATAAGTGCAAATGACAGGATAATGATGAATTGCTAACAATAGTTAACATTAGCAGCCATGAGCTACTTTACATACCACACCAAGCAAGGGTATAGCAAAACTTCTGAGTATTTGAAGTGAGTGAGTGTTATGTTTTATTTTCAGCTCTGTCCCCTTGAAAATTAATTTACAGAAAACTAATTAGCAACAGTAAATATGTTTTGAAGGAACCTATTAGGTTTTTTGTTAGAGTATTAGAAAACTTAATCTTCTACGGCATAATTTTGGTGCAATTTGGTAAAAAAAAAAAAAAAACTGCAGCAAACTCATTAACAGTAGTACACCCTGAAATGTATGTGACTGAGAGGTGTGACAGAAGAGATACAGGTATCTGGTGAGAGGAAAGTGGCAAAAACTCTTCATCTTTTAGTCATTGTGACCTTTTAGCTTTAGCGTCTTCCCCTCCAGTGACTGTGTTGACCCTGAGCTCGCATTCCTGAAGCTGAATCTGAGAACCACTGAGGGGGGTAACCTTTAGTCAGACAGTCGTAGTGAAAATGGATCTCAAGCAAACTCACTCAGAGCCGGTATGTGGTCCACTTGGACTGTGTTAACAATTACGTGTGTCCATATGTGAGTGTGTGCGCTACCCCCTTACATGTGCACACAGTGGTAGTATGGTGTGTGTGTGTGTCATGACTCCAAGTTCAAGCTCCCAGTGTGGGCTTCCTTCTATCAATAACACTCCTCAAAAATCTGTTCCCATGAATGGGATCCATTGACCTGGGCTGCAACTGAGTGACACCCTGTGGTGTAGCACCAGCACGAAAATAGTTCATTTGTTTATAAGCTGACAATCACATACAGACCAGCCCTGAGAGGCACAGGGAGACAGAGACAATATTTTTGCTCTTAAAGTCCTACTGAACTGAAAAATGACTGTAACTATACACAGACTGTACTTCAGTTATCCTGATTAATGACTTCTTTTTAATGAGATTTTTTTAATAAAAACCTCAGACCAAATACAAACTAACAACAGCATAATAAATCAAGAGTGTCCCCTCTTAAAGACTCAGCGTACATGACATTTATTATAGAATATTTCCCACACAGTAGCTTGTCATAATGCAGTGAGACTCTATACTAAGGAGTCTCAAGGATGACCAATGAAATAATCCATATTGCAATTTTATTGGTGGAAAAAATAATAGTTTGCCTGTAACCTACACAGTGTATTTTACAGGGACTGCTCTACCAGTAGTAGCAATAGTGATTTTTCCCAGCAGACATTTGAACTGATTGAGCCAAACCGTATTGAGAACAGCACAGGTTTTTTACTAACAGCGGCTCTCCACTATTCATGTGCCCTTGTGCGTCCTGACGGTGAGCCAGCCTGAACAATGAGAGCCTCGAACTGAAGCAGCTTTTTATATACAGTATTTGCACCTGTGCTTTTCCTACAATGACATTTCAAAATGTCTGCTGTGAAAAAAGCCAGGATCAGATACAGAGGCAGAATGGCTGCTTATTGTACAATTCATTTTAGCTGTGCATCGTATTCATTCTGCCATTTAAATAATTTGCAACATGGTGTGGTTGGTTTTCTGTGTGTTTATGAATTGAACATAAATACACAGATGGGAGTGTCTAATTTCTGAATAATATAGACAGAAATTCTGAGGGTTGTGTTTGTTTTTATACCATCTGTTATTCAGAGGGAAGAATAGACTGTTGCATTAACCAACTGTCTTCGTGAGGATGCTCATAGACCCTATTGCAAACCACTAGTTTTCTATAATCCTGAATCCAATTGTAGTACGGTAGTTGGTTCTCCTTCCTATACAGTACATGGATGGTAATAATAAGCTCTCGGAAGCAAATATTCAGTGGAAAAGTGTAGAGTAGAGAGAGATGAGGGAGGGCAGTCAGATGCACAGACTCCTGCAATCAGGATAATCAAAGCCCTGAATATTTCCAATATATGCATCCTCCATTGTCCTCACAGAGGCTTTGAACTGACTGAGACTAATAGGTTCCTTAAGTTTTGAGTATTTCTGTGGGCAGTTTCACAAAAAGGAGGTAGGCATTAGAAAAATTCTTCAAGGCAACTCTGACCAAGGCTTTGGGGCTACCCAGAAGAAATGGTCCTATACCTGAGCTTCCAGCACATAGATGGGATGTAGCCTCATGTAAGAAGACAACTGACAAAGCGAGCTACATTATTAGGGTCTTCTTCTTCTTCTTCTTCTTCTTCTTCTTCTTCTTCTTCTTCTTCTTCTTCTTCTTCTTCTTCCTCCAAGGAAATCCTGCGAAATCCTGAGAAAAATCACCAAACTTTGCACAAAGGTCCAGTCCAATTCTGGACCAAACCAACCCTATGTGCTAGAGTTTTGCAACTTTCACCAAAGTGTAGCCCCAATACTGAAGAAACTTTTGTACATTTAAACCTATTGCAAATTATGAAGTCCATCACTTTTTTTTTTTTTTTTTTCAAAAACTGTAAAACATATGAAACCAATCTCCTCCCACAATTGCTGCTCAATTGACACCAAACTTGCTACAGAGCATCTTCAGACTGTATACACAAACTATCCAGACAGACTTTTAATTTATCGGAAATTGAGCCAACAGTGCATCAAAATGTTTGACTGTAAATGGTATTGTAAACATATACTTGCAAATTCTTGCTAAATACATTTTCAATGTTCATTAAAAAATGACAACATTTTGGAGTCATGGTAGATGAGTCGTGGTAGAACTGGTTATAGACAGTTAGAGAAAGTGTGTTGGCAGTGACAAATCCTGTTATTTACATTATGAGCTCTCATTGGTCAAAGCCCTGACAAGCACTAATAATATATAATACAGCATGTAACCCGAAGGAGATTTACTATGTAAATATACAGAGGACTCAGTCGGCATAACACCTTTATCATGGGTCTCAGTGAACTGATGCAGCGATAATAACCACAGTGAGACCTGCTCTGCACACATTGGCTTATTTGTGCAGGGATGTGAGGGATTGACCAGAGCTACATCAGATAAACAATAACACACTGGGCTTGTTTTAACAATGGGAAAGTGATTTGACCTTGCGGCTGATGACTGGATGAAAGCGTAAGAAAACACAACAGGGCGAGTGTTAGTGAATGGAATATCTCTACTATTTTAAAAAGGACAGAATCCCTCATTCATATGGATTCAATCAATGGATGAGAAGTTAAAGTCATGTAGTAAAGAAGTTGTGTTTGAAATGAGAAATTATCTAAGAAATACTGTATATCAGTCAAATCAAGCGGAGTTAGAGTGAGTGATTGTCCACACTTATCACAGGAGACCTGCTGTTTTTATTTAGAAAACTACCAATAAACAAGGAGAGCTTACAGAATTATCAACAGAGTATATTCTGAAAACCTACTAAGATTTCTAGTGCCATGTCTTTATTTTTTTACCCAGTTTTTGTACGCCACAGGAAACAGACGTCTGCATGGACATCTGCTTTCAATTCCTACAGGTTTACTTTGTCCAATCTGGCAACCCCACCTCTAGTCTAGTGTGGCATGTTTTTATAAGACCCATATTCTTATTTGATTGTATTTTAAGGGGTAAATGTCTGTTGAGAGCATTTTTCATATAATAGAAATTCAGATAGCTCAGTAGCAAAATGTTCTATGCTACCAGTTGGAGCATGCTCCAGCTAAGATTTGAGCATCTGAACAGATGATACCTCAATAGTATTTTGTTGCATGTGTATGTTTGGTGTTTTCACGTATATATAACCATTATATACATTACATCTTAATGTATACTCGCTGGTGATTCAGATGACTGGTTAAGATACAATCGTCCTGCTAATTCACGTCTATCATGTTTACAGGCATGAGCACCTGGAGACAGACTCACCTGTTGTCAAAGTACAGGCTTTACAAGCTTGAGTTACACATGAGATGCAATGTCTTGGCTATGGATTAAGAGCATTCAATAAAGTAAAAATAGAATTTTTGGCTCTGTGTCTTAATCCTGGGTCTAGGTCTTAGTTTGATGTCTTGCAATCATTTTGTCTCTTATAATGCTCAGCTTCACCTCTGGAATTCACACCATACTTCATGGAGTGCGTCTGATAGTAAATGACCTGTAACGTCTGTCAGCGAAAGCACTCAACAGGAGGCAATTAGAGGAGTGACCTGCACCTTTGTTTGTTTATTCTGCTATGGAAAGATTGAGTGACTTACATGGTCCATTGTTTTGAAAGGGCCGAGTTACACGGAGCAGAGGAAAGATATCGATTTGAGTTGTGTACAGTTTTTGACATGATGTGAGTTTAATGTTTTTGTGCTGTTTGCATTGGCAACAGTTTTGACTTCAGTTATGAAGTCTGCTTTTTCTTGATCGCATACAAACCCACATTGGAGGTTAGGGATATGCTTCTATTCAATAGTATCATCTGCATAAAAGAAATAAGCAGTTTAATTTGTTATCTGATTAAATTTAAAAATGAAGTGTTATATAGGTCTAAATAGAGGGGAAATGATATGGTGTTTGACCTATGATCATTGTGTGATGGTCACTGTATACCAGTGGTGATTGAGTGATCGAGTGCAATGATTTACCTTCGTGTTGTATCAACTTTCACCATCAAACTCAATTAGTGACTTTACTACACTTCCCAGATTTCCTTTCACCATAGAAGTTTCCTCGGCTCTGCATGCAGCTGTTGGTCTCGCATTGTAACTGCTTCTTCTGTTAGTAGAGAAAGAAAAAAGTCAGTAAATGTATCCAGGATTTCCAGGGAAATCATTCAATTATATTTTATGCTTTGTGCATTGAATGGCCTATTTATACCTATAAATCTTTGGAGTTTCCTGCCTCAACGTTGCTCGTGCACTTCAGTCACGCACGGCCCTCGGTGACCTCTTCCAGCGCACAGCCACTCCTAAATCAAAGCACAAACTAACAAGTCAATTAGCTTGCTTTTCCTGTTGACATAACAAATCAATTAACCCTCATTTCCCGTACATCTGAGGAATCCGTTAGCTCTGGTTTCCTGTTTGTTTCCTGCAGGAACGTCGGACGCTGGCGGAGCAGCTGCCTTGTTTGTGGCAGACCACATGCACACATCAAACAGACTTTAATAGCAGCCTTATCACAGCACATTAACCTCACATCAACATGCCATGAGCCCAAGGTCAGGGCAGGAGGGCAGCAGTGTGTGTGTGTGTGTGTGTGTGTGTGTGTGTGTGTGTGTGTGTGTGTGTGTGTGTGTGTGTACCAATTCTACTCAAGACAGTCACAAATGTACAGAAATATTATTGTGATACCAAACTACGAACTTGTGCTAACAGCCTTGTGCTAAGTGTCTTTATGTGATGTGTGCATTAATCTTCTATGATCAAAACAACTAGAGATACACCTGAACACGCATGAACTACAGTGACTTTCATTAGGTCCAAACATCTGTGCGGCAGAATGAATTACATTTTTATGTTATAATTACCAGTGTGTTTTTTCTTCTATTGCCATTTAATGGCAAATACATACAATTAGTATGTATCCTAAATAGTTTGAAGTGTCTATTTAGAGGATTTTAATATCTTATTCCCATGATTCCTTGTGGTAATATCAAAAAATTAGAGGTAAACCACATATAGTATATTAAACAAAAAAAAGTAAATATAAGTGTATAAATGTGAAGGGCATAATGAGGTGACTAGCCTGCCTGGACCAAAACTAAGCTGTCGGATGTTTTTCGTCCTCCCCCCTTTCCTCTCGTTATTTGTTCATATGGGGGCTTGAAATTGCTGTGTGGTAATTTAATCAATAGCTACTGATACACAGTGAAGTGTGTCAAAAGTTGGATAATTATTCCTTTTTCAAGCCTATATTTGTGTTAAATAATGCTTTGATGTATCATTAGGCTCTGTAGTTGTGGTCAGGATGCAGAAGCGTAACCATAACATACTGGTGACTGCTACATTTGAATCCGCCTCTGGTCTGTTAATGCAGTGATCCTCTCAAGTGGTGGCACACACATGGACAATATGCTGAGATGTGCTTGGTGGTTTTATGTATTAGACAAACAAAAAGGTCAATGACAGTTTGCATATCTAAACACAGAACTGCCATGTGGAGTCAACTATAGCAAGATGTTATGCACATTTGAACCTCGGCTCTGCAGCCTCATTGAAGTTCTGGGGAAACTGAAATAATATCTTCCCATGTCGGTGGTGATACAATAAAGTCACTGCTTCACATAGAGCTGCGTCAGATTCTACATAATCACAGCCGGGTTCATCACTTTTTAGTGCCCCCTGGAAACACGTCTGTTGTATTGTGTACATTTTCAGAGCTTGTGTTGTCAACTTGATCAAGATGCTTTCTGAATTTGCAGCTTCTTGTGTATTTGCATGTGAATTCTTCAGCTGCCGTATGTTGAGCTTGCAGGGGCCACAGCCTTTACCTGCTGAGGCTGAACCACTGGCTGTCCCAACAGTCTTGACTGGCAGCATAACAAGCAAGCAAGGTTTGAATTAAATGAATATTATATTCATGAATACGCAAAATATAAAAATAAAACTGAAACCACAAAAGTCTTGGAACTGGCTTGGGACCCTCTTACATGCAACTTCTCAAAATTACGAACCCACCTTAAGGCCCACATCTAGTCAGTCATCCTTAAGCAGTTCACTTTCCAAAACACATTTTCAATTAAATTAGCATAAACCAGTTAATGTTAATGAAAGTGCTTCGCAGTCAAGCATGAGCATTGAAATCAGATTTGAAACTAGATAAATACTTTATTGTTGTCATGGTAATACTATTACAGTTATCTCATGCCATACGTGAAATGTGAAAGGCCTAAAGCACTATGCTGCATGTGGTCCATCTGTGTAAACAGCTTTGTGTATTTATAAGTGAAGTATTGCTACTGGATATGCATTTAAAAATTACACCTTAAAATATTTGAAAGAATGCATTTGGAAATGATTGTGACAATAAACATAAAACAACAAAACAAAACAGGGAATATTTCATATGGCCTACAACAAATCTATAGTAGTTAAATAAATTAATTGAATGGTCTCTATGTAAAATAACACACACACATTAATATGAGTCCTTTCAGCAGACACATACAGCAAAGCGAGTGATAACACTGATACATACAGTATAATACAATACAATCATCTGTCTCTTTTCAGAGACACATGACGTGGGCTATGGTGGTTAGTTCCTGATTTCTTTTCAAAAAAATATACTGCATATCTATTTATATATTTATATAAACAACGACAAAACTTTTAATAATTTTCATTTTTATAATTCTAAAATACATCTATAATATTTAGAAACAATATTTACAATTTCCCCCCTTTTATGCAACATTCTTCTAAAATGGAAGAATATATTAAGTTCTTAAGGGGAATACCTGTTTGTAAGGCCGGGGGGGTTAAGAGCTGATAGACTTTGTTTCACTCTCTCACACACACAGACACACAAACACACGCACATACACATTCACAAAAGACATAGGTTCCAGTCCTGCTTATTGAGGGTATTTGATATTCAGCTATGTTTTTTTTATGACGTCCTCGTGTCCATTCACTGAAGTCACTTAAGTGAGTCCTCATTCTCTCAGAGGTCCTGAATGTTGAATGATGAGTACTGTGATGCTGAGATCCACAAGGGAGCTGAGATGTAGCATAATGTCTGTTAAATGCCTGATAATACTTCCTGTTGCAGAGCTTTCGCTTTTCTTCCTCCGAGGACTCGTTCCTGCTGTGTAAGTTAAATAACCAAAACCTTATGAACCCTCTGTGCTCCAAGAAACCTTGCAGTGTGTGAACTTACATGCTCATCGAGTCTCAATTTGTAAGAGACATGCTCTATTGACATGATTTACCATTCACAGACTTTATCTAACCTAACATCCGTGGAGTGTACTGTTACCTGACAGCTAGAGTGGATTTCACATCCTTTCTCCATGCTTTTTCAAGAACAGTCTCCGAGAAGTCACCGCGCTCTTTGCAGCCGCCTTTGGGCCTCATGAGCGGATACACGAGCCCCAGTGAGCGAGAGTTGATTATTTTCAGAGAGTCAAAAGAAAAAGAAAAAAAAAGAAAAAGAAAAGGAGCTCTACTCGAGGAACACACTTTGCGTCTGTGAGATCAGTGCGAGCAATGTGCAGAGGAAGAGGAGCAGAGACGACGAGGGCGAGGAGGGTGATGCTGAAGGTGTGTGGTAGCTGTGGTGGTGGTTGTAGTAGCTGTGGACTCTGTCAGGTGGCTGCACAGTGATGTAACCATTGATGATGCGAAGCAAAGGAGGAGGCGGGGACTGGACCATAGTGCTGTGGAGACAAGATAGGAGAAGGGTTAGTTTCAAATCAGGAGCCACGTCAAATCTTTAGCATTAAAATACATTCATTGTCATTTTATCGCAAACCTGGTTTTCTGCGTAATAACTCAAAAACTTCCCCAAACTCTGGAGCTACAGCCGTACGCATATGAATTTCTTATTTCAAGACTGATTTCCTTCACTTTTTAAATATGCAACAGCGTGCACTGCTGAGCCACCGTGCTGCTCTTTGGGATTGAGGAGAAAATCCTCTTGTAGTAGCTGCAGACGAGCAGCCCCGTCGACATTCCTATATTGTCCACAACTGCCTGAGAAAATATGCAGACTGCACAAAGTAAACAATGGAAATATTAATGATGATGAAAGCTAAAAAGGAAAATTTCTCGACAGAGGAATCCACTGCAGCAGCACCGACCAATCAGTGAGAGGTTTTAAAACCCCAGAGCGTGCAACTCATTGATCAGCTCATGGCCATAAACCAACCGCCTGCCTGTTTTTGCTTTTCTTTATTTTTCCTCCTCTCTTCATATTACATATTCTGCCTGCCCCGTTTTTTTGGCTGTCTTTATTTCTCTCTTTATCTGTCCTTTTCAAGTCTGGCAATTAAATCATTTCTGTTCTCCTGTTTGATGCCGAGCCTGCGGTGCTGATGTGGTTTAGACTGGGACGAGGCCAGGCAAAACAAACACACGAGTTCCTGAAGTCAGGATCTCCAGATACCAGTGGGCTGCAACAGCAATTTGACACAGCGTTACAACACACAATATCAAAGAAAAGTGACTGCAAGACAGTGTTTCCATTTTACTGGGTTATGTTTTATTGGAAAAGATATTTTGACAAGCATTGTTAGGAAAAATGAAAACAAGTCTTTCATAATTTCAGGACGGGAACAGCCCTAAATTTCCATCGTTATTCCTCATCTTGACTACGTCTGTCTGCAGACAATTGAGAGTGTGCTTAGGGGGATCATTGTGAACAAATGATCTTCAGTGTGGATGGCCCGCTGCAATCTCAGTTGGAAAAGCTCGGAAAGTTAAGTGCCAGTCAAAACACGCTTGGTAAAATACTCAGAGCCGGTGATAAATGGGAGAACCAGCACATTGTGCAGAGATACCAGTGACAAGCTCTAAGGTCTCAGAGAGAGCCTCAGGTTAATTTTTAGGTTATGAGGCAAGTTTATTTAGGTTTGTGGGCCTGGAGAGGCATAAGGAAACCGAGTGTGACACATGGCTCTGTGGCCAATGCATCAAACACAACAGAGAGAAACTGTGGTGCTGTGGGTGCTTCTGTTCCTCTGACAACCCCCCCCCCCCCCCAAACACACACACACAACCACACTCCTCGCCCTCCACCTCTCTCTCCCTTTCTCACTCGGCCACCTTTTCAGACATTAAAATATACAAAGACGTGCACGGTGTACACTTTGCAACATGTGTACACAAACAGTCTGTTTCCTCTGCGCTGGAAAATACAGACTCTCTCAGAAAGAGAGAAAACATCTCTGCAGACGTAACGTACACAAACGCTCACAAACCTCTTCTGTTCACGTGAAGAGCAGACACTGCATGGCTAGATTTTTCTTTCCGTCATTAATTTGCAGAAGTCCATACTGTACATAGAGAAATCCATGTTCATACAGATGTTAAAAAAAACGCAGAGGCCTGGACCGGCCCAATCCTTCAAACCTGTACCTGCCGTTTAGTTCTGATGGTTTCCAAACCCAATGTGTTCCTAAATGAGTGGAACCATTTATTATCACAATTTAAAAATCACTGCTATAATTTTAGACTTTATAAAAATAAAAAAATGTGAGACACCAGACTCTATTTTGATTTCTATTTCATTTAATTGCCCAGGGTTATTTTTAACATGGTCTGTCCACACCCAGTGGGCTTTTCTCAAGGGTCATGAATTAACTGAATGAATGAATGAATGAATGAATGAATCAGAACTGATCTTCTGCCAACAAGACATAAGATGCTGGAGATGTTTGAACTCTATGTACTCATCATGCTAATATACACACCAATTAGCCACAACATTAAAACAGGTGGCTGGTTTTATTGTTTATTGTGGCCTTTTTTAAATTTTTCATACTGAATCATTAGTTATTTGAATAAATTAAAGCTTAATTTGAAGTTTCCACTATTTATTTAATGGCTTAATGGCTTGACAACATTAAAATGTTATGTTATGTTATGTTATGTTATGGCTGTTTATTGTAAGTATGACCTGGATTGTTGAATTTAGGCCATGTAGGAAGGGCAACCTCACATTTCAAATACTGTGCTGAAATTGAATGAGTAACAGTAGCTGCGGCTTTGAAATAGTCAGTGTTTATGTTGATGTGTCAACAGTTCAAATCTCCATCTGGATAATGTTAATATCAGACATGGACCATGGTAAACAAGCTCCGTGTTCTGCAGAAATGAAGTAAATATAAGGAGTCTGGCAGGCTCCTCGTGCTCTTTCCGGAGAAAGACAAAAGAAGAGGAAATGAGAAATCACACATTTTTAATTACAAACTAAAAGGCCAAAAGTCATTTTTTTCATGTGTTATTTAGCAGCTTTAGGAATGTACTACAACACAACACATGCTCAGCTTTCAACCGCATTGATGTAGTTCTTGTTTTTGCCAAGCCAATTATTCAAAGTTAATATAGTCACAGTGACTTTCAGGCTGATGAATTTGCCCCTAGTTGAATGTCCCTCAAGAGTCAATGAGACAATGAGCTGTGATTTTAGCTGTAAAATATATGTTTACAATTATCAGTCGGTGACAGGGTTGGCCCGGTGGCTCAGTGGTTTCCTCCTTGAGACCTTTTGTGAGGTTTACATTATTCTCCTTCTGTTTGCATGCGCCTCATTTACATTAACTGGAAACTTTGAACTTCCTACAGATGTGAATGTGTTTTTTTTGGTTAGTGTGGATGAATGGATGGATGGTGAAAACTCATATCCATGAAACATACACACAGTACTTCTCCCGCAGTGGCAGAAGTTCACAGCAGACCACACCTTGTGCAGAGGTCGTCTTTTTGTCTGAAAGGTGAGCTTGTTTTGTTGTCCGGTTAGTCCCTGCCTGGAGCTACTGTGAGACCAAAACCGGATACTTGGTAGGAATTCCCAGGCTGTTATTTTCACATCCAAGACACTTATACCAGCTAGAAACTAGTTTGGACTTATACCACCCTGCAGGGTGTGTGTGCAGACTGCATGAGGAGTATAGTGATATGATATGGTGGCTGCTTGAGCCTGCGGCACCGCGCCAGTTTTATTCTAAAGAGAAGATGTGACACGTTCCAATTTCCTCTCTCTGTTCTCACATCCTCTCCGTCTCTCTTTTCTTTTACCGCTATACCCTGTTCTGTCTTTTTGACTTCACCTCTGGCCTTTTATCTCACCATTTCTATTTCTCCTCATCCCCATATCACAGGGAAGGAACACAGATGAGTTATCGACGACAGGCACACAGAGAAACGTGACCCCACCCACAGACTCTCATCTATTGCCTCTTACCTCTCCTCGATGCGAACCCAGAGGTCGTTAAAATGCCGGTGCCGCTGCTTCTTCTGCTTGTTCCTCCTCTTCTTCTTCAGCATTTTCCTCTCCACTTTTTCCAGCAGCTCCAGGCTGTCCGACGGCAGCAGCATGTGGGGCAACAGGTCCTCCTCCAGGGGACGCCCCTGATCCTCCTCTTCGTGGGGGAGCTCATGGTGGAAAGGCTCCAGGAGAGGGGAGTCATCATAGTGGTCCTCGGATTCTGGTCTAGATGATGATTTCCTGGTTGGCACACATCACAGGAACATTAGACAGTTATAAAACAAAGGAGGAGAAGCTTTTTATCATAGAGTATTCTGCCCTTAATATCAGGATATCTCTAATAAGACCTCTCCTAAAAATGACACTGTGGGAGATGAGTCTACTGAAATATGAACAGAAAGATAAGCCACCCTGCCTCAGGGTGAGGATTTTATCTGGGTCTCACCTGTGGAGCTGCACATCTGACTGTTAAAGGAATCCTCAATGAAAAAAAACATCTTTTTGATTACACTGCAGGAGTGGTTTCTGTGGAGTATTCTATGGATTTTTAGCACTCTTGTGGATGCAAATTGTCTTAAGGATATTCCTTGAGGAGAGGAGAGGGGGAATTCCTGCTATGAACATGATGCCGTGGATGTTCCAAGAACCGATATTCAGTCTAATAGAGAACATATCCAAGATTTTCTGGAAAAACAAATTAAAGGTCCAGAATGGGAAGTATGAGAGAGAAACCAAAACTCATCTGTGTGATTAAAAACACTTGTGCTTCTGATGAGCTGCTGGCCATCGCTAATGAGGTCGGTTACTATCTTTAACAATGCATGAGGACACACGCATACGCAGAATATATAAACTCGGGTCTTTTGTGGATGTTGAATTCCTGGCATCAACCCACAGCAGCAGCAGCAGGAGCACGAACGAGTCGGATGCGCGCTTGTCTCAGGCTCATAATCCCGCATCAAACACCAGGTTTGTGTGCGAAAGTAGATCCACTCATTCATCCCCTCACACGCAGAACAAGAACACAGATCTGCAGTGAGATAGCCACCCGCACACCATGCCATGGTAGACTGCACTACATGCTTCACAGCAGGAGGTATGAGTCCTGCCTGGGTTGGCCTTTTCAACAACTCTCCATTGGTGGCCGGTGGGGATTTTGTCATATTTATCTGCAGTAAAATCTGTTTTCTTTTTTTTTCCTACCAAAGCATGAGAGACATCAATGAGTATTTTTCATGTAATCCAAATAAGACATTCCTATTGAAAAATACACTTTATAGTGTCATGAAAATATGATGAGCATAAGAGAAAACAAACATTATGATGGGTGATTTATGTGTAGGCTATATGTGACTTCTGGTTTTATCAGAAATTCAATATTTAATACTCTAATACTAAAAGCAGATTTGCTCTCTGTGTGGATGGTTTTATACTAGGATATTACCCATATTTTATGTCAATTTATGTAGCTTAGAAAATTGGACTGAAGCCTCTGTACCTCTATCCTGACCTTCAAATGTCCTGAATAAAGCTATTAGGCAAAAATATGCTCTTCTCAGTCACTACCATTCATATCATTCATGATCATATCGTATTCTGCTAAAAACAGTTGAATAGTTGAAAGCTTAGAATGAATGGAGGTAAAGATTTTGAAAAAAAAAAAAAGCTTGGGCAGTACAGGAGGCGTTCAGGTTGAAAACTGAGTGTAGGTCACCTGTGTTTTGAACACGCTTAGGGCTCAGTACACAATCAATGAAGTCAAACGCAGGAATATAGACTGAAATCTGCTTTGGGTCATGTTTATAGACGTGTTGCATGAGTGAAACACAAGCTGTTACACGGCCTGTGAAGACAGTTGGATCGAAGTCTGTGACTGAAAACCACAGTTTGTGTGTAGACATGCTCTAAGAATAACAATAGTGGCCTGGGCCTGGCTATTTATTTTCCTTTCTGTGATCACCAGCTTCCACACTAAAATGAGCCTCTTATGTGATTAGCAGATTAGTGGTTCATTGCCAATAAAGAAACAAAATAATTAACTCCCCAGTGTCAGTGGAGCAGCTAAATTAATAAAGCTATGACTGAGTTCAGAATGAGACGATGAGACAAATACTTCTCTTTGGGGACATTTGGAGAGAGTGAGTTATTATTTGCAGACAACACATTTCTCACAAGGGCTGAAGCAGAACTTAAACATCTGTTTTGGGTCTGCAAATGAACACAGACCAACTTAGGAGTTGCGCTTACTTGGAAAATGATTTCCCATTTGAAATCCAGTCAGAGAAGAAGTTGAGAGAAATATATACTCCTGTCAGGGCCGTAAGGCAGCAGTTGCACTGTAAAATGTGGCCAGGACATGAAACCTTACACCCATTTAAGTGATAAAATATGGGCTTTTGACTTTTACAGACTTGTGTTTTCAGAGGAAACCGTAACGTGCAACAACTATGGAGAAACATAAGCTTTTCGGCCTTGTTCTCCATCCGTCATATGCGTTTCTCAGTTTCATGCTTCTCTTTTTCTCTGTCTCCCCGACCTTCTCATGTCTCTGATATTCCTCCTGTTTTTTTTTTATGGAGAATTATGACCTAAAAATTAAATAATCCAAAACCAGCTCATAAAACATTCTGAAACAAGAGTAAAGTCCTAAACAAAATGACTCCTGTGTCTCAACATAGATTTTTTTGGCTGTTTCTCTCTGGAAACCAGTCAAAGGGGAAATTTGTTGAGTTGGATTCCTTTAGATCTGGAAAGAACTATTGTATTTTAAAACTAATTTTACGACCAGAAAAAGACAAGTTGATTGCTGCAATTTTTGGGAAATTAGAAAGTCGTATAATATTACAGGATTACTTATATTTGCATCATGTATTTCCACAATAAATCACAAAATCCACTGTGTCAAACATATTGCTTGTGTGTGTGTGTGCGTGCGAGTGTGTGTGTCTGTGTGTGTGTGTTTTCGCAGTAAATTTACCTGTTTATGGTCTGCCCAGCAGGGGTGTGCTCCACCTCGTATCCCTGGCGACGGAGCACATCAATGACTGTATTGTTGCCGAGAAAGTGACCTGCGACCAAGACAAAGAGACAAGTGATGACCTCCACTTTTGAATGCTAATGATGAGTTTTATTGCCAGCAGATGGAAACAAGACATTTACCATGACTCTAGCTGCACCATATCATAAGAGACCACAGTTCTGTATGGTTAGCCTAGCTTAGCATAAGGCTGGCTGGCTGTCCAGGAATACATCACTGTCTATGACTCTCTGTGGAACCATACATTGTCTTTTTCTTTCTACATTTTCAACAAACTTTATAAATCAAGTTAATATTTGTTTGAAAGTGTGGTTTTGGTCAAAGCCAGGCTATTTGTATGCTAAAAGCAAGCAAATCCCCTTTAAGATCTGTATTTAATACGGCATGAGAGTCATTTCTATATTCCTGTATAAGTCTTGGCAAGAAAGCAAATAAGGGTTATATTTCCCCAAAAGTCTAATTCTTTAAGTTGACAGAACAATCTAGACGCATGGACGTCATCATCTGTGACATCTTTTCTTTCCTACTTTCCTATCTTTGTATCTTCATTCACTTCCCCCTGCCGTATCGTCCCTCTTTTCCTCCCCTTCCATTTTCATCTGTCCATTCTCCCTCATCCTTATCTCTAACTTCCCCCCTCTTTCTAGCTCTGACCCTCTCAGCTAGGTGAAGTGGGGGCATTGAGGCTTCAGGTTGCCATGTCAAGAGGTCTCCATTCTTCCCCTCACTCTGACAAAGAGGAGCAGGGCACCATTGTTTGGGTCTGCTCAGCCGTGGCACCACGGAGCTGTGTAAACAATGAGCCCCGGCACTTTAATCTGGCCCAGAGCCATCGATAGAGAGAGGTTGGCCTACATGCACTATGGGTACCGTGATGCTACCCCGTCTCTAGAACTAATAAGTGTTGGCTAAAACAATGTCCCTGTAAGTACCTGGCATGGAAAAGTACCAAGGGGAAGTTACTGCAGAGAGCAATGTCAACATTTAACTAAATTAATATCCTTGGCAAACTCAAGTGAATTTCATCTGCTTAGCCACTCAGAGAGGAACAATGTCGCACAAATATCAAGCTTGGAAAAATGTGTGTTCCCTTTTCTTGGGGTGTGGGTGCTTTTACTTAATTTACTGTGCAAGAGCCTTTATTTTTATTTCAAGCACTCACCATCAATACAGGTGGTCAGCTGAACGAGTAGCCAGCAAGCCCTTACACTCTCCATGGGGGTTGGAAAGGAGAGCGAGGCAGAGAGACAGAGACAGAGCTTTCCAGCCCGCTCACGTTTAGAAACAACTCAGCGTGATTTATGTGAGTTTACGTCAGGGGATTAAGGTGGGACAAATGGAGCTGTTCAGCACAATGCAGGGCCACAGAGGGGTGGGCGGACTTTGAAACTTCAAAGGGACACACAGCTACACATGCTGTCACGCACACACTCTCACACACAGAGACACACACACACACACATAGGCTACACAACTGCGTATATATTTACTAATTCAAATAGGAGGTAAACCATTTTTGGTGTGTGTTTTTCAGTTGAATAAAAGTAGTGTTAATGTTTTAATGATTAAAAATATATATTTTAATCTTGAGGCACATTTCAAAGAGTTTTATTTTCAAGCTTAAATTTTTTTTGATTATTATGTAATTGAATTATTATGTAATAATAATGAATTTAAGGAAAATATGATATGAATGAGCAGCATTTTTACGATCAACATTCCACTTTAGAAATAAAAGAGTGTTTCACACTGGGAAGAAATGAAAGACAAACCTGCCGTAACAAAACAAAATTAAGCCACCTCTGATTCAAAATGACTGGTGCCCTGGGAAAATGCATACGGACAGAAAGTGATGTTTCAGAAGGTCTGCATGTCCCCGAGACTGGGCCTCATGTATGATGTAGTCTTTGGCAACTGACGTAACAGCGAGGCTTAAATACCGCGTGCCAGATTATTTGTGACAACTGCCTCTCTGTGTTAATGACTGGTACTAAATAAGCAATGCATTACTCTTAGTTTGTGTCAGATAGGAGGGAAAAAGACCAGAGTGCACGACACTTGCAGCTACAGAAAATCAATTGTAAGAGTAATAGAATTTGTTAATTTCAAATGAGTTGTCTGTCCCAACACCCCCCCTTGTGGCTCTAATGTAATCCCCCGGGATAACACTGGCCATTTTTCAGAGCCAGGACTCACACAAGTGACTCACTACACTGTTAAATTACTTCCACATTTACTTTTCTACTTGAACAGTTCCATATTTTCTTCAAAACAAAGCACACATGATAACTGTAAAAAAAAAAAAAAAAAATGCTGAAGTTGTGGAGCTGACACATGAGCATTATGGCGTTCCCCTGCATTGTATTAAGTTTGGTTCTGCCACACTGGTTTCACAGATGTTCCCATTGCATGGCTTTGTTAAACATGTTGACTCACAGAATCACAATCATTTTTTTCTGGTTATTGTTTGTCTCACGGCAAATCAAAATGAAAACACTTCTTTAATACGCCGCCTCTAAACTGTTGGAAATAATGAGAACAAGTTCATTTTAATTGTTTTGCTGTTCTG
The DNA here is from genome assembly GCF_905171665.1 of Trachurus trachurus. Lineage (NCBI taxonomy): Eukaryota > Metazoa > Chordata > Actinopteri > Carangiformes > Carangidae > Trachurus > Trachurus trachurus. The sequence goes on along the minus strand of NC_139908.1, from coordinate 17,850,471 downwards.
GATATTACATTTTTCTCTCTCACTTTAAGGCTTTAAGGCTGTGTCACCTCAGTGTGGCAGTGGGTTTTCTGCAACACTTACATTTGTTTAGGCTGCGGCCCCAGTGTTCGAACCCCACCCACAGTTTAAGAAGCACACTTCTGGAGTGACACCTGTGACATCTGACATGTATTTCCACCGATTATTTATTTAGGCCAATTTCATACATTTTAAATCTATGAAATGGGCCACAAATGTGCACACCAATGCACAATATGCTCACTGTATGTCTGTCCAGCAGCACTGGGAGAGGGGAGATGGCAGAGATAAAGACCAGAGACAGAAGTGAAAGCTCTCATTCACAGCCCTCTCTCTACATCCAGACGTGGGACTTTGTGGGGTTGGAGGGTCACAGATTAGCTCATGTCATGGTTATAGAAATGTACAAAGTTTCTGTATGGTTACCGAATATTTCTATGATGTGGAAACTTCCGTAACAGTTCACAATGGTGTCTAACCTTGTCTAGAAAATACGTATATGAAATTATTTGCTTGCATGGTCAAATATATTCTGGTCAAAACATAATTTCTGGCTTGATTATATTCAGTTGAGATGATTTTTTCCATTCAAGGAAGTGGAATGTTTTACATATGAAGTAAAGGAGCATGGTGCATGGTAAGCTTTTAAACCTGAAATGGGTATTCACATAATGTTTGGAAAAGGCTGTGGCACTTTGTTAAAACTGAAAAAGTCAAAATTCCGTGCTTTAAGTCAAAGTTGACGTTTTCCAGTACTTAGTCATGACCACAACCTTTCCCCACACTTTAACCAAGTTTTTCAAGTTAACATTAAAATGAAACCATTATTATTTCTTATAAATCAATGTATGTTAAATGCAAAAACTTAACATAAGCAAACATAAAAAGATGATGATGATTATGATGATGATGATGATGTTTTTTGATCTGCAGCTCTTTGAGTATTTGTGTTTGCTTAAGCTGCAGTGCGTTGAGCTCTCAGGGCCAGTAGAGGAGTGGGTATCATAATGTCAACAAAGTGCTTTTTTGTGTATTTAACTCAGATATTCACTTGTTATGCCAAAGATTACGTAATCTTGATGCATTTCCCCATAGAAATATTTGCTAATGTAATAATGATTTTTAATTCAGATGTGTCAGCACTTCTTAATTCCTCCCCTTGAAATCCAAAGATGTTACTTTTGTATATTGGTCTGTTATTAATGCTTCTTGCTTTGTTTCCCCCAAATGTTTTCTTTACTATAGCTAGAAAATTACACATCCCTTCCTACTTATTCTTTCAGGTTGACAATATAAGTACTGTATTGAATGTGAGAGACAGGTTGGGAAAAAGTGGAGTTGTAAATTACAGAGAAAATGAATCATACTTATATCTTTCCTAAAACAGATTTGCCCTGACTCGCACAAAACCTCTCTGCACACCTGCGCTCAGACAAGAGGATCCCAAGATGAGAACCCCAGCAGTATTCGTCCTTAAAAAGACATCCAGGCTCCACAATCAGCGGCTCAAATTATTAGAACATATGGTAAGCCTTAAATAACGTTCCTTTTCCATACACATCAATATTTACATTACAACTTGTAACCAGGGCCCGAGCTGCAGTTCTCATAACATTACGGCATGTTGGATAAACAAACCCTACAGGCAGCACCGAGGCCACGCTGCCTCATATAGCCTTTTCTAGCTGTTTATGTACACATGCTCCCTGCCGCAGTGAGCCTGCCCCAGCAACCCATTATCACTACCACTGAGCACTAAATGAAGCCTTTCACTGAAAGGGGTGACAAGGAGGTGTCTGGTGCTGTTTCCTGAATCTTTTGGCTTGTTGATGTCAGTGATGACTGGCTTGAATGCACCTTTTGGTTTGTCATTCTTATACTTTGACAATACAGTGGTTTTAGGAATATCAGTGGTGCATACATTACAGTGCACACAGACAGGAAAGAGCTTCAAAAAAAGAGAGAGTTGAGCTGTTCAAACTATATGCTATTGTCAGAACTAAATAATAACACAGACTTTTAGCTTCTGACATTTCTAGGGCGTCGGAAGTACCAACCAGCCAAAGATTTTACTGGAAAAATCACTGTTTTGGCTCAGTGAGCTGCTAACAGTCAGGCAAAACCTCAGTGTCTTCAAGTGTAAAGGAGACGCAGCCATCCATAAACATGTCAGTCATGTCACAGACAAATAACAGGAAAATTATTGGTTATCCACTGGCATAAAGATCATACAGTCACCCTGGTGTTTTTCAAACAATGCCAGCTCTATATTGACACACATATCAAATGTCTGGAAATGCAGGCTCTGCTTACATCGCACTTCTTCTTATCCATGGTTGAATCATGCTGTTTTATGTCTTTGACAGACACTCAATTCCTCCCAGTATTAGATTTAAACCTAATATATTATCAGTCGTGTGTAATTTGTTTGAAAAGAACTGGACAGTGTTGGCAATCATCTCCACACAGAGACAATCTGATTAAATGCTGTCAAGTGAGTTGAGAATAATTATATGTGGTAGCATTTTAACAGAGTCTGTCAGTCTTTATTTGATTATTATTTAATGATTTTAGGTGGGATGAACTAAAATGTATATAGCAGACTGCATTTTTGGACACCATCTTTGTGGCTTGTTTCATTCCAAAGGAAAAGCAGGCTGGAGTCCAGTAGATTTTCTTTCTTGCAGAACAACAAGACTACGACCACGCATCCTGTGAGGACGTCACTGCTAATGCTGCTATTTTTTTTTTCTTTGCTAAATTAGCATTTTGTCTTGATGGATGTTCCAAATTTCATGTAAATCCATCCACTGGCTTCAAGACATTTCACTCCAAACCAAAGATCTCAACTTTACAGCACTAGTGGAAAAGTCAAAGGATTACCAAAGTTCATTACCACTCAAAATTGGCACCATGGATAACTGTACCAAATTTCATGGCAATCCATCTAAAGTGGTGGACCGACCAATAGAACGACACTGCAATCCTGCTAGTGTGGCTAAAAACGTAAGAAGGCGACAAGATGGGAATTCATCAGAGAAGCAATGAGTGTTTATATAAAGTGATCTTAACCGCAATTCAATTACTAGAAAGCAGCAGTGTATTTTTTTTTAAGTGAAACTTTCATACTTCGCGTAATGCTGCCAACTTGTGGTGTCGAGACCTAAGAGTCTCTTAATGTTAATATAATATTCATCCTAGCAGGCACCAAGGTTCTTTACCGCTGGATGGGCCATGGAAAAAATACTTTCAAAAATGAATGTTTTTGCCTGGAATCAATTTAGTATGATGTTACTTGCGAATATATGTTGTCAATTTGATCCCGCGTCCCTGCAGGATAAGGATACTCTTAATATAACGGTATAGGCTGGGACGTGGGTTGCCAAAACCAAGATGTATTTGGTTAAAACAGTCTGCACATAAGCAAAAAAAAGTAATGTCTACTGTCATTGGTTCCAACCAACACCTACAGCACATCAAGCTTTAGCTCAGATGTGTTGCATCTCTCAGTTCTCCCTCCTCTGCCCTGTTCCTCGTAAAAAGAAATGGTAGACTTTCAAAACAAAACTAGATATAATTTAGCCCCACTCCTGTGCGTACTGTAAAGATATATGTATAAATGTTTGTATATGTATATTGGTGTAGAACCAGAGGGGTCCAGTCTAAGGGTTAAGGCGCAGACTGAGCCAAACTAAACCTCCACATGTTGTTTTAGTGCTTCTACTGCTCAGTCATTAATGGCCTACTGTATGGGCCTAGTTTCTGAAGGTGATGTCACAAGTTCCTTCAAAACTATGACACAGTCCGTGAAAGTTTCAAATCTACGTTTGCCTTACAACAATACACTAGAAGCTGGATGAGAATCATTTACAGTAATCACATGCTATTGACGCCAAGTCAAAATATTTTTTTGTTCAGGCATTTGAGATACAAGGAGACATGACAGATGTTTTTGGAATCCATGTGATGAATAAAGATGTACGATGCGATTTCAAGCAATGAAAGAAAAATGTAATCTACCAAAGTTTAAAAATGGCTCTAACAGTGGAGATGAACTTGAACTCTACAACACTTTTTCCATTAGAATTCCCTCCAGGATCTGATTTTGAATGTTCAGTATGATACCAGTGATAGCAGAAAGCTGTGATAAAAGACAGCTGTGATGTGGCTGCGTGAATCTGAAAGACACAAAACAACAAGCCGAAAGCACGAAGACACCTCCGTTTCCACGAAACGGGCCTTTCTTAAGTCGAGCCAAAGAATGCTAACATCTCAACCGGCACCAAAACATTTCTCTTTCTATTTCTCTCTGGAATAGTTCAAACACGGGCTGGATTCAAGACGTTGTCCCTTTATTGTAAAATTGATACCAATCACCATTTCATAAACAGACACAGGCTGCTGGGGAAGAGACGGACAGAGGGGAGAATGGAGAAGCAAAGACAAGCAGATGCAAATTCAACATGGAAAGAAAAACAGGAATAGAGACAAAGGGATAAGGCATGCAAAACAACACAGGAATGTTAAATTGTCAGATGCCAGACTGTGATAGCTGAGGATAAGAGCATCCTGTACGGCCCAAAGACTTCTGTGCTGAGCCTGCATTGACATGGTGCCCATGTAAAGTCTGTTACACAAAACAGGAGTTGAATCATGGCTGCTTGAAGCAGTATCTCATCGTTTTTCATTCCAACCTTTTTTATATCTGTGAATGTCTTTATCTAAAGTTAAACCAAGACAAGTGAGTCTATGAAATGCAAATCTCTGCAGGGATGTAAGCAAAAGACTGTGAACGAGAGGTGAGAAGCTCCCTACATCAGAAGCCTTCAGAAAAAAAAAACTGTGTGAGTCATGGCTTACTTCACTTCCACCCCATCTGTAATTTTCACACCTTGCTGTGTGTCGCTTATTTAACGTCTTAGAGTATCTCAAGGTTTTTTAGGATCAATGTCGCAGCACCAGGCACATGTTTAAGAATAATGTTCTCTTAAAAAGCATATATTAAAATTTATTCCGAATGGTATTAGTGGGAATGGGATGGGGATGATGGGAGAGGTGATGTGTTTGGCTTACAAAGCAAACATGAGGAGGAAAATTGTGAGTAAAAAGCACAATTTACTGCAGTTTTATTTGCATGTGTACAAATTAAAAAGAAGGATCATTACACATGCTTTCATTTTAATGACTGTGCTGCTCTGGCTTTTTTTTAAAGATATGAATTATGTTTCACCGTGTTTATCATTAGTGTGGAAACTGCTAAAGAGTCTCCTTGAGGTTTCTAGAGATCGTGCTGAGCAGCTTCAGCTTTGAATTTATGCTGAGAATAAATGTGAAACAGAGCACGTAAGAGGCCTGTGGTGTGAGGTTGTTTTTTAAATAAACCCTCACTCAAAATTTGTGGTGGCACACAGCACTTTGGAGCCGTGTTAGGGATTACATCTGTCAGGCTGCAATAGTCTCTACACTCTCGGCACAGCGCTCAGTTTTGCTCCCTCTGCCAAGAAATTATGGCGCTTGAACACACACCAGCTCATTCACTGTGGTCGTTATGAAAGAGTGATCAAAGTTAGAAAATTCTGTAAAAGTGAGCAGTTCTGACAAAATAAACCGGAGCGCTGCCAGCTCTGAATGTCCCTGCCACTGAATGTCTCATTTTACTTCTAACCCGGTCTCAGAGGATATTCTTACTATAAAAGCAAGTGAAAGGAGATTTTATAAGCAGTTCAAGAGAGGTAGAGGGATACCTGCCCACCTGACCTCAGGTTGGCTGAAAAGGCTTTTTTATGTAAACCATAAAAGAGCCAGCATGACCAGTCAGTCAGTCAGATCCAGTTCAGATGTGTCTACTGAGTGTTTGTATGTCTGGCTTTGATCACTAATCCACTGTCTTCACATTTTTCTTTTTCTTTCTGTGTGTAATATATTGATGCTGAAAGAATCAATATACATAGGCAGGCAGAAGAGAAGTGTTTTTCTCCCACAGTTTGTTTGATTGCATAAAAAGTTCTATTGAAATTGAATAGGTTGTTATTATTGTGAATTCTACCAGTCATCATTCTTATTCCTTTTTCCTTTTATTACCATCATCTTTTCCTCTGGGTCTGGTTTATTGTGTTGTTCTACTACAGTGATATGGCTATTTATCACAACAAGAGTGGGTCATGAGGTTGCAGGAGACATATGAGATGTTAATGGGGGCTATTTAAACATTTTCTCTGCAGACTGGAAGCTACAATGAGCCGCTAATGAGATGGGACTGTGCTAGCTGGTTAGCGCGCTAACTTCAGTAGAAGAAAAGCTGGCGTTTATTTCCAGTGATAAAGACTGCTGTTGGTGAATAATGGAACAAAAGTTGATGATAAACTGTCAGTGTTTCTCAACTGGTGAGTAAACAGCTACAATGCTAAAGTAAGCTATAGCAGCAATACCAAAACTTGCAAACAGCTCCTTTGAAGAGGGTAAGAAAAGCAGAAACAGCTTGTTTCAGTGATTTAAAAAAAACAAAAAAAGGTGTTTTTTCTCATTTTTCCATCTGTATTACTATATAGTTTTTCATCTTCAGGTCAAAATAAAACATTCAGAATTTTTGGTAAAGATGGCCGTCTCACACATAAGCATAGAAGTTGTTGCAACCAGTCAAAGCTTCAAGGGGAAGCTAATGTGTTTGGTCACTTTGAATGGAACTAAATTAACTCAAGTAAAACCATTACTGTACAGAAGAGGCTTCACAAAGCTTTTTTCAAAGTATTTAAAGGTAGCCTACAAACTGAAATGAAGCAGAAAATTGTGATTGCCTCCATCAAACAACACAACACAACCAACCAACCATTATAGCCTATACAACTATACCATTGAGCAATGCTGGTTTAATCAAAATCATTACGCTCATTCAATCAACAGAGGTCCTGAAACTGTGAGCCTGTTTCTTTCAGTGTTGTTTTGATTTGTTTTGTGAGCGTTTGTTCATCCATACCTTCCAAAGTTTGCATACTACTCAAGGCCGCTTCCTCACAAAAACACACATAGCCTACCCCTGAAAACCCAGCTTCCTGCTGCGAGTCTCTGCTCAGCCTTTCAGCTGTCTCAGTTCAGAAAAAGGATACCGAAGGGAAGTCAGACGCCTGCTCACTTTTTAAAAAAGCATTCCACATCATACTTTTTCTCAGATGTTTTCTAACAGAGCTTCCATCTAAAACATGTGGCGCAGAGTGCAATTTTGTGCCTATTTAGTTTGAGTAATCTGCAAGGGATCCACTAGATGTCCAATGGGGCCTGCATTTTATCTGTGATTCAGCTCTAGATTGTAACTAAGAGCAGATCCACAGGGTAGAGGCCTGTACATTCTTACAGGCTCTGTTTTTGGCTGTCTTATCTCATGCTATCACTAGCTATGTCACTGTCAAGATCTTTTTTTTTTCCCTTTTTGTCTCCTTTTTCCCTCAAGTTTTTGTTACTACAACCCTATTTTTGTCTCAATTACCCTTGTGTTAATCCCGTTTCAGTCGTAATCATTCTTTCCCCCGAACCTCATTAACTTGTTAAGCAGGGTCTGTTGCGGATAGAACCACGGGCTTGCTTTTCTCCTGCTTCCCCTGCAAATACATCTGCATCGTGACAAAACAAAGGCCAAATTTTACATCTGCACTAACAACAAAATCTGAAACAACCTCAACAAAAACAGAAAATCATGTTTTTCTGATTACAATCTCTCATTTTCTCCAGACTTTCAGTGACGCAAAACAGAAGTTACCAAACCTACTGCAGTAATTTCAGCACAAGTTAATTAAAACTGAGCTTGTCTGTGTTGAATCCAGATTTTTTTTTTGTTATCACCACTACATCAGTTGTAAGAGAATAGTTTTAACGATGCTTTCTTTTTTCTGTCATTTGCAGGAGACTCCTACAGTTCAGTAATTATTTCCAAGATTCCAAACCCAACCCTTATAAAACAACCAAAACCATAACTATGAACAATGGCATCATCAAAAAAGACCATATAACATTGTAAATATTTGCTGCATATCCACATAAAAACAATGTATTATAGTGAAATAGGAAGTTGCAGTTACAAATAAAATCCATATATGTTTAGACATTGACCCAGAAACCCTGACTTGAAAGAAATAACTCTTGTACTGTCCAACCATAATGCCAACTACATCACAAGTCATGAATGTATAAATATAATAAAGCTAATTTGAGTATAAAAACTCAAACTAGTGCCCTGTGGCATTGGAGAATGTGATGGTATACATGGCCAGCAACACAGGCTCTTTCTTTCATACAGCGAACCAGAAAAATATCTGCTTTAGCTAAACAAAAAAGTATTCAATAACCCCACAGTTAGAGAGAGAGCAGGAGAGAGTGGAAGCCACAAATCACACAAGTCATGTTTTCCTCTGTCTTTTCATATCTTCATCCCCTGTAGGCAGCGTGTTCTCCTTCATGTTTTAGCCCCAAAATGAAAAGGGACAGCTCCTTCATAACAATTCCCACTCAGAATCATCAATAGATGCACTGCTGCTCACTAGCTAAAGATATAATTTTCTTTTCCCTTTCCCCTTTCATATAGGAGTGAGGTATTTCTGGTCCAAATGAAAGTTTAGCCCCTGGGCAGGCATGTAAAGAGCCGGTTCCAGGTGCATAAGGAAGTAATGCTGGGTCTGAATGGGATCAGGGGTGAGAAGTTCAACTCTCTCAATAAATCACAACAAGCTGTTGTGACAGGCGTTCACTGCTATGACTGAGAGGGAAGTGTGGCCTATATGAGCTATGTCTTTGGAGCACAGAGACTTAGGCCTCTGACCTGATGAGTGCAACAAAATGTATATGTTTAGGTGCGTTTCACTCAACAGCCAGTTAGTTATCCAAAGTGGCTGACAGGTTTATCCTCCCATTTAAGAAGAGGCAGAGATGTACCCGGGATACATCACAGATGCTCCTGACATCTTAACATCTGACCAGTTAAATGTTTTTCATGTTTATCTGGTTTGAATTTAAGGCCATAAATATGCAACTATGATTACAGAAGGAGTATGAGGAGGAAGAAGATCAAGAAGAAGCCCCACGCAGATGGATTGGCAAACTTTGACAGCGACATTGTCCAGTGACCAACGCTGGCCATTAAAGCATAATAAACAAAAGTGGAGATGAAAAACTGAGAGTCACTGATAAGACACCAAATGCAGCCAATTCACTGTGGCTATATCATTTCACTTAAACAAGATAACTTTGCTGTTTGATTTAGCTATGTAATCAAGATGAAATTTCATGTAACACTTCTGAAGTTACACCAATTCAACAATAGCCATTCAATATATTGACCTTTCTGTAGAGTAGTTTTCATTGTTACTATAGCAGACAAATGTGCATTCATATTGCTTTGTGTGCATCAGAGAATCATGGTAAATGATGTATGCATGTTAAAAACATTCACTCTGCAGTTACATCATGTAAACGTAGCATTTTTCTACTTGGACACTGAAAGCATTTAACTGGTGGAATACAGGGCTTTTATTCTAACACAAAAAAGCTAACATTTGAGTTTGTATTCAAGTAGTTGATCAGGTTTCAATAGACATGAGTTTATTTTGCTACATTGTAAACTGAAACAGTGGTTGCTCTACTTGTGTGTTTTTCTCAAAGCTGTAGGAAACTGCGTTTGCTGTTACCACCAGGAACCACAGGTGTCACCGAACCAATCAGGACCAAAGGATTATGGGTTATACTTTCGAGAAAAAAAAAAGTCTGAAAATGAGTTGGTGGATAAAGGGAAAATGACACCCCCTAAACCAAAAGCATGTTACCAAAAATTATTCTTACATGATGTAACTTCACAAATTGGAAAAAAAAACCTTAAAATAAAAAGTTATAGCATAAAGGTGTCATTCAAACTTAAATCCGGGACTTAATCCAGGTTTGGCAGACGGTTGGCCCCTGCCTGCCCGCTTCCCTACCAAGTGTGTGGTAGGTCTGGTCTGGATTTTAATGGCGCTGTGTGACATGTGTGTACTTATGTCAGCGGCTGCCCCAAACAGTTGTAAACTGGCTGTTTATGAAGGTGAGGTGCTGTGAAAAAGCACCACATTTTTGACTTTCACACCACCAGAAAAAAAAAAAAGAAGTGAAGCAGGGCCACGACCGCAGTGATGTAGAGCACAGCATGAAATCACACTGGAGGGATTTGGGCCAGGTACGCAAAAGATTTGGCTTGGGGATTTAGAACAAGAGTTTGAAAAGGAATATCCAGTCAATCAGCTTCAACTGAACCTAAAATATTACACACACTGGGGTAGTTAAATCTTAGTTTATACTGTATGCACAAGGCTTTAGAGAGGCATCTATGAATTTTCTTGAGACTCCCTGCTAAATAAGATTAAAATGAGCTCATCCAACACTGTCTGACTGTGTCATATTCTGCAGCAGTTGGTTACAGTTCTTTACTGAAGCTATGACATTTACACAGAGGAACAGACTCCGTGTTTTTTAATGTTAACACCTGTGGGAATATTGTGCATCATTGTAGACACTTCTCAACACACACAGCCTATTTAGTCTCTTTTAGACCTGGAAACTTTGAGAATTCAACATAAAGTTCTGCAGGTTTGGCTGCATGGGATTGCAGCTATTTTACCCGACACTTTGACACTTGACACTGTTCGCAATTGCTTGCAAAATTAAATTGATCATATTCATTTTATTTTAAATTTTGTGCTAATTGAATATTTTATTGATAACTGTAAGCAATGCACAGCTCAATCCAGTTTGTGTCCTGCTCTGCTCCAGAACGTAGTTCAAATAAACCACCTTTAACGCAAATTCAGTCTAATTCAGTATTTACTATCATAAATTTGGCTCTGTCATTGCACAGTGCTGACTCCTAAACTGCAGTGGACTCAGTAAGTACAGTGTATTAAGTGACTATTTCCTTGCTCCAGTACCGAGAGCTACCCACACACTGACAAGTCAAGGTGCTCTGCGTGAGTTATGAGTTCATGTCAACCTCTGTCATGAGCCGCAGCTCATGGGGCCAAGCCATCCATTTATTACAGGCTACCCACCGCACATCACAGCTCACTAACCGAGGGGTATTCACTTTAGCGCGGCCCTACCAACCTAAATAGCTAAAAGATCCAAAGGCGAACCTTAATTGTCTGTGAAAAGAGTCAAACATTTCAAAGTACAGTAACCGTTAGAGCCTGTCAACCACACTGGCAATTACACAGCCGCAAATATTTAAATTTGTGGTTATGGAGCGAAGTTTGAGGGGAATCATGATGTGCTAAGCAGCTTGGGGATAAGACTGAAACATGGATGCATTCAAGTTCAGCTTGGGAAAAAAAGAGAAAAAGAAAAGAATTTGTAGGAGCCAGCAGAAACGGAGCCCTCAGCCTTCAGCGATATGTAAACACATCATTTTATTAAAGTCAAGAGTGCCAGGGTATGACAGAGATTATAAAAGGAACATGGGTTCAGATTGTATACATGGGTTGGGTTGCTGTACCTATGGCGCAGAGCAATAACAGCTTCCATATGCCTGTCTGAACACATGGCGCTTTTTCAACATCATCATTTACGCTGAGTGATGGCCGTGGTATTTCAGACAAACAGATGGGGGGAGAAGACAAATTTCGAGGAGGTATTTACTTACAGCGCTGTAAAGTATAGTGAGGCATGACAATACCCTAATACTCAAAGCGGGGTAAGACAGGGAAGGGGTTTAAGTTGTGTAGCGGGAAAAGTGGAAAAATCGGCACATTTCTACCGTCGTGGATAGAAAAGAGGCTTGTCTGAGTCAAACGCTTCCTGAAATAGTGTAATAACTGGCACATTTTACCTGCCAGAAATGCTTCTTCAGCAACAAAGCCAGGTTTGGAGTTACGTTCAGGGCCTTCTTGTTCACAGCCACTTGCATTGTACTGTAACGTCAGGAAAGTTTTAAAGGTTGCTCTGTTACCCTACTGACCCTTTTGTTTTGATTTAGAGGCTGAGAGCTATTCAGCATTTTGCAATAATAAGATGATATGATAGAGTGATAACAAACTTTGTGTTCCACAAGTTTTTTTTCATAGTCCATAAATCATCTCACAATATCCCCCACGATATCAAACAAACCAGTGGGTGGTCATCATGGGTGTGCTACGTAAATGTGACACAGCTGTAGGCAGCCCTTATCATCTCTTTCTCCTGTTTGTGTCTGGATCCACTCTGTTGTGTGTAATGAAGCCACTAATGTGGTCAGTTAGAGAGCGACGTGTGTGTTCCTCTGGGCTGAATGTTGTTGACCGGTGGCCGCTACTGTTTGTCTGACTGTTGCCTCCCTGACCACCGCCCAGGACAGACTGCAGCAGCTAAAAAAATTGGTCACAGGCCCCGTTCTGCTCAGTTCGGACACAACCAGAGTCAGTACTTTAGGCTTTAGTGGGACAGTAGTAATAGGGTGTCTATAACTCTTTTTATGGCATAATAATGATATGATTATTGAAATGTTTCCCTGCTCTGGCGAAAGCTCTCATGTTCCTGGCGACATCGATCTTAAGAGCTGTGATAAATTTCTGTTAAGACTCTCAGTCATTCTGATTACAGGATATAAAGATCCATACTAATTAGCACCGTTTCAAAGAAAAATGAATTTGTTATTTATGTATAACTTGAATATTTGTATTTTCACATAACTTTTTGAAAACAAATAGTTAGACACGAAGATTCTTCTTTTTTTGTTCTTACATCTATTGATCTAATGACACAGAAAGTGCAGATAAAAGAAAGACAAAGAGAGAAAGAGTGCATGGCCGAGGGCGTGTGTGTGCGTGTGCGTGCCTATGCTGTAAGCACATGAGAAATCATTTAGGGTTAGAAAACATTAACTCTGGTTTGGCAGTGTGCAACTGCCGACCGTTAATGCTCTCTCCTTAAACAATTTCCAAAACCTCAAAAAAAAAAAAGAGAGAAAACAAATATTTCTTTCCCATTGAACATAGATAACAAAGAAAACCAGCACATTTATCCAGTTACTGTTTCCTGTGTTATACCCCATGATCTTATTGTTGGAGCCCGTGTGGAGTTCAGTGGGGTTAACATGTCACAAACCTACAGATCTACACTGATGATGCATTTTGTTGCAGCAGCTAACAAAAACAAAATGTATTACATTTGAAAATCATAGATAACACATGGCATGGAATGGAAGCTTTCAGCGTTTACCTCATCAGATAAAAACTTGCAATGTATACTTTTTCAGATGATTAAGCTGGCCACTCCTGATACACAAACATGAATGAAGCATCCATAAACACTGAGTCACCAGGACGAACAAACACTTTGATGCTGAACTCTTCTGATATCTTTTGGCATAACAGCATTTAAACCCAGCCCGTCTGACAGGGGATACATTATCAGGTATATACACTGTTTTGTTAACTTGTTGTGGCAATAAAGTTTATGGAAGGCAAAATTGAAAACCCTCTCAGCTATTTTCCACATGGGTCAGTCAGGAATCTACAGGCCAAGCCCTGCAGGCTAATGGGATGATTAGGAAGATAAATATGTTAAATATGTGACTCCTCTTTATAGAAAACACACCAACACACCAATTCCTCTGAATGTAGTTTGTCACCAGGTCTGGATGAATTTCAAGTGATCACAATGTATCCTACCTAAGTTTTTTTTTTTTTTTTCCAGTTCCTGGTCGCCTTGTATTGACACTTCAGTAAATTATTATCAAAATGTATAAAGGCAATATAACCATGTTTCATCAGGCTTGTGTTGTACTGATACAGAGACATGAGATGCTCACTGATAAGACCGGTCTCACTGCTAATTGTAGCAGGGAAGTTGACTGCGCTGACATAATGGGCACCATTGTAGTGTGTGTGTGTGTGTGTGTGTGTGTGTGTGTGTGTGTGTGTCTGTGTGTGTGTGTGTCTACGTCTGTGTGTGTCCTTTGACCCCTCCAGGGATAATTAAGGACACATTTTACCAAGTCTGTTGAAGGTATGGCTTGGGGGCTAGTATGTGTGTGTGTGTGTGTGTGTGTGTATGTGTGTGACTGCACCCTAATGCGCCCCATCCCCTTCCTTGTACATGCCGACCCAACCTGCCCTCCGTATGTCTAAGACCGGTGCTTCTGGGCTGATTGGCCGTATCACTTTCACTCACCGACTCACTGACACACACACACACACACACACACACACACACAAACACTCACAGAGGCACACACCTTTTTAGACCAAGCCCTTGTAAAGGTACCTCCTTAGGGACACGCCGTGAAATGTACTCCCTGTTAGGACGTGTGTGTGTGTGTGTGTGTGTGTGTGTGTGTGTGTGTGTGTGTGTCTGCTTTTCCTCAGCTGTTTCCTGCCAGCTCAGAAACCAACAGACTGTGAAGGCCTCTCTCTCTCTCTCTCTCTCTCTCTCTCTCTCTCTCTCTCTCTGTCTCTTTCTCTGCGCTCAAAGCTGCTTTTCTGCTTGTGACTGACCAAAGAAAACCTTGGAGGAAGATGTTTCTGACGATGTCATCATGAGGGAAATCTGACTGTGAAACTGATGACACTGAAATTTGATCCTTTGTCTCTCCGCCATACAAATTGAACAAAATCAAACTTTGGAGGAACAGATATATGTTATCTGCTCTTGACTGTGAAACTATCATAAACTTTGTAAAAGCTTTTATGGTCACAATCCACTTAGTTTGCTTGTGAGCCAATATTCTGATAAATACTGTATAAAGTACAAGTTTATAGTGTGTAAAATGGAAATTTTACTGGAGCTGTAAAACCTTTTCATTTCTTTAGTAAATCTGATGGTAATTTATGGAACTAACTGTGACATTTGTTTTGGTTTGGCTTCCTTTTTGGTTTCTTTGCTCCTCTGTGTCTCACTTTCTTTGGTTAATTGTCTAACATGAAGAATTTGTATCTAAATGTATCATCAAAAGAGTGAGCCTAACCCTCTAACTCTTCATTTCTAATGTTCAATTTAAAGATATAATTTACAACACAGCCACAAATTTAAAAAAATATTTTTCAAGCAAAATTGTTGTTTTCGCCTTCTCAAAGATTTATTGCTTCTCTGCATGTTTGCACATACACATAGCTGTGAATTGTGGGAAACTGGGCCTGTTATTTATCACTATTCAGTGCAGAATTCATAAGAAAATCTGAATGTATAAGCACAGAATCTTATAGTTGGTAAATATAGCAAAGGTTAAATATTTTTGCACAATGTAGGTATAAAAACGTACTCACTATCTAAACTGAAAAGCCTCCTGAACTAATGATTACAATGTGTCTTGTCATCTTTATTAGGTGTGAACAGAGCTGTGATTGAACAACCCGGGCCAAACAAACCAACAAGACTCAAGCCGGACAAAGACTGGGACTGGCCAGCCTTGGATACACAACCCCCGACCAAGAAGCATGAGTATGCACACACATGCACGCACGCACACACACACACACACACACACACACACACACACACACACACACACACACACACACACACACACACACACACACACACACAGTCATCCACGGTCAGGTAGACTGAATCTCCTCTGCTGTTATCTGTTCTCTCCATCCTCCCTGTTTCAACTCAAGTCTTTTATCAGACAGCTGCTGCTTATGAGGCCGGTGCTCAGTTACAGAGGAATTTGAAGTATAAAAATGACATTTTTTAAAGCTACATGAAATAGCTCCATCAGGCCAAGTGTCAGTTTCTGCTCTGCCTTGAACTGATAAAGGGATGTTTTATTGAACCCTTTATTTAGATGCAACACAACTCTTGTTTTATTTGGACCCTCAGCTGATAAAGGCCCTCAGCTCTACATCAGTGCTTTTGTCAGCTAAGCCACTGATCAGCTGCAGATCATCAACCTGCATTTATTGCAATAGAGTAATGGCTGCTTCACTACTGTGCCATGGCACCTTCCTCGACACTGATAAAAGTCTAATGTGAGGACCCATGTTCAAGTGATACCAAATTAAAACAATTTTTCAATTTTTCAAACTCTCCTGAAGACATTTGCTTTGTCATGTCCAACATAAAGAGAGGGAATTATGGGAAAATGTATATTAGATACATCTACATTTCTATTTTACATTCTTGTTCTGTTTCTAAAAGGAGCTGTACTGGCTACCAGATCAGGAGAAGTAGGATTTTCAGTGAGTACCACTCCTCCGATCTGTTTCTTCGGTCGTCTTTGTTTTCTCGTTCTCCGCATGAGTTTGTTAAGCTGCTCACACTAATACTCCTTCTATCTCCTTTGCACAAGTGTTCTCCCAACAAAAAGAGGAATTTAAGTCGTTTTGTAGTGGGGATAAAAGTAATCGTATTACGCACCTTAATGAACGGACACATGAGCAAGGACTAATAAAGATGTAAATGTTGTTTTTGTCATGACATTTGGTGCAAGTGATGCCACAGAAATATTTTACTTCATTAGTTTATCCCATTTTATCCCTTTATCCCATTTTATCCCAAGACTGTTTTTAACACCGACCTGCTCCGAAGGCGAAGAAGAAGCTCTTGTCGGGATGTTCCTCCAGCAGCGCCTTGACCCTCTTGCCCATCCTCTCATTCCTTTTGTAGATGAGTTCCTGTCGGAAGTAGCTGTCTATTTCCTGGGCAGTCACCTGCTCGCTGGGTGGCAGCGTCACATTATTGAAGTTAGGAACCTACAGGGTTTGAAGAGGTGATGGCTCAGTTTAGACGCAAAAGTGAAGATGAAAAGAGGAAGAAGAGGTTGTGCTTGTTCTGGATTTGGTTTGATTTTTTTGTCAAATTGCTCTTCTGACCAAAAAAAAAAAAGCCTAAGGAATGAATCTGTGTTGAGAGGAAGAAGAATTAAGACAAAGAACACGAGGAGGAGAATGGAGAGATGAAGAAGATGTGAAAGGAGTAAATTGGCAACAGTGTAGAGAAGGCGTGGGGGGTGTAGGAGTAAGTTTGTGGGGTGAAAGGTCAGTCAGAGGGTCAGAGGTGAAGGTAAGAGGTCAAGGGTTGTGTCAGTGAGACACTCCAAAAGGTCAAGAGGTCGTGGTGACTGACCTGTGAGGTGTCGTGATTAAAGATGATGGAGTTGAGATCTCCACAGTTGTAGTGCCTGATCAGGTCTTCGGTGGTGTAGGGAACCTGGAGGCTTCCTGCCCGCAGAGACTCCTGCTGTAGTAACGTCTGGTTCAGGGCGAAGATGACCTACAATGACACAGTGACCACCAGTTATTGATGTGTTGTGAACTCTGGCTTCCCGAACATCACTGTTGTTGCACTGATTCAGCAAGAGGAAAGGAAATGTGGAGGAATCTGACCATGATTCATATCTACATTTGCCAAACTTAAAACCGTAACACAGGCATATGATTTATGAAGTGTGCCTGAGTAGTTTAGAAATTTTCTTCATGTTGAATTAAGGAACAGTTTCAAATGGCTGGTTCTGAGAGGTTTTATGGATCCACTCAGAGAAAGCAAACAAGAATAATTACAGATCAGAAATTAAGGGGATGGAGATTTGTCCAATCTCCAATATTACAGCTGAACATGTTCAGCCATACTCACATCTTTGTGCTTAAAAATATCCTGATTTGTTGCAGATTTTTACAGATAAAGTTAAGGCTGATCGCAATACCAATGAGTATTAAATCATAAACAACACTTTCAACCTGAAATGGATGAAGGCAATTGACCAAGATCTAAGATTGTATCCTGAGGTTAACTTTAATCCAACTTTTGATGCAATATCCCTCTGATATTTGTTTATACTGTATATTTCACTAAAATAGGAAAAAGTGAATCTCAATAGTGGCACTACAAGCACAGCCATGATGATTTATCTTCTGGGGACCATGAATGTCAGTCACGTCAAAATCCTGGTATTGAACCATCCTGGGTGAAAAGAGTAAGTGATGTGGGCCTGAACTGAACAACTGTTACAGAATCTGAGACAGTCTGAGCTTTTCCTGCCAAAACCCTCTCTGCTCTGCTGCAGAGATTTAGCTATTGTGCGAGCGTGAAATCGGCCTGTGTTTGGTGAGAGGGCCCTGGTGAGCCTGCCGCCTATGATCACCACCGCAAGGACACACATGTATTCATTCATACGTGCACACACACACATACACAGGAGCGAGCGAGGCCCACGCTGACGGTCCTACACACAGCGAGACTGATACAGACACAGAAACCGCCGCCACTCACCTCAGCGTACGGTCTCCCCTCTGATCTCTCCACCACACACACACACACACATGAGCACCTTTCACCCTGCAAGCCATTGATCTTGATTCCCATGAAAGAAGGAAGATTGCATGGTTTATTTGTTTCTCAAAGGGGACAATCTGTCAAAGTGTAGATGTGTTTTGTCAGCTGTGGTAGTATGTAAATGCATCTACAGTATGTCTGCATGTTTTTACAATTAAGTGTGCATCTGTGCATGTATTCAGCTATGTGTGTGCGTCCATGTATATGTATGTGTGTGTGTGTGTGTGTGTGTGTGTGTGTGTGTGTGTGTGTGTGTGTGTGTGTGTGTGTGTGTGTGTGAACTCTTAGATCTCGCGTCAAATGGATTCTGTATTGATATGCATACCCGTACGCTGAGCAGGCCAAACCAAGCGGCTGTTTTTTCATGCTCTGTTTTCTAAGGTGCTCTGATGACACTTTTCTCTCCGGGTCGGCCAATTGTGGGAGCCTCGGCGCAGCAGAGGAGAGGAGGAGAGGAGGGCAGCGTGGAGCAGATGCCTTCTTGTCAGGGGACAAAGGACCCCTCCGTCACCCTCTCTTCTCCTCTCCTCCGCGCTCCCTCCAGCTTTCATCGGCCGCGCATCAAAGTGGCGCTCTGCATATGAAAAGGGCCCCGTCTTTATGCCACGCAAATTAGCCTATCGCCGCCCCTCCCCGACTCATTTCACAAAAACACCCTCACATCTGTGCCACGTCCATGAAGGAAGGCCCTCATCTGCAGGGTCTCCCCTTTTTCTCAGCTCTCTCCTCTTTCTCCGCTCGCCGTGCCTTTCAGCCCCTTAAATTATGGCTGTGAAGGGAGGAGGAGGAGGGACAGGAGGGCAGAGAGGGAGAGAGAGAGAGGGGGAGGATCAGGCATGGCCAGATAAAAAGAAAGAGAGTTAAGAAGTGGGATGGAAAGAGACAGAGGGGAGGAAAACACAAACAAGAAGAACGTGAAGGAGGATGCAGAAAACGGGAGCAGAGAGGAGGAGGGAGGGAAAGAAAGAAAACCTTAACGAATGATTTCTTTTCTTTCCTCCGTGATCCTCCTCTTCTGTTAGAGCACCGTGGGTCAGTGGGTGCATTTTCCCACTCGGCTCCTTTCATCAGGTCCCCCCTGTTTCTTCTTGTACCGCCCCTCGAGCACGCACACACACAGACACGCGGACACACCCCTTGCTGATATCAAAGCAAGCGGAGCCAATGAAAGTCAATAATTGTCCTTTGTCATGGAAATGTCTCCTCTTGTTGAGATGGAGTGGGGTGGGTGTGTGCATCCAGAGCAAACATCATCACACTCAGATTCCCACATGTGGAGATTTGGAGTGTTCAGCAGCTCGGGCCATAAAACAAGAAAAAAAAAAAAATAGAGTATGTTGGCTTAGCCGAGACAAGTCGCAAGCATGCTTAGTGGAGGATCTGTGAGGAGAGGTTACATTAATTGCATTTATGAAACGGTGGATCACTTTCCAACAGTCATAAAAATCATTAGTCTGTTGAGAACTGTAATTACAAAGACAGATGGCGGCAATTTTGCTTGAAATTGAGTGGAAAAAGTCTACGCGCCAAGGCCAAATGTTTGCTCGCTAGAAGTGGCATCATTAGGAGCGAGACATTTCGAGCTGTTTCACAAGCATATGACACACTGTGCACGAGAACTGACAACAGACGTTACAGCCGAGCCTGCAAGTCACATGGCTTTTTATTGCAACTTCAAACCATCTTTTGTACATAGAGGGGGGGGGGGATCATTGTTCAATCAATGTAATTATCTATTTAAATACACAATTTACAGCCCAACAGAGAATTTTAGTCAATTCTTATCCCAAGCTACTGCGTGATCAACGAGCAAACAAGTCTATTAGTTTTCCTCCAAAACTTAGAAAGAGGAAACAAGTCAAGTGTATTCAAGTAGTAATTTGGGAGCTAAACCAAATATGGCCAAATGGCTTTTTGCCGTCTTGACAAAGTGAAACCGTCTCGTGCCGGGATCTGAGTACATAATGTCGTCTGTACGGGAGACGTGACAAATCATACGTTGAACCAGGACTGAGTTGCATCCATGTTTGTCCATCCCTAATTGCCTGTACTGTATGTGCGTTTCCATCCACCTATTTTTGTGTGCATTTGCCAAGGAACTCTTGATGCAGTGATAAAGCGAAGTGAGAACTGAGATGTAGCTTAAATGTCCACTGAAGCCTCTAATCTGCTGACGAGAAGAAAGTGAAAACATCAGATCTGTGTGTTGATGATGAGACGTTCCTCAAATAATACAAGAAACATCCATCCATCGGGTCACAGGGGAGGTCCAATCCCAGCTGACAGAGGGTGAGGGCATGGTACAAGAAATTGAAATACAGTTATCGCCATCAATTTATTCATCGATTTCATTTTGATTCATTTTGTTGCACCTTCTTCCTCTGCAATGGTTTAATGGCACCTGTAGGAGAATTAGTGCCGCCATGTCTTTGCCTCAATGTGCTCAACTTCTATTCATCCGAAACCGAGCAGAATTCAGATGCAGCTCAACACACGGCTCTCATGCTAATATACTACTGTTGTTATATTCACCATAAACACAACATGATAACTGGAGGTATTTCACCTGAGCAACAACATGTCAATGATACTATTTTTCTGTGTGAAAATGTAGAATGTATGTAAACTGTATGTAAGGTCCTGTCACAATCAGTGCGTTTACATAAGTCAAGTTATATGCTCAGCTCAAGTTGGGCATCTCATCGTAATTCTGTCCCAGTTTACAAGCAACGGAGAAAATCTGACAGTTGATGGAAACATGGCGGCTTCCTCCTCAACTTAGGTGGTTCAGTTACCGAGTAAACAACTGGATTAGAGTTCTCAACGGGGTTCTGGATGAAAATATATACAAATGACTCGGGTTGGGTTGGGCCTTGGCCTTCCTTTTTTTTATATACAGTAGGCTATATAACACCTTTTCTTGCTGGTTGCTGCTTTGTGCCGTTGCCATTGTTGTGAAGCATGCACACATGCATTGCACTGCGTATACATGCAGAAGAAGTTTCTAATCGCATTATCTGGGTGTTTTAGTCCAGTCCAGTTTTTTAAGTGTCATGTAAATGTGCGAATCCAGTGTGAAGTGAAAAGCTTTTAAACATAAAGATGGGCTCCTGTACAGTAAAGCATGTGGCCAACTGAAGTCACTCTGATTGAAGGTACTGGCGCTGGGTTTGGAGAGTGTTTCAGTCGGTTAATTTCCAATTCAATTTTATTAGGATATTAAAGAGGAGCATGTGCGTCTATTCCCTGTGTGTGTGTGTGTGTGTGTGTGTGTGTGTGTGTGTGTGTGTGTGTGTGTGTGTGTGTGTGTGTGTGTGTGTGTGTGTGTGTGTGTGTGTGTGCCTGACTTATTGTGTGCAAAATATTTGAGCAAAGACAGCACGCCTCTGAGTTTGAACAAGTGTTTCAAAAGTAGCTTGCCCACACTGTTGACAAACTGCGCTCAGATAGAGGTGCAGTTTCTTTCCTCTTACACACACACACACACACACACACACACACACACACACACACACACACACACAGGATTTGCAGCCAATTCAATGAGCCTTGGCCATGTCCCAAGTACAAATGAAGACTTCCAACAGCTCCTCTGTTTCCTCCTGACTCTGTGATGTTATCAGAGTAATATAACTCTCCCTCTCTCTCTCTCGCCTGTTTGCTCGCTCGCACTGTCATACACCAAGTGGAGAACACCAGACATTTCTACCAGAAATCAGCAAAGAAAGAAATCAAATCAGAAAGAAAGAAAGAAAGAAAGAAAGAAAGAAAGAAAGAAAGAAAGAAAGAAAGAAAGAAAGAAAGAAAGAAAGAAAGAAAGAAAGAAAGAAAGAAAGACTTTTGGCACTGATGTTATCAGTGCAATCTTAGAGGAAGAGAGTGCAGGCAGAGATGAAGGCGGACAGAAATAGACAGAGATATGGATTGCATGTAACTTATGAGTGATGTTATCAGTGAAATGTTAGTCGGAGCAGTCAGCCCTAAAACAAGACCTATCAGGAGTTCAGCGGCACGGCCACGGCTTTTACAGAGGAGTGACTCTGACACTATAATCCAACATTTTTGACCGACACCTGGTAATTTGACCACACTGGAAGTTTAGGAAGTAACCTCTCTGTTTTTTCATAACACGGACAAGATGAGGTTACGTTTTCATATAAGTAGCAGACAGACACAGCTTTTATATACAACCAACCAATAATAATTTCATAAGTAATGTTCTTCTATCTTTCCACACTTTGCTTGTGGTAAATGAGTGCATATAGTGAACACATGCATACACATTACAGTTTCCAAAGTGATATTTTTAGTGTTGGAAATTTCAGAATTTTGCCCAAAAATTACATCAAATAATGTATTTTTGATAGATATTTATAGATTAATGACCGTATCAACAGTAGCTAATGGGTAATGTGGTTGCAAAAAACTGACAGTTTCATTCAGCAGGTATTCACTGACAGTACCCACTCACACACATGCACGCACACACGCACATGCACTCATCTGCGCACATAAATCTTTCACCACTGCACAAGTGAGCTTTCACTTTCTGGCTGGAAGCCCACCATTTAAACACAGACACACACACACAGAGACACACACACACCTGTCAGTTTGAGTTATCTGTATTGTTTCTACACTCCGTCCCTCCTCCTCTACCTCCTTCTCTTCCCCTTGTCTCCTTTTTTCCACCCTCCATTCTCTCCTTCCACCTCCTCCCCAGCACATTTTACTCTTTCTTTCCTCTTACTCTTTTCTTTCCTCCCATTCCCCTCTCCTCCTCCATTCATCCTGCCATCATTTCATCCCTCCCTTTGATCCTGTACATTCCCTCCCTCCCTCTCCTCCTATCCCTCCTTCCATCCATCTCTCCCTCCTTTCCTCCTTTCCTTCCTTTGATCCTACACATCCCCTCTATCAGCCAGGTCTTTTAAGATTTGACCCCTGCATTCCACAGGTCACTAATGACCTCCTCGCTGCGTGTGTGTTTTCGTGCATGGAAGTGTGTGTGTACACCTGTGCAAGATTAGGAGGTTTCTCTGTGTGTTTGTACCTACGTATGTATGTGTCTGTCCTTGTATGTGTGTCAGTGTGTGTGTGTGTTTAAATGCCTCATCATCGTGGATTACTGCAGCCTTTGCAGAGCTGAAGGCAGACCTTTGAGGATAGCTTTATTAATTTTCCAATATGAGACAAAAAGAAAGGAAATGTGAGGCTGAGATTTCCAACACCAGAGAGACAGAGAATGAAGAGTGTCAAAGAGAAGACAGAGAAATAGAAAGATGATTTCTTCACCAAGCCACACAGTGAAAAATCTCCAGACTCTATCTTTAAAAATAATGACCAAAAATTGAAAGGAAAAATACATCCTCCAGAATGACTGATATATACTATTCCTTTCCATCTTGGACATTTCAATTCATGAATCTTGACGCGAACAACTCTCCTCAGCCAGACAGTAGAGTGTATGTGTGTGTGTGTGTGTGCATGTGTGTGTGCGTGCACAGAAAGTTTCTCTCTTTTCAAAATGTGTGCTGCAAAAATACATTCAAGCAGGGCTCACATTGAACTTTAAAAAAAACTCAATCAAAATCTTTTTTTTTCTAAAAGTGTCATACACGAAGCTTCAACCACTGTATGTTGACATCTTTAACAAACCTGGCTGTGTGAGTAACTATTTCAACTCTCACAACTGTTAAATGCTTTTTATGTGTCAAAAAAATCTTTTTCTATGTGTCCAGAGCTAAAGTCTGTGAGCATTCATCTGTCTGCACAAAGAAATTCAATTTGTAGACACTAACGCTTATCTGTAACTTTACTTTTTGCTTCTGCAAGGGGACATGAGGGTCACCGTGCAGTTACTGAGGCGTGAGGCTCGACGTCCACGTGCGTAAAACACGGACACTCCACTCAGCTGTTACTCTACAAGGCGAGCTGTAAAATAAACATGGATGTTGAGTTTGAAGACAGTTTAGGTGAGACAGTGTCTGCTACCTTCACAACAGACTTTGATTCATATTCGCACATGCAGAGTACGCGTCCTCAAAGTAGGGCAGTATGACTGCAGTACCCTTATTTGTCCGTGTGACTGGGACCTTACTTTGACCGCAGCTATTTAACATTTCTAAGCATTAAAATAACATTTAATAAATGGCTTATATCACGCTATAAAGTGCATCTAAGTAGATATAGGGACATGTTTAAGTGTCTATTAATGTGTAGTGTTGACATTAATAAACTTGCTTGTATCTGCTTACACCCACACTGTATGGAGACTGTTTACAAAATCAACCTTGGGTCCACGTAGCTCACCCAGACGGCCGACACACAAACCACATTTCTATGAAGCGGTGAATACAGTTCTCTCTCTCTTTCTCTCTGTGTGTTCTCTGTTACTCTCTCTCTCTCTCTTTATCTATGTCCAAAACCTCTCTCTCTCTCTCACTCTCCTCCTCCTCCTTTCCCTCACCCTCACTCTCGCCCTGTAAAAACATTCTTGCGGGGTGCATTTACCTTGGTGCCCGGACGCAGCCAAATATTTAGGCTGTCACAGGGAATCAGCCTCAAACCAAATGGCTGAAGGTGTGTGTGTGTGTCTGTGTGCCTGTGTGTGTGTCTGTGTGAGTGAGTGTGGGCGCATCGGGGATTGTGGTGATTGAAATGTCAACTTCTCAAACCTCCCACCCTATCCTGCTTCACTACTCCCTGAAGAACAAGCTGTACGTGACTCCCTACCAACTAGACCTTTAATAAAAGAGACACACACATGCCAACAGGTTTCTTTCACACACTGTCGCGATAAAACACTGGATGACGCTGAATGAAATGACAAAGAAACAAAGGCTCAGTCAGAGTCGGCGATTAGCCAATTAATTGACTGACAGGAAATGAAACTGCAGACAGTTGTGATGAATGAATGAATCATCCAGCAAAACAAAACATTGAAAACTCTCACTCTGAGCCAAACAACACAACATTTTAATTTTGAAAAGACCTGTAAACACACACACACACGGTGGCATCAGTCATCATGCACACTGGCATTGTTTGTGAGAGTTGGCATCCACTGTCCACACACCTTTCCTGCCTGTTTTTGTCTGTCACAGACTCACACTTACACACACAAACCCCCACAGAGCGGCCGACCAGCAGCCAGCCAGCCAGCCACTCCATCAGTCCATCAGTCCCGCTAAGAAACAACACGTGGGTCTTGAAAACCCCAGCGAGCCACAAGGAAAACAGCCATCAATCTCTAGGACTGTCTGTTGACTGAAGGAGCACTGTTAATCTTCAGGACAGAGCAAGTCAAGAACAACACTGCAGAGCTGTTTCATGCCGAGAGTCAAAGCAATGCAGCTGTGAGCACTTAGTATAGATACACACACTGACCATCCAGGTAGTCACATTGTGCGTGTATGTGTGTTATTATCATGCAGGGAAATAAGTAAATTAAATCAAGAGTGAACACAGGCAAAAAGTAAAGGCGGTGGAAACCAGACTCAGCTCTAAAGATTCATCATCACCAGAAAACTGGTTTCACTGCCACTAAACTGGATACTGCATTTCTCATTGTTCAGAGTGTGTATCTTAAGTTCAGCACATAGTATATTCTATCTATTATATAGTATTTTAGGTTTGTGGCATCACACACACTTCCACAGACACACAAGGATTCATCCCTCAGCTGTCACTGCCAGGTAATAAAACTGAATAACTTGCTTATTACTTAAACTCTGTGGGAGGGCTTCATATTTCTGGGCAGACACACACACACGCATACATTTAGCTTCTGCTCCAGCGTTCGACAGTTTGACCTCACCAAGACTCTAAAGGTCACTAATGGACTTCCTCCACAGATCCAGTTCTGAGGTCACATAAATATCATTGTTGAAGCTTCATCGTTTTAGAAATTGTGAAGGGATGTGAATGACACAACCAAAGACAAATCTGTCATTCAAACTTTACCTGCTCCGTCATGCACGTGAGTGGCAAGAATTTATTATGATATTGTAAATACTTTTGTTGTGACTACATACCACATCAATAAGCAGCCAATACTATTGGGCTAATTCAATGTATTTAGGGTAACTTAAATACTTTCTCCCTCTTTCCTCTAATGAAAGTTTGTTAGAGCCACGTGAAAAAGATGTAGGGTAAAGTAATGATTTGGCAAGGGAACTACTTCTTTTTATTCAGAGTTGTATTTATTTGTATAGAATTTGAATGTTTCTATAGCACAATGGTGTATCTTATGGGTGTTATACTCAGATTTGGCTGAGTGAAGCAACTGTGGATGATCAAAACAGCTTTTATTGGACTTGCACATCATAACAGTTTTAGTCAGTGTTTTCCTCATAAACCTTTAAGTTAATTTGTATGACTTAACAACTTTTTCTCTCAAAAATGCATTGGCCTGATAATCAGTTTGTGACTGTTTAATGTTGAGAGAAAAGAGAAAAATATTTGCTGCAATTGTTCAGTTTGGAAACACCTACATGCAACACCAGAGGTTGTGTCTCAAAAAACAAGTCCTGCATACAGTAACTGTCCCGTCAGTGTTTAAGCATAATGTCTTACTTTATAATTGCCCCATAAAATGTTTTGCTAAGTGTGTCCTCTCTGTATGTAATTTAATTTTATTAGGTTAGTTCAGTTTGAGGAATTTATCAAATTAATTATAAAATGAAGACGCTTCGCGGGTATTAGTGATGTTTTCCCTGAAATGAAAATCGCTGGAAAACATTTTGTGGCTCTCCAATGAATATCATGTCATTTTTAAAAAATAAGAGGTTTTAAATTTCTCTGACAACCTGAGGGGCAAAATGTTTTTCTCATGTGTTGAGAAAACTGTCTGAAACTGACTTGTTAGATTTTAGATTTTACTATTACTCACAGTGTTGAACCCAAACAGCTCCTTCAAAAACTCAAAGAGAGACAGATCAGAGACAGTAAATCTCCCACTGCACAGGATGATGGGTACAATTTTGTTAAGACAACGTTCTCAGCATCGGACAACAAAAACAGCAGGCAGGAGGGCCAGAAATAAATCTCCAACTTTTGACTCGGCAGAAGTCAGATAGGGAGACAGCAGGAATCAAAAACTGTTTACAACTATCAGCAATTCCCTTAAGCCACTGGCCCAGGCTCAGAACCAAAGTACCACTGGCAAACCAAACTGAAGACACCACACATACACACCATCACGTTCACATTAATGTGAATATCAACATTTCTCCGTCAGCTTGATTCAATTCCCTTGTTCCGAGCAAAAAACGCAACCACCTTTAACACCATCAACATTGCACACACTAAATCTCTCTCAGGCATACAAACACTAACACAGAGAATACGTTTATGTAATGGAAAATAGGACCCGGTGTCCAAACCATTCATGAAATCTATCTGTTTATTGTGGTGAAAAACTGATCAATAGAGGAGACAAAGGGACTGAGAGAGATAAACAGAAAACAATATTTGAAGACGAACAGTGGGGGGAAAGAGAGAACCAGGCCTGCAGGGGAAGGAAAAGAAGAGACAAAGTAATATGATGGAGAGACACAGAGAGGGAAGGAGATAGCGGGAAGGGAGCGGTGGTTGTTGTGCAGACGTCTGCCTCGACCCACAGCCTCACAACCACAAACTTCTAAACAGCCAATGAAATATGTAAAACATTCAAACATGCTTAATGTGTTGGGAGTTCAGTTTTCCGGAAAATGTCTCCTTGCATTCAAGATAATGGCGCGCACATAAACATGCTCCTGTCATGTGAGGTTACGACCAAAATAACAACTGTCAAAGCTCCACAATGGACACAAGAGGCACTAAAAAAGGACTTTTCACAGAGCAATTTTAGACCAAGTTTAGATCAGGGGAAGAAGGGCTGTGGGCAAAGAGACGCACTGAACGATGTGTGTGGACAGAGAGCGGTGGTTGGCGTCTGATTTTGGGGATTGAGCCACTAAGTATTGTTAAGAATCAAACCGTTTTAAATGTCTCTCTTCAGTGTAATGTGCTCTGTAACATTGACCTCAATTTAGTCTGAAAAAAATATGAAAAAAGGTGAAAAACGGTAAGCATCCAAGTTGCTTGTTGCTTGGCCGAAACCCCCAATATTTTCAATTTACAATGATATAAATATGAGTAACTGTTAAACTATTAAATATTAATGTTGTTGTTCAACCTCTGGGGACCCTGAATATCTGTAAAAATGAATGACAATCAATGTATTGGCATATTTGTTGAGATACTTCAGGTTGGACCTCAGTCCCACTATGTGATCCGTACAGAGCCCTGACCCTGGCAGAGCGGCACAGTTACCATATCCAGAAGGGTTTCCAAAATAATGAAAGTAACACCAAGGTTGTGAAAACCTTTGTGACGGGACCACAACACGGAGAGGCCAGACACAGAGATTGAGTGAAACAGAGTGGTGAAATGAGCTGGGAGTCCAAACAGCAGCGGGGCTGTTAAACTCTCATAGGTTTTATGATTTCAGCTACCGCTGGCAGACAAACACCCACAACACCAAGTGTTTGGGTGGAAACGACCCTGAAAACTTTCACCCACAGTGTGGAACTGAATGTAGAAGGAATCTGATACACATGTGTATACCTTATGTGTTGGTTGGACGTGTGTTGACACTTGAACAAAGGCTTAAAAGCATGTTTGGATATCATAACTTACATACACCATTGTGTACTCTTGATTATGCATCTTAAGCTTGATCAGCATCCCTTTTTTAAAAGAACAGTGGATAATACTAATGTGACGTATTTGCAACTTAACATTTCCAGCCTTCGGTGACTGAGGTGATGAATCTTGATGCTTTCTATTATGGTTTCTTATATGGTTCAAATTGTCAGTAAATTATCAGATGTCAACTGACAGATGCCTGATATTTGAAACCAACAATGGTGTTGCTATGGTTTTAACCACTTTTAGTTAAATATATGTATTTATACAGTAGAGGCTAGAAAGAAAAATGTAAAAAGTGATCATTATTTCCCCTAAAGAGACATAGTGAGCACCACACACTAAAACACAACCACACACCATGGGTTTCTCTCTCTCTCTCTGTGTCTCTCCTTTACGGATGCAAAACAAGTTAGAGCAGCGGACCATCACATTTCCAGTTGTGTTCAGACCAATATCTGTCAGTCATCCAAGAAGCAACAACTATTAATCAAAATGAAAAGTGTTTCCCTGAAAAGATCTTATCTAGACACTATACAACGGGAGGCTGTTAGAGCTGGCAGCACTGTGTTCACCCTTGTTTTCCTTTTTTTTTTTTTTACTTGCTGCAGGGAAAGTGTGCAGACCACAAGACATAAAATTCCCAACGTTATATCAACTGCTGTCCTGCAGAGCGGCAAATACTGGCAACATTTCTGATCTCAGTAAAGTAAATACAAAAGTTCAAACAATTTCCCAATATTTGAGAAAGACTTTGGTACTTTGGTAGCCTGTCATTCACTAAAAACTGCCCTTTATGTAGGAAACCAATTTTTCATCAACAGTGCCTTGCTGAAATGTGGCGATAGGGAGTGGTTGGAGACTACCAACAACACACCTCCTGGATATTCTCACAACATTCTCTTTAAATTTGTTATTTCTTAAGTTGCCTACTGAATTTCATTAAATTGAAACATGGTAATCACTGCGAACAGGAAGTGTGTGAACTTGGAAGCTTATTAGTTTAGCTTATGTTGCTAATGTTCAGTCACTGTGGTGCAATAAATTCAGTTTAACTTAGCTTTTACTTGAACAGAGGAGGTTAGGTAACAGCAAACAAGCTATGCTAGCTTCCACTGTTTTCGCTATGTCAAAATGCTCAGCTTGAGTGAATTGATTTTTCCACATTTTATTCTGTTTTAATGCTGTTTTCAAGACAACTTGCAACTCAGAAAAAAATAGCTCTGAGTTGTAAATTAATTGAACAGCATAAAGGGAATGGAATTGTAACAAAAAATATTTATATATTTATATTTATATTTTATAATATTTATTTGTCAATGTTTTCACGCATTTTCATCAACTTTCAAAATAAGCATAAATTGCTGCTGCATAAAAGCCTCTATTGTTCTTGTTCAGTAATCAGCCAAAAAATGCCAAATTTCTTTCACACATCCTTCTCCTCAACGCTATGACATTGGAAGTCGGAAATCTCCAATACCCCTTTCCCACTGGCCAAAAAAACCGTTTAAACCCGCTAACAATCGGCTTTTGGTGGCAGTGGGAAAGGCGCACCGAGCCGCGTCAACCCGCGTCGACGCGGGTCAAACGACTCGGCAAGTGACGCGGGTTAAAATCGCCTTTAATCGGCTCGGCTCTGCTCGGCTTGCAGTGGGAACGCCAGACCCGCGTCAACCCGCTAATTTACGTGATGACACTGAACGTTACGTGACGCTACGTCATCGCGCCGGTCGCGTCTCATATCACGTACCAAAACAAAGCTCTGCTCCGCTCTGCTCTCATCCGAGACTGGGATCAAAACATCAGAGAACACTGACCAAAAACGATAGAAAAAAAGAAAAGAAAAGAAGCGACAGTCTGTTTAACTGACGTGTTGTGCCGCGGAGGTCCGTCATCCGGCCGCAGCAGACTCTCTGTCCTCCGCGGTCCTGGTGCTCCAGGTCAGCCAGCCAGAGAGTCTGCCTCGGCGGACGGACACTCCGCGGCGGGCGGCTGTGGCATGACTGTGTGTGTCTCTTGCACCGCGGATGAGAGCGGGGCGGCTGGTTTATGCTCTGTCTGATCCCTCAGCGGGGGGGTCAGACTCGGCTCATTTTGGTCAATGGGAAAGGGGCCAAATGCCGATTGTTAGCGGGTCGACCCGCGTTTAAAAAACCCGCGTCGACCCGCTAATTTTAGTGGGAAAACGGCTCAAGTTGTAGTTCTGATTATTCTGTTATTTCCAAGTTGTCTTAAACGCAGCATAAATCCAGTTACAGGTCAAGATGTACATCCACCTCTGCTATAGGTAAACTACATTTTGTCTTTAAGCCAGATTGTATCTGATGATAACAACCTGCCATCACTGAGACGGTGTGAACACAAGCTTGACAACTCGGACACTGAGGAGACACAGAGAGCAACTTTGCAGAGTTGCTTGAAAAACATCACCCAGATGAAGGAAATTCCTGCTGATGTTTGAGTGCTGTCTGAGTCTTGGTCAGGTCAGAAACATCTGTGGAGAACAGCAAAGTCTCACAGAATCCCTCCTGTGTGACGCTCACCTGACAAATTCCTCTAAAATCATCAAAAATCTGGTCTGGAGCCAGAGAGACAAGTGGATTTATGGCCAGGTTGCTAGAAAACTACATGTTCCTTCTAACTTAAACTATTAATAGTAACCGAATGCCACTTTATAATTCTATTATATAATCATTACTATGATTTTAAAATTATAATTCAGTTTTTGTTTGTTCCTGTGAACAACTGAGTGAAGCCAAACTGTCTCAGAATGTGAAAAGGGAGTATACTCACTCTCTGTGCAAACACAAGCGTCATCTCAGAGGAAATAGAGAGAAAAAGGAATGCTTTCTGGTGGTTGAATTTACAATGAAAAAAAAATTAAATCAATTCAACCCCATATTACAAAGTGGCTGCTGCACAAAACCATCTCACAGAGTTCCAGGTGACAGTAATAATCCTGTGTGTTGGAGCTTGTGGACAGTTTTGGCCTTGTGTTGCTCGGCTGCAGTCCAGCCGGGTTTGGCTCGTGTCTACAGGTGGTGGAGGAGCTGGATTTAATCCAGACCAGCCACAGACCTGCCGAGTAAAGGGAAAGCACAAGCACACCGGGAGCGATTCATAAGACTTCGTGTCAGGTAGTGAGAAGTTGGTACAAACCTTGGTTTTAAAAAGCATTTTTGTGTTTTATTTCTTGAAATTTGGAACATTTTGTTGAAGGTACCTGAGCTTAAACAATTAGATCAGTCGTCTGCGGACAAAGGCATTAGGCTTTTCACCTCTGACGTGTATCCGCATGTGAAGAGGACCATTATTCCCTTCTTATCTGATAGCTACGTATCAACCCAGATCAAACCAGAGACCTACATTTGCTGTTACAGAAAAATCTAGAAATGCCTTTTAGACTTCATTATGTTGATGGAAATTAAGCTGCACAACTACTTGTGCTGTCAAAGTATTGCTACTGCTGTAAGCTGACAAATGCGGTATCAGATCATGTGGCAAATGCAAAAGGTTTCATTACCATTGACGAATAAACACATTTTCAGCCTAAATATGTATATATTCTGTATAATTTATAGGAAAAATGAATGATGGAATTTATGACTGCACTCTAAATTTCACATTAGAACAGCCTCTGTGAGTTGCGCCCTCTGGGTACAATGAAACCCCAACACAAGGTTTTTTGAATGAAGATTTGACCAAAATTTCCAGTGTTTCCAACAGAAGACATCTGCCAACCTGTCAACTAACAAAATAAATGTAATCACTGTCTTCCCTGAAAAGGAGTGTGTCTGTCTGTGTATGTGTGTGTGGCATTACTTAATTTTTTATCACTCACATGCTAATTCAGTGCTGACTGGTCGTAGCTTAGTAATAACGATGACCCAACCTGAAAAACCTTAACTTACACAACAATAGAGAGAATGATGGGCAGCAAACAAATTAAAATGAGTATTATAATGACTTTAACTGCTGTTACGTCTAACCTACATTAGCTTTAGAGAATGGGAAGGCCGGCTGTTAGGTGAGTGTTAACTACATTTGTAGATGCTGGGCTTTTCTTACTTAAATGAAGGTGGAGGCACACTGCAAGACAAGCAGAATCAAAACTGTGTTTGCAGTGGTTCTCCGCGAGCTGTTTGTCCTCGGTGACGTTTCACAATCAGATGCTGGAACAGCAAACGGAAAACTGACTGCTAAAATAAGCGGTGGCAAAGATATCTGTTATTCCATCTGTAATTACAGTGAGAGTTATTTTTACTTGTCTCATTTTAGTTATTAAACATTAATCCTTGGAGGAGATCAACTCATTCATTTATTAATTCTAATTAACTGTGTTTAACTTAAGTGTTACCCTGGGCCCAGCTGGACAACTAACGCATTGCTAGTGTTTTCTGTTATCAGAAACAGAAACAAAGTATTTTTACCCACTGAGCATACAAGAATAACACAGAGGAAACAGATTATATATAATAAAGAAAAATCTGCACAGATTTTAGAGCAAAAATGTATTATTTTCTCTATTTAAAATTAACAATAAAATATTGTATTAACCAGGATTATGTATAAATTGTCCCTGAGGGCACCTTGAACAGTGAGGATGCCAATGCCAGAAAGGTATTTTATTTACTGCGATGTGGCTATAAAGACCTCAATATGTAGGTTTTCATGTCGCTTTGAAAGTGCATACAAATCATGGTGATGAGCATAACATAACAGGTCATTCAGATTATTTTAAAGCATCAAACATTCGTATGACTGCACAGCAGCAACCGGGCTAAGGGGGCTCCTGAGCCTGCACAACTTTTTGTGACCTGGTGTTAAGTCAGAGAGACAAGCTATTAAATCCCTATTTGAGCTGCAGAAGCCGGCATTACACAACCAGGAAAAGCCTGCGGCAGTCTCCAGAAGTCAGACGCTCCTCTGCTGGAGTCTATTACTGTATATACTTTCAAGGATCTAAGCTCTTTTTTTTCTCTTGGCACACACTTGGCACCATCCAGCGGCATCTGATCCGCTTTCAATCAAATGTAGCTGGAAAGCTAAATGAAGCAAATGGGTGAATTTGCAAAGGATAAAATAAAAAAAAGTTAATTTGTAAAATTATTTGACCTTGATGCTTAAAAACTTTGTAGTGTTGAGTCAAAAAGAAAAATGTGCGTATGCTTGAGGAAAAAGAAAGCACTGCATTAACTTAAGAAAGCTATTAGCTACTAGGTTTGGAAAGGGGTCAGTGTCAATGGAACCTGCATTTATCATCCACATAATGAACACTTAAAACGTTATGTGATGATTGTGAATTTTTAAGTGGCTAAAATTATCATACCAAACCCTGAAGGTTATGAGAGTGAATCTAAGAATTGGTATCACCTGTGTGGACTAAAATAAAAAAAAAGGGGGAGATCATGAAGCGAGTATTTTCTTCATCACATGGAAAGCAAAATCTTTCTCTAAACTTTGGACTGAACATACCAAATCATCTTATCATCAGTAGTAGAACTGTCATCAGTCTATACACAGTCAATACAGCTAACAAATCAGGCTGATGACCTCGAGGGCGTCTTCAGCTCAGTAGCTTTTCTTTATCATGACTTGTTGACAGACTTCACGCTTCAGTTTTTATCTATAAAGCTTTTGGGGGAGAGGGGGTTTTTGAAAATGAGACAAGCTCTGAATCTTTGTCCCTGGTGTCATGTAACCGTGCAGATGGACAGATAATGTGTGAGGAAATGCCAGACATCTAATATGGGACTGTTTGGTCAACAGTGGGGAGGAAATGAAGCACCTCAGTGCCACATGAAACCAGGAACTCAAAGGAGGCTGTGAAGACATGTTGGAAATCCAACCATCCAACTGTACGTGCACATACGCACGCATACAAATGCTCATTCATACACAGACATGAACTTTTGCAACACAATCATTCATGCTACATAAAGACGCAAACAATAATAAACATATAGAGGCAATTATATGAACAAATACACACTGGACAAATAGACTCTACACTGGAATGTAGCATGGAAATTGTACTGCCTTTGATCAAAGGAGAGCAAAGTCAAATTATAAATTGCAAACTATTTGAAGATGAAAATCAAATCAACAACTTATGAACCAAATAACACAAATCACAAGTGAAAATAAATACACAGCTGCACTGCAAAACACGAGCTGCGTAACAGGAGCATTTATCTTATGGTGAAGCATAGGAAGGTCGTTCAAGCATACGTCAAGATATCTCACTTTAATCCATCTTTCCGCACAAACATCTACTTTCTCTGGTTTTAAGGAATGATACCATCTCACATTATGACATTTACTTGGAGCAACTCTTTCATCAGTTATTAAAAAAAAAGTCCCCATAATTTATCATTTGTCGAAATAACAAATGAATATTCTTTAAGCTGAGACAATCATCTGGCAGAGCATTAAAGCTGCACTTGAAATACCTTAATGAGCTTAATAAATGGGAGTATAGGTTATGATTTATTACTGTTCTTGTCCCTTTTTTTTTTGGCGGCGTCTGCCCATGTGAGCGCATACATATACATTTCATCACTCCGGGCCATTCTGCTCTGGTGATCATTGATTCAATGGACCGGATAGTTATGGTTCTTTCCACTGGGACAAATGAGATTTAATCAGATTTGCTGCCTGTGTGTTGCTGTGTAATACTGTCATCATGCCAGCATATGCTCTCCCTCTCTCTCTCTTTCACACATATACACGCACACACACATAATCTATTATGTGCAGCAACTTCCCCTTCAAAACATTTTTTTCAAGGATAGATAGTTTCAGAAATACACTTACTCGCTTCCATGACGAGACTTAGATGAAAAGTTTGATAACACTGTTAATCCACACAAAAAAGTGTAAGAATGCCAATATGTGGTTTTACGTGGTGGTGGAGGTGTGGGGTGGAGGGCCGGGAGATGCAGTGACTACAGGAGCTCACTCGACCCAGAAATAGTCCTGCAACCTTCTTTAACGCGCATTTTTAGCGTGTATTTTATGCAGATTGTCACATATGATTAAACAAACGAGATATATGTGTGGGTGTTGCTAGGCTAGCTCTTTACATCTGTTTCTGGCACAGCTCCCATTTTATTGTACAGGCATTGGAGACTTTCCCAAAATGTTGAACTATTCCTTTAAGAATTGGCCTACGACAAAAGCTCATTTTCCTTACTCAGTGCACACGTGCACATGCAGACACACACACACATGCACACATCTTCATCATCATTATCATCATCATTCTTATTTGGGGTAGAGACAGAGTTTCCTCTGCGGGCAAGCTCTGGAAATCAGTTCGACCATAGCGCTTGCCCATGCCTGGCTGGAAAATAAGGCCGGCCATTGTACTGTCTGCAATGTGTAGCTTCACTATTTATAGAATTTACATAACCAACGCACTTAACAGTCATTACGATCATGACAACACAGGGTGTGGGAGTTTTGAGATGCTCACACTTTGTGACAGCGTCTGTCCTGTCCAATGAGCTGTGATGCGGAGTGAGCCGCCTGTTCGTATGTGACCTCTACGATCTGAAACATGGAAGCAGACGTTTTCCCACAAATCTGCTGATTCAAAAACAAACTCTTTTTTCTTGCTGTAATTGAGAACAGACCTCATTCCGTGTACGCAAGGAGCGTTTCTTGACCCACAGGTCAAGATGATCTGTTCAGAAAATCTGTATCCAAACCCTGCAATCCCAAATCCTCAAAGCGGTATGTATGTACAGTAAGGAGATGTAAGTTGGAAACAAAAGCTTGGATATGAGCCTGATGTGCTTGTTACATCCACATTTAAGGAAGAGTATTTCTTGGAAATGGAAATGTCTATATTGCCGACAGACAGGAAGACATGATAATTGGGTTAAAATCACTAAAGCTATTGAGCCTGATTCATGCTCAGTTTCACATTGGGCAGAAGTTATGTTTGGTTTTGGTTAGTGAAATAAGTTTCTCATATTTTACGCTTCTCCTCGCTACATTAAAAGAGAAAAGAGAGATGAGAATTGGAAATGTTACAAGGACTGAAGCGCTCCATCAAATGAGAAAACTGGTGCTTTCAAACGATTCAAATTTTTAATCGCGATTAATCTCTCTGGTGGCTCTGATGTTGTTGCCTCCACAGTAGGGCTGGGCAATTAATGGTGATTTCGATTTTGGCTCAAACTGATCTCAAATCTTCGAGAAATCAAGGAAAAGCTATTATTTTGTAATTTTTTTCTCATCTGTGTGTGACCGGTGGTATTTAAAAATCAGCGCGAGTGAAGATGGCAGAGGGAGAGCAGTAGGACAAGTTCTCTAATGTGGGAACACAAGGAGCAAAAGCATATGCAGGGTTCTCCGTAACATTAGAAGATGGCACACCGCATGCGTTTTTTCTGCCCACCGCAACTGAATTATCGGTCAATTAAAAACAAGAAACCTACGTTCCTTTCCTTGAAGCGGCAGCTCTATGTTGCGCAAAACAACAACAACAACATCCTTCTACAAATACATGATCATTCGTGTGGCGTGTGTCAGTTAATTCCTAAAAGCAAACAAATGTTGCTGCTGGTTCATAAAACGTGCAGTAGCCCTCCCAACCCCCACAACCCCCCCACCCATGCATTCAATGTGATCCTACATCCATTCCATAATATTAATCGGCCTGCAATGTGATCCACTTTGCCATGGCAACTGTTAGCTTAACACTCTTCTGTTTATCTATACTTCTCACGATTAAACATGGAAGCTTGTTAAAAAAAAATGCTATTAACGTGTGATGAAATTAATTAAACACATCTACATTAAACAACGTGATAAAAACGTGCTAGCTTTGACAGCCCTAGAGAAAACTAAGCTTTTCTTTCGGGTTATAAAGGTGAGCATTGTTTTGGATTTCACTGGACCTTTCCCCGTGAAACCCTACAGATCCAGAGCCCTGTAGCCACTCGGTTCAAGCGAAAAGCAAAAGCTGAAGTTACAAGGTTGTCAAACACAGGTAACATCACGGTACCTCTAATGGAGACTGAGTCACGCCTCTCTTTCTTAATGGCTCTTCTACTGATCTCAGTCTGCATCTCAACTCTCCTGGTTCCAGTCCGTCCTGGTCATGAATGAACCAAATGGGCTCCAAAACATTCCTTCCCTGTTCTCATAGACGTACACTGAGGCCTGCATTCATCACCTCTCCATGCACCATTACTCCCAGTGATGGGAGGAAAGAAACAACACTTTCATTAGCAGGTCTGCTCCACTGAGGTGTGGAGTGTCCCGTGGGCTTCCAACAACAGTGACAGAGAAAACCGGCCTTCATTCGGCTATTGTTGTCCTCAACAAGTTCACTTAGTGTAATGGGCAAGGCTGAGCCCACTCTTCAAAAGATGAGGGGCACCATGCTAGAATAAGAGCAGTCATGCTTAGCCAGATTAGAGATCTGCGTAAAGAAAGTATAATTCATTGTGGTTTGAAAAATAATGAGCTCAACAGGCTTAATTTATAGTGGAAGGCACAACATTACTTTTCATTTTTAAAAGAAAGATGCATTTATGCATTAAATCCATGTGATAGGGAATTCAACACAGCCAGACAAGCAAAAACTAATCATGACCAAGTGACACTACAACAAAGAAAGACTCAAAAAGTCTGAGGTGCCAATACGCTCGGGCCAAAGTGCTTGTTGGACGTTGAACAGTGTCTGACACCTTTCTGATATTGGAACTGGTGTTCCTGGCAATTTCTATGTGACTTTCCGATGTGGACAATCTGACAAATGTGACCACAACACACAAGCGCAGTGAAGTGTGCACTGTTGTCCCCATATTTAAACAATTATCTTGTCTTGCACGTATCTACGGCAGCCAGATTGTTCCAACTTCGAACGTGGCTGCTAAGGATAAGAACAAACACTTTTGCCTTCAGATGTGGTCAGTTCACATGTGCTATGAATGAACTAAATTATTTGTTTCAAAAATACACTGACCTCTAAAGATTTGACCATGAAAACTTGCCATCATTCCTGGAGCCAGGTTTTCACCATAATAGGATTTTGAGTTTTTTTTAAAAAAAACTGTCCAGTGAGAATCAATTGACCCTGGAAGGTGAAGGCTGGAGCATTCACTTGAAATGCGGAGTGGTTTAGATAATGCTTCACTGAAATTAATAATGCCCTGGCCAAGAGAGCAGGGGAAAGTGTGATTAACCCTCTCTTGAACTTAACTGAAAACAATCTAACCTGTTTGCAGTAGATGTGAAATGAAGCATCATTACCAGAGCTTCTCTCACCTCAAGTTTCTTCAGAGCTCGTTTCAGTACAATACAATAATGGCCACATTGATTTCCCACCAAGGAAATCAGACACAAATACCAGAGACAGAGCAGCAAATGGTGCGTCCAACCATCCATCCATTCATCCAGGGTCGACAATGTCGTACATCAACTCTGACTTGAAACCTTGCTTAAAATCTGAACCAAGCAGGTACGATGTCAACAAGTGTGTCCTCTAAACAAAGGCATGAGGACAGAAATGTTCACTACTTCAAATGAATATCATATTTTCCCCTTTGCCTTCCCCTTTCCTTTACGGTCAGCTCCATGCCAAACTCAAATGGCCAGTGAAAACATTACAAAGACTATTACAGACCGTAAATACTTTTCTCTAGCTGTGGCCTGATTAAACAGAACTTTCAGTCAAGAATGGCGGCCGAGGCGGCAGCATTGTTTCACCAGGAGTGTATCTCACTCATCACGCTCTATCTGGACATCTTACAGTTGAGTTGAGCTAAAAGCTTTTAAATGGAATTGCCCTTTTCAACTACAAGGGAAAACTGGGAGTGAATAAAAAAAAATGTTTACCGAAGTATTAAGCAGGCTGCTTCAAGCCGACAGGGTTAAGGCGTCCATCAGGCTGCTGTTGATTAGATTGAAACTGAGTGTGGAAATTATGGAGTGCCAAGCTGTGCGCTGTGTTGGTGCAGTGTCAGGGTAGAGGTTGTTTCTGGGACACTAGAATTCATTGTTGAGACTCCTGGAGGCTTTGTGGATTTAATTCAGCAAAGGCTGTGATGATGGGAGGGATTCAGTCTTTATAGCCCTGTTGACAAACCCAATTTCAGCCACCCACTGTCTTTCTCTGACATCTATAACAACAAATCCCTGTATCGAAAGGAGAAAATAAGTTGTTTGTCAGTGCCCGCTGAAGACAGACAAATGTGATGGTTGATCGCTGATGATCTGCCACCTCTTCCAGACTAATAAAACAAAACAAATACTGATGCAATCCCTGATCTCTAATGCCAAAATCAGACACATCGAACAAAGGATGATGCCAGATGTCAGAAAAAAAGGTCAGCCAGGACTGTCTGGTCATTTCTGGTGATGCCATTCACATCTAAATTGCAAACTGAATTGAAATAACACAGAGAATAGTTACATCTGCCAGAGTATAACAGAATGGGAAAAGAGGGGGAAAATGGGAAAAAATGACTTCTATGTTTACTTTGTCTTCTTATCTAAGTCATAGTAAACACTCCTAGTGATTGTTAGTTCTCATTCATACTCCACGTGTTTATCAAAAACTAAACATGGCCATGGGAAATTGATTTCCATGTAATTGTTTATCCAAACAAGTGACAAATATCATGTAATATTATGCTGTATGATCGCTGACATGCCCCATTCTTCCTCTACAGCTCAAGTGAATGCCAATAAAGCGCTGCTGGGTGGTTCAGGCAGAGACTTTTAGTCTGAGAGGCCAACAAGGCCTTCTTTAAAATAACAGCATTTTAAGCTTCTGGGTGTTAGGGTAAATGGTCAAGTGTAATCCCCTTAGCTCCCGACCAGCATTAGTAGAAATTCCTTGGCAATACGCAACATGATTTCATAGTGACTGCTGCCTTTGAGAGATGTTTGTAATACTGAACAGGTCACACGGGGCACAGACAGACAGACAGACAGGCAGACAAGGGGACTTAAGTGCGCTGGTTTGAGGAACAAGGTTCCCTTTTTTTTCTGGTGATTTCAGACTTGAGTCATTAGGATCCATTTTTCTTTAATAACAAAGGACATGGTGGAGCACGGCTGAGTGTTTGTACAGCTGATTAACACCACACCTTTCTCCGTTCGACTGAGCTATGGGAAAAATGAGAAAACTACACGCCTCTGTTGTCAAAAAAAATTAACAAATCTGAATCATACATCTGGTTTTTGTCATTTGTATTACACATCTGAGTCTCTTGAGCTGAAATATTTAAGGAGACGTGAGACCTCTTCAACTGAGCTGATTTGACACGAGTTTATTAACAGGCCGAAAAAGTTTGAAGGGTAAAACTCAACAGTTGTGTCACGTAGCAATACATCATATGATATCCATAGCACACATTGGCTGCACCATACAATAACTACGATATGCCAATCTGCAGAATAAATACAGAGTTTGTATTTCAAACTTGTACCAATCCACTCATAGTTTTTCCTCCCAAATGTATAATGCATTAACCCCTCCATGTGGAGGTGATTAAGATTTGTAAACTGACGTGAGGTTACGGTTATACATTATTAACTATGTAGACAATCATCAAGATTCTTTATATATTTATGTTCATTTTAGTTATGGCTTAAAAGTTTAGAAAATTGCAACATTTTAGTTCTTCTACCATAATGGCAAACACACCATCATGCTCAACCTGTCTAATGCACAAAGTTCTGCTGTATTATGGAGGTTGGGTACAGTCTAGATACAGACCAGTGGCAGCTGCTGGTCTTTCAAAGAGGGGAAGCTCATTTTCGGCACTACGTCATAAAAAATCCCCCACCTCCCACCTCATCCAGATCTAGCCTACATTAACAAAACTATATTAAACTCGAACAAGGAAATGTGAGAATTATGTTAAACCGAAACAAGGAAATGCTATAATTGTGTTTTATTTACAGTGTGTGATATGATGTGGAAAAGGGCTATATCGCCAAGCAAACAACAAGAAATGAGCTGCAGTTTGTCTCTTGACTTCACTTGCAAATCTGCAATGGGACTGAACTTGAAATGCTACAGTGCCAGTGTATGTTTCAAATAGCTGTCAATCAAAAGGGGATTCAGACAGATCCTCCAATCACCATGCAGAAACCCAGCGTTCAGGCCAGCCCACTGCTCCATTCAACCCCAGAGACGCTGAGTGTTCATGGGAGGGACAATATTGCAGCATTTATCCAATGACCGTCTAGTTTCACTGCGGTGAAAAAAAACTATTATAGTTTATAGTTGATGTTAACTAAGATTTATCACATTACCCCACGTTAGCAAGAAGAAAATGTAAATAATGTCTGGTTTCACAATAAAGGCCTATCACTGCTTTGACATATTAAAGTAGAAGTAATTGTGAAGAATGTGCAGGAGGTGTCCAGATGATTCTGCAGTAGCTGTATTTAGTATCTGGTCTCCACACCAAATGGGACACAACAAGAATGTGTTCTTACTGTAATGTGGATTGTATACAGCTGGCTGAAATCTGACTCACTTAATAAAGTCAGTGTCATCTCTCAAATGAAACCAGTAAAGATGCCTCTGACCCACTGACATGAGTAAACAATGTGAAATAAAATAGATGTGTGTGCTGATGCAATAATGAAACCCCCAAACAATCACAAACAAACACAGCCTAATGCATGCAACACATAAACGAGCACAGACCGGAGCACTGTTCAGCGCAGTTTCAAACTCACCTGGGAGAAGTTGAGACCATTAAGAGGATGGCACTGTTCCTCCACCTTCTCGACGGCCCCTGTCTTCTTCCTCATCCTCTCCGCCTCCTGGGCCAGGTACAGGTCCAGCACCGGCACCCCTCGCGTCTTTATATCTGCTTCAGTCAACGAGTTCACCATCAGCATCACCCAAACCGGCCGCTTCCTCTCCCAGTTCCCAGCGATTGCATTGAAGAGGTAGTCTGCGTAGAGTCCCTTCCCTCTCTGGTCCGGCGTCATCCATGAAGGCATCATAAGTTTCACATACTCAAGGTGTCTTTTAAGTCTCCGATAGATATCTCTGGGTAGGACGTCTTGCAGGTTTTCGCCCTGAGGGAGCAGCTGACAGCTGGTCAGGGCTGAGATGGTGTAAGGGTCCGTCAGGTCCAGCTCAAAGTAAACGATGTTGCTCTCCTGGAAGGCCTGCTTGGAGTTTTCAGGAATGAAGTCCCAAACGCGTGTGTAGGGAACATGGATTGTACCGTAGAAATATGAGGGAGGGTCCCGTTTGATTGTCCACAAGAAGGAATTAAGGTCAGTTTGCTGGAGGATAAGATAAAAAAAATAATATTTACATTATTTACGGCATATCATAACAAATTCATCATATTGATTGAGTTTCTGATTAAATGATTGCCTCTGATAGCTCCACAGATGTCAGAAAATAAAAAGGCCTGTTACAAGTTTACACGGATCAGGGTGTTGCAGTTTTGCATTTTTATATAATTAGTTTTAGGCCCATGAAGGGTGAAAACTGAAAACATTTGAGAGTCTGGAACCAGTGAATGTGTGCCATATTTAAGGATCAAAATGACCCACACAGTGGATATGTGCGGGTCAGAAACATGTGGAATGCACATGGGAAAATGGAGTAAAAAAAACAAAACAGAAAGTGGCACATTTACAGAAAAGGGGGAATTAACTATCATCAGTGTTACGCCAGTAGACAAAACCTGGGTCGTAACAATCAATTAGAGGTTTCTTTGTGACATTTAGTGTAAATGTAAGGTGACACTGGGCCTGTCTGGCACCAACCAGCAAAACCACCACTTTGTCTGTAAGAGGTTGTTTAGTAGACAAACCGCTAACAGACTGATAATGACTTATTAACAGGCCACTTAGGACCCAAGTGTCAAACAAACAATACACATGTCAGAGTTGCCCAGAATGTTTTGCCCTCCTTCTCCTGTTGCACCTGAACTGAAATGGTCTGTGAGCGTTTAAATAACATGACTGTCAAGTCTATGAAATCAAATAACCAAAGTAAGGCTGAAGGGTCATCAATAAAAGGGACGTTACAAATGTCATTCATTTCTAACTGTAGAGAAACAGTTAGTCTTGATCTGACAGCCTTGTCTCTAATACACACCTGAGTGGATGTTGTGTAAGGACTTGCACAAGGCCAATATACAAAATATGGTGTACATGCAATTGATTGATAGTCAAAATATTAGCAATTTTGGTATTTGATCAAGCCAATGCTATTTATTATGAATGACTTAAGTGAATTCCCTACTTTTAACGTTATTGATGATCATAACATGATTATCAATTACATACAATTCTGTTATGTCAAGCTGTCTAAGAGGACATCTGGGACCTTGTGATGGGTCGCCCAGACATCAAATATTTTCATTTATTTAGAATTTTTTTTTTTTTTTAAAGAAGAAAAAAAGAAGGGCTAATAGATTCATGATCAACCAATCAATTAATCCAATGTAGTCATTAGTTACAGAGCTACAAAAAAGAACAAAGAAAATCAATTATTTCCTCCATAGACATCAATATATCATTCAAAACCGATCAATTATATCCCACCAAATATATTTGGATTTCAATGTAAGTGGAAGCCTGGATGGCCCCTGA
Source organism: Trachurus trachurus (assembly GCF_905171665.1). Lineage (NCBI taxonomy): Eukaryota > Metazoa > Chordata > Actinopteri > Carangiformes > Carangidae > Trachurus > Trachurus trachurus. The sequence goes on along the minus strand of NC_139908.1, from coordinate 17,805,903 downwards.
CTGCTCCTGTTAAACTTTATGAACTGCATTAAAATAAAAGATGATGTGGCTACTTTGAGATGCCGAGATAAAAACTTTCAAGGTACTTTCACAACATGTAAGACTTCGAATTACTCATTCATTCTGGTGTCATGACAACTTACTTTCTTGTTCAACTCGCAGTTGGCGGAGTCCTTCAGCCTCCACTGGTCTGCTCGGACCAGCAGCAACAGACAGGACTGAATGAATGCGCCCAAAGTGCCCCGCATCGTAGCTCTCTCCAAAAGCGTGCACGGCGAGTCTGCGTCTTCGCTTCACAAACCAAACGTGTTCCCCTCCGCTCCGCACCGCACCGACTATTCCCCGGACGAAGCGCTACTTCCACGGCCCCTCGGGCTCCATGCGGTCGCGTAAAATGAGCTGACAAGTATCCGACAAACCGCCGGGCTTGGGGGTCATGCTGGCTCTAGCCTGGACATGGACGCGGTGCTGCTGTGTGTGTGTTTTTTTCTTTCTTCACGTGTGTCTGAGGGAGGGAGAGGTGGTCATTTGGAGTTTACACGGGGGGTCAGATCGTGCTCTCACTAATAGTTGGTCACGCACCGCTCTGTCCACACCTCCCTCTCCGCATCGCCTCCGTCCAGATGTCCTGCAAAGTTTGAGCACAGTTTATCCAAAAGTTTGAATCAACAGGTCCACGGCGCGTAAATGCACCTAAAACCAAATGAGTGTTTGTTTGTTTGTTTTTTTTAAAAACCGCTTAGTCACTAAGAATTAGCCTTGAGTAGGTTGAACAAACAAGTTGCGCTTCTCACGTCAAAGTCTTTAAACTTATCTGCACACTGCTCTGTCTGTCCACCAGCTCCTCACTGTTTGTATCTGCAACTCTGCAACTCTCTCTCTTTCTCTCTCTCTGGCGTGTGTGTGTGTGTGTGAGAGTGTGTGTTTCTGCGTGTGAGCATTTCTGTCAGGCAACTCCACTCTACCTACCCCCATAGGTTGCCTCCATAGCCCTCCCTCTAACCCCCCCCCCCCCTTTCTCTCTCTCTCTCTCTCTCTCTCTCTCTCTCTCTCTCTCTCTCTCTCTCTCTCTCTCTCTCTCACACACACACACACACACACACACACACACAGTAATGTGATTAAACAACACCCCTCCAGCAATGTGTAAAGTCCCCATTCATGTCAATACACCGAAGGTGCAGATGACCACAGATCATTAAGATCCACACAACCTAATGTAAATCACCAACATCTGATCAACACCAATCCATATTATTGATAGGTGTAATCAAGTATCACCCGGACTTTATTTCTAGTTCCAGACTGATGGGTTCTCTTGTTGTCGCCCTGTAGGAGGCCTACAGACAACCAAGGGTGCCAGTGGAGATCCCGTGGATAGATTATCATACCCTGCTAGTTAATGCCTTACAAACTGGAGGCATTAACATGAGAAAACCAGCAATAACAGCTCTTCACTCTGCTCACACAGCTGAGCACAGACATGGAAACCACAGAACTCCACCTCCTAATAGGCCTGAGGATCAACAGATTTCACGAAGCAGCTGGGACAAGCTCACTCACCATATGTGAACCAAATGTATCTTATTCCTTGTTGATGCTGTATTTGTATATCTCCACATACCTTTGCATCCAGTTTTATGTATTTTAACAGTGGGAGGGGAAAATGTTTGGTCTAAAATGTGGTCTTTGTCTTTTGGACACTGCTGAATCAAATATCACTAGCAGAACACTCAAACCCAGCTCTTGTGAAACTTGGTCCTAGGTCCAAAATATGTGTCATCATGACTAAAATTTTCAGTCACGAATGACTGTTTTTATTACCAGAAATTACACGGATAAATAGTCAAATTTAACTGCTCTGGATTTATTGGGTCATACTTAACCAGTCCTGCTGTGACAAAAGTGTGAAGTGCTGCAACTGGAGTGAGAATCACACCCTCATGGAGACAGATGTGTGTTTTGGTTCATTTGTGGCTGCACCACACAAACCCATGCAAGAGGACAGGAGCGCAGCTGCACACCGGGAGAAGGCCGATCTATGCGCTGCGGCTCTATGCTGCGCACCGTCAAAAAACCTCTTCTTTGGTTCACACGGGGGCAGCGAGCACATGTTGATGTCGTCAGACGTCTGAGTAAATACACAACGGTTTGTTGACACGACGAAGAAACGACTCCGGGGCCTAATTTTCGTTGTGTTGCTGTTCGCAGACCAATACAACAGACTGGACAAATTATGATGCGAGGCCGGGCCTGCCTCGCATCACGATCAGCACGAGGCGGTCTGCAGGGGAAAACTCGCATACTGTGAAAATGGAATTAATTCATTGATCGTTTGTGCCTGACGCTGGAGGATGGAGGATTATTTCCCCAGTAGGAGAACAGTGTGAAATAAAATAGAAAACTAAAAATGCACACTGATACCTATATGCATTCAAATTGTATATATGAAAATCTAAATGTGTATACTTTAAAGGCTAGTTTTCAAGGGTTTCTGGTCTCATGTGTGAAATATGGGACCTTCATTTTACAGTAATGCAATCCAATTTAATGCAATACCTGTTAAAGCTCCCCCCAGTGGAGAAAGTTGCTTATACCAGCCTTACCACTCCACCAGTCATGCAATTCAGAGCCAGCATTGAATTTCACTAGATTGAGAGGCAAAGAGGGAGCAAGGAAAAAAAATAGCATGAGGATACTGGATGACAAAGACAAAAAAAACTCAGAAACAGAGGAAAAATAGTGTTATAGTTTAAACTCACGTCTCTCCAGCGTTCACCCATCAAATGACCTGAGATCATCTGGCTGATCTGCCTGACTGTTTTTCACTGCCTGGGCCTGCACGGGCCACAGGGGTGTCAGAAAATCATTTTCTAAAACATTAGGGGCATTGACATCCAAAATTCTTAACTGTTCATGCTGTATTTCATTCCTGGAAAAAAGGACAAGGAACACCTGCGCACCAGGAGCACTGCAAATCCATCTTGGATGTAGGCCTACATATGGAAATACGAGATATGATCATTGTTATTTCAGGCCAATCATACTGTGAGATGCCGGGAGAAAGCTTTAAACAAATACAACAGCTTATAATAAAAAGCTGTTCTCTCACAACTCCTCCCAGTAGATCTCACTTCAAGATTTAACCCTGTAAAAATGCTGTTTAGGATATGAACTGTACCAATTCATTCATTTCTTACTACCTCTTCAAACTGTCAAAGTTTAAAACTATTAAAAAGTCAATTGTAGATCGCTTGTGGTTTTAATGTAATCACAGTCAGATTCAATTTACTTTGTGGGACTGTTCAGGAGAAATGTCTCAGTTTCAGAGCCATGTGACAATCAGATGCAAAAACCCCAATGGGTGTAGTGCATTAGTCCAGTCATTGTCTGTGAAATGGAGGAAGTGTAATTCATCAATACCCATATGCAAACAATTTTAATTTATTTGTTGGAGTCTTGTTTGTCCAAGCTGCTGAACATTGCAAGGGAAATGAAAAAAAAACAAAAACATGATGATTGTGACCTTGTGTGTACGTGTGTGTGATTTCACACAGATGCTTCTCTACAAATCACAGGTGTCTCAACCTTTTCAGACATTAAAGAGGGTTAGGGTTACACACACACACACACACACACACACACACACACACACACACACACACACACACACACCCTCTCTCTCTCTCTTTTGCACTCTCTCTCTCTTTAACACACAAACACACACTAACACCTGTTCCCTATTTCCATTATCCTCCCACTTAGCCCACAGACACTGTTTTATATAAATACTTATCCAACATACATCATCCAATCTTGCTCTCTACACATATGTTACATAGGGGAAAGCTGTTACCTGCTGCTTTTTACATCATGAATTGTTCCTAACAGCAAATTGAAACCAGCGACACATGGGGTCAGGATGAAGTCTGAGGGTCAAGGCCTGACAGTCAGGAATTCACTAACCACCACATAACCCAGTCACATATCAGATCCCCTCAACCTAAAACCATATGACACACCAGCATATGGGCTTGATGAGGGGAAGATAAGTAGAGGTCTTAGTCTTATTATATGGGTTGGAATGCCTCAGTTAATATATAATAATACAGCTACAAATTTTCAAAAATTCCGGGCAACTATAAACAGCAAGTTAACTTTGGGTTTGAATCCAAACCAGCAGATTGTGCTTTAAAAAAGAATCTTGTTTTCCATCTCTTATTATTCCTCTCAATATATCTCTGTGTTATTCTGACTATAATCCTTACTTGCATGAACTCTCACATGCTGTGTAACAGTGTCTAAAACTCATTCGACACATAAAATAATATTTTTTTAAAGTAAAAAATCGTCAGCAACAGGGAATTAAAATAAAATTGGCATTAATCCATAAATTTCCCCCAGGCACTTTAATGATGTGATATAAAAGGAAAAAAATGCCTGTTTGAAGCCTGTAATGGACATAAGTAACCTCTCTCTTGTCAGTAGTACTACCGTACATCTGTACATTTCCACTTTAAAGTGGCGCTGTTTGTGAAGATCAAACGGAGTCGGGGTCTTCTGAGGTGTCCCGAGCAAACATCTGATTCTGCCTCTTTAGAGAGATCTTCAAAAGGATTTCTCAGTATGAAATGACCACATATGTTTCATTTTGAAGACTGGGAGGTGGACGCATTTGATCCCATCAGGTGACCCATACAAACACTCTCTGTTGCCTTCAGTAGTGACAAATATTGAAAAGATACTTTGAATATTGTTTCTTTTTCAAGTTCACTCACAGCATAAATTGCAATAAAACAGAGACCCTTTCTTTCTATCTCTCTCTCTCTCTCTCTCTCTCTCTCTGTGTAGGTGCATGTGCTCCCAGATCTTAATGTATACAGTATTTGTATTTACATTCCCAGTTTATACATTCCTCATGTTTTTTATAATCCCATGAACAGACCATATGACTTTCAGAAGGCAGCCTGCTGGGCAGATGAATCCATTCATTTTACACATGCTCAGAGAAGAAGAGAAGCATACAGACAATGTGTCAGCCTTCCAGTAACAGATCATATGACTCAGTCCATTTACAGATGGTCAGTCATTTTGACCATTTTGTCTCCAGTACCAGCACTGCAGCACTGAGCTCATTATAATGTTTATGAAACCAGTTCAAGTTCAACTTTATCATGCTAGAGGAAGCCATTAGAGGATGGTAAATTGTGGCCATAAAGGGATGCATATGGTCATCAACAATGGCCATGGCACTGAATGATGAATTGATTGGTATCAAAGGGTGCAAAGTGAGCCAATAAAACATTTCCCACACCATTACACCACCACCACCTGCAGACAAATTGATGCCAAATACTCAGCCTACCATCTGCATGCCTCAGCAGAAATCCAGAGTTCTCATATACCAGGCTATGTTTTCCCAGTCTCTAGCTGTCCAGTTTTGGTGGCCTCAGATCTCTGTTCTTGGCTGACAGGACAAGTACTTGACATCTTCATCTGCTTTGAAGTCGGACATGCCCAATCTGAGACGTTCCCTCCCTTTACAGTTGTAAAGAGTTTATCTACTGTGCCTCTCTCACCAATTTGGCCATTAACCTATGAGCTCCCTCATCAATACCTTGTTGATGAGAGAGGTTGTTTATATGTTAAGCCTTATTTATTCCTTTTTTTATTTCCACATTATTGTCTTGGTCCTTTACAGATGTATTCATTTTTTATGACACTCATATGATTCCAATTAACATATTAGTCCTGTACGTACACAAGCTTATGCATTGCACTGCTGCTACGTGATTGGTTTATTGGATAACTCCATTGCACGAATAAGCAGGAGACCATGCCTTTCTAATACAGCAATAATAAATGCATGGCGCTGTTACACTTTAACAAATTAAAAGTAGGAGTAGGATGAGAAACTGTTAATGAAAATACAACATTTTTCATTGGTAAGTTATGTATCTATGAATTCAGTTTTTAATATATACTGTTGTTAGTCCTATGAAGGATTCAATTCAGCTATTGGTATACAGCCACAGTTCATCCATTAGAATTTCAGGATGCAATTTTCCAGATTGGTCAAAAACAATAACACATACCGTCATCTTGCCCATGCTGCCCCATATCAAACATATGGTTGGCCGAGGATTACATATTGTACATTTGTATCTTGTGCATCTAATATCTTTTTTTCTTAGCTGTGGCACACAGTTCAGTGTTTTCAATGCATCGTGCACCTTTCTTTATTTCTTGGAGCTGGCCTGTGTGTCTGACATCTTGGAAACTACAGTGGAACCACAGAAAACTCAGAAGAAGCTGAACTAGAAGTCCTCATGAAATAACAGACAAGGAATATGAATTAGGTTTTTCGTGCAAGATGAACTGGAAACTAAATAACCTCTGTCCAGTGAGACACCCTCCCTGGCAACGATAGAGTAGTGGCAATGTCTTCAATGGATCTTCTCACTCTTCTCCATAGTTACAAATCAAGTTAAATGTGTTTTTCTTGAGCTGGAAACACATACAACTTCATTCAATGTTGCTGACTCGTCATCACTTCTGATGAAGACCTCAGTCTGAATGGGGAAGGGGAAGAATAACAGAGAACATCCCAGCTGCAGGGAAAGAGCCAGAAATACAACACTACTGATCCAGCGACTGGCAGGACAAACGGGATGGTGGAAGAAGAGAGGGAAGCCAGGGACAGCTTGATTCAAGCCAGTGATGGACAGAGCGACAAATCCTGATCAGGTTTGTGAAGGTTTAAGAGCTGAGAGCCAGAACCTTTGCTTTGAAACATCAACAAAGATGAAAAAGTTGGTATTTAGCCCTTCACAGAGCAGCTGTAACTTTGATATACTCTGTGGAAAATATTAGGCTACAAACACCTGACTGTTTGTTTCTTTCATCATCAGCTGTTTGTAGTGATGAGAGAAAAGAGAGTATGATAAGAGGAGACTTCAAGCTCTTTGAACTTCCATTAAAAAAGTAGACACTTTATATATATATATTTTTTTAATCTATAAATAACTGGACAGTTCCCTGGCCTCACATAATTAAACATTGCACTGTCAATTGTCAATTTTCTTGAAAAAAAAGAAAGAAAGAAAATGAAAAATAAACAATAAAAGCTATTCTGATTCTGTGTCTGATTTTTCCTATATTGTTGAATGGGTCTTCCATTCTGAAGAGTTCTTAAATATCAACCATTATTTTTTCCTTATCTGCCATTTGTGTTTTAGAGAAAGAGGAGAGGAGCTAAAACAGCACACAGTGTGAGCTGTCCCGTGAAAAAAGATAAGCACATTTACCCTGAGTTATTGTGAAAGTTATTATGACTCTCAAACAGTTAAATATTTCTTGTGGTGGCTGAAGTTGTTTATTAACCATTGTCTCTGCTGGCTATAAGACAGAGGAAGAAATGAGTCCAGACCAAGACCAGACAGCAAGGAGACAGCGTGCTCTGTTTACATTTATGCTCTGATATGATCAGAATGTCTTGGATCAATAGTTTTTCTGTGAACCCTGTTGGTGAACTTATTTAACTTGTTATTAGCCCGTCTTTTTATTTGTAACTGTTAGTGTTCACAAAGGATGAAGTGATGATGCATTTCTCATTTGCCCAGTAGGGAAACAAAAGGAAACAACTGGAGGAAGAAGAAAGAAAAAGACCAGCAGAGACAAGGAAACTTCTTTTCTATTCTATTGCTGAAGATAACTGTTATTCTCCTTCATCTAATATTTGTGTTTTAGAAAGAAGAAAATATAAAATATGAAAGGGAGAGGAAACCACACTCACTGTGAAGCCTCTGATTAAGAAGATGAGTGAACATTATTTCATGTTGTTGTCAGTGTAAACGTACAGCGATAAATACCTGTTGATGTAGTGGCTGAGTTTAATAACCATCCATCTTTTATGTGTTTATGTCCTCTCCTCTGGAGCAGCGGCAGAATCACAGCAGACTGTCCCACCTGTCATCACAGACAAGAGTCGATCAAATGGCTCACACATGTTACAGCTACATGTTTAATGTTTTACATCGAACATGGTGTCATAATCAATCAGAAATGGGTGCATTCATTGACATTGTAATGATACTAAAAAAGTGTGATGTTTATTGTTATCAACAACTTTTGTAAAATATCAAATGAATCAGGTACCCACTTGTGTGTTTCAATTACTGTGAGGGATAACCTTTAGTATCAACACTTCCGATGTGGGTTTCAGCAGATTGAGAGTTGAGTGTCACCTGAATAGTCTCTGTTTACATCATTGTGATACATCAGAGTGTTGTATCTTTGGTGAAATGGTTGAAGCTAAAAACTATGAGTTTGATTTGCACAATTAAAGGTGATTTTCTCAAACACTTCAACCAAACGGACACTTCAACAACCTGAGTATTTTTAGCTTCTAATAATTAAAATAGTTAGAGTACAGTCCTTTATGACATGAAAATAAATCTGATATGTTTAGCTGTAGGACTTAGTTTTGTTAAATCTGATGATCAGGTTGTTCTTGTGTGAACTCCCCCCCCCCCCCCGAAATCTGATTGGCCACCCTGTGTGGGGGGGGTTAGGGAATTTATTATGTTGCTTATTCTGCTCTTTGTTTATGAAATAGAGTTGATTATTGAATGATTATAATCTTAATGTTGACACTGACAGCGGAAAATGAAAAGGTCACAGGCATCTTCCTTACAAAGTGAAAGATTCAATGTGGCCAATAAAAGCAAGATGAAGACATACTTTAATCAGTGTGTAACTGTACAATATAAATATTGAAGAGGGCGATCAGTGGCAGCCTTCATTTTGGTTACTTGTGAGCCCCTGTGCCCCCCACCAGAAAATACTCTGGACCCAGCCCTGGTGTGAACTGTAACAACTGTCTCTGCCTCCATGGCCTCAGTCTGTGAACTGGTGGAGGGTCAAAGCTGAGACTGAGTGAGATCTCACATTTCAAGCCAAGATAATTGTAACTGGGGAAAGAGGAGATTTACAGAAGCTGCACTAAAATGTTAATATCATGTGGAGTTGTTATTGTTGTTCATGTGAATCAGTGTTAGTAGCATGAGTATGGAGCCAGTCCTAAGTCCCTCCTTTACCAGAGACATAACTACCATAAAAGCATCTGCTTTCATTCTCACCAAGCAGACATGCAGACCTGTCTGTGCTATGAATTCCACACAGTCCAAGCTCAAAGATAAATGTAAAAAGCTTGTGGTTAACAAAGAACTTATCTGAAAATGGAAAGCAAAAAAATCGATCAACTTGCCAGGAAGTACCATATGGTCACTTGGAAAATTGCTACATGCAATTAGCCTGAGACTCAGCTGAGTTTGGCATCACTGGTCCAGCTTGGGTCTCTGTCAGCATCAACATCTGTCAGTATCCAAGCGTAACTTGGCAGAGTAAAGAGTTTTTTTTTTTTTTCAGAGGCAGACATATGAAGTTGTTCCATCGATACATGAAAGCAGACGCTCCTTGAAGTCAGGTGTCTGGCCAGACTTTAATCAGCAAAGAGGTCACATACAAGGACCAGCTCCATTGTATTCCACCTGCAGAGACCAGGTTGAACCGGAGAGGAGACAAAGAGGATGGCTGAGGCTTTGTAAGCGACCAGGTAGCTCATGAAACGAGTGACAGATGCGACTGTACCGTCTGAATGAGCTGCTGTTGGTTGTCTCCTAAAATGGCAACTACATGAAAGTTAATATTAGCATCACTATTATCATCACTGACTGCATCACTGGTACATAGTAAAAGGATTAATTAAACTGGACTTTTCTTGCATTCCTCGATTCTACAAAAACAAAACACAGCAAATGAAAATTATCATCAAAAGATGTACCGGGAAATGCAAAAAATAACAAAATAAAGACGTGTGTGTCTGATGTCTCATTATTTGAATCGTGTATCAGGGTGCTTAAAAAAGATCTAGTAATGTCTCCCAAAGCTCAGAGTGTTATACAGACAAATATTGATCTATAAAAACTCAGAAAACAATGACTTCCTTAATGTTTCCTGTTTGTAAGTGAAGATGGTCAGAAACATCCCAGTGGTTATAAACGCCTGATCTTGATTTTCAAAGTTATTTTAGCAGCATTCATTGGATTTAAAAAAAAGAAGAAAAAATGGCCTTAGTTGAAGAGATTTGACTTCTGTAATGAGAACTTTTCCGGTTTGGCTGAAATGTAAACCACTTTGATTTCCTCTGTGTGAAATTATAGTTTGTCTAAATAGTGTTTTTATGTCACTTACAGTAATCCCATCTATTCCAATCCATGACTTCTCATTGCAAGCAAACAAACCCCCCCACACGACTCAATTTCAGAGAATTTAATGCGCCGAGCTTCCAGTTTTAGCAGAGGTACAAACCACATGATTGGTGTTTTTGATATTCACAACACATTCAGTTTTCTGATTCTTGTAAACATCTACAGTCTCACGTTTCAAAAACAAACATGACATTAATGGCAAATGACACGCAGAGCAGGAAAGGCATGACTGCACGGTTAGTTGTGATGGAAGTGGTTGTGTGACTGGGCTGTTAGTCACAGCATCAAAGCAGATATGGTGTTCATGGTATAAAGCACTTACTGGAACCCCGGGTGTCCCGACGGCTCTGTGGGCAGACACACACACATACCAAATGTACTGGATCCAAAGGTCTGATCTCAGCTCATGTTCTCAATTACCAACCCTTTAAACTTCAGCCACCACATTTCCGAGGGCAATATTTTACTCTTCACTCCGCCAGATATATCTAATCGCATCCTATAGTTACTGCTGACTCAACAAATTAAGATTAAGATTATACACTGAACAAAAATGCAACACTTTTGGTTTTGCTCCCTTTTTTCATGACCTGAACTCAAAGATCTAAAACATTTTCTATGTACACAAAAGACCTGTTTCTCTTAAATATTGTTCACAAATCTGTCTAGATCTGTGTTAGTGATAACTTCTGATAACTGTCGTCCTCATTGGGGTCTCAACCTGACTGCAGTTCGTCCCCATTTTGCCCACATTTGAGTGGGCTCACAAATGCTCACATTCGATGGCGTCTGGCACTTTGGAGAGGTGTTCTCTTCACAGTACAGGGCTGGCAGACATTATATTGATACATACCGTGACGAGATCCCGAGGCCCATTGTAGTGCCATTCATCCACGACCATCACCTCATGTTGGAGCATGATATTGCACGGCCCCATGTTGCAAGGGTCTTTTGTGTACGTAGAAAACGTTTTAGATCTTTGAGTTCAGCTCATGAAAAATGGGAGCAAAAACAAAAGTGTTGCGCTGATATTTTATATTATACGTCCAGTGTACATAAAAACATAATGAGCCTGGAGTACAAAACATTGTTAAAGATTATACAACTGTCCCCTAACAATAATTACATTAGATGACTTCCCTATCCAAACGTATCACATGGCAACAATAATGATAGGCTCAAATAAAACACATTAATTTACCTTGTACCGCCACCTTACCGTGGTGGAGGGGTTTGAGCACCCGAATGATCCTGGGAGCTATGTTGTCCGGGGCTTAATGCCCCTGGTAGGGTCTCCCAAGGCAAACAGGTCCTAGGTGACGGGTCAGACTAAGAGCGGTTCCAAAACCCCTCATGAGTGGAACAATATCGAGGACGTTCACGTCGCCCGGATCGGCGTCACCGGGGCCCCACCCTGGAGCCAGGCCTGGGGTTGGGGCTCGCAAGCGAGCGCCTGGTGGCCGGGTCTCCGCCCACGGGACCCGGCCGGGCCCAGCCCGAAGGAGCGACGTGGGCCCGCCTTCCAGTAGGCCCACCACCCGCAGGAAGGACCATGAGGGGCCGGTGCCGTGTGTTTTGGGTGGCAGCCGTGGGCGGGGGCCCCGGCGACCCAATCCCCGGACGACTCTGGCTTTAGGGACATGGAATGTCACCTCGCTGGGGGGGAAAGAGCCTGAGCTCATGCGGGAGGCTGAGAGGTATCGACTAGAGATAGTCGGGCTCACCTCCACGCACAGCCTGGGCTCTGGAACCCAACTCCTTGAGAGAGGCTGGACTCTCTTCCACTCTGGAGTTGCCCATGGTGAGAGGCGGCGAGCTGGTGTGGGCTTGCTCATAGCCCCCCAGCTCAGCCGCCATGTGTTGGAGTTCTCCCCACTGAACGAGAGGGTCGTTTCCCTGCGCCTTCGGGTCGGGGATAGGTCTCTCACTGTTGTCTCGGCCTACGGGCCGAACGGCAGTGCAGAGTACCCGGCCTTCCTGGAGGCCCTGGGAGGGGTGCTGGAAAGCGCTCCAACTGGGGACTCCATCGTTCTGCTGGGGGACTTCAATGCCCACGTGGGCAGCGACAGTGTTACCTGGAGAGGTGTGATTGGGAGGAACGGCCTCCCCGATCTGAACCCGAGCGGTGTTTTGTTATTGGACTTCTGTGCTAGCCACAGTTTGTCCATAACGAACACCATGTTCAGGCATAAGGGTGTCCATCAGTGCACGTGGCACCAGGACACCCTAGGCCGGAGGTCAATGATCGACTTTGTAGTCGTGTCATCTGATCTCCGGCCGTATGTCTTGGACACTCGGGTGAAGAGAGGGGCTGAGCTGTCAACTGATCACCACCTGGTGGTGAGTTGGATCCGCTGGCAGGGGAGGAAGCTGGTCAGACTTGGCAGACCCAAGCGTATCGTGAGGGTCTGCTGGGAACGTCTGGCAGAATCCCCTGTCAGGGAGGTCTTCAACTCCCACCTCCGGGAGAGCTTTGACCGGATTCCGAGGGAAGCCGGAGACATTGAGTCTGAATGGACCATGTTCTCCACTTCCATTGTTGACGCGGCCATCCGGAGCTGTGGCCGTAAGGTCTCCGGTGCTTGTCGAGGCGGTAATCCCCGAACCCGGTGGTGGACACCAGAAGTAAGGGATGCCGTCAAGCTGAAGAAGGAGTCCTACCGAGCCTGGCTAGCTCGGGGGACTCCCGAGGCAGCTGACGGGTACCGGCAGGCCAAGCGGACGGCAGCCCGGGCGGTCACGGAAGCAAAAACTCGGGTCTGGGAAAAGTTCGGGGAGGCCATGGAGGAGGACTACCGGTCGGCCTCGAGGAAATTCTGGCAAACCATCCGACGCCTCAGGAGGGGGAAGCAGTGCTCCGCCAACACTGTTTACAGTGGAGGAGGGGAGCTGTTGACCTCGACTGGGGATATCGTCGGACGGTGGAAGGAATACTTCGAGGATCTCCTCAATCCCACTGACACGCCTTCCGTCGAGGAAGCAGAGGCTGAGGATTCAGAGGCTGATTCATTCATCACCCAAGCTGAAGTCACTGAGGTAGTCCGGAAGCTCCTCAGTGGCAAGGCACCGGGGGTGGATGAGATCCGCCCTGAGTACCTCAAGTCTCTGGATGTTGCGGGGCTGTCGTGGCTGACACGCCTCTGCAGCATCGCGTGGCGGTCGGGGACAGTGCCTCTGGACTGGCAGACCGGGGTGGTGGTCCCTCTCTTCAAAAAGGGGGACCGGAGGGTGTGTCCCAACTACCGGGGGATCACACTCCTCAGCCTCCCGGGGAAAGTCTATTCCAGGGTGCTGGAGAGGAGAATTCGGCCGATAGTCGAACCTCGGATTCAGGAGGAACAATGCGGTTTTCGTCCTGGCCGTGGAACGCTGGACCAGCTCTACACCCTCCGCAGGGTGCTCGAGGGTGCATGGGAGTTTGCCCAACCAGTCCACATGTGTTTTGTGGACTTGGAGAAGGCTTTCGACCGTGTCCCACGTGGCATCCTGTGGGAGGTGCTCCGAGAGTATGGGGTCGGAGGCCCTCTGCTGAGGGCTGTACGGTCCCTGTATGACCGGAGCAGGAGCTTGGTTCGCATTGCCGGCAGTAAGTCAGACCTGTTCCCGGTGCGTGTTGGACTCCGGCAGGGCTGCCCTTTGTCACCGGTTCTGTTCATTATTTATATGGACAGAATTTCTAGGCGCAGCCAAGTGCCGGAGGGGGTACGGTTCGGGAGCCACTTGATTTCATCTCTGCTTTTTGCAGATGATGTGGTCTTGTTGGCTCCCTCGAGCCAGGACCTTCAGCATGCACTGGGGCGGTTTGCAGCCGAGTGTGAAGCAGCTGGGATGAGAATCAGCACCTCTAAGTCCGAGGCCATGGTTCTCGACCGGAAAAAGGTGGCTTGCACCCTCCAGGTCGGGGGAGAGTTCCTGCCTCAGGTGGAGGAGTTTAAGTATCTTGGGGTCCTGTTCACGAGTGAGGGGAGAACGGAGCGCGAGATCGACAGGCGGATCGGTGCGGCGGCCGCAGTAATGCGGTCATTGTATCGGTCCGTCGTGGTGAAGAAGGAGCTGAGCCGAAAGGCAAAGCTCTCGATTTACCGGTCGATCTACGTTCCCACCCTCACCTATGGTCATGAACTCTGGGTCATGACCGAAAGAACGGGATCCCGGATACAAGCGGCCGAAATGAGTTTCCTCCGCAGGGTGGCGGGGCGCTCCCTTAGAGATAGGGTGAGGAGCTCTGTCACCCGGGAGGAGCTCGGAGTAGAGCCGCTGCTCCTCCACATCGAGAGGAGCCAGCTGAGGTGGCTCGGGCACCTGTATAGGATGCCCCCTGGACGCCTCCCTCGTGAGGTGTTCCGGGCATGTCCCACCGGGAGGAGGCCCCGCGGAAGACCCAGGACACGCTGGAGTGACTACGTCACTCGGCTGGCCTGGGAACGCCTTGGGGTCCCCCCGGAAGAGCTGGAGGAAGTGTCCGGGGAGAGGGAAGTCTGGGGATCCCTGCTCCGACTGCTGCCCCCGCGACCCGACTCCGGATCAAGCGGATGAAAATGGATGGATGGATGGATGGAATTTAGTATTATTAAATTAAAGCAGAAGTAAGCGAAATGTTTGTGTTAATATTAGTCTTAAATAGTTATATCTTCTGACGGCAATCACTTGAGTGTTTGGTCTGAAACACGGGTCTGTCAGTCACTCTGCTCTGCTGTAAGCCGAGGAGAAAACTTTCCTTGTATCCTACAACCTTTATCCAATGAGGAGAGAGAACAGCATAAAGGGGCGGTCCTCTCTGTGTGTGCAGCCAACCAAGGGATGCGCGTGAATGTGGTGACGTAGGGACGAGGGCGGGGACTGCTAACGCCATCGGCTCACAAGAAGTTAGCCAAAACGACCGGATTGCTTACTTCTGCTTTAAACCAGGTTTGTTTTGTATCACATCTACATCTTGCTCTTACATTAATCATACATTATAATTGTAACTGAGTGGCATTGTTGTATTAATAGTTTTAACAAAGTATATACAGGTAATACCTGGTGTGATTTTGTACAAAATCCATATAAATCTCTTGTGCAAAATTTCTGCTAGGCAATACTTTTCCAAGGCATTTTTAATATCACCGCAGGTAAAAGTTTAAACTCATCTTGCTTCAGTGTGGAAGAGCAGAAAAGATTGATCTTCACATATTGGAGTTTTCTAATATCTTTGATTTTATAGCAAGAATACCAAAAGACTTAAGACATACGACTCAGTCTAAGGGACATTTGAACTAGCATTATTGTATATTACTTCTATTTTTCTCTAATCAACTTACACAGTATTTGTAAAGTCACTGCGGCTATTATTTTATACCACTATTTCTATAGGCAGTGTTGGATTTAGATGGTGGAGAAGATGAGTTGATGCCTAAGCCCACAGCAGAACGGTTTGTTCCACTGTGGGTTTGATTTATTGGTTTATTGGTAAAAACAACAACATGACAGGTTTTCATTGTTTTTCTTTCATTGGACTTGCAAAATGCTGAAAACCAAATCTGTTTTTAATGTGAAACCTAAGTCATAGTGTTTCTGAGGACTCTCTGTTGAGGTCAAAAGTTGATTATGAGCTGTTAATTGCTCCATGTCAATGTTAGGTAGAGAAAATAATAATTATCTTTCCTACTATTATCATTCCAACTCCACCCTCAATTTCCAGACCGCTATGAGGACACACTCACTCTTTCTTTCCTTCTGATGTGCAGTGTATTCAGATCATTAGCTCTCATGATGACATGCTTCAGTTAATGTATCAGTTACCTGTCACTGCCAGAGGCTTCAAAATAATCCTTTACCGCTGCACTTGTGCTAAACAACTGCTTAATGGCTAAACAAAAGCATTTCCAAACACCAATTACAATTTTTTAGGATTATTTCAAAAGTCTATTGTTATAGAAGTTACCCCGATCAAGGTTGGTGGTTGAAGGACTTCATCTGTTCTGCATTAGAGTGTTTTTCCTCAGGTTTGAAGAACCAGATGACCAGATCCTGAGCAGCATTTGGATTTTCCAGGAATCTCTCCTGGGATTATAGAAACAGATCTTCACTGATGACTCAGTCAGAATAGTGGGATATTAATTACAAATCTTTTTGTAGACGTTTCCTTGGCTCATTATATCTGCGTTGTAATTCCAGATGTTTGAAAGGAGCCATCTTCATTCATTTAAAGCTCATCCTTCTTTGGTGAGAAAACGCTTCTCATCGTCTTCTCTCTCTCATGTGTTTAAGGTCACAGTTACAGGAGTAATTGGTCTCACAATAAAACATGAGTTTAAAGATGACTTTTTAATGGAGACACTGTCATGCCTCATTTCTTTCACGGATTTCACCGTAGACGTGCGCCAAAGGAAACTTAGAGGTGGTTGTTGATTTGATGCAATTTCTGATGCTTTGGCTGTGTTGTCATCATTAACTAATAGGAAGAATCATTAAGGAGTCTCTAGTTCCCATGTGTTTGCATTAATCTTTTATCTTGTCAGATCTTGACTGCCAAATTTTCATCAGGGTTAGGGTTAGGGTGTATACGTGCTTTACAAAAAGACAGTAAAATTACATTAAGCTGGATTGACATTGACCTAAAGTTTGCAAATTTAAATAAATCAATGCAGGTGGAAAGTTAAAAAAAAAAAAAAAACCCTGGGTCACGTTCTGGGTAGCCTCTCTTCTGCTGATTAACAATTTCTCATTAATTATTTATTTTATTGGTCTTTAAGAAAAAGTGAAGAGGTGTAGGACTACTTTCAATAGCTGTCAAGCACATCAGCATCTGCCATATGAGCTGCTATAAGAATCCATATAAAATCCATCAACTCTCTGATTTATTGTCATGTTTTTATAGCCTGACCTACAACTGACCTATGAAGTAATCCACATGTAACACTGCTGCATAAGGTCACACGTCAAATGTGTGAGAATGGGGAATTTTGAATGAGGTTTCCTTGTAACATTGACTCTGTATATAGGCTAGTGTTTCCGCTGCTTCCATTGTTCTAGCTGAAGTGAGCCCTGGGCTGCACACACACATATCAAAGAGATCATCTCATGTATACAGCGATCAGTCATAACATTATGACCACCTGCGTAATATTGTGTTGGCCCTCCCTTTTGCTGCCAAATATGCAACAAACTGCAATGCACTGTGTATTCTGACACCTTTCTATCAGAACTATGAACTTCTTCAGCAGTTTGAGCAGCTTGTCTGTTGGAATGGACGACACGGGCCAGCTTTCACTCTCCATGTGTATCAATGAGCCTTGGCTGCCCATGACCCCTGTTTCACCAATTCACCACTTTTAATAGATCCTCACCACTGCAGACCAGGAACACCCAACAAGTTGCAGTTTTTGATATATTATGCCCTGATCCAGTCGTCTAGCCATCACAGTTTGGCCCTTGTCAGACTTGCTCAAATCCTTACGCTTGCCCCTTTTTTCCTGTTTCTAACACATCGACTTTGAGGAAAGAAATTTCACTTGCTGCCTAATTTCTCCAACCCACTAATAGGTGCCATGATGAAGTGTTATTCAGTGCTATTCACTTCACCTGTCAGTGGTCATAATGTTATGCCTGTATGATGTGAGCTTACTGTATTTCCAACAATGCCTGTCTTTTCCTTGAAGCCGCTGACCCTGTCATCACCATGGTAAAATGCAGTTTTCTGAACATTAAACACGTGGAATGAACTCTGTCATCACACCTTCTACTGTCTGCTCACCCCCCGACTGCTCATAAATCAGCTGCAGTCGGTGTGAAGCCTCACACGGTTTCTCCTTCTCATCTTCATGCTCGACTTTTAACTGACACCTGCCCACAGTCAAAGGATGACTTAACTCACTTATGCGCTCTTTTTCCATTAAACTTGATCTCCATCACACCAGAACGTGAGCTGGGGAAGAAGTTGGGGGGGGGGGGGGGGGGGGGGGGGGTCAGCGACAAAACCAGAATTGCTATTACTGCACAGCAGTAAAGAGGGAGAGGATGAAGGGGTGTGAAGGAATGCAGCTGTTCAAACAGCTCTTTGATTTAGTGGTCACGTCGCCCAGTGTGACTCACTCTGGCTCAAATACCGTGGAGATCTCTCAGACGTTCATCCCTCTTGTCCGGTGGTTTTCTGCTCTCTTTCAGCCTCAGTTTGTGTGTGTGTATGTATGTGTGACCATGTAAATGTTCCCAATAGCCAGACATTGCCCCTAGACCCCATGACTAGTGCTCATTTGATAAGGTAAACCCTTACACACTCTATTTATAAAGCTTATGTCCACACGAACGACCTGATAATGTACTAATCAACCCCAAAACCATAACATCTGTAAGTCTCCAACTTTCTGTCTGCTCATGATAGAAGAGATGAACCTCCGGAGAGGCTGAGGGATGAAAAAGTGGCCACAGATGGATATAGTAGTTCTAATTTCTCCGTTTTTGCTGTAGCCTTCAGCTGACAATGTCCCAGACATGCAGAAATACTCCACCACCTTGGGACCAGGTCAAATCAGGTGGAATGTGTTACTAAATGTGAAAAGAAGAAATCACAGCCCATGTAGAACTAGACCGCATGTTTTTCCAGGCTTTGATAAAACATTTGCAATTAGAGCTTCATACCTTTAGAAATCCACCAGACTTTTCAGTAAATACTGTGCTTTTTCTTACTTCTGTTCACAATCAGAGTTACTCACCGAGCACATGGAGTGGATCTTTGAGCCCTGAGAAACCTGCTGTGTTTCACCATCACCAACACCTGTAAATCAGTGGAGCAACGTGAAACCATCAAAATAGTGTAGCCTACAACAAAAGACATGGCAAGGTTGCATGTAAAAAGAAAAACATAGCTATGGCATTGCTAATAGTCAAAACCTGCACAAGGGTTATTTAAATTATTAAAGGTTGCCAGGAAAGAGTACAATGTGTTTGAACATCAAACATCACTATATTTCCTGTATACGAACAATGCAAGACGCAAGCGCTCCAGGCCTCTAGGGGGAGCGCTTTGTGAAAAAACTAAGCATGCTAACGGTTATATGCTACATTAGCCTACATTGTCCTTTAAACTTTTACAATATTGTAAAAAGAAAGAAAAGGGTACCTATTAAGTGTCATTTATCAACTTTTGTATCGCCTCATCGTACTACCAACTTACCCTCTCAATTGGTCAAAGGTCCAGTCACGGCCTGGTCTCATGGGGTGAAGTGGTAAAGGCTTCCATGGTGTAAGTGCTCCCCCTAGAAGTCTGGAGTACATTATTGTCTTCATATCATAGACTGTGCTTCATATGCAACTGAACACTTTTTCAGTTGCATTTGTTTTTGTATAATTTCTGTATTTGCCGAATATGTTTTTAACATTAACATTTAACAACTTGTTTATTCCTGAGCAAAGTGTTTTGGGCTACTGCAGCACATTTGTCCTTGTTGGACAATGTTAGTCATAGTTAACCAAATATGGTTTTCTTCAGGCTCCAGAGTATTTGAGACCATAAGAGATTGAAGAATAATAATAAGATGACTGCAAAGGAATGAGTTTCTATTGTTTCATAGAAGTTTATGCATGTTAGCCAGTAGCCTCAACACTACTTGGCTGATTACTATTATGTGGGATGCCCTGGTGTACAGTTGTTCAAAATTATGGAAACATTTCCAGTGTGGTCAAAAGTGAGGAAATTGGAAAATATCTTTGAAATGCCTTCATGCTGTTAGGCTACTTTAACCATTCAGATCAACCATTTCCAGCTTTTTCTGTGTCAATTGTTTGCCCTTCATGAATTTGTTCATAAGTTACTCACAGATTCAAATAAAATTGTAACGATTTAAATTATCTTTTTAACACAACTCTTTTAAATGAATCTAGACAAACAGAATAAGACAACCTGTCCACCTGTTGGCTAAAGGTTAATGTCTTACGCATCCAACCTTGGCACGTATGAGGCATTGAAATTGAAATCAAAGTCTAAGAAGAAAAAAACAAGCTGTTTATAATTGAGACATGGTTTCTGTCTTTATACAGAACTGCAAAAGGTTGAACAATCAAGCAAAATCACAAGTCCAGAAATTGTGGAAAAAGAAAAATGCACTCCAGAAAAAAATGATCATTTTTAGGTCACTGGTTTTGACTGAGAACACATCAGAGGGAGTTTAACATGGCGGCGAGCCTGTGTGAGCTGCCAAACGTCAGGTTTCATGTTGGAGAAAAAAAACAGATCTGTTCTTCCTGAGAATTCTGTAACCTGTCAGTCAACGGAAAGACTGAAAAAGGCATTTTAACAGCATAACAAGCCTGAAAGGAGGCCAGAAATATGACAGGGGTAAATAAGTCTTGTTTGGCCTGTGTGGTCGAGCCCATTTAAAAACCACTGGCCTCTTGTACACAGCGACTGTCAGTCAAAGTGCTCCCCCTCCTCCATCTCTGCTCATAGGGGTCAGCACAATCTAAAGAGCCACTCTGCCCCCGCCAACTCCCTACTCTGTGACTGTGTCAACAGGCTGAGCGTAGGGTTTCTGTTTCCCCCTGTGCACTTCTCACCTGTGTCTCATTGAAGTCCGGCCAAAAATGATAATGTAAAAGTGGAGAGGAAAGTGCTCTGTGTGTGTGTTTTTTTTTTCCCTGTGCATGATGTGCACGTAGAAATTGCAGGTCAGGTATCCGCAATTCAAACGCACTCCACCTGATCTGTGCGTGTCTTGATTGTGCGTGCACATGTATGAGTGTGTGTGCATCAATGAAAGCCTTGTGTTATCAGGCCTCTGCCGCCGCCACCACCATTACCCCCTCCCCACCAGTGTGATTGAAATGTAAATTGAAAGTGTCATAAAGCCCATATTGTCAGCCAAACGCACAGTTATGAAGAAATAATAACAGGCTCTTTCATTAGGGAAATGACAGCTCTTGTTTGCTCTGATTTTCTTCCCGGTGGAATGTTTCTGTAATTACTTCAATATTGAGAAACAGAGTTGAAAAAAAAAAGAAAACATCTGGGATCAATGACAACATTTTTGTTGGATATTAAAAACAATGTTCTTCCTCTGACAGCATTTACTGGTAAGAAAAATAATGTTCTGTAAAACCGGTGTACAATTTTTCCACCTCCAATTTTCCCCACATAGCGGACATAGCATTACAGGTGTCAGACTCGTCTTATTTTTATAAAGGTGGATTCTGAGAGACCGTGGAACAGAAAGACCATTCACTCCACATCCAAGTCATACACAGAGAAATTCTCATAAATTACGATGCTGTAAAAGTCTTACAATGCATCCACAGTATGGGCCATATTTCCATATAATTAATCTATTTCTATTTCTGTTCTTATATTTGAAGGAATGTCTGACTGTAATGGAGTAATAGTGAATCAGACACTGTGTGGCCATGTTTCAAACAACAGTACAAGAACCGGGGGCTTTTGTCTGGACCACAGGAGTGGAGTCGTGTCAGTGCTGCTGCTTGTCCACCCTGTTCATAATGTTCATGAATCACTGTCTGACTGTGGGCTTACTTTATTTTCTTAGTGACTTTTTCTGACCAATTTTCACTACTGATTCTTTGTAGCTCCAGCTTGATCTACATAGGGGAACAGGATGGATCAGTGGAAATTTTTTCTTTCATGACTGTAAGGACCCAAAGTTCGGGAGATGTTGCTTGAAATTAGGTCTATATAATCTATTAAACAAGAACAAACACATGGAGACGTTTGTCATGTTTGGTTACTGTGGAAAAAAGAAGTCCACACAGAGTCATTAACAAAACCATGGTTGGAAGTTTTAATCATTTTACTTTTTTATTAACTTATAACTTAATGCTTTATTTTATATGACATATATCTTACTGTCTCTGCCTTCCAGACTCATACCCTGCAGACCTACAGAATCATCATGTACTGTATAAAAGCAGTCTGGTTTTATTTTAGGGGTTCTATAGATGCTATTTCATTTTTTTAAGCACAGGCACAAAACTGGTGTATTGCTTTTTGACCAATGTTTTATTGCAAAGCACCCTGAGCTGCATTGTTTGCATGAAAGGTGCTATAGGCCTATTGTATGAGATCGTGTGTAATCGTATGTTCTGTGTTACTTGTGGCTGCAGCATGGGCGAATGGCCCAGAACAAATTTCTCACATTGTGGGACAATAAAGTTAATCTTAATCTTGATTCATCTTAATCTTATAAATGCTGTTTATTCACTAATTCATGCATTTTTTATTTTGTTCTCCATAATGGCATACTGGAAAAGGTGTAACTATCATGTACTTTTAGATGCTGAAAATTGCAAACAGCAGCATAGTCAATCAAAATGAAGCTGGATCAATGGCAGTTTTCTGTCCTTGTGTTTTTGGTGGCTAATGGAGGTCAAATAAACCATCAGCATAAATATCGCATATGATTTGATCCAGGTGTGATTTCAACAGTGGACTGAAACCATCACTCCCCCCACCCTCTTCCTTTCACTCAGGCCCCTCATGATGGAAGTGAGTAAGTAACCAGAGAGGTTTTTATTGACTCTGGACCTGTGCCGTGACATGTCAGGAGGAAGCACCCAGAGGCTGAGGTTAGAGAGAGAAGAGAGAGAGGAGCTCTTAGGAATGAAGAATGGGACACTGATACAGGGAAGTTCCTGTGTCCGCAGCCTCCAGGGCCAACGCAGGCTTTATTTCCCAGGCTGAGCATCCTGTGTTTGTATGAGTGCTGACTCGGTTCATAAGAGGCGCTGATACTGAAATTGTGGATTTGTCATGATAGTGATGTGTAGTGAAGACAAGAGGAGGGTGGTAAGGTGTTATTTTGCATGAATACTGTATCACTTCAACATCAGGCCCTATAAGTAAATCACATATACAGTATCTTTGTTTGCAGGACATTATCAGGACTCAAAACTCAACAGGAATCACCATCCTATTTTCTGACTATTATTTATCATTATTAACTATTCCTTCTACTCCTGAGTTACTGGACGTTTGCCTTTACCCTTGGGGATGAATGAAGTACCAGTCTATCCATCTGGGGACTGTCATCTCTCTGCTGGAAGGATTTTAATGAACAACTAAGTGCACAAATCCGTTAGAGAGCTGTTGTTTTTGTTCCTTGAGGGGACTTTTATTTATCCCTCCAAGGTTGTCCTCTTCTGCTAATGTGCCATGGGATTTATTTATTTAAGCTATACCTGCTGCTACCTGTTCATTAGCACTATGAACATGTATTTCTTTCAGTGGGGTGTTTTGTGTTGTGGATTGTATATTTTATGTATGTATTTGTGTAAATATTTTTTTTATTGATTAGTCTTTGGGAGAGGCCACAGATTAAAAGTGGGCAATATTTACTTGCGAATGTAACTTTAGGTTTTTGATGTCACATTTTTAATTGATAAGACGTAGGTCGTTTGCCAAGTGTCCTCCCTACGCATCCACTACAGTTACAGAGACTTTGTCAGTGTCGTTCATGGTGTGTCCGGTCTCCCGTGGAACAATGCCTGTTTTTATTTGGCATTTTTTGGTGTCCACTAGCTCCCGAGGGAAATAACAGGGGCATTAGTTGTTAATGAGTGACCTCTTCCACACTGTCATTTGATATCATTATCAAAATATCAGTTACAGTGCATGGCTTTTACTAAATCAATTAACTTTTGTGGTGCTAATAATGGATTAACGCCCTCAGACAGTATGATTTGAGGTTCTGAGTTAATGTATGCCCATAATCGCCTTTTAGTTTGTGTGTGTATGTTTGTGTCAATCTGAAAATCCTATGAAACCAAACACAGAAATCTAAGCGGTGATTGTAGAAATTGGCAAACAGACAAGCTGCCTGTTTTATACAAGCTTTATTTACAATGTCATTTCCAAGTTTTGCAGTGTAGGAAGCACATCAATAGGTCCTCATCGGACAGATGCTATATGAAATCCATCTATCTAGACATGAGTTTTATTTTCTCATCCTCAAATGGCCAGACACTTCCTCTACCACTGTCACATTAAGTATGTACATAGAGTGTTTGTACAAGATCAATATAAAACTTGGCAAATGGAAGGTTATTTGCTACTTCAATATGTAAAGAAAAGTTTTCCAATGAGTAAAAAAATACAGCAAACACTGCACACATCGAGATAAGATTCTGACCTGTTAACCGCCTTGTGTTGTTTGTGTCGTCTCACAGATACTCTTTCAACTGGCCCACAGCGCAGTTAGCAGTCAAGTAACACTAGGAAATACTGGGTACTCATTTTAGCTTAGGGGTGTCAGTAATCCACAACCATTTGGAAACTGCAATACTCATTTAGTATTTTGTTCTCAAATATAAATAAGGGAGGATTTTTGAGTTATTTAATACTATATCATGGTGTCAATCTTTGCTTCTCCACTGAGAAGAACTTGGCATTAATAACATGTGAAAATGGCCCAAACTCGCTGATATTACTGCAACTCCCTTGCGATAATCCCCCCCAAATTCTGTCATCATTTGCATCAAGGTAATAATACTAATATACACAAACACATAAAAGCAACATAATTCAGTGGCTGACTTCTTGAGGTTGGACAACAAAGGGGGATAACACAGTCTGATTACTTTTCAGGGAGATATTAAATAAGAAGAAAAAAAAAAGCCCCGCCCCACCAACTCCCAAATCCCTGACACAAAACCATAAAGTGGATGTGTTCCATTATATACAGATTTCTTACCAAACCAATGTCTTGTGGGGATGGACGGTTAAAAAAAAAAAAGTTGTGTGTAATATAACTTACAGTTAAAACTGTTGATGTTAATGGAAAGTGATTAAAAACAACAAAGAGAAAGTCGAGAATTAGACAGAAGATGTCACCTCTTCCCTTTACAAATGAATTTAGACTGAAAATGTTCAACTTCGTTACTTGTTTCTGAAACAAATTAAGTTGAAATATGGGGTGTGATTTGCCCTTATTTGATCACGATACTTAACCAAAAATCCATGTTAATGTGTAGTGTACTTAATGAAGTCACACGTGCATCCACGACAGCTAATGAACCCCTCTCTACGTCTTTGTTGCTGTCACTTTAAACACTGGAAAATATAATCGTTTACAGGGTCCTTAAATTCATAAACTATTCACTGAATAAAAATGCTAAATGTGCTTTTATTGTTGATGATGAGAAAACATTCATTTACAAATATACGTTTTTCAGGACACTGATTTCCTAGGAAACTTGTGGTCCTGAAAAGACTGGAGGTAAATATGACCTTACGGTGTTTTCTCCTGTTGACACTGATCTGAGCCGGAGCTGTTCATATAAGTCTGTCGTCTCGTTTTCATTAGATGGAGACAAGCACCGCACTATCACAAGCCTTCTCCTCATTCTGTTGCATAAGACAAGTATTTAACAGTATTTTGATGCCATATGGAAACTTCACCTCCATTGTAACAGTATAAGTGGTGATATAATACTAACATTAAAAAAAGAAAGAAAGAAATGTAACATCAACGCTGTACAAGCAGCAAAAGAATAAATAAGCCATTGAGATAAAAATGCACGGCATGAATTAATTCAAGGTTACATAGTATAACAGTTATGAGTAAAATAGGTTAAAACAGAGAAGAAAAAGCCCTCATTAAGCCTACTTCATCTAAACAACAAAAGTCAAGGTATTGATCATGTGGACGAGATTTAAGATCATCTCAGACTTTTTTTTTTTTTTTAAAGAAAAGAAAACAATACAGCTGGTCTTTAAAGGCAACATGCCTGTAGTCCCAAGAAGACCAGAGCGTCTTTTTTTGTGTCATATTTTAAACAAAGGCACTAAAGTGGAGCATTCAACCATCTCTCCCATTTATACAAATGTATGCATTTATGCCTATAATATGCATATATCCACAGGTCCAGGTGTTCATTTGGAGTCTTTTTTTTTCTTAACATAAGCTCTGGAAGTGAAATTTAAACAAGACAGTTATTTAAAAAAAAAAAAAAAAAAAAAGTACATTATCACTTACATCAACACCAAATTGAGTTTCACTAGTGGTGAAGCTAGAATTTGCGGCTGATTGTAACTTGTGTCTTGCTTTGTGGTTAACCCTGCATGTTCGAGCAGTCGACTTCTTCCATTAACAATTAATGCCAAAACTTTTCTTTTGAAATTGCGATTGTTTTCCCTTTCCATCTTTGAACTGATTAACCCTTTCAGTCCGACTAAATGAATGTGCCATACATTAGCTTACATGAGCTAACGTATGAGTTTCATATTCATCTTTTTAGTATTCTGATGTTTCGATAAAATTATCATTCATTCTTAAGCTATAGTCTATAACTCATGTAACAACATGCACTTATATTTGCTACTAGACAAACAACAGAGACAACAAAGTGGTCAGCTACAGTATAGCCAACATCAGAAACACTACATATTGTGTATAAATGTGCATTTTATCAAGAAATAGATGCTACACTGACATTAAATAACAGCTAAAGAAAACCTGCGAGTAAGCTTAATGGGGGCTTTTATCCTTTATAAAAGCATGTCTGTAACATTGTTATTCATTTAAAAACACTTAAGTCGCTGTCCTATGCTCCTACTACAACCCGTCCAAAAGCCTACAGAGCAACACAGTAATGCCCCGTAAACTCTCCTTTACTCCACAACTCATTGTTCTCTCTATTACTTGAGGTAAAAGCACTTCTAAGACACCATAAAGCAACACACTGAGGAGATACACACTCAGAAGTTAAAAGGGGAGCTTGGCTCGCTTCTTTTTTGTTCTGCAGACTAATTTGCAGGCTAGACCTCTCCAATATTTCTTTCTCACTGCTGTCGACTGTCCTCCAACCACGGAAAAAGAAAACGGATATGTGGAAATATGTCATTGAGGTATCCAGAAGCAGCCAGCCAATGTCAAGTTGCACACGAGCACTAGAGAGAAAAGACCCTACACTGCGATATACCGCCCTCATTCTAGGTGTTGATTACATACTGTCAGTTGAATAGTAGCAGACTTGATGCAGTGTGGAAGCACAAGCAGGCATGTCCATGAAGAGTAAGTAAAGGGGGTAGAAAGGAGAAGATGGAGAGGATAACGAAGAGCAGGAGAACAAGAGGAGTAAGGAGCTGGAAGGGTGGAAAGGAGTTTAATCAGGGGGAAGGAGGGTGAGGGCTTTCTGTTTTCTGACCGCTTCACTCCTCAGGCTTGTCTGGAGGTTACAATGCATGACACTGCAGAGGGTTATTAGTGCTCATGCTGCAGCCGGGTGGCGCTGGTTATTCGCAGGCTCGCGTCAATGCAAAGTCATGCAAACAGTAGGCAGGCAGGTAGATCATGCATCGAGCGCCTCAGCCTAGCTCAGCCACACCAGACCCTGGCCAGTTTCATTGGTGTGCCAGTCATGCAGTGACATTGCTGTTGGAGGGGGAGAGAGAGACAGAGAGATAATGGTCAGATGACAGGGGCCTGTTCTCATCAGGACCCTGATCTAAACAGATACACAGCAAATTAACGGGGGCGGGTTAATGTCAATGCTTCTACAGGTCCGTCGTGTTAACGAGAGATCAGTGACGATGTCGCCTTGCCAAAGACAATGTGAAGAGAATGCAAACAAAAGACAGGTTAAAGAAAGGATGGGAAGAGCTGCAACAAACACCTAGTCATGATTCCTACTTAAAGTGGCATGTGTAATACTGAACTCTGTGGTGCTTAATGAAACACCTTCTCTACTATGACAGCATAGTAAAAATAAGATGAAAAGGAAGTCTGCTTCAGTGTGCTCTGTGCTGCATTGACTCGTGCTCCTTTTGGTTTACTTCCTGGTATTAAGGTAAATCTACAGACTAAATGCTGTTTCAACCAGACAGCTCAGGAACTGCTGCAGATTTCCCTTCAATGCATTTCTTCCTATGTGTGGGTGATGCCTGCGGTGTTGTGAGGATAATATTGAACAAATAGTGTTGGAACATACATTTAAATTTAACATTATGGCACAAAAGGGGTTGCCAGAGACAACCTCGTATTTGCTGGTAAAGCTAAAACCATGCGAACCGGTGCATGTCTTGCTTTGTTCGACAATGGCTCCTTAAGAAACATAAAGATAAAACAGTATAGACTGTAATGTAGCACACTGATCTACCCTGCTGTGGATTGAACCTTTTGAAACAACTCTACTTCTCTCTTTTCCTTTGGGAGAAAAATGACCTTTCACAATTATTGCTGCACTCTAACTAGCCGACTGTTTTTTTTTTTTTTTTTCAAAACCATGTAGTCCCATTAGAAATCACTCAGACCGTTTAGCAAGCAAATGGAACATTTACATGTGATGACTATACATCCTCCTATGCCTCGATGAATTCTTGCTCTACAACACAATGATAAGGCAAAGGAGCAGCCATCTGAAAACATCTTCAATTGAATCAAACGAGCAAAACATCGACACAAAAGATTGCTGTTAATATTCTTAAAGCTACATCAGAGGAGTTAAAAACAGAATTCAAAGGACAGAAAATCTGATCTGTCAACTCAAGTCAAAAAAACAAAAAAAGAAAAGACGAAACTCAAATGTTATCACAGGTAGAGATGTGCATAAATACTGCATGAACAGGTAGAGTGGATACTCTACACAAAAATGACAGTAACTTGTTAAGAAGATGCAAGCCTTCTCAGCCTTGGGGTTCAGATTACCTGCCTGGCAAAAGTTTGCCTCAGAGTACAGGTTGAGGAAGGTCAGTGGTAGAAAGGGAGGAAGAGAGGCGTTTTGGAGTGATTAGTCAGACCCTATTAAATATACTGAGGGGTGAAATAGGTAGAAGTCTGTCATCACAGGGGTCAGGGGAAAATGTGCTTAGTCAGGAAAAAAAGTGGTGCAAGATTTGGGCAGCCTTGCCTGGCATCTCTACCTCATGGATCTGATCAAGAAGAAAAAAAAAGATAATCAATAGGCAGAATGCAGGAAAACAAGAACTTCCATTAGAAATGAATGGAAAATAGTGCGCCTCAAAAAAGGCACATCTACTGTATGCAAGTTCAGCGGATCTGTAAGGTAGTTTGTCGCAGTATTTTTTTCTGCCCTGCCTTTCTGCCCCATCTACCTTGCGGTAGCTGGCTGGACGTGGCCTGGGTAGGAGCGGCGCGTGCTGGTGGCTTGTCTTTGCCGGGCCAGGAAGGACTGACCGGAGCCGGTGTTGGCGAGCCGATCTTCAGCCGCCTTCTTCTGCAGAGACATACCCTGGGACAAGATACACAGGAAGCGCTGTTAATGGCCATAATGGTTGCTTTTAGTATAGAAACAGTAAGAAGATGGAGATTAAATAACCCCGGAATGAGCCAGATCTTAAGCATGAGCACTAAACTGCTCCGACACTGAGTAAGAAAGTCACCAGATAATTAGCTATAATCAGCTCATTTACCTTGATGCATGAGGGAGAGAATTGGCTCAAACACAATATTAGTGCCAATTTAACACCAGCAATTGATCAAATATGTGACAGAGCAAACAGAGCTCGTCAAGCTTATACAACAGTCTCTGCTGCCCTCTAGTGGTTAAACTGCCTGGTGACTTCTGACATGGTATTTTATTCTATATTATTAAATATCTCCAGCAATAAAATAAAACATATTGTATAAAACAATAGTGTTAAATCTTCAGTCTGTCTTTGACATTTTCTGCACATTGGTTTTATTTAATGTATTTTCTTCAGTGCTTGGTGATTTGTGTATCATTACTTTTAGTGCCAGCTGTGTGTGTGTTACATTTACAAAGGACATTAGTCAATACTGGTGACATGTGACCGGTTTAACAGTTTCAGTGGACAGTGTCCTTCTTACCATGTTGTACCAGGCCGACACAATCAGCTTCTCCTCGTAATCTCTCTGGCTCTTTGTCTTGTCCATCTCTTTCTGTTTGGAGGGAAAATTAAGATTTTTTTTAAAAATGAAGAAATGCAAGATTTTTTTAAGCTGCACACACACTTGTCAAGATACCTCCATGGTAATGTGCTTTTATGCACATTACCACTTTTTTTCTCCTCTCCAGAGCTCAGATGTCCAGTCACCATCCATCTGTGATGTCTCTTCATCCACGTCTTCTCTCAAATAGTTCTGATCTTAGCAACTTCTGAATGGGAGGATCAGTCACTTTGGTCTTGTTTTGTTTATAACGCCTAGTTTACTTCTTTTAGTGTTCATTTTACTTCTGTGGTTTCTTTCTGATATGCTTATGTAGAGGAGTTAATGAATCTACTTGCCGTTGCATTACCATTTTATTTTTGTTTGAATTGTTTGTAATGCATTGTTATTAACTTCCCACAGGGTTTGGTTTCTTGTGTGTAACATGAGTGCCCTCTACTGGGCCTCTGCAACTATAGCAGCCTGCTGCAAAGTCCTCCTGCAAGTTCTCATTTGCCACTACAAAACTGTCTGAGAGAAACCTCATATGAATTTGTTGATATCAGAATAAATAACTGGTTGATTCCATAAACAGCGACAATTGTGTCTGAGTCATCCCACCCCAGAAGACAAAGTACATGACTGCTACGATACCAAACAATCACTGAAATCATTTTGAGTGAACTTGTTGACCCGACTCGTTTCTCTACCATCTTAGTCCTCCAAAGCTTCACTGTTTACCTCCAGTGAGTGCAGCATCCTCTCCTTCTCCTGCAGCTGGTTCTTCAAGGCCTGGACCTCTGGGCCTGAACCCTGGTTCTGCTTGGGGTCCAGGGTCCGGATCACCTGGAGAGGACACATTCAGGCACATCACGATCACAGAGTTTTCTTGTTTACCCACATCTCAGGAAAGTATCGCTGTAATAAAGATCACTGTTGATCCTATAGCAATAAAAAAAAAATGTACTCACACTCTTGGCCTTTTCTAGGTATTTCTTGTATCTCTCCTCCATCTGTTTCATGTCCTCATCTTTCTTTTTCAAGGCCTCTTCGAGTTCATCCACTCGTTGGGCTACGAGGGAACAAATTAAAGATTTAGTGTGATCGTCCTTTCTTTTGCTCTTTTTCATGCTGTTCACTTTTGATACTTTTTTTTTTATATCCGCACAGTGACAACACACATAAAATAATCTAAAATTTAAAAATGAAAAGAATGAATAGCACAGGTCAAGAGATTCTATGAGCACTTCTTCACACACGCCAAATCTAATGAGGCTCCAGACTCACAGCTGGCATTGTACTTGGGCTCCATTTCATCGATGAAGGTGTTTTTCTTCAATAACTCGTTGTTCAACTCTCGTACTTTCTCCCTGATGGAAAGAACAAAGCAGAAAATGTTTTTCATTCTAATGTTGTCTAATATTTCACAGAAAATCCTAAATTACATAACAAAGACGCTCTTTAAATAAGGTTGTTTTTTTATGTAAAATTGCTTTGGGTTTGTAAAACAATCACTTACATGTGCTCCTCATATTTCTTCTTTAGAATGGATGACTAAAAAAGAAGATGGAAATTACATTACAGATGTGTCAAATCTCCAAAAAAGAAGGAAATATTTAAACAGCCACTCTGATGGATAAATGCAGGAACTACAACACATGTCAGGGCTTTAATTTTTATACCTTCAGCCACATTTTGTGAGTGGTGACAGGGTTAGGGTTAGTCCTGATAGGATAAGTGATGATAAGTTCTGCAGTTACGTTGCATCCAACTCAAAATCTATAGGGTCAGGCTCTTGGGACAAATACTACTGCATCATTCAAACATAGCCTTTACTTATGAAATACATTTTCATAGTTTAGACAGGTTTGTCAAACCTAGAGTGACTATGATTTTAAATAATTCTGAGAATTTTCCATGATATCCAACAGAGGTAAGTGCAGAGTCAATAACAGTTGGAAAATATTATCATGACAATATTGTACTACATCAAAGATGAGAAAGAGGAAATCAATTGGGGAGTGAAGTCAACACCAAATCACTACTGTGCGACTGACAACGTGATTTTTTAGGGTGGATAATTACGAATAAGTTGTGTGATCTAAATTATGTGTTTTTATTTTTGTTTTCTTGGTCCTGTGTCGATGGGCTGTACCACTCTCCACGTGGTATCTAAAATGTTGTGAAGCAAGATCAAGAGACAGTTAAAATCTGTAGAGTGCTAGAAAGAAGATGCATGCTCAGATTGGCTCTAAACTAGAAGGCAACAGTGTCATAGGAGAAGGAAAGGTGGGTTTCTACAAGGGGGGGGTGTACTACATCTAGCATCTGAGGAAAGAAGCCTCAATTTCTAACAGGAGATTATATTATACCTAGAGAATGTTAACACGTAGCTAGAGAAAAGGTGACCCTTACATGTAGCAACTCAGTGCAACAAATGCATTAAAGGCAATAAAATGTTTAAAACATGGTTCAAATCCAATGAATGGTGATGCAATTTTGGTCATTAAGGCTAGAGATGTAATTATCCTTTAATGTGGGACTATGCAGTTTGTATAATGTGCAAATTCATTACATTCTGAGTTGTGACACATTTGGTTCAAGAAGTCAAGATACTCTAAGTGGTGAAAGAGCAGAGTGTAAAAGAGGGCATTGTCAGGAATCACAAAGATATACTTACTATCGCCTGACGATGGGAGCATCATTTGAAAAAAAAAAAAAAAAAAAAAAGATGTGCAAGTATTTAACTGAATGGCAAGAATCACATACCTGCCATAGGTGGATGGTTTTAGATTAATACAATGATCTCTCTCTCCCATCCCATTATGTCTTAACCTAAACATAATTAAAAGTGGTCTTCCTTGCCCTCTGCTTATTGTGTTCTCTTATTCTTGAGCACAAGACAGATCATCAAAGCAAGATTGATAAGGCTGATTGGATGTCAAAGTCTACACAGGCCGGCAGGAGCGGAACTGGAAACCCACACAAAGGCTTTTGATTACGGTATGTATAATCATTTAGTAAAGGCACATATCGGTTGTGATGAACATGCATGCACGCTCTCTCTCACACATAAACCTTGCTGGGAGATGCTCCAAACCTCCTCTTCCTACATACCAGTAGTCATCTACTAGAAACTGGTTTGAGGGGACACAAGGAACACAGGAGAAGGCAATGGAAATAGTCCTACTTTATGTTTAAAGTTAAATATCTTAATATGACCACAAATTAAGTTATATCGCTCATTTTCAATTGATATATATGGATTTTATTCTTTGATGAAAATCTGTTTGTATTTTTTGTGATGGTCTGATGTCATCAGGGCTCTTAACCCAGCCAAATGTCTTAAACACTCACAGCTTGTAGCCATGGCAGGAAAACTTATCATTCTGTTAATGCTTCAACATGGAAATGATGTCAACGCACACACACACAAAAACAAATAAAACACCATGAATGTATGAGGTTAGAAATGGTTAATGTTAAGAGAAGTTAGTAAGGTCCAAAAGAAATTTGATTTTAACTGTTTTCTACACATTGGCTGGAGAGATTTTTATAATCGTGTGAAAAACTAATTTTGCTTCTTCACTTTTAAAAGTTGCCCTTTTTAGATAAAATATACAAAACACCTTGAACCACCCTCAGGAAGAGCAGTGCACTGCAGTTTTGTTGATGATCTTCATACAGCAGGCATGGTATGATGAGAATTTGACTTCCTGTGGTTTTTGCCAACATTTGAGACGCTATCACAGTTACACACACACATAGTTCATTACTTACATCATCTGCTTTGGAGTCTTGTTCCTGTAGATTCTTCTGTAGCTCCTCTACCTGACCCTGCTCCTCCATCAGGCGCTGATTGATTAACCTTGATTAAGTCAACAACAACAAAAAAAGACCAGTCAGACAACATAGTTTTAACAGAGGAATTAACAAACTGCAAACTGTGCTGCAGCAGATAAACAAACTATGCAGGTCACTGACTGAAGGGACAAGGGAAATCTTTGTGTGGAGGTAAATCGGAGATTGATTCCAGGGAAACACAAATTGTGTACAGTTAAAATATCACTCTCAAACATGAACAAACCAAGACATTTTAACATTTTGCTTCAATACTGAGCACAAATGTAGTAGTGTTTCTCCTTGACCCACGCTATTACTAATTCAGCCCCTTTGCTTTTGCTGTTATTGCCACTAATCTGCATGTTTCTGACCTGTTCTCTGTCTCCAGCTCATTTTTTCTTCTGTTGGCGTCCTCCAGTAGACTCTGCAACAGCGCAATCTTCTCATTGTCTGATCCCTCCTGAGCCAGCTTCAGCATCTTGTTCTCATGCTGGAGACGGATCAGATGTTCTCTGTGGAAACAGATCACAGAGTTAATTCCTTTCAAATAACACTGATAACTGACCACATCTCATTGAAACAAATTATATAGATTGCTATAATTTGCAACTCCTACAGAATATCCACCTCGATATATTTTTCTTCCTTTCTATTATAATTGATAACTGACCTTCCGAAGCTGTGTTGTAATCTTCCACCTGTCTTATCAAAACATATGTAGCACGAAGTCAGCTCACTCTACTTGTGCGTAACAGTGTCGTTTTGCACCTGCCTATGTGGACGCATGTTACTATGTCTATGAGTCCTTAAAATAACAATGAAATACTGTGCCACAAGTTTTTACATTACTACATCTTACTTTAAGACCAATATGCCCATGGGTGCTCAGAGGGTTGCAATCATATTCTCTATTTACATAAAATGCGACACGGAAAAATTACATTGTTACACTTTTCCGGGTGTAAGATAGGCCTCACAGTGCATGTGTGTGTGTGTGTGTGTTAAAGCCAATACAGGAATGAGATGGTAATTTGTGTTAGCACTTGGTAAACTTAATTAATTCTATAAACATGTATTATGCAAAAACAATCATGCAACAGCTCCTGTAACATCTGCAACAACAACACTACTGCAACATGCTGTAATACTGTGTCAATCTGACTGATACTGCCATCGAGGAGTCGCTGATGATGCTGTAACTTTGACTCGTCTCCCTGGTGATAAAGCTATTTCAGTTCTTCTATCCAGTTTGTATTCCTGCATGCTCCTCGGTTCAGTCTCCTCTCTGCAGTCTGCAGGGTCTGTGTCTTAACAACAACATCACGACTGCCAGAATCAAGAAGTTAATATTCACAGTTGCAGCTGGTGGTTAAATGACTAAAAGGTGTTTAGAACTCATAGTTTCCCCTGAACGGTCTTGTTGTCTTTTGTACAGCATTTTAGTTACATGTCGTGGGAACAGTTTGTGCATCCACTTTCATTTCCACTATTTATTTTTCTTTTCTTCTCATGAAATAAAATGAAAAATGACGAACATAACAGACCAATGTGCACTGTAAAAAGGGCAATAAATAGGGACTGAGTCTTTGTATTCAGGTAAACACTAAAACAGCAGGTAGAAAGACAGTTGTTACAGAGTTTGATAGAACAGGAGGCATCTGATACTCAGGTAGCTCAGCAATCAATTTTGGATACAAGGTTTATCTTGGTGATCTGGCTTGTTCAGATTTTCCAAATAGCTTGGTATTTTCAGATAACCCCACTTGCTTCAGTACATCTACTACATCAGACTGGATCTTCTTGTTGATAGCACTGAGCAC
The DNA here is from genome assembly GCF_905171665.1 of Trachurus trachurus. Lineage (NCBI taxonomy): Eukaryota > Metazoa > Chordata > Actinopteri > Carangiformes > Carangidae > Trachurus > Trachurus trachurus. The sequence goes on along the minus strand of NC_139908.1, from coordinate 17,770,137 downwards.
AGCCTGTTACTTTAGTCCTGTGTTTTTTTTAGGGTGTGGCTGCTGACTTTTTTCCAACTGGAGAACTGGCTGAATGTTTCAAGACACACTCACAGCTGTTGGCTAGGGAAGGTTTGGGTCAAGGAGGGCAAATGAGAGTTGAGAAAAGGTTCCAGTGCACTTATTTGGTAAAAAAAAAAAAAAGAAGAAAAAAAGACATCAATGCTATTTCTGCTGGAGGGATTCTGATGTCTACTCTACAGTAGGCTGAGAGAAAAACAGCTGTTTTCCTGGCTGTGTTTTGTTAAGAGAAATACTGACAAGGCAAAAATCAACTCCAGATGCTGCTCATAAAAGAAGCAGGTTGAATTAGACACAGCCTACTTTGCTTTTCACACACTATTGGAGCCTGGACTAACAACCAACAGACATAAATGAACATGAATCACCAAAGCACCCAGTTGGCAAGTCCGTTTCTCACACAACTGTTCTTCTCTTTAGACACCTCCCCTGAAACACTTCAATTGCAACATCTTACTTTGATCTTCAAACACTTGCAGGATATGACATCACATTAGGACACAAAACCTTTTCATTACCTCCAAAGGCTAATGAATAGCCTGGACTGGTTTTCATAAGCTGCTTTTGGGAGATTAGGATTTCAATGTAAATCCACATTTTTCTAGGTTCACGAGCGCCGAGCGAAAATTCAGGCAGTTTTCTTTTTTTTTGCTACCAGCAGAAAACCCAGCCCTCTTGGAGAGCAACAGCCAGGCTGATGCAACTCACACACAACTATTACATAACTCACTACAGAGACAGCTCTTTTTAGGACACACTCGTGTACCTCAAAAAAAGAGCAGCGAGAGCAGGAGGAAGCTAGAGACCATCTGGTTACAGCGCCACAGACTACCGTACACACATGCGGAAGCGCACACACACAGACAAGCAACATCAAGCGAAGATCCCACCCTCAACCTCTGTCACTGTAGCACCTCTCTAAACTTATCCTTCATCTGGACTGATGCGTTTTTAACATGCAACTTGCGGCACTGGGTCGGAAAATTTTTGAACCAGGTCTTTTGAGGTACATTTTCTTTCACATCACATCAGACATAAATTCTAAAATGCATAAGACAGATATACGTAAGTGAGAATCTTCTTTCATAAACCTTTTCATACTGTGCTGATATTTCTTACTCTAAAACTCATGATGTTGACATTTACCTCGCTGACCTACTAAATATAAAAAGACTCAATAATGAGCCTATTCCATCACTACATTCTCCTTTTCCTTAATCATTTAAGTTGTGTTCAAAATGTCATACCGAATCTCGGGGGTGGTGATCTCAGCAGCCAGCGAATCAGTGCCATCGTTGCTGACTAATGGGAACAGACCTGGGTGAACAGATAGTGTTGTTATGACAGAGTAAATCCAACTTATTTAGGCTTGACCAAATGGAAGTTTGGCCACTTAGATTAAGCCACTTTGAAATGTCTTTACTTGATGTGAGCTGTCCTTCTTGAGCCTGGACACAATGCAGCTCCTCGATTGTCTCTTTCAGCGAATCTCTTTCTGTCCGCATGCGCTACAGAGGGACACAGAGAGACAAGTGTGTGAATAAGCAACACTGAACATAACAGAGAGATTGTGAAGGATCTTGAATGAAAGTTCTCAATACTCAGATGCCATCAGAATCTGTGAATATGTCAACCACAACTCTAGTAGCTACATGACTGCAGCATTGGGCACAATGATCTAGTTTTAACATATCCGATACTATCAATAAAATAGGTCTGATGGTATGTATTGTGGAATGTTTCTATGGAGAATGTACATATAGCATATTACCAGCTCATTAAACTTAGGTTAATGACATAAGTTGAACATACATCTTTCTCTTTTTGTAGAGAGTCCACTTTTTCTTTGACACGTTTGTACTCGAACTCCATCTTGTCAGCTTTTTTGGACTCTTCTGAAAGTCTGTTCTGAAGTTCAACCACCTGAATAAAGAGGCAACAGTTCAAGTAAAGACATCATCAACTTACAGTTCACGTGTGAGTTTCATAACAGATGAATTAAAGAACTGAGTTACACAGTCCAACCAGGAGATGTGTAGAAGTCAACGTGTCCGTTGGTTGGGTACCTGTCTCTTGTATGTCTCCAGTTGGCCCTTGGCAGCATTTGCCTTTCGTAGATCTTCTTCCAAACCGACGTTGGTCTGCATTAACACTGTGTTCTTCTCCTCCATCAGCTTATTCTGAAAAATAGAGACAGGAATACAAGCTTTATTTGTTCTGTTCAGACAAAATGTTTTCTTTTTTTTACAAACCAATGGATGATTTATCGTGTGAGGCAACTTTAATAAATCTCTTTGCAATAAAAATGTACATTCAGTTTTGTCTGTTGCCTGTGTGTGATTGTGTACCTGTCTCCTGAGAAGACCCATGTCTTCCAGTTTCTTCTTATAGTGTTCCACTGTGCCCTCCAGCTTTGACACTTTGTCTGATGAGTGCCTACAAGGGAAACAACAACAGACAGTTTAATTTTGTGAGGGGAGGAAGCAGAAGGCTTTTCTAAAGCTGTTTATACAGCGACACACCTGTAACAACAGAGATCTGAAATAACAGGATAGTGGTTCCACAATACATTATTTGTCTTTGTCGTCTCCTGTTCTCTGGGGTTTAACCAGATTGCTGTGAACAATGATTACATTCTTCTCTTGTTTGGTGTACTTTGCTCAGATAATCACATCACACATGTTGAGGACTTTAGATTTTGAATCCTGACTCACCTGAGGACATCCATCTCATCCTTCAGAGACTGGGCTTCATCAGCCAGTGAAACGAGCTCTTCATTCTGTGACTTTACATCTAATAGTTCTTTTTCAAGCTCCTCACAGCGGATCCGGTAGTCGTCTTTTGCTGCCTCCAGCCTGTAATGCATTAATGACAATAATCATCTTTCCAATCTAAAGATTGACCCTCATGCTTTATGTCACAAAATTTCTTTCCATGTAGAAACTCCACACCTGAATGTTTCTTCCTGTAGTTGCTCCAGTTGTGTCTGCAGCTGGAGATGTCTGCGTCCAGCGGGGCTGTTTATATCCTCTATGGAGTCAGACTGGTTAAGTCTCTCCATCAGGACCTGGTTTTCTGCTAGCAAACTGCTCTTCTCTTCTTGTAGGGCTGCCACCTGCGAGAAGAAGGGTGGAGAAGAGGAGGGCAAAGAATGGAAATGGAGAAAAACACAAAAGGAGTAGAAAAGGACAGGATGATGTGGTTCAGTGGGGAGATGAATGGAATCAGATGAATCAGAGGAAGGCAGGGATTTGGATAATAAAGGTGAAAAATAGAGGAAAGGGGGTGGCATATAGTACAGGATGGTAAAAAGGAGCGAAGAGAGGTGAAGATGGAAAGGATATTAAAAAGAGAAAGAGAAAAGAGGGAGAGAAGGAAAACAAGTTAGGGGCAAACGGCTCTACAACTTTCAATTCATACAGTATATCTAAAGCTACTGAAATGTACATGGCACAGTTTCTTCACAGCATTCAGTTCACCAGGTTATTCACAATCACTGCAGCATCAACCTCAGTTATAAAGCAAGGGCACAACAAACACACAAACCATGAAGCTCCACATGAAAGAGGGCTACGTATGGTTTGATGTTGTCTTCTCAATGTGATAGACAGGGAATCAAACTCTTCACACAAAGCAAAGCAGAAGCTGGTTGTTTTCACTACCACATACCATCATCTCTAACCACTAATTGTTGTTAAATTTTCCTTTTCCACGATATTAATCTAATGCCCTGACATTTCTTTGAGCCAAGATTGATATAAGTAATATCCCAAAATGACAAAGCAGCTATAAGTGAGGAATTCAATGCTCAAAAAGAAATTTGGCTAATTGTGTTGCTTGGCTTGTGTTATATTTTTGGTTGACCTACAGGTAGACTCTGGACTGAGAAACTAAACTTTGCTTCTTTTATCTGTAGAACTGATTGTGTAGGATTTTTTTAACCTAAATTTTCACACCAGCACAACACGATAAACTATGTCTGCTTTTTAACTATGTGTAAAATGAATGCTTTTTAAATAGCAGTAACACTGTTATGTGGAAGCACTCAGAGAACTTGCACCAATGTGAAATTTCTCTCACTGCAACAAGCTTAAATCACATGAAAGATGTGATCAGCATAGCTTAAAAAGCAGGAAATATAGCAGGGCTCAAATATTCACTCTCAAAACCAGCAAAGGGTTTCCTAAAAAACATCCCTCTTTCTTGTAGGTATTGAGTCACATTACATGCATTTTAAATAATGTAAGGGCTCTTGATGTGTACTTCCAAAACAGAAAAAAGCCAAATTAATATCATAACCTGTGAATAACATACAGTGTGTAAATATTTGACATATATTCAACAGTTCTGCCTTTCAATGACTCCTTCCTCTTGGCCCATAAATCAAGTTTTTCTTCTTGCTGCCTACTCTAGCTGTGGGAAAGCATGAAACACAACAAGGTAAAAAGGCAGAAGGTTAATGTTCAAGGGGTGACACACCCACACAAAACTGCAGTTGTGGCTGGTGTGCCCCAAGAGGACCATGTGTATACGTGTGCACAAACACTTGTGCACTAACGTGTACACACACATGCACACATAATTAGGAAAAGGGGGATCTGGATTCCAGAGGGGATGCTGGTGCAAGCAGACTGAAAAAAAATCCAGGACTATTAGACACACCACACACCATGGATGAAAGGAGGAGACAGAGAGAAAAGAAAGTTTGCATTTACCCTCTCTTCTAGCTCATTTAACTCTAACCTCAGTCTATCACGCTCCTCTTGGACATGGAGGGCCTTTAAAGCAAGGCACACAGTATTGAAATAGTCAGGAAATAAGAGAAAACTGGTTCAACACAACAGGTGAGTTGGCAACCCTTTAAAGTGCAGCTCCCATTTTCCTGCAGTAGCATCTATGCTGGCAGAATACAATCCTCTTCTATGGAGATAGATATATCTTCCTTCTATCTGCACAATTCATCACTGCTAAGTTAACAAAATTAAGAAACAAAGAGTACCATAAGTGATGTACACAAAGCAGTACACAAAACAGCTTATCAGCAGTTTTAACTCAGTTTGGATGCAATGGTGCACAAAAGGGAGCTGCTTTTAAAGTGTAACCAGAAATAGCTGGAAAAGTATTACTCTATCAGTCAGATAGTAAAAGAAAGTGACAACATTACAGAAAGAAAGTAAAAGCAAAGGCCTAATTGGATGTTCTTGTTTTTGTATGCCTAACTATTTTTTAGATTACTACAAATGATGTACTGTATATCACCAATTTAATCTTTTTACTTTCAAACTCTCAAATTTCACCATGAGAAAATAATGGTGTTTAACATTTCTGACTAATGCTTTACAGCAGCAAGTCATTCTTCATTCGGACAATACTAACAACATTTGATTCATATTTTAGTGCTATGATTGCACAATAGTTTCAGTGTGTTACAATAACCATCTTGGCTCGTTATTCAAACACTCCCTGCGAAATAAAACCAACCTGCATGTCAAGCTCACGACACCTCTGGGCGATCTCTTCCTTGGTAGCCAAGGCATCGTTCAGCTCCTCCGCTGTCTTTTTCAGCTGACAAAAGAATGACAATCACAGTCAGAATGCCGCAGATTTCATTTCCATTTGGATGAGACTACAGAAACAGTCACATTCACACTTGCATCTCACAGACATGCTGGATCTGGACATACACAAATGTAAAAAAGGTTGTATACAGTAATGATGTCATAGCTGAAGCAAGTTTTTCCACAGATCCAGCTGTTTTACAGCCCTGTGGCCAAAAATGAAGAGGGAGAAATATGGGTTGACAGTCACATTTTGTAGTGACAACTCAGAAAGTAAAGGCTCTGGTGTTGAGGTTTCAGTGTAAAAGCAGTGGAATGTCAATGGAAAGCCATGTCTATTCAATTGACACTTAAGCCGTTTTCCCACTAAAATTAGCGGGTTGACGCGGGTTTTTTAAACGCGGGTCGACCCGCTAACAATCGGCATTTGGCCCCTTTCCCATTGACCAAAATGAGCCGAGTCTGACCCCCCGCTGAGGGATCAGACAGAGCATAAACCAGTCGCCCCGCTCTCATCCGCGGTGCAAGAGACACACACAGTCATGCCACAGCCGCCCGCCGCGGAGTGTCCGTCCGCCGAGGCAGACTCTCTGGGTGGCCGACCTGGAGCACCAGGACCGCGGAGGACAGAGAGTCTGCTGCGGCCGGATGACGGACGTCCGCGGCACAACACGTCAGTTAAACAGACTGTAGCTTCTTTTCTTTTCTTTTTTTCTATCGTTTTTGGTCAGTGTTCTCTGATCTTTTGATCCCAGTCTCGGATGAGAGCAGAGCGGAGCAGAGCTTTGTTTTAGTACGTGATATGAGACGCGACCGGCGCGATGACGTGGCGTCACGTAACGTGGGTCTGGCGTTCCCACTGCAAGCCGTTCGGAGCCGAGCCGATTAAAGGCGATTTTAACCCGCGTCGCTTGCCGAGTTGTTTGACCCGCGTCGGTGCGCCTTTCCCACTGCCACCAAAAGCCGATTGTTAGCGGGTTTAAACGGGTTTTTTGGCCAGTGGGAAAGGGGTATTACTGTACATCTAAACTACAAGCAGTATGAAGAAAATGTAGAAACTCTGTACTTTCACAAGTCCAAACTACAAATTCAGGAATTTTCCATTCTACAATACAGTATCCTTTTCACACCACTGCTGAAAAACAGGTCTGCAGTAAAAGCCACCCAAAGTAAAGGTCCTTAAAGTCTCCTTACCTGTCTATCTAGATCCACATACGAGTCATTTCCTCCCGTCACTGGAGTCTCTTTACTCATCAGCTACACAAACACAAAAAAAAATAGGTTAGTTGTTGGAAAAAGTCGACTGCCTTGTCAAGATGCAGATGTTTCAACACAATCCCACCTGCAACCCTGATTATGTTACAAATCATTTTAACCAACCCCACTCTATTGCCATTAATCAACTTTCATCTGCAAGTTCTATTTCATCCCAGTGTAAATAGCATTATTGTCTACCTCTTGGATGGCTGTCATGACAACATGCTGCACCGACTCCTCCATCATCATTATGGTCTGGATGTATTCTAGAGAAAAGAGAAAGACACAACAATGAGGTAAAGGCAAGCTCCCAAGGCAGCTGCTAACATAATATGAGATATCAAAGAACATCCTTTTCCAGTGTAAGCTTTCACATCACATGGACAGGCAGACACATACGTATACACACAATAAGGAATATGCACCTTGTTTCTGTTCACAGTTGACAGCGCAGCCCAGTAAAAGCTGGAGCATCCTCCCCAGCTCTGCTGCATCGGAGTGTTCTCCAATGAGGTTAACGTCCGGTAGTGTGAAGTCATTAATGTGCTGGCCTAAGATCTAGACAATAGCAACAGATGTTGTGTTTTTATATGAAAGGTAATTACATGAAAATTAGCGTATTATTCCTAAAGTGAGGGGCAGGCAGTATAAGCACTTCTGCCCAGCAACACAACAGTTTTTGTCTGAATGTTTGATACAGTAAATTCAAATTGTTCTTACCTCCTGGTTATAATCTAGGATGCCTTTCAAAACTTTCTTTAGATTGCTGACCTGAAACAAGAGAGGATTTACCCACAATCCAAGAAATATCAATACTATTCATACAAATTGAGACTGCGAAAAAACAACAACACAGATAACTTATTCTAAACAAACATGAAAATAAAAATATATTCATCAAAGTGACAGAGTCGCAGCAGGATCATGTAAGTCATTAGGAACATCCAATGCCAACATGCCTTTCTAGATGAACACATCATTCATTCACACTTGCTGTGTTTATCAGCTGATTGCAAAGGAGAAAAAAACTCAACCATGCACCATTTCTGTTGTTAGATCAGGGAATGTGTGATCCTTACCTTTAACCTCCAGTTGTCGCCGACCTCTGGCTTGATTCTACTAATCCAAGCGTCATTGAAATACACTACATCTCTGAAAGAGATTCAGACAAACAAAAAGATAAGTAATGAAAGCAGGAAGTTTACCTTTAGTGATTTTATGAATAAACAAAGCACCATGTTGCCAGTTTTAGTACATTTGCAAACAATTCACAACAATATTACTAACCATGTAAAATAACACAGAGAGCCTGGTGTTATCAACAATAATAATAATGCAACCTTTAAAAAGCAATTAATACATTTTCTATTACACCAATATAATATTTTCTAATACACCAACATCAGGCTTAGGTAATGTAACTTACATTTTCTGTAGAGCTTGGGCCATGACGACGCCACTCGTCAAGTCTTCTACTGTCTTGCAAGCTGCCTCCACTCCAAATGTCTGGATCTACACAACAAACAGACACACAGACTTTGAGTTCTGGGTGATGACAACACATGATAAAACGATATGACTTACAAAGCTGGCCTTCAACATAATCTGCTCAAGGTACTGAACAAACTTATATGAAAAGAAAACATCCTCTTTTCAGAAACATCTGGAAGCTGCTCAGTGTAACCACAGTCCTACCTGCCGGCCATTCAGCTGCTGCATTAGAGGAGCTGGGAGTTACATGCCTCAAGGGTGCCTCAAATATAACAGTACACGCACCAGAGAAAAGTTTGCTTACTGTTCCTGTAAATTGCCTCTCAACTTTGTTAACCACCATTACTCAGTTTCTTTTATGTCACCTCTGTCGCTAATTTCAGATGTATTTTTCATCTGATTAAACCTGCTTACTTGGCAAGTCTTTGCTCCCTCTCTACCCTTCATATTCTTCTCAGCTACTCTCCCTTTGGACTGAAAGTCTGTTGCCTGGTCTGTGTGACAGTTTACACGCCAAAAGAGGAGGGGAACCGAGAGAGAGGCAATGCTGAAGTTCTGACAGGAGGAAAATGACAAGGTTGCACTTCTGCCTGCACGTTGTCTGCCTTACTTTTCTTTACATGGCTCAAATGCGATAGGTTGCTCTCAGACCGTTAGTCAGGGTGAAGTGAAGTGACCACAGCACTTTAAAATCTGACTCAAGCTTGGCATAAGTTTATATCTACCTATGTTCATCTTAAATATATAAACACATTGAAAGCTCTTATGACTGGAAAGATTTTACTATTTTACTCTTTACTATAAGAGAAGCAGCTACAAGGTTAAAAAGAATATGCCATTTCACTTGTAGCCATCCATGGCTATGGAGATACTGGCTGGAGAAGTGTTTACTTTCTTAAAATAAACATGATGCAATAACAACACCTCATCATGCACATCTCCAATTACCGTACTGACTTGCACCAATGTGTTTAAGTATTCTAATAAGTTTAAAAGGTGAAAAATAAGAAAAAATGTTGTATGTTGAATATCTGATCATTGTTCATTTCTTCAAATAAAAACATGTTTAAAAAAAAAAAAAAAGTTTAAAAGGTGAAGTGGATTGAATTAACGTGTAATTCTTTAGAATCGACAACTTAGGTTTGAAAGATTGAGCCGAATTCCGTTGAGCCAAAGAAAAGCATTGCATCACCAGTTATTAGCGAAGCCAGAGAGTGACAGCAGTAAACAAGGAGACCTTTCACACGCCACAGAAAAGGACATAACTTCTCATGGCACAAGGGCAACAGGAGGACACTTATGATGAGTAACACATCACACTGAGATCATCTTAATGAAATGCTTTCTGGCCGCATCTTCACTTCAGATTCACACAGTCCAACATTAGGTGCAATATCTCTTCTTCTTCTAAAATGTAACCTTTATAACAATTTGCCTCTTGATTTCTTACACACAGCAATCCCTACCAAATAACGTTCAGAGGGCCAATTTGGGTCAGTCCCTTAGGGGACCCTGTGTCAGTCAGGCAGCTAGTAACTCAAGGCAGCAACTGGCCCCGAGCCAAAAACACAACTCAACCAAAACAATACCCCCGATTATATAACACCAATTCAGAGACTGACAAAAAAGATACCCACTTCAAATACCCACACAGTGTTCACTCCATAATTTTCCCACTTCTGCTACAAAACAACTGCCACATTTATACCACAGCAGATGCAAGATTACACCCTTTGTTATAGCGCTATGCTAACTTCTGGACTTCATTCTGACTTCCTCTGTTTCAATAGTATAAACACATAATACTGGTGAGTGAGAGAGATGCCATTATATTTTAATACGTAAAAGGGTGGAGAGTAGGAGTTCAACAATTGGTGTCAAAAATGTGGTATTTATATATAAAATCCTCTAGACAAGTGAGAAAATACCAAAATATAAACATGTAAACACTAGCACTAGCTCTCAACTTGGCGATGGCTCCCCACATCAGCAGCATATGGTCTGCATCATCTCCTTTTTCAAGAAAGACGTGGACGGAAAGAAAATATGAGCCAGGCCATCACAAACTCACAGACAACCAACAGCAGCCTCGGCAGAAACATGACAGCCAGTCAACAGTGAGTATGAATCGATGGCACTTGACAAACGATATGCTTGATTTGGGGTTGGAAGCTCGGTCAATATGTGGGCTGTGTTGATGAGTGAAGGTGTTAGATCGTGTCAATTTCAATCCACCAGCTTCTTAAGTTTCACCACACATCCAAAACAACTGAATTTGCTGCATGTTGTGGACTGGGTATTTCAGTTTTCATCTCTTTTTTTCGCCCAACCAGTAACAGGTTCTCACAACCACGTGAGCCGCACATGCTCGACTGCACATTACATCAACAAAAGTGCAGCACACATACCAGTGGGTTACAAAGCCTTTACACACAACATGTGCCCATGTGATGTCCCTTGAAAAGCCACAGTGGAGCAGCAACAGGTGAGTGGCTTTACAGTGTTAAGGACATTGTCGCGTACAAGCTGTCAGTGAATGAGAACAAAAATACTAGAAACTACCCAAAGTTTGTTGATTTCTCTTGTAACCTAAGAACTCTTCATGGACGGCTCTGGTCTAAGCCATGTGCCCTGCGTCACCAGGATCACCTTCCAATCAGCTTATTATGATCACATTAATAGCCTTGAAACACTGACCGCACAGTGAACGGAGGTCTACAACCACTTTAATGGAATAATATTTTTTCTATTCCCTTTGGTCACACAAGAAAGATTTAATATTTGCCCTGTTTCAGCATTATTAGAGCACAACCCTCATGCCCCATTTAGGGGCATTTTTTGCCCCTAAAATTTGAGACAATGCAAGTAATGTGTCTGAGGCCAATGTGTCTGAGGATCATGAATTAAAAGGAAATGTGAAAATTTGCTTTGCAAGTCATTTTTGGTCTGTGCTCCTAAATGTTCTGCTTGCGCTCCCAGTAAAAAATTTAGCCTGGAGCCCTATACTGTATTATTACATTTAAACTTTTTACAGCAAAATCTGAACCAGCAGCTGTCACTTTTTGACCCTGTGTGGAGGAACAGTATGAAAACCTAAGAATTTTCTTACTTTTTCATATTACTTTTAGATGATTGTGTAAGTTAAAGTGGCTACATATTTAACATTTTAATGTGTCAGTATGTGTGATTGGCAATATGAGGATAATCTGGAAGGCAGCTACGCATCCTGTAACCTGTGGGCGATTCTGAAGTTTTAGATTTGCTCATGGTCTGTTTAGATTATAATCAGTATGCTTTAATCAAATCATCCGTAGCGATCTGATGAACGGGCGAATAAAAGAGTACTTCACTAAAACTTCCCTCTCGCATGGTTGAGAGAATTTCCAGTCTAATAAAAATGAAATGTGTTTAGTTTTGAAAACCACAGAAGTCACGTAATTAAAAACTAAATCTTGGCTCAGATACACACAGATAGTCACACAGATAGGGCAGACTGAGGTCAAAAAAGGAAATCCACACCTACAAGTTTGTGGAAACATTTTGAGGAGGAGAGAGTACAGCTGTGGAAAAAACATAAGTCACGTGACTGGGACTAAAAGACAGACTTTCGAAGCCACCCCATGATTCAGAGAAGTGATCAGTGGAAAAGGAATAATTCAAAATACTTGTCGAAATTATGACTGTCACAGGAGAGCATGTATCACTGGAAGGCTTAACAAATAAAGTAAACAGAGTCTACCAGAGGCACGCTGGGTAAAAAGGAAAAACTCATTACCATTTTCCACTGACTGCAGAGTCATGAGATAAAATTGTATCACTTGCATCCCATTATTTAATTAGACTAACAAGTTCCGGTACCATAGACTTTATGAGTTTGCATGACATACAAGAAGTGATGAGTTATACTGATGAGTTATAACGTTCAGTTTTTCAGTTAGCCTATTTCAGAGAGAAGTAGATTCAGAACGGTCATTTTGGGGACTGCAGTTTGTGGTGATGTGCATCACAAAAAGGTCCTTCTGCTATCTATCCTTCCCTCTCTTTATAAGAAACCTGTAGGACAGTGGCTTTGACTGATAGACAATGTAAAATCTAAAAAAAGATAAATTGCCTTCATTGTAACTCACAAAAATCCCTAACTCTCTTCATTTACTTATTCATCTTCAATGAAAACAATGAGATAATTGACACATGGTTCAAAAGTTACAGCCTACTGTAATATTATTTCAGGAAGTGATATGTTATATTGTATGAGGATGTAGCAAAACTATTTAACCAGCTGTTGCTTTGACTTTCCACCACACAAACACTAATAATGTATGACTGTTTCTGCAAATCAAAACCATGTGACCAAACCTCTTGTACTGACATAGCAGAATTAAATCCTGGAATATCTCCATTGCAAATGTCTGATAGGCAAAGCTTTATGCCTCATGGTAATATTCAGTCACACTGTGACTTCACTGTTAACAGGTATGTGAGGAATGTTATCCTGCATTACATACAGTAGGAGCAAGAAGAAAGGCCATACTGGGTTGTCATGCATGAGCTGAGATGCACTGACAGATAGAGGATGGAAATTAGCTTTGACTATGTATCATAATTTAAATGTGTCTTTGTCTTCAAAACGGCCAACTCCAATGAAGAATAATTACGTGAAAGACTTTATTTTATGGTATTCATGCTGTTAGTCACTGTATGCTCATTTTCAGCACATGCTTCACACTTGTACAAATGATAATCCACAAATCAATTTAAAGCAGTTAGAGCAGTTAAATGACATGTAGGGTAGCACATGCCAATGTAGAAACAGGGCAGTGTGCCTGTACTGAAGTCAATCTCCACTACTACAACCAACACACCACATTCATGACTATACACTTACATGTACGCCAGTAGTGTTTAGTTTAAACATGTATGCAGTTTCCTTGTCATGCCAACTCGGCCAATCCAGTCACATACTTGTTCAAGATGTGTGACATGTACAGTGAATGCCTATCTTGCTTGGCTATCACGTGGAGATCAGCAACAATGATCTCCTCGTTCATACAAACCGCCTTCGTCGTATCCAAGATGAAACAGTTATACCCAAAACACTGGCACATTATGGGTACCTAGGTACAATGCCAACCATATTTGACCAATGTCTTTGCTAAATCTGGAAGCAAAATCTGCAATTCGACAATGTAAACACGCACAAGACGGTAGCACGTGATCTTACAGTCTGATGCCTTTATTCCACTTGGTACTTGGGATCTCTGTTTTTAAGATTTCATCAGGCATTTTCTGACTAACGTTACAATAAACCTGAGCTGAGCTGTCTTGAGTCTGGCACTTGAAGTCAGAGTAAGGAATGGGGAAGGGAAATCGGACATAATGATACACTGAGCAACAATGACAGGAATTCAGACTCGGAGCAGACAGCGCTGTAACGATATACTGTATCCTCCATCCAGCAACAACAACAACGAGGCCAGCGTCTCTGCCGTTTGATCCCGTTGCAACCTACGATAATACAGCATTAGGAAAGTTGAGCTAGCTAAATGCCCGGTTTCGCTGAGCTAGCTGCAACCAAAAACTGTGGTATTCTGGGCGAGCTAGGTGGTTTTGGCTGGCGGCTAGCAAAGCAACACATCAGCAGCTAAAGCAGCAAACAGCTGGCCTGCCTGCCTGTATACGTAACCAACGTGAGCCCGTGTCATTTTCCTCCCAGTCTGCCCCGTTAGCTCATCGAGCTAGTGCTAGCCCTGTGCGCTAGCCAGCTAGCATCGCCGGCGCCGAGTAGCTGTCTGTCAGTGGGAGGGGGAGGAAAAAGCCTTTAAACTTGATATTTAATCACTTACCCATGTCAATAGACTTTCACAGAGCTCCATTCGATCCAATGACTCCAATGTGCTCATTGTTACCTAATGTGGACTGACTTTGCGAGGCGAACTGAGCCTGAAGTTGATCGTCGGCTTCATACACTCCCGACGTCTCTCCGTTAACCGTTGGCCAATAGTCGGGGTCCGCTGCTTCGCTACTCCGGCGTCTGCCAGAGGAACCGGGGTGGGCGGAGTTTGCAGTGTATTTAAAGGAAAAGTCCCACTAATACAGACCAAAAAAAGAAAATGACAATTTCCTCTGGTATATGATGAGTGTGGATAATATTTTACAGCTATGTGAGACAAAATACTGGGTTTCTTATATCAGTGACACATTACAGTCAGAAAAAAATTAACTTGCTTTGCCCTAATGACGCCACTAGGGGGACCTAAGGCCAAAATGAGTGTTTCCTGCTGTTTCAGTTTTATTGTCCTTATCTGGTGAATTTCGCAAGAAAAATCTCCAGTTTGTATTTTATTACATTACCACAATACCACACTGACCCAAATCTGGTTATGTGATTTGTCAGGTGCCATTGGGGACAGTTGCTCTGTTTACCGTTTGCGTAGGAGCATCAACAACTTGTGGGAAAAGCAGGAAAAAATAAATGCATATTGTTGGCAATGAGTGGGAACAAGTTGTCTAAATTCTGACAAAACTGATTTTATGGAATCTATAATTCAACCAAATACAATGATGGGGATTACAAAAAGCACTTTGTTTTAAATGATCATCGAACTTGTAGAATGATCATACAGTATGAACCATTACTTCAGTTTAAAACCCATTTAATATTGGGAAAAACAATTAAGCATATTCCTCCTTCAACCCAAATAATAACCATTGTTAGTTAGTTGTTTGCCATTTATGAAAGGCCATTTAATTTCCTTGTCCTAAATTATGACAAACAAAATCGCACTTTATTCATTCAGGGCAGGGTGTGCTCAGATTAGATAATGGCCGCGCCCACAACAGTGTGTGGGAGTAATTGCAAAAAAGTTAGTACGTGAACTTAGTTAATACTCCCATGACTTTCCAAAACGTATCTCTCTCATCTACCCCCGGGCCCTTTCACTGAACAGTCAGAGCCAAGTTTGGAAAAGTGCACAGCTGAGTCACTAGTTTGAGAAAGACAGAGGGGTTGTGCTCAGGCAAGTCATGTTTGCATCATGTTTGCACAGATTTGTCAGGAGCATCTGAGTGACACTCCACACTCCACAAACAGGGTAAACGGTGAAGGTCTTGATGGGGATTCTGGCTGATAAGTCATTATTGAATCTATCAAAGATCACAGGAGTGTTTCATAGCCTAAGTCATTATTTTGTCTTAAAAATCTTGATTCTGAGAAAGCATCGACTCTTCCAGCACCTACCATATCTTCCCACTTTACAGAATGTGAACACTCTCATCAAACCGGTTCTCAGCTGTTAAACACCAGAAGCATTCACAGACACTGCCTTTACTTTACCCACCCAAAACAAAAAGGGTGGAGGTTGCTCAGACGCCCTGGAGACAAAAGTGGAGGTGACAGCAATAAGGTGTCACATAGTATGGCATGTGCCCCACCTTACCAAGACATTCAAAGAGGGACACCGCGGTATTTTCTAATAATCTATATCTGCTAAGAAAACTGAATGAATTTTTACAGTTGGCTTGATCTAGCACGTGTAACTCAAGCACCTCTTTCTACGACATCAAGGCCAAAAAAATAGCTGGCTCAATAAATAGAACCCCAAGAAAGCAAATGGTCCGGGTACAGTTTCAGCTCCCACTGTGAAGCAACCATTTTAGGCCTAAAGGGTCGCGACCTCTTGTGGACATAGTCACTCCAAAGGCGCCAAGGAAAGTTGGACAGAAATAGATGGGTAAGAATAATTCCTAAATTTACTGTATTACTCATTTATGGCTGGTTTCTGATCACATCAGTCAAATAAACCAGAGACCTAATCTGGTCCACAAAAGCATTGACCGTTTTCTTCATTTACACAGTCATAGGTCAAAATAGTTAAGAAAGACAATGGCATCTGTACTGTGCAGCAGCTTCAATTATTAATGGAGATTATATCAACAGCCTGAGAGTCACTGTAAAGAAAATGTTACTTGCCAAGTGGATATAACCGATGCAAACTTTTGAAAAATCAACACAGTAACTTCATTTTTGAGTTAATGAATTTTGTAAATTTACTTTTAAAAAACTAAATCCTTTTCATAAGGATCCTTTCCATAAACCTCAGGATTAATCACATCTAAAAAGCTTTACAAGGAGTCTTCAGCCACCGACTTGGATCTGCACCGGAGACAAACCTTCAGACTCTTAATTATCATTGAAGTACAAAGGTAAACTCTGACGTGGTAAGTCAACATTCAAACGGTGAGTGAGCTTTACATTCAGTGTGATATGTAATTACTCCTTGATACCTTGGCTTCTTTTTTATGATCAAAGGATTACTTTTTATTTCTTAAATAAAAATCTGACATTTGAAAGACAGTATGTATCAGAAAGGTTATCTTGTGCTTCTTCAGTTCTCATGAACACACATGCTGACTTCATTTGATCTGATCAACTCTTGCAGCCGGTGAAACAATTCAGTGATTTTCACACAAGCATTACAATGTTGTGTTTTTCACTTCTTTCTGAATATGCATAGTCACTGTTTATAGTGCACCATCAGTGTAACTGACCAAACAGGCTGTATGTATAAGCAACAAGAAAATGGTCCTTGCAACTCTTTCTCTGGCAGGTGACAACTTGAATGCAGCAGGCAGCCAACTTGAAATGCATATAATTAAGACAGAACAATCAATATCACATTATATTACAATAATGTCTCTATGATGAGGTACAATAATAAAATGACTGCTTTTGGCAATGCTGTCAAAAAGAATTGGCTGGTAATACAGCTCGTCATGACACGACATCTGATTCAAAGCAGAGTCAGTGGTCACATCCTTCCACAGTTTTGTCTTGGGTTTGACCACATTGAATCTATAAACCTTTAATGAGCGTTTCTATATACACAGTTAACATTCAGAGCTCAGTCTCTACCTGGCTCATCTCCAGTGATAAAGGAATATCTCTGGCTTTAAAGCGAACCAGCGTGAACATTCATTCACTCCACGGCTTCCACCTCGGCTGCTGAGTGAGCTCTCTCTCTCTCTCCGTGCCAGACATGAGCAAACTAAGGCCTCTTTTATGAGCGATCCCCCTAGCCGTTCAGTCTCTGCGTGACCACCTCTCTGTACATAATAGAGATGTACACAAAGAGTAGCAGGATTACAAAGAAATCATCCATGAATCCCAGGAGCCCGAAAAGCGCCTCGGGGAGGATGTCGAGCGGCGAGGCCAGGTAGGTGAGTGCGCCGACCAGGCAGAGAAGGATTCGAATCCTGAACATCCAGAAGAGGCCACCCACGGAGAACATCTCCCTAAAGGCGTGACGCAGCAGGGTGGGCACATCTCGCAGTCTGTCCATTAACTGAGGAGACAGGAGAGGAAATGTTTTGAAGTCAGTTCTACATCTACTACCCGCATTAAGATGCACTGCACAAGTCAGTATCTCATTTGCATAGACATAGCAGTGCTACAGAACACGAGCGTTCATACAAAGTTTAATACTGAAAACCACATGACATCTATGACAGCACAGTCTCGGTTAGCATCTCCATCCTTTGTATCTATCTTGGGAATGACTGTTTTTGTAGTAAGGGATATGAATGAATATTGAATGATATCATAAGCTAACCTGTAACTTCTACAGTCTCTATGTGGATGTGACTGGGGTATACTCACAGATCTTGGCTGGCCTGAGAACCTGCGGTTATAATCGTGGATGTCTCGCAGTATAAGCTGAGGTTCTGCTTCACCTTCCTGGACCCTCTGTGGACCGGCATGCTCATGAAATAGTGGGAAGAGCAATGTTACCTGAAAAGGAAAAAAAACAACCACAAACTCAATACATAAAAACACTGATGCTATAGGGAATTATATAGATGAATCTTACATTAGCAGACATTTCAATGTCACACATTAGTACCTAGAGATAAAAAGAGACATCAAGGAGTTCTAACATTTCTCTGTCATTGATCCAAACATCACTTGTTTCCTTTTTATGAATATGATTTTAATGATGACATAAAAAATTAAAGATGGCATTTTATATCTAGAAAAAAACAAGCACGTCTTAAGAGATGAGAGACTTTATATATTGCAATGAATAGACAAGGAAGCCTAAGTATGTATCAGAATGTCTAGCTTGCACTGAAGCAATTCATGCAAAAAAAAAAAAAAAAAAGTCTCAGGTTAGATATGTTACATGCTTTTACCATTTGCCTGCAGATGGGGCAGTTGATAGCACCCAGCCAGGTGCCATACCTCCAATAGGCTATAATACAGGAGCCTATGAAGGAAAAAGACAGCACAGTACAGATGCATTGATCAATTGATATTTTGAATTCTGTTTATTAATTGAGGTTAAGTCAGCTCATAACCACAACTGCAAAGGTCTGGTTTTGCTTGGTGAGCATTATTAAGATCTGTCCAATCATCTTACCACAGAAAAGGTGTCCACAATTGGTTTCCACTGGCAGAACAGCCTGCTGTAAACACACTGGACAGGACATGTCTGTGTAATACTGCTGCCTGGCCTCTGCTTGAGGATTCTCATCCTGTCAAGAGAGAAATGAAATACGTAGAATCTTAAAACACAAATGCAATATATGCTATGACTATAAGTGATCATGGAATAGACTATTTGCATTCTCGATTAAAAATAAATCAGTCACCAATCCTGCAAAATAACAAAGCATATTGCCTTATTTGCTAAAAATGGGAACCACCTAAACTGTCAAATAGTTTAAAATATAGAAAACATAGACAACTCTATGACTCATCTTCATTTTATTTTTCTTGCAAAAAATTACTCTGACAAACTCGAAACAAAGTATATGCTTTTTTCTTTGCATTTGCGTACATACCTGCTCTGTTTGGAGTTGTTGTCGTACGGCTCGGACATGCTCCTGATTCTCAGGATGAATGTTCAGCTGCTCTTGTCTGCAAAGGACAAAGGGCAAATATGTGTTATCAATATTTCTCAGTTTAAAATGTAAACATACCAGCAGCACCATATCCCAAGTTTCAATCTAATGTTTTGGGGTATGCTGAATAACAGGATGATGTTACATCTAAATGTGTAATGAAACTAAAATGTTTTTGGAAATATTATGCAAAACACAGAGCAGAGTTTTTTTTATTGGGCAATGAAGAGCCAGTTTCAGTGTGTCACTTTGGGTTCTTTCAGCCACAAGCCACATTTGAAACCAGGTTGCTCGTGCAAATTATTTCCATTTGAATACGGAAAGAGCTCCATGACCTGAGCTAGGTAAATGCTTACTTAGTGAAGTAAACAAATTGTACCAGAAAAGATGGCTTCTTATCAAACCCAGTTTCTACAACATTTAATGCAACTTGCCTGGACAGTGCATTCATTTCAGCTTGAACTTGGTGCTGCTTACCTGCAGAGCAGAGTGAGGAGGCCTGCTAGGAAGGCAATACTGAGCGCCACAACAAATAAGACCTGGTTGCTGACACCTTCGATGAGGGTGTCCTCATCTTGGATCAGGTAATCCAAGTCCTCACATTGTCTGTCCTCCATCACCCACACTCATAGTCTTCAACACTAGAAAACAAAGAGACAAAAAAAAGAGGTACTTTACTGGATAATGTTTCTGATATTTAAGTTATCTATATAAAAAAGAAAGTAGACTGTTGTACATTAAAATATTGAATTATCATCTTTATGATCTAAATGTAAGTATCAGATGTCCACAACCAAAATAATACAAATTTACCCCCCAGTACACTTAGTAATACACCTAGATGAGCCACACAAAAGGTGCTATCCATGTACCAAAACAATGAAGCCCACAAGTACAACGGTTCATGTCCACAGTGTGTCAGTTATATATATTTTTAACATTTAGTCACTTGTATTGAAATATTAGAGCAAGCAAAAACTCAGTGTGAGCTACTAACACTTGTTTTATAAATGAAATGAACTCGCTGCAACATGATTGAGTTTATAAGTCTTGGCGTTAGCAGATCTACCAAACTATCCAACGTCAACAGTCAAATATCTGATAATAATACGAACCGAAAACATCTAGAAAGCCGCTTATTTTCACGGTCCTGATAAATATCAGTCTGCCACGAGCTTACAGTTAAGTCAGTGCCGTCCACACTGCTAGCCAACTTTAGCGTTAGCCTCGACTCGCGGATGATAATAATACACGGTAATTCATTTATGAAGGCTGCTGACGCTGGCGGCCGCCGGTGTGTCGCTCCGGGGCTCCTGGCAGCTCCTCCGCCGGTGGACGTTAGCCACAGTTACCAAACACCGACAAGCCGAGACAAGACGGCTGTTCCCGTAAAGCCGAGCCGCTTGTAAAATGACAAACATAGCCCGATTAGCCAGGAGCTCTCGGGTCCGTTGGCTACGTTTAGCTGCCAAAGAGTGACGGGAGAGACAAGAGCACAATCGAGCTAAAAGAGTCAGGAAGTGAAGTGAACTGCCCACTTACTACGCCGTTAGTCCGGGGCCGTGAACACAACACCGGGGGCACAACAACACCAAAGATACAACACGTCACCTCAGATAGATAGGTTGTCGAAAGGCCTTACGTGTCAACTCAGAGACATTTCAGCACGTTGTGACCGAGTGACAACTGCTTTCACAGAATGGAGAATGCTTTCACATTCTGTTTCAGTTACAATGCTGCTTCCCCCCTTTCTTTCACTTCCTCTGGAATTAACTGTATTGGCTTTTATGGCTATATCTATTATGCTTTTCCCCCTCAGGTAGTTAAAATATATCAATAAATAAATTACCAATTTGCAAACCAAAACTAGATGCATTTTAATTTTACACATCCTGATGTTTAGTGGACATATTCCAGGATTACAATATAGCCTATGCATAAACCAGATTCAATGTCTTAATATGATCTGCAAAAGTAATTTCTTCAAATCACCTATTTAACTGTCTATATCCCTTCAGTCGTGGTTACAGCCTTTTGTTATTATAAAAGTGTGTTTCTTTCATAAGCCCCAAATCATCATCAAAAAACAAAAACAAAAAACTCTGAATATCCCAATGATATGCTTTTTTTTTCTCAAGGATATTAAGGTATCGGATTAATCAATTATGCACCTGTCAATCACCATCTGATCAATATTTTCCGTGTGCTACGTTGCATTTCCCATTCTGACCAGCAGGCGGCGGTAGTTATCAGACCTTACAGCGGGTGTACATGTCTTTTGAGAAGAAGAAGAAGTACTGGGGCACTCGTTTACAAAAATAAAGCTAGCTGCGCGCCAGTGAGGAGAGAGACCTACATTTACCACAACACTTCTCCAGTTGAGGCAAAATGCCTCGTTATGCTCAGCTCGTCATGGGCCCGGCGGGTAGCGGCAAGGTACGGCATCAGTCATTCACCTAAACTTGTAATGAAATGTGTTAACAATGCTATTTGGCTAACGCGCTACGCTAAAGCATGGGCAGCAGGGGCTGTCAGTCATACAGCAAAGTCTCTGGTACAAGTCAGGTGTCATCGCCCATTTGTTTTAATTGTTGCTGGAGTTGAATTGCATTTAACTTCATCTCTTTCCAGAGTACCTACTGCTCCACCATGGTCCAGCATTCAGAGTCGCTGAACCGCTCAGTTCAGGTGGTGAATCTGGACCCAGCAGCTGAACACTTTGACTACCCTGTGATGGCAGGTAAATGTATAGCCCGCTGTTTTATTTACATTGAGGATAATTACAGTTACAGTGAATCACACTGTTAGAGTCAGCTGTCTAGTCCATTACACAGGAGATAATAAATAGGGTACAATAAAAGAAGAGATTCAAAGTTTATGCCATTGCATGCTTATATTGCATTTAGTGTTCCTTACTTACACTGAAACACTTGAATGTGGTTTGTTTTTAATAGGATAATTTACTTACAGAATAACAACTGACTAATAGCCCCACTTGAAACAGGGAAATGTGTGCATATACTGGTTTTTGCTATAGTTAGGTTATAAAGAATCAGTTCATTCTGAACATGTTTCTATGATAATAGATGATAGAAATATGTTTGATTTAACTCCTTGTTTCTGTGTCCTCAGACATCCGTGAGCTCATCCAAGTGGATGATGTGATGGAGGATGATTCCCTCAGATTTGGCCCTAACGGAGGTCTGGTCTTCTGCATGGAGTATTTCGCCAACAACTTTGATTGGCTAGAGGAGAGCTTGGGTCATGTAGAAGATGACTATATTTTATTTGACTGCCCAGGTAAATGGGGGGGGATTTTATGGATGCTGAAATGGAAGGGGATCTGTTATTTCAGTGTACGGTGAGGCACAAGTTTTACAGGTGCCTTGTTTTTGCAGGTCAAATTGAACTTTATACACACCTCCCTGTGATGAAGCAGCTGGTGGAGCAGCTTCAACAGTGGGAGTTTCGAGTGTGTGGCATCTTTCTGGTTGACTCCCAGTTCATGGTGGAGTCTTTCAAGGTAATATCTTGCTAATTGCAGTCTGATTGTCTAAATCATCATGTTGGTGTTTTGTTTTTCTTAAACACACCTCATTTCTAAAATGAACTGCCTGCGCTCATTGTAGGAATGCCTGTAAACTAAAGTTGTGAATCTTCATCCATACAGTTTATCTCAGGAGTCATGGCTGCCCTGAGTGCCATGGTGTCATTAGAGATTCCTCAAATAAACATAATGACCAAAATGGATCTGCTCAGTCCTAAGGCCAAGAAGGAAATTGAAAAGTAAGTTTTATTTGTGATACAACAGTATGTGTGTTCAGTTTCATGAAACCTAGAGCAATGATTTGTGCACATGGTTTGTTTTCTTTTTCTCACTAGGTATCTGGATCCAGATACGTACTCAATGATGGAAGATAATTCTGACACCATCAAAAGCACAAAGTTCAAGAAACTGACGAAAGCCATCTGTGGACTGGTGAGTGAGGCCATTAATGTCATAGAGCATTTAGTTTTGAATGAGATATTTTTTTCTTCATAGACTATTTCTCTGCCTGCGTCCAGATTGATGACTACAGTATGGTGAGGTTCCTGCCTTTCGACCGCACAGACGAGGAAGGTATTAACATAGTCCTGCAACACATCGACTTCTCTATACAATATGGAGAGGACCTGGAGTTCAAGGAGCCAAAGGTGAAGAAACAAACGCAAAAAACCCCCCACAATGTATAAATTAATAACATGGTGTACTTACATTGCATCTTTTCCTTTTCTACAGGACATTGAGGAGGAGCCATCTAACCTAAATTATGATGAGTTATTTCAAGGAAAATTGGACAGCTGAAGAGCAAAATAACTCCAGAGATGCTGCGACAAAGACTTATACATGAGAAGGAAAAAAAAAACTGGAGGCTGGTGGAAAATTAAGATGGTTTATGTCAAAACCCGAATGGAGAATGGAGAATGGCACGTGCCTGCAATGACACAGAGAAAGGGACATGTACGAAGACGGACTCTGAAGATCATGTCTAATTTATGTTAAAGTTTTGTTTTTTTGTGACTTTTATGACTCAAGAAGTTTGTTATTAAAATATATACCCTTTCGTTGTTTTAGGAAAAGGTTTAAGTATAAAACGTTGTTATTAGATTATATTTTTAAATAAAATATTCTACAAAGTCATGTCTTGCCTGTGGTTGGAAAGAAATGCTGCGCTTTTTTCTTCACATACACTGTTCACTGTGTGTTTTGTATTGGCGCCCTCATGTGGCTGCTACGCTGCATGACATGTAGCTACTTCCTGTATAGCTGAAGGGTGGGACAGGCGGAAGCAGCGTCCTACGGTGCTGGTATCTTTCTATCGCTGAGCAGTTGGACTGATTATTTATCACTCAACATGCCGGTGAGTAAAACCTACATGACAATATGCCTACCAAACTGTTTATTGTGGGGTTTAGAGCTCATAACATCTGCACATAAATCCAGAGGGTGACCAGGCCCTCCGAGTTTACGCTAGCTCTGCTGACGAGTCTCGTTAGCATACTTGGGTTAGCCACGTTAGCATTTTTTTCACCCAATTTTAATGATGCTGCGATTGTCAGAGCTAAAAAAAAACTCCAAAACAACACCAACTAAACAACAAAAAAAAACACCGCTTTAACGTCATTATCAATGCTATAATAATGTGTATACCATGCATTGGCTTTAGGTTAGTATCGGTTTTGCATCAGTGGTGTCGATAGGAGAGATGCCACCGATGCTATCTGACAGGAATGTACCAATAAATTAAACCTGACAGCAACTTTTTGTCTTTATGTTTCCAAGGCGTATCACTCAAGCCTGATGGCCGCTGAAACCAGGATGGTGGGGAACATGGCTTTGCTCCCCATCAAAACCCAGTTCAAGGGACCAGCCAGAGGAGACGGTAAAGCTATTCCTGATTTTTCCAACTCACCTAAACTGGAGCCGACCCCTCCAGACCGCACACAAATACACACTATATTTACTTTAAACTGCGTATTTGCTTATTTCAGTCAGTTTTGTGCAGGCTCCATTCACACGTAGTCCAGTTCCTGAAACATGCATCTGGCTCCACTTCCTTATATGGCCTGAAGAGTGCAGACTGAAGTTTAACTTCTTTAATTTAAACTCATGGAGTGTGTATTGTACATGCCATTCAAAATTGTAATGATTCACAATACATCAAAACAACAAGCTCCAGAACATGTCTCTTCTCAAGTTCTTAAAAACTGAGCATTATACTTGTATAATGAGAAAGGGGGGTTGGTTTCTGAACTTCCTTTTAGATCACAAATCAAAAATAAGGCCACGGTGGTGACCAAAACAGGAAGTAACTGTTCATGTTGATAAACATAGCTTCACACTTTGCAGATTGTTGAATTTATAATGTCTCACATATATTGATATGTTGTTTGTGATTTCAGGCATAGACTCCGATATCGTCGATGAGGCTATCTACTACTTCAAAGCCAACGTTTTCTTCAAGAACTATGAAATCAAGGTAATAAATTTACTGCCACTTGTGCTGCTCTTCAATCCCTCAGCTTTTGTGACTGAATGCAGCTGCCTGTAAACACAGACCTCAACCTAACCAAAATAAGAAATGCAAAGAGGTAGTTAAAACATTTACAGCTAAGATACTAGTGTGAGGAACAAGTATGTACCTCACTTGTGTGCGTATTCTTGTGTTCTCTCTTGGTGTCGTGAAGCAGCTTCGTTCCTCCGCGTGCCCCAGCTTGCTTCTTCTCGTTCCCCTCAGCACTGCATATTTGCTTGGGATTTAAACTATGCAGCCTTTTTACCTCTCACACCTGACTGTAGATGTGCTAACAAAAATAAGTAATGTGTGTGTAATGTTTGATTCTTTCAGAATGAGGCCGACAGGACACTGATCTATGTCACACTCTACATTTCGGAATGCCTAAAGAGGCTACAGAAGGTAAGGTGGTAATATTGGTTTGCAGAGGTTTATGCAATTAAAAAGTAAAAGGACTGAATTGCATGCAAAGAAAGAAATTAGCAGGTTAAACAACAACAGATAAGATAAGATAAGGTTTTTTTCTAGTTATCTCACCCTCTGCATTGGCATATGTGTGGCTCATTACAGTGCAGCTCCAGGAGCCAGGGAGAGAAGGAGATGTACACTCTGGGCATCACAAACTTTCCCATTCCTGGAGAGCCTGGCTTCCCTCTCAATGCTATGTACGCCAAACCTACCAACAAGCAGGAAGAAGGTAAGAACCAGCCAAGAACTTGATCCAATGCAGTATGTAAAAATAAAATAAAAGTGCGGATCTTGCTCAGTCTGTGAGGTCCATTTATGTCGCTTCACTACTATGTTCTCTGAATTACTGCCAGTTACTTTGTACCCTTCTAATATTTCAGCTAATTCCCAATCCTAACCGAGTAATATCAAGCCAAATATAGTTATGCCAAGCACAGCCTCGTCAGCTTGAAGGATCTATGGCTAGAAGTGCTGTTTGATGCTTTTAGGGTGTCCCTCAGCTTCTGTATATACTGTCTGCTTTTCTGTAAAATTAAGGAAGTATTAAGGGTCAAGCAGTGTCCGAAGCAAGGTGTAACTTTTTTTTCCTCATACAGGGAAAAAAAAGTGTCAACCAATCAACACTGATAATGATGTTTGTGGTTGTTATAAAACTGGCACTATAACCTTTTTCAGAGACCATGAGGGCGTATCTCCAGCAGATCCGCCAGGAGACAGGCTTGAGACTATGTGATCGTGTGTTTGACCCCCAGACAGACAAACCCAGCAAGGTGAGTCCAGCATCTCCAAAACAGCACTGCTACAGCTGCATACGCACAAAACAGAGCACAATCCTGGCCGAGTTTCAGCACTGTTCGATGTTTCCTGAGTTATGAGCATCCTTTGTGGTTTAAGTTGTAATAGAAAACAAGGTGTGTTGTTTTAAGAGGAAATTGGTTCTCAGGGCTCGACAAAATGCCCTACAAACTATTTCTTTCTTCAAGATATTGAGCACAGGTTCCAACACTACAGGTAATACTCAGAAAATTAGAATATCGTGAAAAAGTTCATTCACTTCCCCATGATTGCGAACTGTACTGAACCAGACAGAGAGCTTTTAAAGGCTCAGGAACCCTTTGCAGGTGTTTTGGATTAATTGGCTGACAATTTGAGCTACAACATTGAACTTTTTCACGATATTCAAATTTTTTGAGATTCTGATTTTGGGGTTTTCATAAGCTGTAAGCCATAATAATCAAAATTCTAACAAATAAAAGCTTGAAATATCTTGCAATGCCTGTTATGAGTCTAAATAATATATTCATTTCACCTTTTAAGTTGAATTACTTAAATGAATGAACGTTTTCACGATATTCTAATTTTCTGAGTATTACCTGTATATCTAAACTATTTATATTCTGTTGTGACTAAATAGCTGTGTGGTCCCTTGCATGTTTATTTATTTATTTTTAAATCCCCACTACAGCTAGTCTGAGTGCGACAACCATTAAAGACTTTTTCTAACAAGGGTTTTGTTTCTTTCAGTGGTGGGTGTGCTTTGTCAAGAGGCAGTTCATGAACAAAAGTCTGTCAGCTCCTGGACAGTGAACAACTCAGGACCTTCAATTTCTGTTGTACACCTGCAACATGGATGGATTATCATGGGGCCGGGGTGGGAGGGGTCTGCTTTTGTGTTCTTGGAAAAAAAAAAAAAAAGATTTTATACTCTTCGAGTTTAAATATGTCTCTACTTGTCTGGATGTTGATCATATTGAGCTGGTGCTTAATTCAATAAAGCAATCATGGTGATTGAAAGTTATGTGAGGTTGTGTTTTGTTCTTAAAGGGTACAAACATTTCACCAGATCAGCCAACAGTTTCCCACATTGAACTTTATTACTTGTTTCACAATCTAACATTCACTGACCTCAAAAGTGGGTACAACTGTATACCCATTACTCATCAAATAATGTCCTTACTCAGCATAAATATGAACTGTTCAGACCTGATGAGCCACCTGACCATGAGATCACTTTATGGGTGGTATATTAGAAGAGCTACAGGATTAGGCCAGAACTACCTTCCCCTTGTGGGAGCGATAGATGCTTTTCCTCTGAACATGTGCAAGGACAAATAGTTTGTATTTACATAGGTAAAAATGTAGCATGTTCATTACAAAAAATATTTATCGGTGTGTTCTCTTTGGTTTGCTGAGAATAGGTTGTTTTTTTTTCTGCCTCTGACACAAGCCTTCAGATGCAGTCCTTATTGAAAACGGGTTTCCTTCCTCGGCAGTCAAAGTTAAGGCAGCGCTGAATGATGAGTTTCCCCCTCAGGGAAAGAAGAAACACTTTCTCTACAGAACTCTTAGTGCAGGAAAGGAAAGCCAGTGTCTGTATCTCCATGTCTTTAATCACCGCGAACACTCCAAAACTGCATAATTGATTATTAAACAATAGACTGGATGGCTCAGTGTGGCAGGTTGAACAAAAAAAAAGAAAAGCCTCCAAAACAGACGATATGCATCTTAAAATAGTCTCAGTCTAAATAAATAGTTACATATATAAAGTAAATTAAGTTTGGAAATGGTGTGTTTATCAAGAGTGGATATTTCATCCCAGAAAGTATGCCCATAGCAAACAGAGAGCCAGTATGCTGCATATTCCTGTGAGCGAAATACTGATGCTTAAACGGAGAGACTCTTGTCCATCCGAGGATGTGAAATTGAAAAGCAAAATGGGAAGTTTTGGCAGCGTGAATGCCACTGCCATTCAGCAAAATTCATAAATAACAACTCTCAAACTGCAAGACAAAAATTAGTAGAGAAATATGTGACTGCTCTGAAAAAAAAAAGCACAGCTGATGGTACTAAAAGAATTCATAGGTTCATAAGCGTCCTTTTTCTTCTTTGGGTGAATATTTGATGTTAACGTTGTGCCCCATGGTCATCAAGCTGACTGAAGTGTAACCAGTTATCAAATCCTCTGCGCAATTCCAACCTAAAACAAAATGCACACATCAGATTAGCGCTGGATGAATTGGGTTCATGTCAAAATACAGGAGGATCTATATGGTTTTAACTGGGGAATGTTGTGGTAAATGACAAGAAAATTCAATAACTCCTGGTCCAAAATGCATCATGATCATTTCTGACAGGTGGATGTACTACTTACTATGTTGATGACTGGAGTAAGGTTTTAGTCAAAAGCCATCTCTTGACTCCTTCGCACACACCGGGCCACCTTTTTCTTAAAAACTCCTGTAGGATCCTCCCTCCACTCTTTCTGCAGGGTAAGAGATACAAAGACTATAAACAATTTTGTTAGCGCATCAGCTCCCTTGACTGCTTGCTTTTTCCTCTTCCCACTTCTTTGCAAAATAGAGTTTGAACTATCACCCTTTTCTGTCTCCAGGTAGCACCTTTGAATGAAGAGATAAGCCACTTTACCCCAACCAAAGCTCAGTTTGGCCTTGACAGACAGTGATTTGCCCTTGCAGGGACCCATGTCACTCAGCCCCCTTGTTTGGACTCCAATTTAAAAGACTTAGACTAAACTCAGCAGGTTATGTTACAGTAAAATTATGTTTGTGTTTTTTTTACCTTTAAATGCCTACTTTGCATGCTTTTCCATAAGTATATAGGAAAAAAATAAAATCCTATGTTTCCCTGGGGCTCTACTGTTCAACTCTGTCTAAATTAAGACACTAAAGAAGACTGAGTCTTAAAACTAACCCCAACTTGAGTAGGCACTTACAGCTGCATCCACATTGGCAGGAGAGTCTCCGTTGGGGTCTGCCAACATGGATATGACACTGATCATTATGGTCTCCACGGTATGGATCGGCAGCCAGCGCTCCTCAGGCTTCTCGTAGCCGTATTTATCCTCACCAGGTTCATGCAGGATGGAGATGCATACATCGCCATTTTTGGCCACTGGAAGAAGACAATTTTGCACAGTTATTAACAAGTTTGCGCTTGAGAGGATCAGATGTTGTATTACAGATTCACATTTAGGAAGTGGAAAAAAGTTCAACCTAGTACACGCTTGTGCTCCAAAGAACAACTTTTTCATTTTATTAAAATGCCACAACAGAAATCTGTAAACTAGCTCCAGTGTTTGAATAAGTGAAATAATTAGTTATTGCTTTTTTTAATATCAGTTGTATGTGCTATATAAGGCTGCCATTTTAAGATACCAAACAGACCCTGAGCCTACAATGCTTTAAAAAATATCTGGGTCAAAGCTTTAACAGAAATACATCATAGTACGATGATCATTTACACTTGAACCAGCAGTAGTATTTTAACACATAATGTCTTATATGTTTACTTAGTTTATTTTACTAACTGCAGATTCGGTTGGTACAGATTAATCGGAGACACAGAGGCCTGGGAGGTTTGCTCTCACCATTTGGATGCCAGAGCTCTGTGATGAACTTCATCTTCGGAGGCCTCAGAGGATAGTCTCTTGGAAAGGATAAGGTGGCTTTGAAGAACCCACCTTCACTGCAAATGAAAAAGAAGTGTGCTAATACATCTCTCATATTGTTACAGGTAACTGTGTGTCATTTTGGTGGATAATTTCACTCACAACAACGTGTCCTGAGGTCCGATGACGACCACCTCCCACTGATAGATGTCATCATCATCCACAAGACCCGCAGAAAAGCCTTCCACTGGGTTCTTGTTGAGCTCTTAAAATTGGGATACAATTAGTCCAATGTCACTTTTATCACAAACAATATAGTAAAATAGTTAAATATGACATCAACTTGGAGAGTAGTTCCTTCAAAACTACTCTTAACACCAGAGAAAACACCATTGCCAACACAAATATTCATCGTATCTGTTACAATGAGGGAAACGGCCTCATTCACAGCGTGGTTATTCTTTTAGAAAGCTACTTTTAGTAGTTATTGAGCAATAGCAGCTTTGCTTACAGCAGTCATATCTCGGCTAACAGCTGTCGGCACGCTATCTATACACGTGCTTTACAACTTTGTTGACACTGTTATCTCTACACAAAACAAGGCAAATGAACCATTTACAACAACAGCCGAAAGAAACGCACTTGTTTCAATCGTATGTTTAACGAAATACTACGTGGTCTGTAATAGTTTCAGATCTAATTTCAGAGACAGCAGTTAGCCTGCTAACTTACCTGCTAGTTGTTTACGCAGTAACAACGACGACTGTTCCGTCATTTTATAGATTTTTATCTTCTCAGCTTCTGTTATGGTACTAACTAAGTGTCAACACGGTTAAATGAAGCATTGGGTAAAGACGGTAAAGCTCTCGGTCCACGTTTTTCTCTCTTGTCTCTGCCTGTTAATGCCAATAACATGAGTCAAAAAGAGAGAGAAGACTGAAGTCAGAGGGAAGTAGTACTGGGTATCATGCCCTCAGTTTGGTCTGTCAGGCAGCCACGGCTATCTGGCTTTAGCCTGTCAATAGTACAGCCATCGATTAAAATAAAAGTTAAGAGCAGAGTAATGTCCGTGGTTTGGATAGGACAGCTAATATTGGCTCAAAGAGGGTCATTTCTTTTATTACACAGCAACGGAAGTACTGCCTGTAAGGATAAACACAGGGCACAGTGACAAAAATAACTTTTCTTCTTCGTATGTCTTTGCAGCAGTCCAATCCGTCACTAGTGCATTAGCCTACTGCCACACACTGTTTGTACTAGATATTACACACAAGAGCACCGGTCTTATCAGAGGCAGCCTTATGGCCTCTGAGAAATATGAGATAGTTTTCTCAAATAATCTACCACTTGGAAAAAGCTACCCATTCTTTTAGCTTTAGGCTGTGAATAATTAAACGTCTTTGTAGCTCCTGTAATTTGGATATTGCACTTATTGTGATTTCAATTACATTGCATTTTGCAGCTCTCCTTAAAAATAAAATGAAATCCACTTTTCCCCATGACAGTTATATAGTCCAGTCATTTTATGAGAAAAGGTTAAACAAATTGCAACAGAAGCAAACTCAACTGATTTTGTATCCTCAGCATGTCCTGAGTGAGGGAAAAAAAAAGCCCTGAAGAATCCCATTAGGGGAAAGTTTCGAAAAACACCCAAACATATCCCATTTATACGCATATAAAAAAAAATTTTCACGTGAATAGGGTAACATTTTTAACCTTTAGATATCTCCATGAAAATTACTGAGTTGATTACTTACATTAAGACAAACAAAAAATGTATTACAAGTTTTTTGAAATTCTTTGTTAACATGAGCGGATTTGCATACATTTGCATAAATCTGCATAAATTCCACCGTTTTGATGGCACATGTATATATGAAGTTGCTGTGGTGGTACCGGCATGAAAATTGGAATGAGTTGACTCCATCGGTCAACCGACAAGTTGACCACTTTAAATTTCAAGATGACTGCAATATTTCAAGACAGCCACATCCTTAGTAGAGCAGGTATGACATGAGCCAACGGTGCATAATCCAATTACGTATGGCTAATTTGCATACATACAACACCTGATCTAAACATTGGGTAGAGCAGGTGAAAATGTCTTGTTCAATCTTGTTAACATATTACAGTTAAAAAACTTAAGGAATGGAATCAATTTAGGCTATCCATGAGTATTACAGTAATAGAGACAGAGCATGTCATACCTGCTCTATAGGATGTGGCTGTCTTGAAATTTCAACTCAGTAATCAACTTTCCCCTAATGGGATTCTTCGGGGCTTTTTTTCCCTCACTCAGGACATGCTGAGGATACAAAATCAGTTGAGTTTGCTTCTGTTGCAATTTGTTTAACGTAGACCCCTTTTTTGGCCTAAAATTACTGGACTATATAGTCCTGGTAGTGTTAAGAAGGATTTAGCAGTGTTTAGAATCTCATCATTGGGGAAGCTGAATCAAAATACAATTTTTTTTTTTTTTTTTTTTTTGCCTTTTCACTTTATCACCATCCAACTCATTTGGCGTGAATAAAGTCTGATTACATCCCAGGCCATATCATCCAACATCAGCACTTAACTTCACTAATGCTCATGTGGCTACACAGGAACAAGTCCCTGCAGCTGGGACTCTGCAGCTGGGCTCCAAATCTTGTACAAAGCCTTCTCTGAAGATTGGGCACTTGTATAACAACATATTAATTGGCATACCAGGCATTTTGAGACCACTGAAATCAAATTTATGTAAAAAATACATATAAAAAACAACCAACCAGACTGCCATGGGTTATTTTCTATACTGGTTCTGGCCCAATCATGTCCCTTAGGCCAACCCACCTCACACAGATGCCATGACTGAGAGCCAAACATCTCTGGATGGTGTAAGAGCATGAAGACAAAAAAAAATACAGATGAATAAATACAGTCTATTCATTAAAATCCTCTGAAAATTTACAATACATTTTCTGGGTTGTCTGCATCAGTAATGTCACTGCAAGCTGCAATTTCAGGGGGATGAAACATGAAGCCAAATTGGAAGCACCAAGATCTGGACTTCTTCAAATGGCTGCTTCAGAGTGACTCCCATGCTATAATGTCCAATTTAACAGCAAGAATAAACATGTCAACAGCCAGGTACAAAAATGTATTTTGCTCTCAAAAACAAATGAATGGAGAAATTATAACTCACCCATTTAAACTGTATTAAGGATGTTATGCACAGTAGAGAGAGGCTTTGAGTGACAGGTGGTGAGTAGCTGTTTTTGCCACAAACCTGAATGCAGCAATCTCAGCTCCACACACGGCCCTTTTTTTTTTTGATTAGAACAGATTTTCAGTCATCACATTAATGGGAGAAATGTTCGAGTGTTCACATTTGGGTGATATAAAAAAAAAAAATCATTTACACCTTCTACTCTGAGCTAAACTCCATCTTGCCTGTGAAATGTTACTGTAGTTTCTTTTTTTGTCTTCATCACCTCATCACAAACACACCCCGCTGAAATGATGGCAAACCCTGCTCCCTATCTCCAACTCTCCCTGCATTTTCACTTTATACACCACCATTAGATCTCTGTGAGGCAGCTTTCAAATCCACCTCATCTCACTTTGCTTCTTTACCTGTTACATCAGTGGTCTTACAGCTTTATAGCAACGAAACAAAGCTTGAATCTCTTAAAATGCCAAAGCACGCTACTATTGCCACTCAATACAGTGCCATTAAAATGCTCTGAGATGGTGTCAAGCTTGACCAAAGATCATCCCCCAGCAGTTTTGTCAGTGCACCAGGTGAAAAAAGAATATCCATGCTGTTGTGTTACTTGTCTTACTCTGGCAGCAGCCTTTCCTGAAAAAAAAAAAAAACCTACTAGAAATCCATTTGGAAAAATCTGCTGGTGCAAACATCCATTTTTCCTGTAGCCCTCTTATAACCTCATCGCTGGCTTTCTACAATCCTCCATCCTTATCTTCTCCTGAGCTGATAGAGCTCTGGTTCAGGCTTTGGTTACAGCCACGTTGATATGCAGGTCCAACAGCTTGTGTGACCTTTCTTCATCTCACCCAACCCCAGCTGTTCACTTCCCTCACCAGACTGCAACTTTTTGTTTACAGCCTGCTCCTCTGTGGGAGCAAAAGACTGAAGTTTGTAGCCTACTTCCTGATGCAAAACAAAATTCATACTATCAGGTTTTGATATCCCTATTAGTTTTCTTTTCATCACATACTGCTGTAGTGCACAAAAATAGGACAAGGCCATCCAACCCAGCCTGTAAATATTTACTATCCTCTCCATGATCTTTAAAATTTCAGCTATTATGAACGACATGTGATGTTCTTTCATGGCTTTAAAGTAGAAACAGTATAGCTGTATAGTTCTCCGTGAAATATCCTTTTGCTGAGGTCATTCATCCATGACATGTTGGGTCCCTTTAATACTCATGTCCCCATCTTCTAACACGTGTATTCTAATACCTGTCTTTGACCAGCAATGAATCCACCAACTGCAACACTCTAATTTAGTTATTTTAATTAAAGTTATAGCTCTTAATTTTATATTTATCATACTAGATTTTCCCAGAGCAACTTTCCACTTGATGCATTATTACAACTTTCTTTTTGCATAGGGGGAAATTTAGGAGGATGCAGGAGATATGTTCCCCCTCAATATTTTGAACACATGCAGGGGCAAGTCTATTTTCTTCAGTGGCAGGCCTTTTTTTTTACTCCTAAAATATGAATATGAATTATGAGCTCATACAACCAGGGAATCTTTTGAGGCAAATGTAATTATCCCCACCACACAAACACACACACACACACACACACACACACACACACACACACACACACACTGTTGGGATTTCACTCGGCGGCGGCACAGCGTCTCCTCCTCTCCTCTGGCACCATGCACACGCAGGAAAGTTGATAACCATGGAGAAGCCAGAAGGGAATGTCTAATCTTAAGGTAATGCTGCCTGCCCATAAAAGCTGGCTAGCTAGCTAAGATAGCTGCAGAGAAGCTAATCCAGCATTAACTGCACAGCAGCTGGGGCAGCATTTGATTTGTTGACAGTGTGGGACATTTGAATCTGAGAGCCTTACTGCATTGTATTTCATTATAAATTGAATTGTCACACAGTGCTTGAATTTTGTGTTTTCATTCTCATAAATAAAGACATATCCACCAAAAAGTTATAGAGGATTTGCAAATTGGTGCATAAAATTCCCTATATAGGTAATGAAGATGTGTTTAAAGTTTCATGGGGAACATCCCCCAGAATCCTCACTTAATTTGCCCCCTGTTCAATCGAAACCCATAGAGGCCCATACGGATGCAACAATTTTTTTTTTGAATTTCTTGCCGTCAAAAAATCCAACTTACCCATACAAAATATGGCTTTGAACTCATTTGCATCCCCGCTGACATCCTCACTCATGTCTGTGGATCTGCCTTGATAAAGCCCCTTGCACTCAGATAACCACAAACTTCTCTGCTGCTTCAACCAGAACTCCAGTCACCTCAGATCTTTCACTGACTTGTTTGACTTTTGCCCACAGGCGCCCATCATAAATGCAGAGAAAAGAGTGTTTTTAATCAAATATAAATCAGGAGTGTCTACTTTGGTTTGTCTTGAGGGTGGTACACCCTCACACACTCACATATCCTGCTGTCACCCTCAGAAAAGATCTTTTCATATGCTCCCTCACACATCACCTCAAAATTGTACAGAATACAGGAACATACCACGCATGTGTAAATTCTTCTATTCAATAAACAATGATGTAATAATGTTAATTAACTCACATTAGATGATTGACAGTTGTTATGTTCCTGCATTACACGTCACTGGCTCATTCCTCAGTTGTTTGGCAGTGAACTGACAGGTACTGTCACACTGATGCAGGTGCACAGCATGATCCATTTGCACTATTATACTTCTGATACACTCATGTCACTGCTGTATGCTGACACCGCTCCTTACGAAACCCAAATTCCACCTTAAAATCAATGCTGGTGTTGATTTACATGAATCTAAATGTCAATGTACACTAAGTATGTGTCAGATTATGGAGGAGAGCTCCACTAAAAAAGAAATTATTTTTCTCCAGCTTTAAAAGCATTTACTATGAATATTCATTTCCTTGATGAAAGTGTCTCTGACTGAAACTGACATTTGTTGGATCTGGTATTTGTGCGCATGTTGTGGTTGTAAAATGGTCCAGATGCCGTCTAGCCTCTTTGTAAACTCTATGATAGCTGAAGAAAAATCCAGTGTCAATATCTTAAAAGACTCTTTTTTGTCTTTAATACTGCCTGGTATGTACCTGTCTGTCAACCATCCTATCCATTTAAGAATGGTAAAGCACTATTATATCCAGAATTTGGTCTGTTGCAGCTTTCACCATGTATTTGCCTCAGTTGGTAACATGTAAACAAACCAAAGCTTTTCAAAGTTGTCACATCAGACGATGTAGTAGGCAAAATGTAGATTAAAAAATCTCTTTTAACAGATTTCTCTCTTGGATGGAGCAATAAATAAAGACAAAAAACAACAGGAATGAAGGACGCCGGCATTGTGGTGCAGTGGGTATCACTGTTCTGGGTTCAAACCCTTTCTGTGTTGAATTTACATGAGTTCCCTGTGACTGCACAGATTGTCCCATGAGTTCCCCAGCTTCCTCCCATGGACCAACCACTACACATTAGGTTAACTGGTGACTATTAAGTGCCCAAAGGTGTGAGTTGATTGTGAGTGGTTGTTTGTCTTGTGATATACGGGCGACCTCTTCAGGGGGGATAGCTAATGGATGGATGGACAGGAATGACTTAAGGCAGGAAGTAGAAACATCTATTTTATAACAGAATGTAATGAGGCTTTTGGGAAACGTGCACTTAATTTAGATTGCTAACACTCACACAGAAGCTATACATGTAAACTTAACACTGTGTCATTAGGCCATGCAATAATGCAGTGATGTTGAAAATGCTGCATGTTATCAAAGGCTGCACTGAAACCAGACACAGTAAAGATACAGAGTCCTGCTCAGTGGCTAATAGCAGGTAATTTGTTGCATTGATTACAGCTGTCTCATTGGTGTTCTGGGGTCGAAATTGCATCGGAGAATGCTATTGATACTCTTTAAACTGAGAAAGTGAATGAGTTGCTGACTTGCATCTCTTTACTTGAGAATTTACTATGAAATGGATGGTTAGACTGCCGTAAAAGTACCCGTGATTGAAACCGGGGAAATCGAATATATGGTCACCGTATGTTCACTGAAACGTCTTGAGGTTCAGAAGAGAGAAAAAAAAGATGTGGCAGAGTGTACCTGGCTCCAAGAAGTGATGTTCATTATTTATGCACGTTTCAGCCTGGTTGGAGATTGATCTTGTCAGAGCTGGGCTCCACTTAACAACAAAGGCTGTTTACTAGCCCCACCATCGATTTTCAAACATTTTGATCGGGCAAGTGTAACCTGAATATTGTGGCGCTAATCTCTCTCAGTCTATACAGACATATCACACCAACAACTTCATGTTGCCCTGTCCCAAACCTTTACTGTCTGTATTCTTTTCAACGATCCAGTCAAAAAAATATAAAATCTATGTATAATTTTCCAAGAGTTTAACTGGTGCTCATGGAGTGTTTGACTCTCTGAAATCAATATGTGATTTAAGGCAAATATAACTTTCAGCCTCAGGCACTGCAGTTTACAGAAAATAGTCCTGGTTGACCAGCAGGAGCTTATACTAGTATTGCTAAACACAGCGTTCAAGAAAGTAATTTGAATCACATTCCCAAGGTTAAGCACAAACTGTTACATGCTCCAGCGTCTCACCTGTGAATGTGACCTTGTTATTTTTAATGTGTTTTGATCTGAAAATCTCAGCTGACCTAACCATGTCTACATGCGCCAGGTGGCTTGTTTATTTTCATTAATTTGCGCATGCATGCAGTAATCAAGTGAGGCAATATTGAGGAAATGTGCTTACGATGTATT
The DNA here is from genome assembly GCF_905171665.1 of Trachurus trachurus. Taxonomy (NCBI): domain Eukaryota; kingdom Metazoa; phylum Chordata; class Actinopteri; order Carangiformes; family Carangidae; genus Trachurus; species Trachurus trachurus. The sequence goes on along the minus strand of NC_139908.1, from coordinate 17,731,942 downwards.
TGTAGTCTCCCATACTTAACCTGGTGGTTGTTGCTTTTTCCTGAGTCCTGCAGGCTGCCTGATTGTTGATGTTGTTTTGCTGTAGCAGTGGAAAGATGCAAGTGTTTCACGGCTAATATAACATTTATATAACCAGTGATGTCTTTCATTAAACAAACTCAGCCTTTATGCATTATGTTGTAAATCTATAATTGCAACTAAGAAACCTTTCATATTGGTGGATAAGTGCTTGAGAGAAACTCACAACACATTCAAACTAGTGTAGTGGTAGAAAGTCACTGTCATGGTGCCAAAGCAATTAGTGAAAAGGTTATTACCACTATTGCATTTAGCTGCAGGGATCTGCTGGGATTACTTATTCTCTTGGGACAATGATAGTTGTAAAAGAGGGTCACAATGATTTGCTGCCTGGAACCAACAAGCATGTTTGTTTGTTTTTTTTAACAACTGGGGATCTTGAACTTTGTAAACCCTCTGATAAAGTGAAGTAATTAATAGATAATAACCACAGCAGTGGAGGGATCATGTGCTCACGTGTTTGTTTGTTTTTTCTATCTATGAAAAAGTATTGAAAACTGTTTGCTGTACACATCCAAACACCAGCATCGAGAAAACTATTGATTTTTGTGACCCTGTGATTCTTCCTGTTTGTTAACTACATCTACAAGTAATATATTTCCTAGGCTCAGGATCATGGAGTCCCAATTATGTCTCAACTATTTTTGGACCAGCAGCACAGAAGAGCAAAATTTAAGTATGTCTCAGAAGACATGTAGAAAACTTCATTTCTGGTCTGAAAAACCTGATCAATATGGACTAATTCCTTTGCCCTCTTTAGCTGCACCACCATTATTGAATCAATGGCTTCTGCTGAAAAGGGAGAGTATTTTTTTACTTTAAATACATTAAATGCATTAACAACAAAGATGAAACATCTTAACTCAAGACAATATATCTTTGTTTTTCCTTTGACAAGATATTTACAGTGATGTCATCAAGCATCCCATCATGTTTTCATTTCGTTTAAAGCTCATTTGTACTAGTTTAAAAAATATTGGCAAATGAAATGTGCCTGTTGAGGTTGTGCTGGTGGAACATTTTGAGCTTTAGTAATATTTTCCATTTTATTTCATTTTTACTTGTTTTTGGGAGCTATTTTGAGCCAGTGAAAATTGCATGTAATTTGTGTTTTACCCCTTACATACTGTTTAAATTTGATACCTTCACAGTATGGTTCGGGTCAATTTTGACCCGGACCAAGAATTCCCTCATAGTAAGTGTCTATATTGAATTTTAAACTACAGATCTATTTAGAATGTTTAAATAGCCTATGACACATAAATTAATGTATGATTAAGTGTTAAAAAAAAAATCAGAGAGCAGGGAGAGTGCATTTTTTAAGTTTTACAACACTCGTTTTTGGAGAAAAACTTCTACTATTACACAGTATTACATCCTGTTCTACATAAGACATAAACACATAAAAGCCACAATGATTTAAATATATTTCATTGAATTTTAAAATGGCATGAACATTGTGGAACTGTTGGAATTCATAATATGACCATGTTTAACCATTGCGACCATTAGGTGCTATATGTTATAAGGTAGATGCTATATCATAAGAAATCATAATTATCAATATTAATTCAACATTTACCACTTTACCACAAAAACATTAAATAATAAAATGCTTATTATAAAAAAAATGCACTCTCCCTGCTTTATATATAATATGGTTTTCTTTGGCATTGTCTTCCTGCTCTGACACATCCTCCACCAAATCACCATCAACCTTCTCCTTTTGGAAGATCAGATAAAGGGCCTGGTTGTACCAAGTCTTGTTGCCATGATGTCAGTCACTGAAATGGCAGCTCAGGAACCTCTATGTCATGACCCCCCACCACAACCCTCCCAACGCAAATTGATTCAAATTTGTTACTTTATAGATTATTTTATTACATTGCAGGTGCAGGTGCTTGCAGTTGCAGATCTCGTGTCTGTGTCAAGGCACCCCTTGACCTCAGATGACCTCTGTTCCATTTGTGCACCATACTGTATGATCACTCCTATGCTGTTTTACTATTTCACTGTTTTGAGGTCCCCCCATGCCCCCTCAAAGACCAGCAGGTGTCTGTCTCTGTGGGAACCTGGGCAAATGTGGTGGGAACACAGGCAGTTCTCGTGACAGTGTCGAAGTCCCCCTTGAACTCTGTTTCTGTCACCACTGTCCCATAAATTATACACACAAACATGGCCTGTACAGTTCCACAGTTTCAAGATTCCCTAAAACCACAATTTTCCTTGATTTGACCCATACTGGTGGATCTAAAATCCATCTAAACAGATACGGGTCAAATTTGACCCGAAACAGCCTCAGTGTTTAAAAATGTGTAGCACCTGTTCAAAAGTATACAATTTAAAAATATTTTCATTTTTGTGTATTTTGGGTCACTTTAGGAAAAGTCATAAAATTTCAGCCTAAAAGAATGATGTTTAGGGTATTTTTTCTGCTGTCAAATGTCAAAACGGGTCAAATTTGACCCGAACAGTATGTAAGGGTTAAAACAGTTTAGTTTTATAATCTCTGAGTTTTACACTGACTTGACTTTTCTGGGATGTTGCTAAATGGTGTATTTACAAAACAGCCATAACAAAGAAGTTGAATATAGCACAATTTTTGGTTTGTGGTCAAAATAGAGAAATACATAATCAGGGGGGGTCACTTCAGGGAAGGGCACTTTTTTTCTTGTTCTCTCTTGTTTGATTGTTTCAGCAACATGGAGGGAGAGGGAGATGCTAGTTTTACTTGAACTGCCCCGTCTTTCACTATTCTCCACAGAATATACAATCATGTTCTCTCATCACTGATCATCATTCTGCTCTTTAACTGAGAGGTGAAGCGTCGTCTAACAGCAATTTCACATCTATTTCATAGTGTGACTTTTAGAGGAAGCAGTGTCAGTACTCCTACATTATTCTCAGTCTAATCTTCTCACTCTCAGGAGTGCTCCTCAAGTCATTTTGGTTAATAATCATCTTTCAAATTAGACTAATGTAAGTTTTACATTGGTCTGTTATCACACAAAGACCTAACAGTCATCAGTCATTGCACTAGCTCCAGTAAACACCATCATATTTCATAAAACACCCACACCTCTCCAACAACTTAAGATTGGCTCATTTGCTGCTTTCGGCCTCTACAGTGGTTTATTTAAGGAATTGCATTTCCTTTGTATGGGAAATTATATATTGTGTGAAATTCATTTATTGGGCTTATGTACCCTACCTCACCACTCTCCAACAAAGAAAACAAACAGCACCTGGAACAGACAGCACTGCAGTCATGTTTTATAATGGCGTTTTTATAATGCCATCTGTAGTTGGTAAAGAACTGATAAAATAATATTGATATGTAAAGTGTGTATTGGTGAATTAGTATTTTCATATAAAAAGGTGTCCAGTTATCCGAAGGTCCAGTGCAGTATAACTACTGTATTGTTGGCTTTCAATAGATGGCAGTGTGACCCACATTTTTAATGGAAACATTGTATGTCCCCAGGAGTTTACCAATGCAACCTGCAACTTTTGTGATTTGATTTGTTTGACAGTTTTACCTATTACCTCTTTTCCCTATGAAGAGAAAGTTGCTGAGCATGCAAGGTTATGCACATGCTTTCTACCTCTCATGTCTGCATCTACCAAAGTAAATGTGTGAAATGTCTTTGTCCAACATCTTTCCAGATCATCTGGGAAACTGCCACAGCAGATTTCAGTCACAGAGCAGCTAAACCCACTTGCAAAGACACAGACTGCCCTGTTATTCTGAAATGTAGACTAAACATTCAAATGATTTACCGCAGGTCAGGGCTTACAGCCTTATTATCTTTTAATAGACAATAATTATTCACTACAGTATGTCTGGCAACTCTAATGGGAGCAACATATTTTTATTGGACACAGTCAGCAGAGTTTTAGACTGGATTTATAGGAGTGCAACCTTTATTTAGGCTGAACCCGTGTGATTTTGTGTTAATGCTTTTCTGTGTAAATGAAAGCTTTAACGAATCAGCAAGTGCATTAGCAGAGGAAAGACAATAAAAAGTCAGAGAAAATAATAATTTTCAGAACAAAGTGTCTGCCAGAACAACGAGAAACTAATTAAAAAACTGAATTTGATATATTGTGAAATCACAAATTTGGGTTTTTTTGCTAGTTTGATGTTTGACAGCTCTGTGTAACTCTTGGCAGTGTGTGTTTTATTTTCACATTGATGTGCCCTGCTTTAAATAATGGGGTATTAAATCCCCCAGGGACAGCTCAACACCCTGCATGGCTGATTACATCCTGCTTTGATTTAAATGCACTCATCCCTCACAAACATCCTTGGAGTCCCCCCTGGTTCTGCCCGGATATTAGTAGGCCAGTCAAAATGATGAATAAATGGCTGGTAAATAAATCTAATTTTGTCACTGTACAGGCGACACATCGCACTCAGGGTTCCAATATCACCCTGCCTTTCCACATTACAGCACAAATATAAAAGACATGTACAATGGTTCCCTGGTATTCACAGAGATCTTCAAAGGGAAGAATCTTTCAAAGACCATTGATTTTTTCTTTCTCCACATGCTTTCTGTTGGTCAGTTTTGAATTACAAGGATAAGAAAGACAAAAGAAGCCCTATGACATGAGATTGTTAATTTTCATCTAAAACTTTTTACCTATAACATTGACTCTTTAAAACTCATCAAACTCAGTAAGAAAGGAAATAGTTTGAATGGGAAATGTCATTTTTTGGTGAACTCCTCACAATTGAGGTCTACACTAAACCTTAAGCTATGATTAGGGGTCACAAGCTTCATCTTTAGGGGTTACAAACCTAAAGGCTTTGCACAATGTTAACTGAGTCTAACTTGTAATTAACAGTGACTGATGTCTGATGCTTGACCTTTCAATTGAAGATAATTGAATAGTTTACAGGTGGAAATGACACCAAAGTAAACGAATATTACCTGAATGCAAATAGACCTTGTTGTTTCTTTATTGCCTGGTGACATTTCAGAGCAGGACCTTTGAAACTGTAAATACATACTGTGGAAAACCAGGACAATACTTTTTGCTTTGTGCTCATAAAAACCAATTGCCCTATTACTGAATATTGTCCAGTAAAGTAATAGACAGAGGGCCGCCTCAGGCGTATGACCAGGAATAGCTGCTGTCCTGATTGTCCTGTCCTCTCAGTTGGCTGCCACGAATGAAATGCTTTGTGTGTTCAGTGTTTATCAATTTTCTTTTTATTCACCTATATGTGTACAAATAGGCAAATGACATGGAGGAAAACAGAATTGATTAACGAGATTACAGGATGAAAACTGGACTGGCCTCAATAATTCAACATCTAACAGAGATCACTCACACGCCAACGGGCTGAAAGAGATCCTGGGTGTGTAGAATTAGTTTAATATCCCCCTGAAGACTGTTACACTTTGATATATTCATCTACTTTTGGGAAAAGTATGATTATGTCATATCACATCTGGTTTTGAGGAGGAAAGCTCTTGATATAGGGTGCACAAGTACCATCGATTTTAAATTGAGGGCTTCGGTTTTCATCTTTCTTTTTTTTCCTGCTGCAAGTGTTTAAGGTCAAATTGCAGTTACTGTAATAGAGAGTAGAGATGAAATATGATATTCTTGCTTTTGCTGCAGTTTTCTGCAGACATTTATTCCAGTGGTATGGCTAATGATTGTTCTGAGATATTCTTCTTTGAAAAGCCATTCTCTGTATGTGCCTAAGACTTATTTGCACCAAAATAGGCTCAATGACCAGACCCTCAAAATTCATTTACCACTGATGTTGTAGTGCACACTTTGGGAATTCTCAAGTACATGGACTCAGGAGGCAGAAACAAGGTTTCTGATCATCTCTGTCTGAGATGCTGAATTTTGATTTATTACTGTGCAACATGATTGCAATGCAGACAGGTGGTGCAGGCAGCACAATGGTTGGTATAATTCTATTTACCCTATTGCATTAATGTGTCTGTATCCTTCTTCTACTATTACTTCATAAGGTTTGGGCAAATTTGATGAAAATCATACATTTTGGTATCAGATTATATCATATTGCTCACCTCAAATTTTGATTTTCATTCAACACCTCTCAAGTTTTTCACATTCCTCACAGATGCCTAATATATCTCTGTCATCTTGCATTTATCACTTTATTCCATTTTTTTTTCAGTTTATTCATTTGTGTTTTACTGTAAATGCAGTTCATCAGTGCACTCCAGTCTTTTAGGCCTAAAAGTAATTGAAAAATGGATAGATAGATAGATAGATAGATAGATAGATAGATAGATAGATAGATAGATAGATAGATAGATAGATAGATAGATAGATAGATAGATAGATAGATAGATAGATAGATAGATAGATAGATAGATAGATAGGCAGGCAGTTGCAGGGGTGAGATGGAGCTCTAATAATCCTGGTGGCTCTTGCACCTCCTGGTATAGATGTCTCTCAGGGATGGCAGGACCAGTCCCGTGCAGTGGCCTGCAGCCCTGACCACTCTCTGGAGACACGTTAATGTCCTGGGCACAGCTGCTACCAAACCAGGAGGTGATGTTCGGGGTCAGGACACTTTCCACAGCACCGTTGTAGAAGGTCCTCAGGATCTGTTTGGAGACTCTGAACTTCCTCAGCTGCCTCAGATGGTAAAGACGCTGCCTGACCTTCTTGGTAATAGGTAAAAGATAAATAAAAATAATAGTGATTGAAGAGTTGGCTAAAAGTAGTGGAAAAAATATCAAACATTTAGCTAAAAGAAGTGACTACTTAGCCAAAGGTAAAAGAGATTGAACAGTTAGCTAAAAGTAGTCACCATGGCTAAAAAATAATGGATGAACATTAAATAGTTAACTAATGTTTTGGATAGTTAACATAAAAATGGAATTGTATGTAAAAAATCACATAATACCACAGCTGTAAATTTCATAGAAATAATAGTTAATGTGCTCCTTGAAATCTGTTAATTAAGACATTTGCAATATGGTTGAAACTGATGAAGCACTGGAGGACACAGATGTTGGTGAAATGTCTGTCATAAAGGTTGGGAGCTACTGATGCACATGAACAAGAAGTTGTCTGTTTTCTTCTTTTTCCCAAGGCCACACTGAAACTAATAATAATGTGTAAATTGGAAAGTCTCCAGCTGACTCTCTTCAACTCGATACACAACTTTATGTTCTTTATTTATTTCAGGCAAAGATTCCACACAAACCCTGTTCATCCACATCAACTACATGTTCTACCTCACATGTCAAAACCTTGACTTGATTTACAGTCCACCGTGGTGTATGTGCAGTTGAAACCACCTGAACAAACTCAAAGGTAAGGAAAAAGGGGAACTTTGGTGCAGACATAAATGTACAAGCCTCTCGTACTCTGTATTCTCCTCCACTTGTACTCAGCGCACTTGAGTGATACATGACATTAAAGTGTCCTAGCCTTCCTTGTCCTCAATTCTGCTAGTTAAAGCACATATGGTCCTAATTACTATAGAGACATTCTGGGACTGAACAAAGAAGAAGATATAGCTCCCAAAGGCTTTTTGGCAATTTTGGGCACTTGACTTCTTGAAATTGAAAAGATACATATGCAGCCTCTAGACTATACATTTCTCCAGAGATCGCAGCCAATGTGCTGGTGCTTTTAGTGCAATTGGGAGTCCAGCGGCTTGATGCTGGTAATTTAACGATAATGGCAGAGTGTACTCGGCGCCTTTCTGCGGCACACAGGATGCACCATGTATCGAATCTTGAGATTTCTGACTGACAGCCTAAGCTTGACACTTTAAGTCATTAAGTTATCCAGTGTGTGCTTCAGTCTATAGGGAGGATTGACAGGTAGCTCAAGTGAGTTGTTTTTGTGTCCTATATTACTGCAGTTGAATTAGGCCTAACAAATCTAAGAGCTAATATTCCATGTGTAGTGTTGAACAGCAAAGTCCTCTCCCAAAGCCCTTTTCATTTTATTTCCTGAGATTCTTATGTTAAAATGTGACTGTTGCTCTCTAAAGAAACAGGATGTGCGCTCCTGATGAAAGACAGCCTCAGTCTCTGCAACAAGTAAAAAGAGCAATACTCTACACAGCTCTGTTTTTACTGTGCCTACTTTGCATTATGTGGTTCTTCCCCTCCAGCCTTGTTTTGCTGTGGATTGAGGAAAGGACAAAATAAAGGCGACTGCTGCAATTTCATCCCTATTGGCCCCGTGGCAAATTGGCCCTTTATCAAACAGGGGCCTCATCTATCAAGCCAAAGACGGGTATTGAAATTGCCCCACCAGCCACAAATCAGACCAATGGATCGGCCTTTATCTCAGACAAGGCCGTCATCACTCTGTAGCGGCTGGGAGGAGAGGAACCAGGCCATTTAAGAGTCTATCCTGCATTTCTCTGCTGATGGATGTGGCCTGCTTGACCTCTCTGTGACCAGGAGCAGCTGGACAAGGGCCAAACCTGTGCTTAACCTGGATCATTATCTGGCTGCATGCATGTGTTTGATTCTGTTTCTCTCAGAGACTCTTTGTCTTTGGCTGCTCCCTCAGTCCTGACATTCTTCTGCTGTCCATTTTTCACCTCTCTGCTTAGGCTGCTCCGGTTCTAGCTCTAGTTTTTCTAACCCCCTAATCTCGTCTGTCTGTCTTTGTCTTTTTTCCTCATCTTCCTCTTGTGCCCCCCCCCCCCCCCTCTCTCTCTCTCTCTCTCTCTCTGTCACACATGTACATTGCCTCTTTTTCAGCATTTCCCCCTCAAAAACTATTTCCTCTCCCTGCCCACATTTGTTTTCAGCCAGCCAATCAATGCAAATAGAGAAAGGCCATAATGAAGGGTGAGACAAATGGATGCTGCACTGTCAGCTGTGCCTCCCCAGTTTTAAACATTACCGTGCCTGATATGATAGATGGAAAGCTATATTCAGGTAATACTTCACTCTTGGCATATTCCACACAAGCAGCTATCCATAATGGCAAGATATCTTGACTGCCTGTCTAGAATAATCCTACTGCATGTTGCTGTTGCTATGAATAACATACATTTTATTGTGCATACAGTACATACACCAAACTAATGGAATGGTTTCCCCACTTGCAGTGACTCATATTGGCATCAACATCCATTTACCAATAGGCCAAAAGTTATGAGAAAATTTCCACTCGACAAGTTTTGATCACAGAAGTGCATATGACAGCGAAACAGAGCGATCAGACGGACCCCTGATCTATCATTCACTGGCACCATTCCCCAGCATCCTGAGTCTTTGCCCATTCTCTCTGATCAATTTCATGACTTATGGGTTTAACTAAAAGCCCATCCACAATCTAATCCCTTTCTTAATTGTGTTTTAACTACTCGGCTTTTATTTGATTAGATTCAATCACAGTGCAATTAACTCACTCTGATTTTATTATTCATACTCAATCAGAGGCAGGGATATTATCTTTACTTGTAGGTTCATTAACATAAACCCGCTCGGCGACATTTGTCTAACAGGAAGGCATTGGAGGTGCCGCACACAACAGAAAAATTATGCATTTGGGAAATTCAAAGGATGACTTCGGCGTCTTATTTTTGTAGTTTCAGCCACCATTTATGTGACAACATTGTACTCACCAAAGTGACTGACTCTGGGGGTTAAGAAACACTTTTTGTAAACTACATTTTGCCATTCACGATTGCTTCTTTTCCAAATAACAATGGCTTACCTGATGGTTTTAAAACCTGTGTGATTGTCTTGACTGCTTGAGTTCCTCGCCCCGTGGACTTCCTTTTAACAATGCTGCAGCACTCTGGCCACAGGCCACATCTTCAAAACTAAAACTCAAGTCCCAGTACACCTGGCTTGATTCTGCTTGTATGTTCCAGTGCGGCCAACACAAAACTACCAGCAGTTTGAAATGTTATCAAAAAGTTTTTTTTATTTTTTTTTATTTTGCGAACACCGCTTTTACTGACACATATGAAGTAGCCTACACTTCATAATACCACCGCTTGCCCTTGGCAAGAAAATAGAACACCATGAAATGCTAATCAAATTTAGGAAAACCAATTCTGAATTCTGAAAGCCTTATCCCAGCCCATCCCCTTGACTCAGTATGTGTGAGGTGTTATCAGTCCCTTGAGGGAAGCGGGGAACCTTGGCCTGCACAGTGTTAGGAAAGGAAAAACGGAAGTCTTCAGGGGGAAGAACACCCACACACACAATAGACGTCTGCAGAAAGTAAAACAGGTCAGGACTCCAGTGGTCTGATAAGGCAGAGGACTCATGAATTAAAGAGTGGTGGAGGAAATATGACATTTCTTTTCCATTCAGTCTATCGGGACTATACTCGCTTGCCAGTGAAATTACCTGGAGAGAAGCTGGTCCGATAATGGACTGGCAGAGACGAGATTCACTCTGGTAATTTCTCTCTCCTCGTAAGGGCAGATTGGTATTGAAAATTCAAAACACTTTTACAGCCTTTTGGGAAATTTGAGGGATGGGGGAGTTACATTATCATAATAGATCATTTGTATCTGCTTAAATACCTATTTTTCTATTGTGTAATAGAAGCCATTCTTCCGCAAATCATTCCCTATGAATATTGGATTTACAAGGCTCATTGCGCTTAATTAAAGGAGCCAAGGAGAGCTTGTGTTCATCATTCCCCAAACGTTATATATGTTCACTTATATTAGGGTTTCACAGTAATGTATTACGTGGGTTTATATTCAGAGCAACAGTACCTTCCTACCCCGTAGCTGCAAGCAGATAAAAGGCCAAAAGAACCTTGTAAGGTTGTTTTGGGGGCAAATCAGGGCCATTGTTCTGTCTTAGCTTCTTCTGCACAGAAGCAGATGATTAATATGGAAGTGGTAATGGCAGAGGAGGGCAGGGATGCAATAGGTCTTCTCTCTCTAATGATTGTTTTAAGTGAGTGCTGTAATGGGTTCGGGTGTCACGGCTGTTGATTTACGGGACCTCTTCCTGTCGTCGTGCCACATGAGGCAGCCTTGAGGGGCTGACCAGAGAGCACAGCCAAAACTATTTGAAAGAATAACATAAGATAAATATATATATTATATATCTATATATATTACTAATTTTCTTTCTGACAGTGTGGTTCTGCATACTTATCACAGAGTAAAAGGTAGAGGAGTGGCCTTGTTCCCAGCTAACCTTTAACTGAGAGTGTGGGTGATGGCAGGTAGGCGTGTACTGGCAAATTGACAAATGGTTCACAGAGAGAAAAGCTGGATGCACCTCCTCACCATAAGCCCCAAAGTTGAAACTCTAAGACAATCCTGAAAGAACTCCACAGTCCGGTTTTATCAGATGCCTCTGGAGCAATATACATGGAGCAGTTATTTTTCACTTTGAAAAAAGGCTATGATGTCCTCCATGGGGTCTTTTGGTGGGCAAACAAAGTGAAGGGGAGCCTCAGGGAAGGAAAGGTGGGTAAATAGCTTCTCTAATGGAGTCCTAATCTGTGGAGGCAATCTGCAGAGAGCTGCCCCTGGCTGTGCCAGTTGGGATGATGAGACAGAGGTGACAGCGTGGCAGTTATTATTAGTGGTATCATTGATCAGACAGTCGGAGCGGCAGAGTTAGAAATGGATGATGGATTCTGTGGCTCCAGCCCAGCTAAGACATGAAGGCTGTCAGGAGGGAATCAGGGAGGTGCTCAACGTGTCCATGTGGGGGGAATAAAAAAGAACGTATGAGGGGTAGGGGGTGTTCCTCTCTGCTTTCATGTAATTCAGGTGGGATCTTGGCCATAGTTCAGACAGGGTTGGCTGTATTTGGCAGAAGTCATCCATCTCAGGCAATGACACGTTCCAGATGAAAGAGTTTGTGTTTTTTAACTTGGAGCACAGTGAACTTGTACTTTATGAGGTTTCAGAGGGAAGGACTCAGCAGAGTGCCCAATTACACATACACAGCTGGTCAGATGTTTTAGAACACGCTGATTTTTCCAGTTTTGTATTGAAAATGATGCAGTTTAATGTCTCATTGTACTCTGAATGAAATGAAAGCATAGACCAATTTAAGTTTATATAAAAAAATAAATAAATCACAGAATCAATTTGTAAACCAAAATATATTCTAAACATTTGATTTATCAATGAAGCCACCTTTGATACACAGCTAAGCTAAACACACTCATGGCATTCTTTCTTCAATGGAAATCAAAAGCTTTTCAGACTGTTCTTCCCAACTCTGACGCAGAAGTTCCCATAAATGGCTACAATGTGGCACTTGTAGGTTGCTTTGCTTTCACTCTTCTGTCCAGTTCATCCAAACCAGCTTGATGGGGACTGTGCTGGCCACTCCATGTTTTCAAGCCTACCATCTTGTTCCTCTTTCCTAAGGTAGTTCTTCTGGCATAGTTCGGACTTAAGTTTTGGGTCATTATCTTGCTGTGGGATGAACCCCTGACCAGCTAGGCGCATACCAGAGGGTACTGCATGGCGCTGCACAATGTTGTGGTAGTTGTTATGGCTCAGGTTGCCTTTCACACTATACAAGTCACCGACCCTCAATCCAGCGAAACAGCTCCAGACCGTCCTCCATGTTCAACAGTTGATGTCACACACTCCTTTTACCTGCTCAACGGCGTACAAAAATCCTGCATGATGAACCGAAGATTTCAAATTCTGATTCATCAGACCATGACACCCTTTTCCAGTCTTCTGTAGTCCATTGGTGTTTTTCCTGGCCCAGGCATGACTCTTTTTTATTTTCTTTTTTTTTTTTCGTCTGACAGTTCAACACTTACCTTTGTACCATTTCAAGCTTTTCATTGGACGAATTTCAATTAAAAAATTGAACAATTGGGGTGTTCTTAAACTTTTGACCAGTGGTGTAGATATGAAAGGGAAGCAAATTTGTATGGGACTGAACCATCACAAATTCTAATTATAACCTGATGGCCCAAAGAGAAAAGTCAGAGGGTCATCAGAGTTACTGTGATTCATTCTGAGGGATGACATGACACGACAGTTCGCCCTGAAAACCACAAACCTGAAACTCATGGTGGCCTAAGGAGAAAATGCATTTTAAAGTTGAGTGTATTGTCTGGCATGTGTCTGTACAAAAGTCTGTGACAAAGCTTCAAATAAATGTTGAGATACTTCACATTGAAACTCTAACCTTGTTGTTGTATGTGTTTTTAAATGCCGGCATTTCACGGTCAGCATCTTTGATGATTAATAATTATCTTTTGAGCGGCCTTAATCTTTGAGTACAGTTGAATAAGCGCAACAAAAGCAAGTCGCATACAGTTGTCGTCACGTCAATCTGAAAGTTATAGAGTTTTGAATACATACAATTTCATTTCTATGCATTTCTTTGACTTTAATTCACCATACCACAGCATGAACTTTAGAATTTAGTATGCATAACTTTATTTTCTGCAGACAGCTTTGGGACTCATGAATAATACAGTCACAAAAGTCCATCATATCCTCTCATTGGATTGAAAACAAGATCACAGTGGCACAGATTCAGACTATATTGCCGGTATGAAATCAAAACTTATCGATTCATGAAGCCTTCTTATCTCTTAGATCTTCATCTCAATTTGCTTCAAGAATGTTCCTCAAATCTAGGAAAGATATTTTTTCCTGTATTAACATTTCAATAAAATAAACTTTCTTCCTGGAAGAGATCTAATATTAGTGCTGGGTCAGATAGTCAATATTGCTTGTGAACCATCTCTCACCAGAGTGAGAGTTTCAACTGACAGAGTCTAGCTTGTACATAAAACAGTATCAGTAGATGAACCCCCTACTTATTATTGCACTGCTCTCAATGAGGCTACACTTAAACACAATGGACTTTGGTTTCACAGTCTGCTGTAGTCTGCCTCAGAAACCGCATACACACACACTCATACAACATCTTTTAATATACTGCCCTGAATTGACATAGAAGGGAAGAATTTGAGAGGAAGAATAAACACAGGAGTCCTATTAAATGCTTTCCTAAGGCTTTTTCTCTTTCTCTGGTGGAGGAGTACAGAACGAGTTGTTTTGACATTGTCATGCTGACCTGATAATTTCCTAATTTCCTTTTCTTATTTTAAAATCAATGCAAACTCATTCTGTACAGCTGAACCATCAACATTCATCACCACAAAACTCTGTTTCCAATAGTTGCTGTGCAGTGTTTCCAAAAATACCAAATGTGTCTTTTTCAGGAAATGACGATGCTCGAGGCATTCAGAACGCTATGGATTTGATGAAGTGGTGAAATGATCTGTGGGGTTGAATATTTCACTCTGTGTAAACATCACATTGCTTACAAGAACTGTAGTGCACTGGTGAACACTATCCATGATATTGTCAAAGAGAGTGGAGTGAAACTACTAAATAGACAATATTATGAATAAATAAGACATTATGAAACAAATAATATGGATGAATACAAACTAAAGGCATACATTATCAAATGCAATTAATTAAATTGTTAACTGAATTGAAATCAAAACACTCACATGACATGTTATTCCATTCATTTTGTTTTCAAAGTAAGAGCCTTATTATTATTATTATTATTGGACTTTGCTGTTATTTCATTAGAGCAGTTTAACAAAAGAGCTTCACCAGCTAGAGGGCAGAGTTGCTCTGGAGCCGAGGCTGGGGCCCTGCCAACTCTGCAAAGCTCACCACTGAGCAGTGGCACATCAGAGCGAGCCCCATCCATTCTACTGGCTCATGACCAAACACATCTGGGCCACTTTGACGTGATCGCTGTGAAATGTATTTTGTAATCAGGACCCTGGATGGGTTAGTTCACTGTTTTCTCTCTTTCTGCCTCGCAACCCCCCCCCCCCCCCCCCCCCAAACATCTTGACTGCACCCATCAATCAAAGCGGGCTGAATCCGACCTTGTTTACACGCTGGACTACTCTCATGACAGCTCGGTCTTTAAATTGTCTCTACTGCGTGTTCAATCTTTCTGTTGTCCTCTTTCAGGTTACTGTAGATATACGGTCATTTGCCAAAACATAGACACAGTGGAGATTGGACTTCACACAAGTTCTTAGTCCATAAAGTAACTGCTCTTCCAGGCTATATCTATTCTCTCAGCTCCTTTACTGCTTATTACTGGTGAGC
Source organism: Trachurus trachurus (assembly GCF_905171665.1). Classification (NCBI taxonomy): domain Eukaryota; kingdom Metazoa; phylum Chordata; class Actinopteri; order Carangiformes; family Carangidae; genus Trachurus; species Trachurus trachurus. The sequence continues at coordinate 17,716,773 of NC_139908.1, read as the reverse complement.
AACACAACTTTTTAAATAACTTGTCTGATTATCTGATGACTTGTGTCCCCTGCCCTTGTTGGACTCGGACACCACAAAGCGATGCATCCCCACATCAATACATTACATAACTCAAAGCAGCAATGTTGGAAAAAACCCAGACTGTATTATAGTAATGGAAAAAAAAATCCTTTAAGTTGCCAGGTGGCTTTGACACGTCCATGCCCTCAATTATCCCTTTCTTCCTCAAACTGTCTCCTGCCTGATCTCCTGAAACCTCTCCCTGTCATTTAAGCTTTACACTGCCTTTTCTGTGATGGCTGGAATTGTTTTTCTCTCCTATGTAGAGCTTGTACTTGACCGCTTCTTGTTAACTAGAGGTGGTGAGATAACAGTTCTCTTCATTCTGCTCGACTTGTAGCGTTCGGGAAAGGTTTAGGCTATGATCCAATTTCTAGGCCCGATTTACATCCAGTGCTCATCCGGTTTGTTTAATAATCTTTTGTACAAAGTTCTGCATAGGATATGATTTAATCATATACGCCCTGCTGGGTGGAAGGTGCACCCCTTGTTGTAGCTTCTTCCCTGCCTTGAACCGACTATGATGCCCTAATGATTGCTGGAGGGGAGATTGTTCACTCTGTCATGATGCCTACGTACAGATGCTGCCCTTCTGTGCTGAACTCTGTTGTTGTGATGCACATTAGAATTTTTTCATAAAATATGATTTGCCTTTCCTCATTTTACTGAGAAGGCCAAACCTCGCTCAAGAAGAGTTGGAGACATTAGTAAGTTCCACAAGTTCGCACCATGCAGATTTCTTTCCTCCACATTGGCATGAAGCCATGCTTTTTGCTTCATTTGTCAATGTAAAATTCTGGAAAATAACCCTGTTTATTTATGTTTTGACTGCTCAGTGAACTGATATGAAAGCTACTAGGGTTTGGCTACATCAACATACGTCATCTTATATCAGTATCAAGGGGGCACAGAGTACCCTACCTCTCACAATAAACACGACTAAGCTGAACAGACCTTTTCCTTTATGTTAACCGTCATGGTATGTTATATTATTTTTTCTGTCTTGAACAAGCAGCACAGGACTTAATTTGGGTTGGTGCTCCTTTGGTAGGATTTATTTTCTTTTTCTCAGTAAATGTTGAGTCACAACTGCGTTCTGGTTCAATGTCACAAGGGTAGTTATACTTTCTTTTTTTTTACACAGGCATATAAATGAGGCATATATTTACCACAATGCATAAGAACAAGGCAACCTTCAAATCAATAGTATCTGATAAACATTTGACTGTATGATTCACCCTTTTTCTACTGCAGTTTGTCTGCTTGGTTGTTTTCATTTTTTGCATGAAATTATACAGGAGCTGTGCTGAATGCTGTAACCAGTCATTTATTTGTATATGTCTTGGATAAGAATATGTATGGTGCTGTTTTGCATTGGTACATGTCACAGACAACTGCAATTCAAAAATCCTGATGAAAAAACATTATTTTGCGGTCCCTCGGTATCCTGGAACTTAAGTATGCAAACATAAACATTTCCACATCGCATTTTCGACCAACAATCAGACCTCTTGATTCAAAACCTCATTTCAAAGTCAGTCATAAGAGGACATGTGCAAATCACAATTAAAGGTCGACAAATATGAACAGGCAGCAGGAAACAGTGTAAAAAAGGAATTTAAAATAACAGAAAGAGGATCTGTCAAGGATAACCAGATGCATTTTTTATGCAGATTAAAAAGTGTGAGGAAGAGCTTATTTAAAAGATGGGTTTCAGTTGTGTGTTGTGTCAGACAAAAAAAAATAAGTGTGTACTCACCCAAGACTGAGAGGTGATGAAATGTGTAGGACACTGCAAGACTTGTCCTGCAAGAGTGGGAGGAGAGCGAGCGAGCATTAGAGGAGCAATGACAAGGTAAAAACAAATGAAGAAAAATGGATAAGGATATAGAGATACATTTGAAACTTTATGAATTTTGTACCAAACCTGCAGGCAAAAGCCTTTATGAACCAAGCCTGCTCAGGAGGACACTACACTAACATTAAATTAAATCTACAATCCTACAGAGAAGTATTTTTAAGATTTCATGAGGGTTGACAAGATAGTGGACATGTCCTCAACAAGGATGAAGCTGCCACTGTAGTGTGGCTGTAACATAAAGTGGTGCTTTGGGGTAAATGCTAAAACTGGCATGCCATTTATGATCATCATTTATAATCGTATCGATATACTCTTACAATGTTAACATTTGCTAAGCAAGAGGTGTGATGGATGAGAATGCCATTGCTTTGGCAGGTCATTTGGTCATAAACCAAAGTACAGGGTAGTTGCAACACTCAGAATTTCCTCTATCAGAAAACAACTTGAAATCACTTAATTCACTCTACACCTGCTCAATTTAGTCCTTAACATGTAAAAAGTAGCACCATGTTGAACTGGAGGCAGCATTTGAAGACCGATCACTGACGTGCTGTAAAACCCCCCCAAAAATGTTGCTGTGATGTCAGCAAGCAGGAAGCTGAGAAACTGTTTAAATACTGAGCAGAAGGATAAAATAATTGCAGCACAAATAGTTCTACTCCATAACTCCCACTAAAACTGTAATTTGAGATAGCAATTGTCATTTTGATATCTCTGTGTAATGTGTTCATTAGAAGAATTTGGGCTTCTAAATGTATTGAGTATTTCAATTTTCCAGTGTCGATCCAACACACCAGGATTAGCTGTCTTCAGTAACTCCCATAATCCCTTTCTACTTTCACAACATCACGGACATCCATGCCACATAAAGTCTTTTAATCGATAATTTCTCCAATGCAGCAAACCATAAGGAATATAACAACACAAAGATGGAGAAACAGTGCTTCATAATTAAAGTTAAATCCAAGGCAATGACCAAATAAATTCAATATGCTGTGTATTGTAATGAAATGTTTTATCAAGAATGTGTTGTTGCTGTTTAGAATATGAAATTATGGAAGTAGATAAAACCATAAGTTGGTACACAAATGGAAGTAATTGAAAAGAGCCAGTGGAAAGTAAAGTGTAATCAGCGGAGGTGGTAATTGCACTGGATACTGAATAAACTGTCTGATTAAATCTTGTTGTTGTGTTTGTGTCAGTCTAAAACTGGGAACCTGTTTCATCTTTCTCCCCAAAGAGCCTCTGTTTGGTATCAGCAGGATGCTCTTCGTAATGAATGAGACTCTTAATTGCTCCGCGTCCTCCAGAGCCAAATGAATTATAAAATACATCCATATGTGATTGTGTCACCACAGTGCTGACTAAACAATAGGCTAGGTTGGCCGTATTTATATGTCACAGTGACATAGCGAGTGGTTGCATAGTAACTTGTTAGCTAATGAGCTGACAGAGCCTATTCAGAAGACAGACATTGGACTGTTTCTCGGTTTTCCTGGGTGGAGCTGCTGGGTATTTATCCTGGTTACAGGATGTTTGAGCTGATATTTATTGTACACAGGCTTTGATTGATGAGCTCAGAAGAACCAGCAGGAGTTATTATTAAACCTGCTTATAGGCAAGGCAAGGCAGGCAATGGAATATTATTTGTATAGCCCAAACAGTTGGTCTCAAAGGGCTTCACATGACATCATAACATGACATCCTCTGCCCTTAGACCCTTAGAAGAAGATTATAGTGAATGTTCATTTCTGACATGTACTGTAAAACACTGCTGCACTATTACTTGATGTTTCCTTTTATTCTGTGACAAAACTAGCCTCCAAAAGCAACCGTCAATGCAAATTTCTTGCAGATCGAGCATGTCTGTATCAAAGTAATTTGCATTTATATCTGCCGAGATGAGAGCCGCACTTAAAATCTATTACCGCAACACCAAAATCCCTTTTCATTCTCTTTTCTCCCTCACCAGAAGAAGAAGAAGAAGAAGAAGATGAAGAGAGATACTGTTTATGAAGGTAAACCTCCATAATTGTACATGGTCATTGGGTGAAGGATCGTGCTCTCCTGGTGAATGTGATTAGCCGGGGGCTTTATTACCCCCTGTAAAACACTCCAGACTTTAATGTGCAATAGAACTCTTCTTTCTTTATGCTGCTGCAGTGAGATCTGCTCTCTGCTCATTACAAACATGCTGGTCCTGCAGTTGAACACCTCCCCAACCTCCTCTTGAATGGCACCACCGCCTCCTTGAGTTTTACGGACTTTAAACACTTTCATATGTCACAGTGACACATCCAGGGACTGGAGGGTAAACACCTGGACAGGCCATCGCTTCCACCAGGAGATATTTCATTTGACACCTTGACTCTGATGTCATGATTAGTGTGGCGGACACGGGCCTTGTATCAGCCTGCCTGGAAACACTTGACACAAACATAGCGCTGCATTTCCCCGCTAACATCTTCTTTTGAGATTATGTGGACACATCTTAGATCTCAGAGGGTGAAGCTAGTGCTAGTCTGTTTTTGCAGCTGCAACACATTTTCAGACCTGCTTGTTCCCAAGCATCTGTTATGAGACTAGAAATGATTGTAGAGACCATTAACATGCATCTCAGGTGAGTGGTCTGCAATTGGCATGCGGGCACATCATAAAAAACGAGAAACTGCAAGTGCACCCAAGGCACAGATTGTGATCCGTCTGCACAAACTGCCAGGTGGTCAGGGATCCACTGTGACAATATTTAACGTACCCTGTAAGTACAAATGTGCTGTCACTCCACATACAGCAGGGACATAAAAATACAGCTAAACTAGCTTTGCATTGTTTTGGTCCTTGAGGGCCTCTTAGTCTGATCGCTAAACAGGCATGTCTCATTGGCTGCATTTTGTAAATCTGCCTGAGCTTCATAATGCTCTTATCATTATCTTTCAGCAGACTCAAATGAGAAGAAAATGTGAAGACGCCGCTGTTGTCTGTGGTTCTTATTCGGGATTGGATCATGATTGGTTCAAAAATAATGGAGAATCATAATGACACCGGATGTAAAGGCCCTGAAAACACATTTTCTCAATCATCTTCTAACTATGAGTGATTGGCTCCTGTGTGATTACATTATGCTCTGCCACATTTAGAACAGCTCTTGTTCACATCATGGGTTTCTGTTTTTTGCTCTTCTGACATGTTTTGAATGCAGAGCTCATCTGGAAAAAGGTGACATCGTGGACTGTGCAATGTGACGCTGCTGCTGTCTGCAGAGTACTACAGAGAGTAGATAAATATACTGTAGGTCTACTGGTTGTACAAGTCTCTTGTCCACTGGCGCATGACTGACAGTATGACTATTGTTATATGGAACAAGAGAAGATCACACGTCACCGATTTTGTCATGAATAATCAAATTTATAATATAATATAATAACATATTAATACACAATATCATATCATATCAGTTACAAAAAAAAACAATTTAAACATGGCTGGCCTGTAATGTCAGAGAGGATGTTTGCCTGTTGCCACTGGTGCTGAGAAGAAGCAACCGGAAAGGTAATTGATTCCGTTTTTGAGCGTGCGTCACTGATTTGCACTGGAGGTGTTGCAGTTAGCTTTCCAAATGACTGTGAGTGGATCACAGAGGCCTTTAGTACAGGAGGTAAATGGGCTGCAGGACAATCTGTTGCTGTCTATCCCACTTAGTCAGGGACTGCAATGGGAAGCCAATGTTTGGCGGTGCTGCAAAGAAGGGGGATTACACAGATACTGAACAGGGCTTTAGCCACCTGGGCAAATACAGTTCTCTCCTCCGTGTCACAAGGCTGAAAAAGGAAACCTCTCTCGCTCACTGCCACCAACAGAGGCAGAAACGTTCCTGTTGATCTATTACCAGATATGTCAGCCAATGTTTTTTTTTTTCCCTCCTCCATTTTCAGAATTCCGCCCAGTGCAGGGGCAAGCACTTCCACGATACTGTCAGGTTGTTGAGACATTATTAACATATATTCCAGGTAGCTGTAGCTGTGCAGCCCTTGTAGACGCAGTAACATTGTCAGTGTGTCTGACTTGCACTGCATGCAAATCAAATACAGATGAATATCTCCTCCTGTCTGATGTTACACAATGTGAGGTTTCCTTTTATCACTGTGAGTCACTTCATCACAATGATTCATCAAGCTCCTTTTAATTGAAGAGGAATGTTTGTCTCTGTCTCAAGGTGTATGGCGTCAGTCTAGAGACGCAATTCACTGGCTCCAACTGAAGATTATAAATTAATTCCAATAGTGGTGGGTACTTTGTGCCCAAAATTGATACCCTTGCCAGTCTGGTTAATTAATGCAGTTTTTTCTTTAATTTCTTAAGACAAAGCTATGTGAACCTCAGGTGAATATATGTTAATTAAACACAAATGTGAGGATTTCATCAAATTACTTTGTGGCAATTTCATTATGGAAGTCACAGAAAGTTTATTATGCCATTTCTTTGTTATCACTTAGTTGTTCTGCACGAATTGTTGGAGGCATGTGAGAAAACAATAAAACCAGTGCTAATGATTATCACACTTGCGTCTGATCTCTCTCTTGCTCAGCAATAACCATGCATTACCAGCGTAATCACTAGAATAATAGATGGACATTGTGTCTGAACACCGACACTTTAGTAGCACTTCAATTCAGATATACAGTTGTTTATATAGGGAGAGAAGGGTCTAAATAATATGTTTAATGATTCGTTCAGGATCAACCAGCAGCTCACCTCCGTTGTGCTAATCAATGTGACAAAGAGCTTTGAACTGACCTTTTTGTGCTCATTAACCAACAGCAGAAATCTGATTTTCTGCACCTTCTCCACCTCTCTGTGAATAAGCCTTCAGCCTCATGAGGAAAAAATAAAGAAGCTGTTAACTACCGTTACACCGTCACAGTGTCTGCATGAATTTCCGCAACAACATGTGAAGTGAAGCGTGAAGTGCAACATGGAAGCTGTATCATGGTGCATGGCTATGTCAGAGAGATTGGGATTCTACATGCACAGCAATAATTTCTCATAATTACCAATGTGCTATAGGCCAATCAGAAGAGAGAGCCCTGTTTTAGTTGTACTATGTGATCCCTTAATAAGCAGTGGCAATGCCGGTGGACCAAACTCATACTGTGCAGCCAAACCTTGTTTAAATTCACACTTCCTCGGCTAATACGACTGTGTCGGGCTGAATTTCAGGGAGATGCTCAAATGAAGCAACACAGCCAGGGAATGTTTGCTTTTGATGAAAACATCCAGTTACAAACAAGAGTCTATCTGTGAGGCTGGAGTGCACTATATTTCTCACATTAGCATGCTGCCAACATGCTCACAATGGCAACATGCTGATGTCTGGCAGGTACAGTGTTTAACAACCACTGACAAAAGTGTTCCCATGGAATATGGAGGATTATTCTAACAAACTAAAAACCAAGGGCAAACAAAAAGGAACAAATAAAGTTATCAGAAAACAGCAAACAACCAATCCTTATCCTTATATCATGACCATGCAGAAGATAACTGGAGCTACAAATGTGAAGAGGAGTAACAGACTTAGGCAATGAAGAGAAGTAATTATCATGGCCTGAACCAAAGCAAATATACGTAGTTATATAACTGCACTCAATTCAGATACAGTAGTCCTATGTGATCAACTTTAAGATGCTCAATCTGGTCTTCATGGTGACCCTGAGAGCCCAATGCACTGCATCTTAAGAAACACATGCAAACCACAAACAATCTACAAATTCAGAAAATGACTGAAGCAATTTGACAACATGTGTACTGGAAAAACTCACAGCACAGAAATGTTACCAAGGACACAAAACAGTGACAAACTGAAGCTAGGTCTAAGATAATAGTGCATATTTGCAATCTGAATAATGTGAAATCAAAGTTATTAAAAACCAAACAACTCACTTTATTTTTTGAAACATCCCTAACAGGAAGTGCTGAACAAAAGACAGCCCCAGCCAGCTCCATCACGTTTTTGTGTCAATGGAAACACTTCTCTTGTGTTGTGGGTTTTGCAGTGCATGTTGATTAAGTGGTTTTCCGAAACCTGTAGTGCATTTGTGTCTTGTCATGTGTTTTCTTAAGTTGCAGAATATTGAGCCACTATAGTTCTCTTGCACTGTATGGTAACATTATACAACACAAAATACACATAGTCTAATAAAGCAGAGGTCATCACTGGACATTCCAAAGACTTTTCGTTCTGACCACACCACGGGCGACGATGGTAACTGTTTAGCCAAGAGGCCAATGGCCACTTGGCAAGTGGGTTAGCGTATCTTTTATGCACGAGTGAGTTTAACTTCAGTACCGCCAACCGCCACACGCTGTCACTTCTCCTTACCGGTACCTTGTGACTGTAACTATACCCGCGGACCTCCGTTACACTGACTACAGTTACTCAAAGGTAGTTGACCCACGAACTACACTGATGGTAATGTGGTCAAAAGTATTTACTTTGTTTACTGGTTATGAGTTTTATTATGATGCTGCAAAGATGTCATCACACTATGGTGGTGCACATTATATCTACAGGCTGTATCACTGGTCATGAACTCTCCAAGTAGAAATCACCGTATCAAATCGGCCAGTTACTCACTATTACCTGCTATGCAGCGTATAATGGCAGCTGATGGCGGTTTGGCCCCGGTCCTACTCCCTCCCTCTGACTGCCTTGTTGTTGGTAATGGCTGAGAAAGCGGTGCAGTGAGCGAGTAAAGACCACGGCAGGTTACACATCACTCTCCCCTGGTGGAGGAAAGGTCTCTCTTGGAGACTGATAAATGTTAATTACTCTTTCCTGACATGAGCAGAGGACGCAGCCCAGGCCGGCAGACGAGGGCTTTGTGATTGCGAGAGGGAAATTACGGATCGAGCTTTTCTTTCCACTCTCCTCTGCAATTTGTATGTTATTATTTTTGATCATTTTCTGAGTCTAAAAGAATTGAATCAGCAGTGCCGGACCAGTGAAGGGAAGTATTTGCTTGTATCTCCCTATCTGGTCATCAGTTTGTTTTATTGCATATCATGTTTTTCTTTTTCCTCTGTCGATATTTCATTCTCCCAGTGTTTTGTCTTCAACTTTGTCTTCCCAACTGTGTCCCATTACAAGACTGTTCATAAAACAAGTACAGCAGGAGTGTGTGTGTGTGTGTGTGTGTGTCAGAAACTCAAATGAAACGATTTAAGTGAATGATTGAAGAAAACATGCACAGGACAACAAAATAAGTCTTAATTTGGTGTATCAGCATATCCTCCATACATTTGTTCTGATTAATCAATATAGATCAGCTAACAGCCTCACTCCGAGTCTGCCCGATGGCAGCTGCAAGGGTGTAATACAGCTAATCAATACTTCAGTGATTTTGCCTGGAAGAGAACACATGCTCTGTGTGTGAACCAGCTGATGTAGCCTCAAGAAATACTAATCAGAGATAAGCTAGCATCACAAGAGGAGAAATCTTTTCTTCAAATTATCTCACAGTCTGATGCAGCCAGCAGTGCATGTGTGTGTGTGTGTGTGTGTGTGTGTGTGTGTGTGTGTGTGTGTGTGTGTGTATGAGAGAGAAAGAGACAATTAGAGTGGTAGACAGAGACAATGAGACAAAAAGATGAGTCATGTGTATGAATGTTTATAAAGAAAATATCTAAAGAGGGAGTAATATTGAGAACAATTTAGTTAAATGTGTTGCTGCCAATCAGGTTGTAATCAGTCCGAATGCCTCTTTTCATAAACGATGTAGGTTATAAAACACAACGAAGTGCAACAATAAAAGAGTGGAAATGCAACAATATACAGTGAAGTAGAGCTTTCAGCACACAGTCAGTTATTTTTTTATATCAGCACTCTTGTAGTATATTGTACAACTTGTATCATCATGTTTATTTCATGGGCAAACGGAGGTGCAGATAAAAAAGATATGTTCAGTTTGTCATCTATTTGTTACACACAATTTTATGCAAAACTACTGTTGTTTCACGATTTCTGTAGTTAACGGTTCCCACAAGTCCACCCTACTCATCAAACAAAACCCTGCTACCAACAGGCTGGCATACAGAAGTTGAAACACAATCAGAAGTGAAACCCAGGAACATGAGGTGAATAGTTACCTGTTGGGAAGTTTTAACTTGGGTGTCCAGTGTTTTGAAAATAAAGTCCCATTCAATCTCATTGCAGATTATTTTACACAGATAAGTACCAGTGCAAGGAAACATCGTAATGTTGTAACAAAAAAGTCAAGGTACAATTATGACTTTGCCAAAGCTCCAAATCGGCCTTTAGTGGACGTGTCTCAGTGCAATCTTAGACGCCACTTTTAGATCAATCACTGCAGATATTATCACATTTCTCTTAGAAGTGTTTACCTTACAATCTTACACAGACCAGAATTGCGCATTACAACACATACAATGGGGCCTCATGACTCATTGGAGCAAAAACACACACACTCACTCACAGAGCCTAAAGCTGTTTGGGGATCTGTGCTCATTTGCGTCAGTGCTGTTTGTTGTCTGGAAACTTCACAATGATGCCAGAGCTCCATTAAAAACACCACACCTGGTTCAGTCACACGCTGTATTTTTACATTAGTGCACCAGTAAACTAATAAGATATAAGGTGTTAATTAGTGAACTTTAGAGGTGTTTGTCGGCAGATTCTGGATCCAAAATGTAATCTATCACAAGTTGTAACAAAACCAACAAGAATATGCTGTAGAGAGGATGGAGCTAAATCATCAACTTGTATCGATTTAATATTTACAAATGTTGCTCATCTATGCTCAAAAGCAGTGTCTATTCCAGTAGGCTGCAGCGACCACAACCTAACAGCAATTGGAAGAAAGACCAAAGTTCCAAAAGCAGGTCAGAAAATAATTTTTAAAAGAATATTTAAGCACTTTCATGTAGAAAATTATTGTGATGATGTAATGAATATTGATTGGTCAGCAGTCCTATGTGCAGCAGATCCAGATTTAGCCTTGGATACATTTAATAAGTTACTAATGCCAACTGTTGACAAACATGCTCCTGTAAAAAAACTAACTGTGAGAAATGCTAGAGCTCCTTGGCTGGACCAGGAATTGAGAGAACATATGAAGCAAAGAGATAAAACTAAGGTAGAAGCGACTCAATCAGGAGACGAGTTACAATGGTGCAGGTATCGTAAATTAAGAAATTTAGTAACAAAGTTGAATAAAAAGAAAAAACATAATTATTACCAAGATAGAATTAAAAATGCTAAATTTGACAGCAAGAAAGTATGGAGTGTGCTTAACGAATTAATGGGAAGAGGAGGTCAATCCACACCAGCTTGGCTGGAGGCTGAGGGAAACTTCCTCACTAAGCCAATAGACATAGCAAATTATTTAGGTTCCTTTTTTAGCAACAAAATACAGAAATTAAATAATGATATGGACCATAGATATGATTTTGATGATTTCTCATATAGACTCATACGAGATAGAATAATGGCTGACAAAGCATGCAAATTTCATTTTGAAAAGGTCAGTGCTGCGACAGTAGGAAAGCTACTAAGAACAGGCAAAGAAAAATCTGCCGGTATTGACAACATGGAAATGCAGTTACTGAAGCCAGTAGCAGATCTCATTGCCTTATCAATCTCTTATATTATAAACTTGAGTTTAGAAAAATCAATTTTTCCATCAATTTGGAAGACAGCTAAGATTATTCCTTTGCCTAAAAAAAGTAATGAGCCATTTTCAGGTAAAAATAGTAGGCCGATAAGTCTGTTGCCCACATTAAGCAAAATCATGGAAAAAATCATATATGAACAGATCCAAATATATTTCTCTAGTAACAACTTGAATACTGTATTTCAGCACGCATACAAAAAGGGACACTCAACAGCCACAGCATTAACCGAAATGACTGATGCATGGTTACAAGAAATTGATGATGGTAAATTTGTTGGCTCTGTACTACTGGATTTTACAGCAGCTTTTGACATACTTGATCACAGGTTAATACTGAATAAGCTGAGTTGTTATGGCTTTGAGGAATCAGCCACAACACTGATTGAAAGCTATCTAACCAATAGGAAAAATTCTGTATATTTCAATGGTAGTTATTCGAGAGTGATTGATGTGAGTTGTGGAGTGCCACAAGGCAGCTGCTTAGGGCCACTGTTGTTTTCTATATTTACTAATGAGTTACCCCTAATACTGAACAATTCTAACATAGTGATGTACGCCGACGATTCCACGATTTATGCTGCTGCAAGAACACCAGTATTACTAAATGAAATCCTAAATGAGGAACTAGAAATGATAAAAGAATGGGTTAACAAAAATAAACTAGTCCTTAATATTGAAAAGACAAAATGTATAGTACTAGGTTCAAAAAATGCAATGAGAGAGGCACCAATACTGAATTTAAAAATAGGAGATAAAGAAATAGAGCAGATCACAGAGGTTAAGCTATTAGGGATAACAATAGATAATAAAATGACCTTTAATAGTCAAATAAACCAGATGGTGGTAAAGATGGGCAGAGGAATGGCTGCTATTAGACACAGCAGAAAATTCATACCCAGGCACTTAAAGCAGATATCAGTGGAATGTTTTTGTTAATATAAGTCCTAAATAGTCCTATTTTCCGTCAGCAATCACTTACATGAAGTGTTTCAGCCTAAACACGAGTCTCTCCGTCACTCTGCTCTGCTGTAACCTGAGGAGAAAATTTTCCTTGTGGGATACAAGTGTTATCCAATGAGGAGAGAGAACGGCATGAAGGGCTGTGTGTGCAGCCAAGGGATGCGCGTGAATGTGGTGACGTAGCACGAGGACCAATTGATGCCTGACAAGGGCGGGGGCTGCTAACTCATGGTGCGTTCAAAGAAACTCGTACTTTGTGTTTTTCCTTCCTGTGAAGTCATACCAGTTCGATCTGGTACGAGTTCACGGGTCGGAAGTTACGAGTGGCCGTTATAGGGAACTTTCACAGACAACAGGATGGTAAAAACACGAGCTACGGGTTACCTGGAACGCTACCAAGTCGTAGTTGTGACTTGAAGCTGTAACTTACGGTTTCAAAAGCCTGCCTTGAACGCAGCATTAGCCGAAACGGCCGTGAAGCTGATATCTGCTTTAACTAAACAACTAATACAAGCTCTAGTGTTGTCACAAATGGACTATTGTCCAATGATTTGGTCCAACACGTCAGAAGGTAACATACAAAGGCTGCAGGTAGCTCAGAATAAAGCTGCTCGAATCGTTCTTCAGTGCCCCTATAGAACAAGGGTACATGAAATGAACAATCAGCTGGCCTGGTTAAGCGTCAAAAGCAGATTGCATTGTTCTCTGGCTTGTTTTGTAAAAAATGTCACAATAACAAAAAACCCAGTAATTTTTTTATAATAAATTAGTGTTTTTTTCTGAAAGTCATAACTATTCTACTTGGCAGTCTTCAGAAGGTCGTTTCCTGTTGCCCCCATGTAGAACAAATGCAAAACAAAAAACTGTTCATTACAGAGCGATGGCTGCATGGAATGCTCTGCCGAGATTTTTGATGCGAGAAGGTAGTGCTGCCTCTTTTAAACAGGGACTAAAGATGTATTTGTTTTTACAAGAGGGAGTGACTCTCTGACCATTTGAGACAGTTGCATGTCACAAACAACGCATGATTTCTGTTTCTTTGTACTTTAAGAACAGTTTGTAAATGAGATGTGAGCTTTTTTTATGTTTTGTGTTGCTGTTGTCCACTGTATGAATGATGATGATCTATGTTGAATGTTCTGTGTTAAATTCTGAAACAGAAATGTTTGTAAGATGTTTTGACCCCAGGAAGAATAGCTGCTGTCTTGTACAGCAGCTAATGGGGATCTAATAATAAAACAAAACAAAACAAAACATGTTGTAATGAAAACCTGTTTGCCGGTGAGTAATGTATATTTTCTATAGCCCTGCTATAAGCAGATGGAAACTTTGGCTTCTTGGACCTTCAGTAATTGTAAAATGCACGCTGGCAAGAAGATTATAGTATGCGATAGATGTGTAATTACAAAACGTCTTGATTCTGGGCGTGATTGTTCTGACGGTGGGTCTACAGGAAACTGATTTTGTTCAACGTTATCAACAACCCAGACGTGAGCCAATTTATCAGCGAGTTGCAGGCTTTACTCTGCTCCGTTTTACAGCTCAGTCTTGTAAATAAATTGCATGTAATATACTAATAGAGCTTTGAGGTGAGCTAAATCAGCATGCTTGACAACTTGTTTACTTAATGGTTCTCTCCAACCGCTCCCATTTCGCAGTGAATTTCAGTGACACCCAGTGTCTCTGACCTCTTTGGGCCTTCTGTGTGCACGGAACAATATCTAAAAGCAGCATCACCGTGAAAAAAAGGTGTGTTTCCCAGCAGCACCTGATCTTTTATTCATAACACGTTGCTGTCATTGTGCATCTGCCTTTCTCCTCTAATTCATCAGCACATTATGATATTGTTTTGTTTGCCCTGCTCTTGCTGTAAGACGAACATGAAACAATTTTCTTTTTAAATCCTTAATCAGGTCAGCCTCTGGTAATGAATTAGCATATTTATGTATGTTCTGTATGTATGCAAGTGTGTGCTTGTGTGTGAGTGAGAGAGGGAGGGTGGAAAAAAGATTTAATTATATCAGTGGTGCATCTTTTGATTCATTACTCTGCTCTCTGCATGTAGGTGCATTCTCTATACCTCCTGCATGATGAAGAAAACAGTTTAACAGCTAAATCGTTTGCTGTAAAAACTTAACAGTGCAGCTGAGCCTCCAGCTAACCTGTGTTTAACATTTATAGAGAAAGAGCAACGTGATTAATGCTTCACTCAGCCTTGAGCCTTTATACCTCAACCCTTAAGATGCATTCCATGTCACCACATGATGTATCGCCAAGCGGCGGCGGAGACGTTATGTTCATCCCAGTGCAGCGTAAGAGACCAGACAAGCTCAACTGACAACACCATTTAGTGAACTTCGCCCAAAGTAATAACATAGCAGATGTTTACCCATAGATCTCTGCGCACAGACTCTTTAGTTGTAATGCCAGCAGTATTCGGCAAACAGATCGAACATGGTGTGTTGTCCAAGGCTGGTGGGATGCTGTGAAATACAGAGTCTGCATGCCCACTGCAACTTCAAGTTTGTTCATTTTAATGGTGTCCATGCCAGATGGAGGAGTTAATAAAGTAAGGAGAGGAGAAGACTTGACCGGAAAGATCCTCAGAATGAAACAGCAAGAATAAATAAGCATCCTGAGTGATTTACACAAAAAAAAACAAAAAAAAAAAAACCCTACACTTGATCAGTTTACAGCTGCAGGTGTGGGTGTCAGAACAAAGCTGGGCAGACTCCTCAACGCAGTATCAAAACTAAAATCACAAATTAGATTGTATTCATAATTTCCTGTTCTTATAAATAGGGAGCAGAGGGGGTAAAAACAAGCACATACTTGACACCAAACAATGGAGGGCTGTCAGATGAAAATATATAAACAGGTTCATCCCCTGCATAATTACACAAAACAACATTATCCAGCATTGCATCATTACCACCAGATTACTTTGAAGAGTGAACACCAGATTTCAGCTTAACTGTTCTGACAGAAGATGAAATGGTTTCCTCTGAGAGCTTTAGCATTGTTAACGTATCCACATGGTGATTTTTATAAAATACAATCGGGACATAAATAAGAGAGAAACAAAAAGTCAATGCCATGACTGTATCTTTCCACCTTGGAGCACGAAGCCTAGACCTAACCTGTTGAAACCGCCTAATTAGTTGTACAGTACATTTGCCAAACAACACAGTCTTCATCCTGGAAGTCAGTTCCCTGGAATAAAACCCCCCGAAAGATATTGGTTGAAATCTCACTGTCCTGCTCACCAAAGTTTGTTTTGGAGTATGGAATGAGCTCATTGCTGGAAAAATACCAAGTCTGGTTTTCAGCAACTATCAGTACTGAACTCACTGACACTAGAACAAAGTGAGGATGACTCCTGCCACTGAAAAAGCACACAAGTGCTTCATTGAGCCTTTCAGTGTCCACACAGTGATAGAGAGAGCCCAGACAGGGCTTAGTCAGTCGCACCTTGACAAAAAGACAAGTCTACAATGGAGGTGCAAACCTGTCATACACACTGGACAAAGAAGGAAACATTACTGGGCCATGTCACCTAACACTCACAATAACACAGAAGTCCCTGACACCTGCCCAGAGGAAAAGAACAGTTGCACCTTGACGTACAGGATCAGTGATCTCTGATGAGAGGTGTTTACAACTGGTATCACAGAGAGGGATTCAAGAACAAAAAAAGAATAACAGAGATGCTGGTCACTGTTGTCCTCGGAGTCTTGCACACTTTCTGTGTTTCCACAGATCTTTCCAGAGCTCCATCCCTCAGCACCAACCGCCGCCTACATCACCTCCTTTCCCCTGCTGCTAAACCGGCCTGCCCTCCCTGCTCATGAACCATGCAGCCTGCCATCCATTACTCCCATTAAGCTGGCCTGCTCTCCCTGCCGTTCCTGTTTAAGGCCCAGCCTGCCTACCAGGAGCTACCTTCATCAGTTCTTGTTAAAGGATAATTACCGTTTTTTACAATCTGGACCTTATTTCTAGCATACAATACGATCATTTACTCACCCAGATAACTTTGTTGTCATTACAAGTCGTTTCGACGAAATTAGATCCAGCCGAGAGCCGCATATATCCGTATAATGCGAGAACACGGGGCACACAATGCAGCCTCTAAATAACACATTATCCGCTGCGAAACTCGTTCATTCACCAATATTTTGTTATGATATGCTAGTGCTATTCCCCTCTGAGTCTGGGGTTAGCTGTTATCAACATCCGGGGTCTGTAGGTTGACCTGACCTGGATGATATCATCTCCGAGCGCTGCCCGGCTCATTCTGATAATAATCATTCCGCTTCGGATCCATTTTTAGCGCAACTAGCCAGAGCTTTAGTAAGTCCAGGTTGCGGAGAGGAAGCCTGTGGAAGCTGAACTTCATCCAGCTGCTCATTTTGTTCTGACAAGTCAGGAACACGAAGAAACGAACCGTAGCATTAGCGGTAGCAACAAGCCACGCCTGGCAGCGGTCGGAGATGACATCATCCAGGTCAGAGGTTAGTAGGTCAACCTACAGACCCCTGATGTTGATAACATGCCACCACGGGCTCAAAGGGGAATAGCACTAGCATATCATAAGAAAATATTGGTGAAATTAAGGAGTTTCGCGGCGGATAATGTGTTATTTAGAGGCTGCATTCCGCTGCCCCGTGTTCCCGCATTATACGGATATACGCGGCTCTCGGCTGGATTCAATTTTGTTGGAACGACTTGTAATGACACCAAAGTTATCTGGGTGAGTAAATGATCGTATTTTATGCTAGAAATAAGGTCCTGATTGTAAAAAAAAACTGTAATTATCCTTTAACTGACCAATTCCATTTGCATGTTTTCTTTATTCTATGTTGTAAACTGTTTTCTTGTCTGTACACAACATCTAATACACGTCTGCCCGTCCTCCTGGGTGAGGGATCCCTCCTCTGTTGCTCAGTCTGAGGTTTTTTCTGTTTTTTCCCAGTTAAGAGTTTTCTTGGGAGTTTTTCCTCAGTCGATGTAAGGGTGGTGTAAGGGCAGAGGATGTTTTTATGAAGCTATGTAAAGCCCTTTGAGACAATCTGTTTGTAAAAATTGCCTATACACATAAATCGCCTTGCAGTCAACCACCAATAAATCCATGTGAAGGAGGCATTGCGCTCATGTAATTTACATGGCGTTGTGTTTGTCCTATTGACTATGTTAGTCCAACAAAAACTGGACTTTTGAAATATAAACACGTTCGTCCAACTGAGATCACATTAAATTTAGTTTCTCAAAGCCAAACTAACACACCCAGATAATGCTGTTGTGAATTTAATTAACAACATGTACACCACAATCAGACTCAAGATAGCTTAGGGCCGCCGCTCCATTATCCCGGGCTTTGACTTACAAGTCAATCAAAATGAGTAACAGAAGCTTAGCTGCTTGGTTAGGTTTGATGATTGTTCGGTCTGTGACATAATACGTGAAATGGACAATGGTGCAATTCTAACAAGATAACTAGTTGGGTTGGACTCAATATGACCAAGTCAAGCAATAACACATATGACATAACACTTAACAAAGCCCTACAGTATATACTGTGAGGGTACAATGAAAAGGAAGGAGCTCAGGAAATGAGTCTTTTTGACATAAAGTACAATGTTAGGGTTCCTGCACAGCTCTTACAAACACAAAACTGCAGTATCTGAGAGAGCAAACAACTTTACTCGTTGCCTCTGTAGCTTGTTTGAAGAGAGAAACACATTATGTAATCTCAGACTCTTCGTGTGCGCAAATTAGTTCGGATGAACCACAGACACATAAAGCGGTTATGTCACCGCTGCCACACTTAGCGTCATGTCTCTCGCAGGACACTGAACATCACAAACCAAAGGACTCTACCCCTGAAGGGAAGAGAAGAGCGAGAGCTTTTGTTTTTGTATGTGAGAGAATTCTACAAAGTCAGCTCATTCTATAAACTTCTCACCATTTTGCAAGCTGAGCAGCTGCCAGGACATGTGCAGATGTAGCAACCTGTCCCAGAAAGAAAGCAGGGGCGCCAACAAGTAAAAAATCCCATGGGACTCTGCCAAGTTCTCGCCAGGATGTAAAACGCCAGATAAGACTTCACTGTCAGGCAGGGAATGTGTGTCTGCTCCGGGTCAAGTACTGAGACTTCGCCCCACTCTGACACTGCCATCAGATAATCTGTTTTAAGTCTACTTTTGCTTCTTTCATCAGTCACTTTTTAAACGCTCACTGTGGGAAGTGTGAGGTGAAACAGGCTACTGAATGACTTCAGCCCAGTGAAATCCACTGCAGCTCCTAGGAAGTCATGTACAGTACATTTATCACTTGGACTCAAGCTCTGTACATTGTATCTGAAGTAGACAAACAGAGAAATCCAACCTGACTGATGGCAGAGAATACAATGTCCCTGATTTCTGTATCAAAGAGAGAAAGAAACTGAGGAGGAGACAAAGGTGAATTACCTGTTCCTCCTCTGCTGCTCGGGACAGACCTTCAGCATTTGGTATTTTCGGCATGCAGCTAATGTTCTCATCAGTGGAACTTATACTGACTGCAATAAACTTAGCTCACTAACATTACAAGCAGCGAGTAAGGACTGTAAAGGTCAGAGGCACGGTGTGTCCTCAGAATATTTCTCTGACTTTAAAATCAATAGTCATCATCAAGTGGCAGAGAAGCTTTGTGAAAAGAAATAGAGATAAATGAATGAGACATTTTAAGCAAGTCAAGGTGGGCCAATTTTATCCTAATGAGAGCCTGGCTGGTTGAGGAATGCTTTTAGCTGCCTCAAAAGTACTTGATTGCTGCTGTTTTAACATAAATATTAATAGCCACCCACCCTCTGTCACAAAACATTAATTTAGTATTATTCTGTGTCATTTCAGGCAGCAACTTATAAGTAATAACATGTCACAGGCCACGCACCAATTTCCCTAAATATCAGGCAGGAACAAATAATAATTATATGTTTAGATTATCAGCTTGAGTGAAAATGCGACAGGGCCAAGATTCAGAAAGCAGCTGAGGCCAATGCTTATCATGAAAATCAGTGTTTACGTAATTCGTCTTTTTTTTTTATGTCAACGCCACAAATTGGCTCTCGTGTGTTTTGGGAAGCTGTCCCCCGGGTGCCGCCATTTGAGAGGGAAATCCAGAATTTTTTGGGGCTTTGATATCTCATTCTACTTCAATGGCGGTGGTGGAGCCGAAAGCAGGAAGTAAAGGAGAGAATGAAGGCAGGAGCTCCTCTCCTCCAAACCCACTGGGTCCCTTCACTTTGCTGCTGATGGCCTGTAATTGGTGTTTAGCGCTCTTGTGGAGAGGCCTCAGCTGCAGGGTGGCTCCTCTGGTTCCCTTTCAACATGTCACCGGTTTGTGTGTCTCTTTATGGCTTGTTCACTCTGTATAGTGAGCATGTACGCTGGCAGTTTGGGCTTTACACCCAGCAGGGTGCAGGGGAAGAAAAAACTACTCACAGCTGGGTTCCACGATGCATCAAGATACGTAGATAGATAGATAGATAGATAGATAGATAGATAGATAGATAGATAGATAGATAGATAGATAGATAGATAGATAGATAGATAGATAGATAGATAGATAGATAGATAGATAGATAGATAATATTCTAGCCTCTTAAAGCAGATCAACAGAGGAAAATATTTGAACACTTCTAACACAATTTGATGAAAATATATGAAGCCACTCCCAGTGATTATTGTCGGTCTACATTTCCTTTTATCAGCTGTGTCTTTAAGGCAGTTAGACTGAGGCGTGATGCTGTGTCTTGTGTATCTCTGTGTTAAGGCTGCAGCTGCTCTGAGGAGGACTCGGACTGATACAGCTCTTCCTCATGTCTCAGTCTTCTTGGAAGCTCACCGAGGGCAGCAACTTGCAGTCAGAGGTGTCCCATAGGGGGCACTGTTGATTCTCATGAACCACCCAAGGAAACAACAGGTTGCACTATACTCCAACTCCTGCCTTCACTGATTGGACACTAATGATCCACACACAGATTGTGGAAGTGGTAAAATGGAAGTGTATACTCTGCTGTTTTGTGTTCATTTCAATCACTTTTATCTGAGTTTAGGATGTAAAATCCCCTGAATAGAGATGTGAGCCTGCACGACAAACCTCACATCTGTGTCTTGTGGATTGCACAGGAGGAGTAGCTACACTACAGGGGGCTCCACCTGCCAAGAATCTGATTACGTGCAGTTGAAACAGTGCTGCAAACATCCATTCAGTGTGTCTACACCCGGCAAAGATGCAAAACTGCCGCAGTAATGTTTCCACTGTTACAGTATACTGTCCTCAGAACCTGTCATGTAATTAAACATACACAGTGGTGAGGTGTGGTGTGGAGTGGAGCTCCTGTCTAATTGGTCATCAACTTTTTTTTATTATTATTAAGGGTGTTGGGACTTTGAAAAATAAAACAAAACAAAACAAAAAACTGCACAATCCCCGTGTGATTTGCGGCGGGAATTGGATGGCACAATATTTGCTGACGTGACTGGCTCGAAAAACCCCTCTAATTTGCCAATCCAATCCAGCCCCGGGAGCGCGCGTGTCAACCCCCCTTCTCCTCCCCACCTCATACGATACCACTCCTATACCCCCCCCCCCCACTCCCCTTCTCCCTCCACCACCATCAACCCCCCCACCCTCCTTCCCTTCTCTTCTCTTCCACCCTCAGTTTCTGCACCAGCACTCTCCGGTCCACACAGCCACAGGGCGCAGAGCTGTTCAGTGCAACAGCTCAGGAAAAAAAGAAAAAAAAAACACTCCATCGTCAGCCTCTGGTCTGTGCACGCTCCTTTCCCCACGCCTCGTGGAAAGTTAAGGGAGGATTTAACTATTCCTTACATAGTACTGCAAAAGAAAAAGCCGGACTGCTGCAAAAACCCGTCAGCTCTATGAGAAAGAAGAAGAAGAAAATAACATAGCTGCGCGCGGTGCCATGAGATCTCTCTGGAAAACATAAAATTGTTGAGGACTTTTTTTCTCTTTATTTTTTACTGGCTCTCATCACTGAGGAAAAAAAAATATATCGCAGCCTGGTAAAGAGGAGACGTCTTTATTTTGATGTCAGGTGCCAACAGTGGTCGAGACCTCAGCGCCGTTTCCTGTGCACTAAGAGACATGGTAAGAAGCAAAAAAGAAAGAAAAAAGAAACAGTCCAACACCAGTTTCTTTAGACTTATCATCATTTCTATTTAAGGACGTTTATGTTGCTTTCTTATAAAAAAGCATTCTCACTGATTAGTTTGTACATGTTTTTTGTATTTTTTTTTTTATTACTGTTGGGTATGTGGTTAATAAATCCCTGACTGTTGAGCGCGCATTTGCCAAACATTTAACACCCCTGGGTGCCGTAGGGCGTGATTGGTGGCAGACGGTTTGTTTCCACGCACCCCGAGGCACCTGTTTTATCCTCAGAAATTATAACAGTTCAAGCCGAGACGTGCTGTGGAGACTGAGCGCAACAACAGAGACGCGGTGTGAAGTTGATTCAGTGTGTAAAATCCACCTATTTTAGAGGATGAGGACTTCAGACTTTGCCTTTCTTTTAGGATCTGCTCCTTGAGTGATGATTATCTGTGGTGGGGTGATGCGTTAACTGACCGTGTTGTGTCTGTGATGGCAGGTGGTGGCGGCGCACGGAATACAACTGCTTTTTTCCAAATGGGGGACTGCTCTGAGAGGATAAATTGCGTGCAAACTTGTGCGGCTTTCTGCTGAAGGGAGTTATTCCTGCGGCTCCCCCCGCTCCATCCCCCTCCCTCCCACCTTCCACGACTTGCATAAACATGAATCCACGGCGAGACACGGGGCCGCTCCGGTGCGTGGGACTCACCACCGCGCTTCTCCTGTGCGCAGGTAAGACCTCCACGAGAAACCTCCGCTAATACCCGTGCGCACTTGTGTCCACGCACAGCTGGATGAGAATAAACGGAAACCAAAGCCAGTGGTCACATAATAAGCGACGCCTGTAAATGCATCAACCTTTATGGAGTTACTCCATTCCGCGTGGGGCGTTTAATGAAATGCAAATTATTTCCTTTCAGTCAAAAGGACATATATAATTTATGAAACATATAATTAGCTGTAAGCTGTTGTGGCAGAATACAAAATGACTTGTAATATTAACATGAATGAACTGTGACAGTTGCCTAGAGAGAGAGAGAGAGAGAGAGAGAGGATTTGGGATGTTGTAGCAGCACTGAATTGGGATGCAGTGTGTGAGTGTGGCACTGCAGAGCACCAGCAGCAACAACAGGCTGCAGACACAACCTCAGAGAAAGAGGGAGAAAGTGCGTCTCCTCACTTAAGTTTGTGCAGTTTCTGTGCGTGATGGAGTGTGTGATTACGTTTTTAGTGGGGTGCTATAGAGTGTTTGCCTGGCTTATGCGGACTTGTAAATAGTGTGTCGTGAGTTTCCATTCTCACTCATACCTGTTGTGGCACCAAAAGAAAGATACCTGTCAATCAAAACACATACAGAGGGACAAATGCTGGTAATGTGGGTAGGTTTTCATTTTCTAGATCTGCTCATCCTTCCATGTGGTTTTGATAATATTTGAAAATTGAAATTTAAAATGTCACTGCTGAGATTGAACAAATGGCTGGTATAGGCATATTATCTAAAGCACTGTTTTGTAGAGGTGGGTAGAGAAAGAAGAATAGCCAAAGTCTCTGCTGTAAACATCCCCAGGCTGGGCCTACTTCAAGGTTCAACTTTTAACCTATAAGCTGCAACATCGTTTTAAAGTTTAAATTGAAACCTGTCTGATCATCTTTTTCTGTTGAATATCCACAATTCTCCTTTAAAGTTTTGCCTTAAAATAACATTTTTCAACTCTGGACAAAGCCACTCTGCAAATATAGAGTTAGGCCAACGGCTGATCCGTATCTCGGTTTGGTGCAGGTGAAAGTGGAGAGAAGGAAATCCTGTCAGTCAACCCCCTGGTGTGCACAGTCTCAGAGGATATTATACCTCTCCAGCCATCTGATTGCTTTCAGTGAGAGGTTGTCTCTCTTTGAGACACACGCACTGACAGGCACATACTGTAGAGGATACCTATACACGCGCACATGCTGTCAGGACTGGCCATCAGGACATTCTGAAATACTGTGTATCCTGGCACACTATGGGATGTGATACAGGGATTTTTTTTTCAAACTAGGCAGACCTGAGAAGTAAGGAAAGTTCTCAGGAGTTAGATGTTGCCTATTTAAACATAAAAGTTGCAGAATTTCTTTTTAACAAATGATTATGTAAGTATGAAAATGTAATAGTCCTAGCGCTCATATGTGAAGCATTAATGATTTTAGTATTAATGAATTCTTATTGAATGGTTGGAGAAATACCAAAAACTCATTTATCTCTATATTTATATGTAATTGTCCTATCTGCTCACAGTAAATGGTAAAAACAGTATGGTTTTCATCGCTTGTTCCACAGAGTACTTAAATGCCTGGTTTAAAGGGCACTGTGCTAAACAAGTGTGGGAGGATTCCCACTCGGAGTTTCTTGCTCTTTTATGTGTGTGTGGGCCTTTTTATATGTGTCGGTGTGGACTCAAATGGAAAGTTAAAAAGTTGCAAAACCAAACACCACATTTATCTTTTATTTAATAAAAGATCTCCTGGTCTCTGTCAGTCAGCCACACACACACACGCTCACCTCAGCACACACAGAATCACAACTACAGTCACAGAGGCCGGAGATGTTGAAGGGAGGAGGTGAGCGCAGCCTGGAGTTTCAGGATGTGTGATCACTGTAACCCATCAGGCCATGCACACACTGTTACAATCTTAACGTCTCAGTTTAATTACAGTATTTAAACAGAGTGCTGCAGAGTGCGGGAGATGCTAATGGAACTACTGGATGATTCTGCAAAGCAACAGATTATATTCACTTCTGGCTACCTGTGCATGCACTGCAGTGGCTGGTTAACTAAAACACTTGATGAGCGTTAGGGAAATGCAGTGTTAAGCAATGCTAATGCATCAGAGCTAATACTACGCACCAGTGATTTCTATTGGGTGGTCATTTCGCCACAGGTTTGTATCAGATTGTCAGTCTAGAACGCTGTGCTCCATTGCAATAAACTGTGGGGAGTTTATGTTTGATGGGTGATTCTTAAATGAGAAAGAGTTAATGAGGCCAGTTAACAAGTTCCAACACAAGCTCCCGTAGGGCTGAGAGCGGCCCTGTATACTGGAGCTTGCGAAGCTTTGATGCTATTTCCATAAAATCCATCTATGGACTGTTGTGATAGTGATGGTAGAGGTTGTTGAGTGCAGTTGGCACAAACGAAACCAAGTAAATTAATTGCTTCCATTCACTTTTTTCCGTCGCCTTTTCCATTGTTACGCTGATGAATTTCTTGCTTTTACAGCACTTTGTTATAACAGTCCCTCCTCCCCAGTTCTTGTTCTTTTTTCATCATTTGGAAAGTCACCAATAATGAACTCACACTAAAGCAGGCTGACTCCTGGGAACAGGTCAAATCAAGTTTTTCAAAAGGTTACCGAAAAGTATATGTTTGAATTCCCGGAGCTGCTGCAATCAGCATCTATACCCTTTCGGAGGCTGCGGCGGATTTCACAATCCTGAAGTCA
This sequence comes from Trachurus trachurus, assembly GCF_905171665.1. Lineage (NCBI taxonomy): Eukaryota > Metazoa > Chordata > Actinopteri > Carangiformes > Carangidae > Trachurus > Trachurus trachurus. The sequence continues at coordinate 17,691,567 of NC_139908.1, read as the reverse complement.
TTCTGTCAACTGTTTTTCCTGCAGTTTCCACAAAAAGCTTTTAACAGTCTAGTGATGAAATGAGTAAGAAACGTAAAACAGATTATCCTGTGCCAATGTTAGGAAAGAGGAAGAGCCTAGAGTGACCCTGCACATAGCTAAAGGCTGTGAAATCTAAACTGGCATCTACCTCCAGGAGAGCAGTGTCTCGCGGGATATTACTTGTTGGCTCTGAGCATCTCCTGGTTTAATTCTGGGAGGGGGGTTGGCAGGGCTGTGTGCTTCTGGGCGATAATAAGATGACTTTGTAGAAATCTCTCTCATGAAAACTTTTCTCTTCCCCTCTCGTTTTGCACCCGTTTTTCTCCTTAAGTGGTTCAAAAGGTATTTCTAGGAGCAGTAATGTTCATTACCATAATACAAGCACTGGGGTACTTGTTACAGGAGGCTTCAACCAGGAAGCCAAAAAATGTGTCTCTTACATATTGTGGGTTTTTCTCCCCCGAAGCAGAACAAAGTGTTTGAATTTCTAGGGGCAAAGTCAAAGTTTATTACATTAAAAAACACAACATATTGCCCGTAAAGCAATAGGCCTCCAGACAAACCCACAATTCGCCAATTCCACTGCAAAAATGTACTATCACTGAATGAAATGCTTTATTAGTAAGTGATGGATGAAGTCTGGCTTGCCCTGTGTGACACTGTATTTCATGCAAGACTCCAGAGAGCAGCAGAAGGAAACGCTGCACCAGGGAGCCATATGTCATATTATGTGGGTCATAACAGAGAGACACAAGTCATAAAGTGAAAGGTAATGCAAAGTTATGTTGAGTAAAATCTGAAGTCCAAACCTTCCTTAAAATTGCTTCACAAAGCTTCCATGGTCCTGAATAAAATGAATTGAATTAGTTTCAGTGAGCTGAGTCTCTAGTAGGTCTAACAGACACAGACTATAAACCAGCTGGGTCTGTCTGAAGGAAGCGTATACAGTACTGCCTGATTTAATGAAGGAGTCAAGCAATGCTCAGGTGCAAAGGGGGACTATTTTTTCTTCTACGATGTTTAATATGACAACCTGATAAATAACAGTATTGAAATGACTTTAAAGGAACCCTGTGGGAAAAATAATGACACATGATTTCAGCATTGATTTTACAGTTTTGTGACACATATGCTCTTGATGGATTAGTAACTCCTAAGAGAAATTATTATCACATTATTGTAGCCTACCCTTTTTCCTTCCGAGTGACTGACTATAGTAAAAAAGAGAGGGTTAAACCCATTTTAATGTGGAAAGGGAAAAAAAGAGCAACATAAGGCGAAAAATGTCTGAAGAACTCATGGTTCTGCAGATCTGGGTGATAATTTTTTGTCAAATTTTTCATCATGAGCAGCCACTTTATACCTCTGAAAGTATTAGCAATAAATATTTAGTGCGGCCTTAAAATCAGTCATGAAAGAAGAGAAAATGTTAACATTCCTCAAATGCCTCAAAGGCTGTTTTTTTTTTTTAGGAGTGCAGCTGAAATATACCACAAAGCACAAAAGTCGCACAAAAGCTAAATCCTACTTTCAACCAACTCACTAGACTGCCATTTCCTCAGACGATGAGACAACATTTTTTCCAAGGTCCACCTCTCTAGAATACTCACACGGTGGCCTAATGCCCCTACAGAGCTCTCTCAGTCTCCATATCCCTAACTATAAAAGGTCAGTCACAGTTTTGTAGAATAAAAACAGCAGCGTACAACGGGGAGCTGATGGCAAGAGATGATTGGTTGGAGTCGTGAGAGCTCAGCAGCTCAAAACAGATTTGTTCTTGCTTGTAGATCAGTCCATTTTCGTATATTTATCCAGCATCAGCATCCAAGTATAAAATCATTTTGGTGAAGGTTATAGTTTCACTCAAATGCCTTATTCACCTTTTTACTATCAAAGCAGGAACACATTCTTCTCTCCACTCTAAACAAGTGTTGTGCATCAACATAACCATCTAAACATTATGAATATTTTTCAAAGTAGCAGTTCATAAACAACATTTTGAATCTCGAGTATTGAATCTTGTCAACATTTTATGTTGATTTAAAAAAGAAAAAAACATGATCCAGCCAGAATTATGTAGAAATTGGTTGCATTTAAAAAGCCATTTCTAGATGACAGGGTCATATTAAAATGTCATCATGACAGAAAGCTCGCACAAAGAGCCTTTCCATGGCAACTGTGATAGTATAGTATTGCGGCAAATGAAGGGAGGAAAAAACTCAATATTTGATCAAATATAAGGAAGATTTTCTAAGTTGTTTGCTTTTATAGATCGGAAGCTTAGAAAGTAAAGCAAACCCGCTCCATAGGTCTAAAGTGTGCAGAGCACTTTTCTATCATTTTGGGCTTATTGATATTTTTAGCACCTTAGCAGAAAACTGGTCGGGCGTAGCGGTGGTCATCCTGCAACATCTGAGCTGTTTATTGCAACATCCATACATCTTTAGAAAGAGTTTAAGTGAAATATTAATGAGAAAAAAAGGTTGTAAGGCAGACATAGTGTGTATGAGTTTGGCCTGGATGACGCAGATAAGCAGCTCTTCGTACAGGTGTTGGACAATGAATTGTTAACTGATTAAACAGACACCGTATGTGGTGATTATTCCCTCCGTTATACATCTTGTTATCCTCCTGGTGCACCTTATGTTTTCTGGGAAAATGCTTTGAGCATCCAAACAGGCCACGTCTCTAAGGGATTTTTATTTTTTAATTTAATACAAATAGCGGCCTGCCTTTGTTGTGTGATCTTCATTTAGAAACACATTTTAGAAGAGGTGTCTGTCTCATCAGTAGAGGATGATATAAACAGCATCAGGCTTGTTGCACTTAAACTGAAATGGATGTCAAGGGTTTATTTTCCTTAGTAAACTAATGGCATCAGCTAATGTCATTAGCCGTGGAAGCTGATTGATTGACAGGAACTGACTTTGATGTTGCACAGTGACTTCATGCACAAGGACGGTCCAGCTCACGTCTCTGTGCGTGCGGGGTATTCAAACCACATCTATAATGAAGCTGCTAACAAGGCAGCAAAATGTGTCTAGTGTGAAGAAGCCTAATTAGTTGTGACTCCTAATAACCAATTTTTGTGAAATTAATTTATTGCAAGTAGTATTGATAATGGTGACAAAAAGAAGGCAGAAAGGCTTTGGGCTGTTCAACTCCTACGAAAACACAGAGGCATATATTGAGTTAAACCTGAGGATTCAGGAAGGCGTGGGCTTTAGACAGCATGACAAATGAAGGAATTTTACTCCTTAACTATTTCCTCAGTTGTACAACATGGTCATTTGCTTCTGCAGAAATTCATAGGGCGTAATCCAATGGGCAAAAAAAAAGAAAAAAAACATTAAAAGTGTCCTTCTTTTCCCACAGGTTTTGCTTTACTAATAGGATCAAAGCTGGGAAGGATGAAAAGGAGAATAATCGATAATATGACAGCATTAGGATGAAACATTGCCCTGCTTTGCTTCTTCACTCCGAGTGTTTGGAGGATTGGGAATACAGTGCGCCTAACCATAGCTGGCGCATGAAGATCCGTGCTGATGCACCCCGACACACATAATCACACACAAATGCACGTGCACGGCATCGCTAAAGCTTTTGTGACACATTTGAGATGCACACTGTAAACAGACACTCACACACGGAGAGACACGCAGAGACTCATCTCCTTGGGCAAACAACTTCACAGCCATCCAACTGGGGAAAGGATCGCACTCGGCGGGAGGTCTAGAGACAATTAGCATAACTAACAGAACACCCAGTGCACACCCAGCAAATCAGAGGGAAATGAAAATGAAGCTCCACAATCAGAGCAGACAAAGAATGTTAACAGCGTTTTTTTGTCACTTCCTGTAGGAAAGATTGACAGGCAGAGATCACACATTTATCTCGCTCCGCTAACTCCGGTCCCATACGTCAGCGGAGGTACAGTTACGTGTTCCTCTCCCTCACATGTCTGTCACTGGGGCTTCAACCCCCTGCTGAGCCGGCCTCGCACTGCATCACTTTACAGACACACGAGTGCAGAAGTTTTGCAGTTAGTTGTCGGAGAAACCCACTTACCCTTTTTTCATGTGTTTTTTTTTTTTTTTGGCAGTGTTTGTGTGTGGATTCTGCAGGTATAGAGGTAGAGATGATGACAGTGGTTATGGGAGAGTTTTCTGGGATTGCTGTTATCAGTTCAGGTCAGAACAGGAGGGAGCTATGTTTTTTTTTTTGTTTTTTTTCTCTCGACAGGAAAACATGATTGATAACGGTAGAAATGGCCCAATGGGCTGCACTGTCGTGAAGTCTCTGTTGTTTTTCTGTCTCTGTTGCTCTCCTCAGATACGCCATGCAACTCATCTCTGTCTTTCTCATAATTGCCTGGTTTTCATCTCTGGGTTTCTCCTCTGGTTAAGAGCCGCTCCTCACTGATTGAATTACCACCCGGTTCATCAGATGTTAAGCTATGAGAAAATTTCAAAAGTTATTATATTAAAAGTTCAGTATGGCACAACAACAGTAACAAAAAAAAAAACTCAGACAGGTGAATTTTAATTTCAAACTTGATAGACACATCGGAATTGAAACCTGAGGGGAAACTATTCCACACCTTCAGGAATGTGGCTCCCAAACCAAGACTCAATTCCCTTACCAATTTTCAGCAACACTGCCTCAAGAGAGGTAAACATTGCTGAGAGCTCCAGCCAATAAAAAAATGTATTAGCAATAGGTCTTCCATCTTCCAAAACCTATATCTGTATAGGTGTTAATACTTTGATGCAGTAAGCCAAGTGAGGCTCAGAGCACTTCAGCCGAAGTGATAAATGGACTGGAATAGTCTCTGCACTTTTCAAACTTGATGAAAAAAGATGGATCAGAATGGCGCAAGATGTACATAACAGGTGAAGCCAAATAAAGTTTGTATTCTTTACATTAATGTGCTAATATATGCACTATGTTATGAGATATTTCAATGGTATATACCGTAAGGTTATAGGTTGAGACTGAGCTTCATACACCACTGTGTTTTTGTAGATTGCTTTCCAGTGGCTCTCTGTACCTATATGGTTTATTCGGCACAGAGAATGAGACAGAAGTTATCGATCGATCTGTGGACTACAGGCCAGAGCTGAGCACAAATTGTGAGCAGCCTTAAAAAACTGTTATTGGTCAATTTCTAGTTAACATTAAATGTGCTGATGACCAGTTGGTAGGCCCTATTAGGTCAGAAAATTGCAATCTGTGCAACGGTGGAACAGATGTCAGCACGAAATGAGAAAAAAATCAGTTTTTGAGGCTCAGTAGTTGAGTGTTGTGTGTACGTGTGCGTGTGTGTGGAGGCGTTTGTGGATGTGTGTGTATTAGCAATGTTGACATACATAGTGTTAGTTCCTCATTGTGCTGTAGCCTGCCCCAGAAAACCGAATCTGTAATCAAATTCAGGATAATCAGAAATGTGGTTTCACACATATGGTCCTCTCTTAGCCTCTCATTTTCTCCCCCTCTCATCTCTTTGCCGCCTCCCCTCTCCTGTGCCCACCTGCCACACTCCCCCTCAGCTTCACATCTTCATCATCTTTCTTCTCACCCTCTCATCTCCAGCAACCTTTTTCTTTCCCTCTTCATTTACTGTTTTCTCTTTTAATCTCTTATTCTCACATGCTCCGGTTTCTTTCATCCCAGAGTGAAGCTGAATAGACCAATAGAGATGTTTCGTTTTTATTCAAGAGAAAGTTTTGGCAGCAAGGAATTTTGCATGAGATTTCTCAATGTACCAGTATTACATTAAGGAATACCAAGCAGAAAGATTTAAAAAAAAAAAGAATGTAACTATTATGATCTGCTTCCAATACTTTTTATATCAAATATGAATTCAAAGGAATGAAAGGAATAGTTTGACATATTGGGGCATAATCTTTTTATCTTTCCTGGCAAGAGTTATGTGAGATGATTGATGCCACTCTGAAGTCTGCATGTGAATGAAGCTGCAGTCTCCAGCCAGTTAGCATCACTAGCGCTTCCCACTGCAAGGTAAGCTAACTCAGCATACAGACATGAGACAGTTTTCTCATCTACCTCTTGGTGATTGTCATGGGACAAATAAAATGTTATGTGTATTAAAGTGCTCCTTTTTAAATAGATAGTTAAGAAAGCTGTGTGTATATTGTATTTGCTTTGTTGCATGTTTTTTATGGTGTATAAAACCACGTCACGCACAGCACTCTCTTTCTCGCTTAGTGAAAATCTGCTAGTTTAAACTACCCATTACCCATCAGCAGCTCTCTGCCTGTTGTCATAGGTGATCTAGTGTTTATAGTCGTCTCCCGGCACTGTTATATGATCCGTTTCAGCTGTGCTGTAAATTGTTTCCCTCATTTTATCACCTAAGGGGCAGTTCACGGGGTAAAATCTACTGACTTGTTGGTGGTGCTTTATTTTTGCAATCCATAGTAAGATCTTTCATCCACATTCCCTCTTTGCCCATTGCTTTCACCTATTTGTCTCCATGAACTCATTCCTTTTGACTCTCCCGCCATCGACGGCCTTTACTCCTCAGGATTGAATTACCATGGGTAACCAGACCAACCAACAGGAATTGTCACCAGAATCAATCTAAACGGAAGACGAATGGGCAATCTGCTGCCTATTTTGTCCGGTTGCACCGTCAAAAGACAAAGTGAAGAGGGAAGCGCTTGCAGCCCCTGAGCTCTGATGTTTGTAATTTCCCACCCTCCATGGCGTCAGTGAACGTCCGCCGAGTTGTAGGCGACATAAAGAATCTAAATCTGTGCCTCTGTTTTTGAGGCTTTTGTCTCATCTGGATGCTGCTCCAACGTTTGTCAGCACACAGGAGATTTGGAGGCTTTGGATAACTGGTTGATCAGATTACCCCAAATATCTGATCACTTATAGGCCGTAATTTGTATTTTCAGTGCTTTAATCTATGCTTAGCACGTGTCTGCGCCCCATCCAAGGCAATAACAGTGATTTTACAATGTCTCTTATTTAGTCATCCTGTCCTCGTTTCCCACATGAGCGATATACTGTGCTGCTTTGAGCATGCCCAGGGCCAGATCTGGGCCCGGTGCCTCAGTAATAGATGATAAATCAGTTCTTAAAAGGTCCATATAGAGGGAAGCTGAGATGTATCCAAAGCCCAAGGATTTAAACAGAGACATGAAATCCCCTTTGTTTCGCTGTGGGCATGAAGCTGAGTGAGTGAGCCTTGTGTGGGCTCCTGGTACCAGTCTAGGGCTTCTTGGGTGCCAGCATTTTCCAGCAGGTAATTGGGCCTCTCTGAGCCAGTGTTTGTGCGTGCGCGTGTGTGTGATCTCCACGGATACAATGAGGTTACAGGCCCCTCACTTTCCAAAGCAGACGTGGAAAGACACATGCCACTTTTATTTAAGGTAACTGATGAGGCAGACAGCTGGACTGATGTGGTCCACTCACTGTATGTCCTTATACTCACAGCCTGAGGTGTGATTTCTATCAGCACTTTCATTTTCTTTAGCTTCTCATCTCTCTGGTTAGGTCCCAATGTGGGTTTGCTTCGTGGATTCCCAGGAGATTCAAAGACTGATACTGATTTTCACTTTAAATAATTTCAAATAAAAATAGGTTGGGGAATATCATCGTCTCTGCATAATCTCTGTGGAGCTCCCTCATGCTTTATAAAAAAAAAATGCAGAAATACGCCAAGCTCAGATCAATTTGACCACTTGCCAACTCTTGACTTGCTTGGGTCATGATATATCTTGGACCAGAAAAATAGTCTTGGGAGCCAGAAACATTGAGAAATCCTCTGATATACTGATATACTGTTGTTGAGTAAACAGAACCTGACACTACAGTATTTTACATGTTTGTCCTTGTGATCCAGCGCATATTTCGCAGGCAGGGTGCAGGATCAGATAGCTTTTCTCTACGCAGTGACTGCCTGGCATACACAGTTATCTGCAACAGCAGATGTGCAGGCTTTGTTTAAATCACAACAGTATTAGAACAGAGAGATATCACCGATTTAGTAGCAGAAACATTGGTACACTGTAACGCATGATGTGACTGTTAAAAGCGATTGATTATATTCATCAGTGAAATATTATTTTTCTCAATTAATTGATTAATCTATCTTTAGGATATCAGGAAATGGCAATCACAAGCTGAGCCCTGAGCACAAGGTGATAATGCAAACTGCTTAGTTTGTTCAAACTGTAGCATCTTTTCTCGATAAATGACTGACAAAATGTTTTCAGCCATGTCAGTGTGTCAGTCCTCCACTTTGTGGAAATAACTTAACAAATATTGGATGTATTGCTATGAGATTTAGCACAGACCCCATAGGGTGAAAAAGATTGACTCTGGAGATTCCCTGGCTTTTCCATTAGTGAAAGAAGCTCAACACTTTCAGTTATCAGGCAAAATATACAAACAACTTAAAAATAAATTGACATATTCATGGCTCTCAAGTTAGGGTGGCACGTTGGGTGGCAAGTCACCTCAGAACGTTCTTGGACATAATGGCCTTCTCCCACAGTCAAAACACATGCACATTATGTTGACTGGTGACTCTAAATTGCCTGTAGTTGTGAATATGAATGTTGTTGAGGAGTTGAGGGGTTGTTTGTCTCTCTATGTTGAACCTGTTACAGACTTGTGACCTGTCCAGGCGTACCCCGCAGTTGCACTTAGCTGGCCTTGGCTCCAGCCCCCCTGCAACCCTGCACGGATAAGTGGTAGACATTGGATGCGTCGTGTCAAATGACTCTGGGGATCCCCTGAATGATGTCAATTTCATGGTCTAAATTTATTAACCAAGCCACTTTAAATTAATTTAGTCAATTGATTGGTTGCCTAATAGCTCCATCATTAATATAAAGGTGTGTATTATCAAATGCTGTTTGAAAATCCCAGAGTGCAGCGAAGAAGCAAACGTTTGCAAATCCTTTAAAGCTGAAATATATGTATATGGAGAAAAAGACTGGAGAATTTTCCTGGATTCCAAATGCAGCGGATAAGCAAAAACTTAAAGCAGGATAAACATTACTGAGGTAAAACAAAAGGATACGAATCTTAAAATCGTCAGTAGCAGATCAAAAACGAAGGAGTAAGACAGTGGAAAACGGCAAATGAAATGAGCCTGACAAACAAAAATACAGTTTGCCTTCCTTCACACTGAGGAAATGTTGCTTCTCCATAACTGTAGCCCAGTGACTTGAAGCTCCTGCATTGAACACTTCTCTGTTTTCTACTCTACAACGTGTTTGGTTTACCTCCGACGCACACGGCAAATATTTATCTTGCCATTCTTAGGTTGGATTTCCGCACAAACCGGAATATACCTTCAATCTGTAAAGCTAATTCCATCCTGATGTTGTACAGGGCAGAGGATCTTTCATATGTAGATTTGATTAAATTATGCCGGGGTTGAGCTCATTAGATTGGATTTACATTTAGAGATCTTTTTGTGCGCCGTCCCCCCTGAAACCTCTCGCGAGCGCTGCAATCACAGGATTCTGATGACCTGACATTTCCCGGCCAGTTTTCCACAGCCGCAGCGCTGCACACATCACACATCACAAAGTCATGTCTGCTCATCAAAGCTGGGAAATGGCACCATGCTGCTTTCAGATTCATGGTTCACTTTGCTATATTAAACACTCTCATGGTTTTGTAATGGGTCTAGCTGGTTAATTAAGTGGGTCAGAGAGCAGATCAAAGGCTGTGCTCTGGTAGATACAGTGAGGATTCTGGACCTGTGTATCAGTCAAGACACTAAATTTGTGTTAGTCTGACTTCACTCAAGTTGGGTAAATCATTTTTGTTTTGTTTTTAATTGCTGAATAAATCTTTTATTTTGAAATTTGAATTGATACTTTTTAATGAAGATCTCTGGAGTCATTACATCACCATCTCTGTTTAAGTTTGCTTAAGGGTTTGAGCCGGACTGTCTATGGACATATCTGCAGGATGACTGACTGTTTGAGGTTAGCTTGTTTAAAGAAAGCAGTGGATCTAATCGCGGGAAGGGAAAAAAAAATTAGAGTGGTGGCCATCAATCATAAACCCCCGTTTCTCCCACTGTCAAATTACCTCTGCAGCATCACGCCACCCCCGACTGCAGTTTTATAGGAAAAGAACACTTTATCTTTCCAGCTGTCAGAGGAATGATTGGCTAGTTGATTATGATGTTAGTGTTGCGGTATACGCCGATTAACTTTCACCATTCAAAACGTAGGCATGAATAAGCCACGGCAGAAGCCTGCATTGCAGACAGCATGCAAAACATGCAAGAAAAGGTATGTTTATAAATATTAACACCATAAATTGTGGCTGTATTTTCATTTGCTCGCAGCTTTTCTTTCATAATGATTTCTTTCATTTTTTGGCTGATGTGATATTACACAAGAGAATAATAGTGGTAGAATAAAAGGGAGGATTGAGGGCTTATCTAGCTCTGCAGGTGTGGTATTACAGGCTTCTCAATGGGCATCAGACTTGTGGTGTGAAGTATAAGCTCCTGCACTGCGCAGAGCATTCTGTACATAATCCCAGTGCACTTTCCCATAACTGTGAGCTGGGACAAAGTGAAGGGCACACAGTCTGTTTGGCAGTATGACACTGACAAGCAGCCACTGAGAGGGGGGCAAGAGTGCCTATCGTGTTTTTTTGTGTGTGTGTGTGTGTGTGATGCTGCTGTGGCTCAGGGAGAAATGCTTTCCAGGCTGACGTCAAGGCCTTTTCCTTCTTCCGCTCAGTGTTAAGTCACACACACAAAAGAGAGAGAAAGATACACAAATGATGGTGATAATGTTATTAGAGGAGAATAAGCTTTAGACGTCCAATTTTACTGCACTGAAGGATTCAATGTGGCCAAAACTAATATCCCACTAAATAGGGTATTATCTTCAAACAAGCTCATTATATATTATTAGTGATAAGTAATACATTTAGATGGATCATCTTTCAATGCACCACGGTGGAAGTGAAATGAATCTATTTCCATCTGTTTTCTTTATGTATACTCATCTATTTTTGTGCTACAGTGCCACAAAGTTGTGTTATGTACTCATCTATTTTCATTCCACATTGTGGTAAAATGAGACAGTGGATCTGGACCACTGAATATTCAGTGAGTCTTTGTAGACTAATTATAATGTGTGTCTTCATAAACTTGGGGACTCCATGCAGTGACTGAATAAGGCAGAGCAGAAAATAAATTGATTTCTTGCTTTGATGCAACTGTGTTGCCTGCACAAGTATCTGATGAGGGGCTGCGTGAAATAAAGAAATCTTATTCCTAATATGTTTTTTTTTGTTGTTTTTTTGTATGATAATTTAGGCCAGCTACAGTACATTGCATTGAGACGAATCCCTGCCTCAGCACTAGGATTGCAGGAAATCTATTCTGGTGCTTGTGATGAAATTAATGGAACATTTTATTGGTGCAGGTCATGTTTGTGGGGTTGTGGCATTGTAATGAAGAAGAATGTTGAAGAATGTTGAGGAGGTGGAACATTAGAATGCCCCCGGCAGGTTCTGCTCGCTGTTGAATGGGAAATAAGTCTATAATGGGGAAAGAGCGCTCAAAACAAGTAATGATTAATGTGAGTTGGGATGTGTTTGCACACATCTGCTGATTGAGTGTATGCAACATGTGTGTACAAACACACAAGCATCATGACATACGCATACAAATCTGCTCCTATGAACACATGTGCCCAGACTTATGTAGTTATTCAAGCGTTCAGGCACCTTATGCACATTCATGCACACACACACACACACACACACACACACACACACACACACACACACACACACACACACACACACACACACACACACACACACACACACACACACACACACACACACAGCTAAATATGCATAAAGGCCTGCCACAATAATAGATGCCAAAACAGTGTACTTTGTTTGGAAAATGTGTCCAGACCCACACACAAACTACTTTTGCATCTTAAATGTATGTTAAGTGTATGTTAAATATTTCACCCATTTACTTTCCACAAAGCACAGGCGAAACTTTTGAATTGAAGTTTGGGGTTTGTTCCTGCTCACCTCTGAAACAATAAGGCGGCCTAACGGATGAGGAGAGAAAGGAAACTGCTCGTGTGTGTCCATCGACGTCAATGAGCATAAATTGAAACTTTAAATGGAACTGAAAACTTTGAAATTGCTGCTTTTAGCAAATTTAGCATCAGTAAATCATTGCCACATTAATGTTGAGACATTAATGCAAACAAATGAGACCATTAGATCTCAGCCACTATTTGCCTGTGATTTGCATTTTAAAATGTGAGTGAAACACACTGAAGAGGCTGGTTAACTTTGTGCAATAGCAGATAGAGAGACGGATGAAACATAGTTGAAAATAAATCTCATTATGAGATGAAAAACAATTTGTTTTGACACAACAGTGCTTCTGTTGTAATGTTCAAGTGTCTTTTTTTTCCAAAGCATAATCTTCAGATGGTTGCAATCAAGCATTGTGCCATTAAGTTGGAAATTAGAGGGCAGAGTAATGAAATCATGAGCGATGATTGGATGAAATGTGAGATGAAAACAATAGCCTGGGTCAGTGGCACGAAGCGTTGTGATGTTGAGGCACCAATAAGCAGACAAATATGAACAAATATGAACCTGCCGCACGTGTGACATGATCAAGGATGTGTTGTTTTCATTTGTCGAGCAGGTAAGAGGGCAACATTGATTATCTGGTGTCCGTTTAGCTCACACCCCACACACAAACTCCACACACACATACAGAGGAGTTTATGGAGGATACGATACATACCTTACCAATATCTATCTCAAATACAGATGGTTAATGTGTTAGAGAATTGTATTCAAGTATAGGCTAAGGACTGTTGATCAGAAGAACTTTTACTCAGGTAGAAGTAAAATGACCACTAAAAAATTACTCTTTTATATTTGTATTAAGATTGTTACAGATTTGTAACTTATCCTGGTGGACAAAATAATAGGAATTCCACCACTGTTCCATAGACGAGGAGACGGCATATAAACAACATAAATACAGAGAAAATGCAGTAGTTGTTGATGCTGCAGAGTGAGTTACGACAATCAGTCATTTGTTGGACTCAGCCGTCTGAGTCTTGTGCACCGTTAAGTCCTCCACAGTCTCTAGTCTCTGCTCTAAATCCAGCTTCTCTGCTGCTGGTACATGCATGATTGGAATAGAGAAACAGCAGCTGCACAGAGTTTATCAAAATATTCAATGTTGTTGTTGCTTTTGAGATTCGGAAACAATCTGCAAAAATAAAAATCTGTCTGAAGAAAATGGACTAAAAATAAAACAGCTGCTTAAGGTCTGTTTTCCACTGAGAGGCAGCCTGTGTTGAGGACAGTGAGTCTCAGACAAAAACTGAGTAATACATTGAATCGTTTGAACATGGGAATGGGAAATTTGCTATGTGCTTTCCACAGCATTGCTTTGTTTTACCCTTGAAGGCCTTTTGGGTGTCCTTGGCATACAAACTGTTTGTGAACTTCTCAGACAAAGGCTTATGGCCAGAGTTAAAGTAAAGTCATGATCGATTTCAAATCTGGCTGCAAGCGCTTGCTGTCATTCCCTGGATCTTTGCCCTGTCTTCACTGCCCAACTGTAGTATATCAACAACATCAAAACGCCACAGAAAATACATCTAGGTCTGCCACATACCGCACAGGCCACAAAGAGAAATTTACTCATCGAACACTTCATTATCTGTAGAAACAATAACTTTGTGACATAAAGGATTGGACTTCCTTTATCTCTCAGGAAAAATGAGCTGTGCCTTGTCTTAACAGTGGAGCAGCTGAAGCTGGAGTGATGGGGCATCACAGCCTGTTGTTGCTGAGTCAGGTCAATGTGGATCGCCAGGGGGCATCCAGTCAGAATGTGGACGATGTTCTTGCGTTAATGAAGGGACTGTGCACCACTTCCTGTCAGAGCACTTCTTGTCGCTTTGTTGAGTTTGCCCAGATGGCAAACTACTACAGACCAACTGCGACTCAGCACATTACCACTCGGCTACTGTAACTACCTATTGTAGCAGTTGCTTTATCCAGTATTTTAGTGTGAAATGCAGTTTCCGTCAAGAGGTGACTCACAAATTGCTGCTTTTTAAATGTGTAGGCGAAGAGACAAGCCACATGTGGATTCTTTGAGCCAGGATTTAAGTTAAGACTGCAGCACTTGCTCACACTATTACAAGTTAATGGCTGCTCATTTTGCTCAGCATCAGTTGTCACCAGCAAAATCCATACTTTTTTTTGCCTTAACGTAGCCTACAGTACAGTATGTCTCACTGTAAGTGCTTGCAGTGACTAGAGCTTTTAAAAGCCAAATAAAGCATGTGTTTTAGTGCATACTTTGCAAGAGATGTCGACCATTAGGAAAACGGCTCGCAAGATGACAAATTACTTTAGTTTAAGACACTCAGAGTTTTTAAAGCAACAAGAGAAGACACTTTTTTATGAACATTGTCAACTTAAGGACTTAGTTTGTAGTTCTTTCAACTACTATATAGCAAACGTTAGCATTAAGAAATGTTGCGAGTGTGGCAGCACATTTCATTCCTTTACTTCCAAAGAGCTGTGTCCAATGATGCAAACCACATCTTTTATTCTACAGATTAGCATGCTAACCAGCTAGCCATGGCCTGTCTCACTTTCCAATAACAACTCCATGTAGCCTCCAGTCTGCTCTGAAAATGTAGCACAACTCAAAGGTGTATTATAACTTCTTGTATTATAAACACAATAATGATGCCCGGAGCACTTGTCAAGCAACAATCACCACCACCCACTAAAAATCTTTAAGGCAATGGTTTAAATACTTTAGATTTATGTTAGTATGAGCTACACACCATTGTGTCCTGGGCTACAAGTGCTATAGCCAGACATCATAATTAGAATCGACTTGCCAGACATAAACAAAGAGCAGCAAGCGTGAAAAAATAAAATTTAAACCATCCACAGTGGAGAAGAGTTCTTTTGTGGACTCCCCAATAATTGATTCTGCTCCTAAATCTCACTCCAGGGTATCTGGGAGGATGTAGCAGAGCCTATTTATTTCACATGCTGCTTTTCATGTTGTAATTTATAACACTGTGGGCTAATCATTTTTATCACAGGTCACTGCTGTCACAAGCCGAGGATTAACAGGCAGCATTTGGTTGCTCATTTTGCACGTATAACTGTGGTCTAACACAACAGAAGCAATGGCTGACCCGACTTGTTCAAAATATTTGACTGCACACATACACCCACACCCCCAAACACATAAATGAGCGACCTCTTGCTGAATGATGGTGGTGCGGAGGGCCCCAGCTGCTGATCATTGAGAGGATGCGTAAATACCATCTGTGTGTCAGGTGAGAAAACTTCACCTTTGCAACGAGTGTGTGTTGCAGGGAAATGACCGGCATGCTGCTAACAGACAACAGACTAATGCCCAGAAGCTGCTCAGTGACCCATGAAAAGATATGACAGTGTCATAACAGCCATCTGCTCTGCCTCTATTGCTTCTATTAATAAATCTCCTGACTAAGCAGAGCAGGAGACGAGCGGAGCGGGGCAGGCGGTAGAGTTACATGTCAAAAGCTTCTCTTTCGCACTTTTTCTCTATCTGTCTTCTTCATTCCCTCTCATACGCACATAGGCATACACACATACACACATTTACTGCCTCTCCCACCAGCTGTCATGTGTGCATGCTGAGGCGTTGTGTTCGTCCACAGAGGCACTGATGATGACTCAGGGCTCCGCGTCGAGGCTGCATGGCTCCCCCAAAATATCTAGAATAGAACGCCTTCTGTGTTCCTCAAATATTGGAGTATTTTCTTTATGAATAATTCAGATTTTTGTCTTCCACCACTTTGATTTGGAGGGTTTGTTTAACAGCAAAGAAATAAAACTTTCCTCAAAATCATAAAAGTGACAGAACTCTGTTGCGTTATCTGAGAAAAAATCAAACAAGTAGTCAAAACTTTGAGCAGGTTCCAGTTATACAAAAAAAAAGTACAAACTGATTTGGTGAGATGGATTTTGAAAAGTAGACTAATCATAAAAGTGAAGGAATCAGCCCTGTCCGTAAATAAAAAATGAAAAGTAACTTTTATCTTGATACATTTATTGCTTACTGGCCTGTCACTGGAGATTGATTTCAGCCAGAAAACAGGAGAAGGTGAAAAGGATTCCAACAGGAACCACAACAGAACTGTGTTTTTGGTACACCATAATTATATTTCAATCATGCAAATGAGCTTGGTTTTGGTAGTTAGAGGGTTGTTGGAGTGTGTAATTGAAAATGCAAAAGATTGTCTCGCATCAAAATGTCGAGGAATGCGCTGGCTGGCTACTAATCAGAATGGCCCCCACGTGCCGCGCACACTGAATCGCTGCCTCGATCTCTCTAGAATTGAATCGTTTTATCTTAATTAACTGTGCAGAATCCATCCAGGTTTGTGAGAGTGCCAATTTCTTTCACCCACCCTCTCTCGTTCACATAGTAAAAAAAAAAAAAAATCAACTCTTCCCCCCCAATTTAATAAATATTTCTAGGGCCGGCTGTGATATTGACTTGGAGCAGTGATCGAAGGATGGGGTGCTGTCAGTTTACTGTAGCTGTGGACTGTATCTTAAACAGATGGTCTGGTCGCTGCTGTCAGAGGAGCTGCAGTAATTCTACTACTGTTGCATGTTGTGCCACACCTCCTCTCCCTTCATCTTTCCTTCCTTCCCTCACGTGTGTATGTGTGTGTGTGTGTGTACTGTATGTATACTCTCCACAGATGCCAAATGAAAGTGATGGAAATTTTACAACATCAACGGTCGGCATCAATCGTTTCCGGCTGCCCACTTAATGACTACGCTGTGTGTCTTGTTTTTAGCTTTCCATTAATATAACCCTCATCAGTGCTGTTTCAGAGCTGAACTACTGTATTTGAGATTTGTGTTTTCATTAGTATGTTCTCATCCTTTTGTGAAGTGAAGTGTGAACTTCAGCAACTTTCACAGCTTGAAACACAATTAGAACAAATTAATATTCAAGGAACAATAAGGCAGAGGTGTCTATTTGAAAACAAACACCAACATAGAAAAAAAAGGAGTTTATCCTTTAGAACTGATGTAAAATGTTGTCTTACATACCTGCATATCTTAACTGACTGATAACCCCGGGACACTGGATAATTTCCTTAATAATGAGCAATTAAATGAAATTATGTTCCTAGTGTGATCCCACTGCCCAACACCATTTGAACATGTAATTTCACAGTTTTAATTGCCAGCAGCAATTAAATACCCTGTGCTAATTGTTCCTTTTTGAACACATTCAACGTGAACAATGAGGAATTTAATTTAAATTTTCCGTGCCATTCCCATAAGGTAAATTCACAGGGACTGTTCTGTTATAAAAGAAAAATTGTCCAAAGGCCAACTGCACCCTCAGGCATCTACTGTATATAAACTGGTTGTAACCACAGCTCCTTTTAGAGAAAACTGCACTGGAAATGTAAAAGGAAAAGTAAAACAAGCAGTTGAGTTTTGGGAGTGTGGTGACAGACCAGGAGAGATAACAGAATGAAAAGAGCTGGGGAAGAAAAAAAAGTTGTGAAAGAGACTGCAGTCGCGACAATCTCAGTGTGATTACTGCACAACACAACCATCCCATTTGTGCTGCAGAGCCAAGGTCACACCGGGCGATTTTAACAGTAATTCTGCAACTGGCTTGACCATCCCAGCATCCTGGGCAGATTATCCTGTAGTGTGAACAGTCTGCAGGACCGCAGAGTGCAGCACCGCGGGCTGACCAAATGTTTTCAAACATGTCTGATTTTATCTGGCTCGTGTAGTGTGAAGTGGCACCAGATTCACCGAGGCTGAAATCAGAGAGCAGCATCAACACAACAGATAGATAGTCGGGGTTTGGACGCGGGAGGGCAAGAGAATGAACTGAATGAATAAGCACCTAGTTGGAGATTAAAACAAACAAACAAAAAAAGATTCTTGTCACAAGTAATCCATCACATGTTGACACCATTTGTTCTTGTCAAAGTTACATAACCACTCAATGGTAATGCTGTTGAACCGGATAAACAAAACCTAAAAGTCCAGAAGAGTTTCCACAAAGCGCTGCTGTCTGTTTAACCACCAAGCAAGCAATCAACAAACAGGGACATTGTGAAAAGGATAATGTAGATTTGACAGCCTGTTTGTGGCATTAAAATCAGCATCTAATCATTTTTAACAGACAAAAGACAAGTGCCTAACAACCCATGCACCAACTTCTCCCAGATGAAGAAATTGCGAAACAAAGGTGTTCTTTTTTTGGAACTAGCTCTGAGTGAAAAGTGAAAATGAGGGATGCTGCCTGCATGCCTTTGATGCCTTTCCCACACTTCAAGTTTGGCTAAATGAAAGACAAATGTGTCTAATTATCCAGGCAGCAGGTGCAGCAAAATGGTTGGTTTTGGCAGCGGGGAGCGTCTCCTCTGGCGGGCTGTAAATATTGACTGTTGTAGATTGGGCGTATAGTGAGCAGGGTGCAGCGGGGGAAGGCAGCTGACCGTGACGGGAGCCGCGACAGCCGCTGCACACTTCCTCCCAGCTTGCCATGCCGAGTCAGTGTCGCCTGTGTTTGGGGAAAGATCCACCGTGAGTGTTTGTGTTTGTGTAATGCGTGAGTGTGTGTTTGCCTTTTTGTCTGGCTCTCTTTGCTGTTCTGTGTGCGCAGAGTGGCTTCATGGGAACGCCAGAGGTGCTGCATTTAAAGTCTGTGTGCACATTTTACATCTGTCTCCAATACATGTATCGTACAGACTCACACATGCATGAGTCTAGATGCATTTTTGTTTGCCTGTGTGTGTGTGTGTGTGTGTGTGTGTGTGTGTGTGTGTGTGTGTGTGTGTGTGTGTGTGTGTGTGTGTGTGTGTGTGTGTGTGTGTGTGTGTGTGTGTGTGTGTGTGTGTGTGTGTGTGTGTGTGTGTGTGTGTGTGTGTATGTGTGTGGGTGCCAGGCTGCACTGTAGAGTGGCGTCACTGAAAAGTCTCTGTGATGTGGTGTCGAAGGAGACCTGAGGGAGTCAGCTTCCTGTTTCTCCAGGGTTAAGCCGCAGGCTGAGGTAGAGGAGGAAGACAAAGAGGAGAAGATGAAAAAAGGAGAGGCACAAAGAGGAGGCAAACTTAAAAAAGATGGATAAATCAAATTCATAGGGAGGGAGGAAAGTAGGAAAGAAGTGACAGATGAATTAAGAAAAAACTGTTTAGTAAAAAAAGAAGTGCTCATATTTACTCTGCTTGAACTCGCCAAATGAACTTTATTTCAGGATGGATAAAAAATAATGCGCTTTATGGAATAAACAGAGATAGACTTAATTAAGTGTCAGCTGTAAAACCGGCAGAGTGTAGTGATTTATATTTCTTTTTAACAGAGCAATGCTTCTCAAAGACCATGCCCTGCTGTAAATGCCTCCTGTCTGAATCTATCTGCAAAACTAAATATATTTCTTTAAATACAACACCCACAGTAAAGTTGGCCATGTATTATTTATATGTCACAACTCCACTGGAATATGAGCTTGTTCAATTCAGCGAGGCACCTGAAAGGCAGAGAAAAAAAAAGTGGGCCTGACTCATGAGCTGTCATTCGCATTTAGCTGCTGGTGTGCTGCCATAATCAATCACACTAAAGACTCGGATGGTCTTAATCTGATCTCCTGGTATGTATCTTCATTAAGCCCATATTCTCTTGATGGTGAATAGTGAAGGGAGTCTTCAGCCTCTCCCTGATGTCAGCAAACACTGTACTTTTAAATGCTTGACTCACAAGGGAATTAGAGCTATTACAGTTAAATATCAGAACTTATAATTATAATGACCAAAAGTCATCACAAATAAAAGAGTATGCTTCTTTTGCATTGTGTACTTAACTTGAAAGAGTAACACTAGTTCTGAAAGTGTTTATAGATTAGTCCTGTTGTTTATTAGTCTAACAAAATTAATGAGCAACTTAGAATAAAAGGTTAATGGTGTCATGTTGTTGGATTCAGAGTTTCAGACTGTTTCATTTAATGTAAAATCAGTAACTTTGGAAATTGGGTTTTAGACTAAGGCAAAACATATATCTAAGATTGATTGCTTGTGATGTAAGGTCAATACTGCAATGGCTACAATGAGTATCACACAAAACACTGAACACTGAACTTTGTTCAGCTTCACCTTTTACATTTATTCTCCAACTTCTTGACTTTAAGTTGTGAGACGTGCGATCAAAAGGGTTTCAGTGTCATCCAGGGCTGCACTTGGTCTTTTAGGGATAGAGTGCCAGTGACATGAATGACATCAAAGGAGAGAAACTGATGTGTCACCACATGAACTAGAGAACATATGATATGATGCATTCATTATCTCCATGGGTTTCCAATGATGTATTCCAAAAACCTGCTGTGCCCAAGCTTAGGGGAATTTAGCTCTGCTCAGTTGGAGCATGTTTAATGGTCAAAAACCTCACAAGCACCATCTGTTGGTTAAAACGCTTCATCGACCTCCGTGCCTTGGATCAATGAGCTGCAGCTCAGCAAGCACACCATTCTTGGTAATGCCATTAAAACAAGACCAGCCACAGTCAAAATGACCACTAGGCATACTGGGTCAAATCCCAGTGAGCCACTGCATTGGTCCAAAAGTCCTGTCAGCGTCTTTGTGTGTTCAAGCACTAGGCTCACCTAACCTTACATTGCTCTGTGTTCTGGCTTACTTTTATGGTGTAACATACACATAACAGGTGCAACAGCCTGCAGGTAAAAAGGCAGTATGTGTTGCCCTGGAATATTTACTCGACAAGGATCTCCAGGTGTATGTAGCATTACACCACTTTTCTCAATGTATGTACTGTTAAGAACTCATTATTTGCCTCAGATGATGATGTCATTTGAGTCATGTTGGCTTTGGCTGTCAACAAGTTTGAAAGTGAATCTGGAGTTGCAGAGTTGGATCATATACAGTATGCAAGTCTATTCAACGTCTGTAGCCTCATCCCAGCTTGAGGTAAATGGCTTAGGGCCTTGTTTGTGGCTTCTCATATCACACTAGGATATCCACACAAACTGCAGGGGGCATATTGCATTGTGGGAAAATTATGCACCAGGATTTGTCAATGCTTATAATCCAGGCAGCAGCTGGAGTCACTGATGTTGAACGGGTGAAGGCTCAGACCTATAAATACGTTTGTTCAGTTCTATACATTTTGGAAAGCAACCATCCATTTGAGCACTAGATCAAACTAGTTTTCTCGCCTTCTAGTTCTTTGCCTCCATCAAACAGCCAAGTTGCAGGATGGAGCAAATCAGATCATCTTTGACTCCAGGTGAAGGTTTGTATGAAGTCACCCCTCCTTATCTATTGCATTCACTACAACATGAGATCGCAATGACTTTGAACTTTGACCTTTGCTCCTAAAATCCAATCATTTCAACTTTGTGTAAAGTAAATGTTTGTGACAAATCTGAAACATTCCCCTCAGGTGGTCACATCCAGCAGGTCAAGATGGTGTTTTTTTGTTGGTTTTTTTGCAGCCACAGTGACCGTGACCTCTGACCACCACAATCGAATCAGTTTATCTTTTAGTTGAAGTGAATGTTTGTGCCAACTCCCTTCAGGTATCACTGACATATGTGTTCACAAGAAATGGGACGGAAGTGTGTCCAATTCTACAGACGGACAACCTCAGAACATAACGTCTCGACAGCCAGAGGCTGACACATGAAAACACTCCTATCCATCACTGGCAGAGACATACAACAACAACAAGGCAGTAATTCTAGTCACAGCCATTAACAAACAGCATGACTCTCTCTCTCACTTAGTGTGTTGATTTACAGGCGCCACCTTCCTCTAGGAAATTGTATTATGCATTTTCATGATATGCGCGGCACGCTCATTCAATTAATGGAACATAATTGCGAGATGAAAAGATAACAAAAATAATCATTAGTTACAGACTGAGGTCACACACGCAGTTAATTCAAATTTTTATTTTGCACCAGAAAACCTGCCCTCGTCGCGTGTGTGCCTCCGCTACTGTTTTCTGCAATGGTTGTCGACACATACACGAGTTGAAAAATTCCTTAACAGGAAACAGTAAATGATGCATGAGAAGAGAAAGAGGGAGATTTTGAAGTAGAACTGGAGAGACAGAAAGTGAGCAGACAGGTTTGGGCATTTCTTTTTAGGTGATGATCCTCATATAGCTACTTGTGAGTGACTGTGGAACCCCAGAGAGGTCCACTGTTAATTTCGTCTCACTACTAAGAGAGACACTGCAGCCACTGGGACAGGGAGTGTGTGTGTGTGTGTGTGTGTGTGTGTGTGTGTGTGTGTGTGTGTGTGTGTGTGTGTGTGTGTGTGTGTGTGTGTGTGTGTGTGTGTGTGTGTGTGTGTGTGTGTGTGTGTGTGTGTGTGTGTGTTCGTGCGTGTGTGAAATTCTGAGACCCCCCTTGAGCCGCCCAATATTCTTTTTCATATCCAAGCCACTGAACAGAGTGTGCTGTCAGCTCAGCAGCAGTGTGTACTGGTAGGAACAGGCACTCCTCTACATGGCTCACTGATCTCTACAGGGGGCTGAGCACAGATCTGGAACACACACACACACACACACACACACACACACACACACACACACAGACACCCACAATGACACACACGCACGCACACACATACATACACAGTCCTATGAAACAGGTCCATGATATGTTGTAGGATATCCACACCCACTTTTACACAAACACTGATAAATGCCACACATTTGGTACGTGCGCTAACCTGTGTATGATATGTTTACACACAAACACCGGCACACACACACACACACCATTCCAGCACAGCGGACCCCCTCACACAGAAAACAGAGTGACCTTTGAAGCCATCTCATCTCCGAGTGAATGAGGAACGTGAAACATCCTGTGTGGCTCAGAAATGAGTTCACAGTTATGCCGAGTTGAGAATGAGAGCCCTAGAGAGATTGCCCGGCTATGAACAGCATCCTTGTGGGGGGGCGGATTTCAGGCCAGAGTTGTACAGCTACCAACAGACCATAATATTCTGTGATAGATATGCAGCTTGGACGGTACTGTATATGCACTGTTTGAAGCCGCTTTCATGAAATATAGATATAAAAAGATCCTATATTGCTCCTTTGTTTGCTTTCCTCCTCTTCTGTCTCCGTTTTCATTTCTGTAATGACAAATTAATTTGCTGAATAAATTGTGAAATTAGTTGACAGACTGAGAATTAACCAACCACATTATATAATTGATTATGACTTTCAGTCATTCATCACACGCAAAATGCCAAAGAGTTGCTTCTCTGAAAAATGTGAGAATGAAGTACTTTTCACAGTTTTATGTCGTTATACGCTGAACATCTTTGGGGCTCTGACTTTTGGCTGGATAAAACAAAGGCTTTTAAGATGTCACATGGACTCTGGGAAACTGTGTTGGACATTAATCAGTTGCTATAGACCAATTAGTGAATGAATTGATAGAGGAAAATAAATGCAGCACAGTGGGATACACTGATCCACACAATAGGCTAAACTCACGCAAAGATGAAAGTGACAGCTGGATGAATTGTTGTTGTTGTTTTTAAATTCGTTTACATTGTCATAATATCATTTCCAACCTTCCTGTGCAATTACAATTCCTGGGAAACCTCACAACAAAGCATAATCCCTCTATCAACAGGCTGACTTGTGCATTTCATTTGCTCGCATCTGTGTCACTGGATTGGAGTTGTGTTCGGGGACCAGCTCCGTTTCCACTCCTCGATCAGTACTTCTAGCGGTTAAAATTTCATGACTATTGTCTCTGTGTGACAGAGACCTACTGCTTTTATCTTTGATGGCTCTTGCTGCTGAAGTGTGAATATAAAAACAAGCAGAGCTTGCTGGTGGCCATGGGAGCGGTGCCAAGCTGCCAAGAGTTGCGGGGCATAATGCCCAATATGATGCTCATGAACAGCTCAGCTGGGTTGTTAAACCACAGCAGCCAGCGAAAGTGAGTCTTAAGTAAAGACATTGCTGGTAAATCAGCTGCAGTTACTGATGAGAAAAAAATGATACTTGCTTTGTTTTGTTTGTTTTTTGTTTTTTTCCTCAATGGACTTCCTGTCTCGCTTGGCTGGCCACTCGCACTGGTTTACATTTCGTCCTGGGAGCCATGATCAAACTCAGAGAGAGTCTCTGTTTGAACAGGGCCTGTGCGAATGCAGTGCATCTATCCAGAGCCACACACTCTGTCTCAGATCGATGCAAACTAGCATAAATGAGCAAGTTCACCTGTGCTGGTATTTAGGAACCATCATTAACTTTGGATAGAGAATCACTTTGGGTTCGCAGTCTGGTTGGAGATGATAATAGGCAGCTTAGATATTGATCTGCCCTCATCAACAGACTGCTTTTCTCTAAGAGCCCGCTCTGCTTTCTGGACAGCCAGACATGTGATGTGAATACTGATGCATGGAAGCACAAACGCACTCATGCACATGCTAATGGAGAAAATCAAGAGAGGAAGTGTAAGTGCACTCATTATAGTTCTTGGTGAACCACACGCCATTACAGCTGTATGATGCTCTTCTCACTGCACCAATTTCTGCTAATTTTCATAACAGCAGTTTTCTTATCTCCATGAACAAAAGAGATAACCTCCGCTACCCCTTGATAAATAGGTTATTGTTAATAACAAGAATGGCAAAGAGGGCAAGTGAGCCCCAGATGACGGGCTTGATAACATCTGGATGATCAACAGCATAAACGCAATCCCAACAAGGAACACAAATGTGGTCAGTACATGCTTTTAAACTGATTTCCAAGGATACCAATCGATAGTGAAGTGCCAGTTTGTGACATAAATGTCAATGTGGCTACAAGTTGTTATATGTCAGGAAAGCATAGGCTACAAAAAATAAAGGAGGCAGGGACTGTTGAGACCTGAAAAAACAGGAAAAAACTAAAGTGACAGTGTGACAGCTGAGCTCGAAATAGATGTGAAAAAAAGGTCTAGCCACTAGTCTGCATGTCAAGCAACTTCAGGCAACCAGCAACAACAAGTTTGTATTCCAATAACTCAGTTTAATCCACACATCAGTGCCTGTCAGTCATGGAAGCACAGTACAATACCAAGACATGCCGCAAGAAATGAACTTAGCTCTTAA
The DNA here is from genome assembly GCF_905171665.1 of Trachurus trachurus. Lineage (NCBI taxonomy): Eukaryota > Metazoa > Chordata > Actinopteri > Carangiformes > Carangidae > Trachurus > Trachurus trachurus. Next base: position 17,666,323 of record NC_139908.1, on the reverse strand, counting down.
CACACCGAGTCTAAAGCACTACACTTTAATGAGGCTATATTTTTAGGCACAGCATGCTTGCCATTACACAATTTGCCTCGGTGGATGATCTCCATCACAAATGTGCGAGCACGTCAGTGCTAAACCTAATCCAACACCCAATCCAACCCTGACCAATAGCCATGTTGGGCACATGTGTAGAGAAAATCGGGTTTCTAGTATAGATCAGCAGATACAATACTTTGAGTTGAATGCTCAAGTCAGAATGCTAATACCTGCTAACAACATACTAATGTGATGACATTTTATTCTTAAAGGGACAACGAGGAGTTTTAGAAAGCAAAGTGTTTTCACACTACATTTACCATGAGCCTCCGTGCGCATGGTGAAATTCTTAGACAGACGTTTTGCCAAGAATGTTTTCATTCATGAAGAATGAAAGTCAGAGGTTCGAAGACGATCAGATAGCCTACCATATAGTTCCGACCATAAACTGCGATTTGGCAGCGTTATTCCCATGACCCGCCGGGCAGCGTCCGCGAAACCAAAAGGAGGAAACGCTTGGTGGCTCGCCCAGCTTTTCCACCACTAATAATAATAACAATAATGATAGAGACAAAACGATATATTTATCGAAAATGGACCCATTAACAAGTAGCGTAGATTCATCCATATTAATATGAGACTTTTTTATAACCAAATACAAACTCCTCGTTGTCCCTTTAAGTTTTCCAAGTGTCTTAAATTAGCACTAACTTATCACGTTGTATTTGATCATATCATAAAATAGAATGAAACCTTGACCTGATGATAAAGCTGGAGGAAAAGTTCAGAGATCACTGAAGTTATTATAATTTGTTTAGAGAACATGGGAGAGAACATTCATAACATGAATAATGGCAATTTTGGCATTAAGTAACAGTTGATATATTTCACTCAAAATCACAAATGTCGACCTTGCATCTGGAAACTATGAATGTTTTCCTGATTGAAATCCAGTAGGAGTCATCCTCTGGAGACTATGAATAGTTATTCATAATCTGCCAATAGGTGTCAAGATATTTCAGTCCGTACTCAAAGAGTTGGACAGAGCATAGAAGCAGTTGGCATCTTTTTAGTGAAGTGGAGACTGTCAAGATCAGAAGTTGTTGTTCTTCAGCTTGAAGAACTCTTATATTGGATTCAGCTTAAAGCAGATATCAGTGGAATGTTTTTGTTAATATAAGTCCTAAATAGTCCTATTTTCCGTCAGCAATCACTTACATGAAGTATTTCAGCCTAAACACGAGTCTCTCCGTCACTCTGCTCTGCTGTAACCCGAGGAGAAAATTTTCCTTGTGGGATACAAGTGTTATCCAATGAGGAGAGAGAACGGCATGAAGGGCTGTGTGTGCAGCCAAGGGATGCGCGTGAATGTGGTGACGTAGCACGAGGACCAATTGATGCCTGACAAGGGCGGGGGCTGCTAACTCATGGTGCGTTCAAAGAAACTCGTACTTTGTGTTTTTCCTTCCTGTGAAGTCATACCAGTTCGATCTGGTACGAGTTCACGGGTCGGAAGTTACGAGTGGCCGTTATAGGGAACTTTCACAGACAACAGGATGGTAAAAACACGAGCTACGGGTTACCTGGAAAGCTACCAAGTCGTAGTTGTGACTTGAAGCTGTAACTTACGGTTTCAAAAGCCTGCCTTGAACGCAGCATTAGCCGAAACGGCCGTGAAGCTGATATCTGCTTTAATGGCTTTTTTTTTTTTTTTTTAATTGTCCAGTTGCAATAAATGATGCCTTTACATTGTAGTTCACATGCTGGCTATGCTCTCATCCCAGTCTTTTTGTGACAGTAGAAGAAACTCATATCATACCTTTAAACCAGAGCTTTGTTTGTCAGTGCTTAACACATTCACTTTAATGAGGTTAGTAAAATGTAATTATGAAAGTTCAGAGCAAAAAAAACGGCTTGATTATAACCTGCACACAGCCTAACACTATAGCTCAATTATGGCCATTGTTATAATCCACAGAGACATTTGCCACAACCACTTATCCTCATCTTACAGTACACTGGCTTTTTTTCTGGACACTTTAAACTAAGCATGCTGGGCTCCTTATTGTGTCATTATTATCAAAGCTACTTAACAGTATATTGAAAGAAGTAGCAATGTTATCCACTTACAAAAAGCCAAAAATGATGATACTTGCTAGAAACAAGCAAGGGGATTTAAAAACTAATGTTTTTAGAAAGACATTTCCTTTCCTTAATAGTCGACTCATTGTGTGAAGTTTCTATTATTAGTTCTGGGACAATTTACCTGCAAAATTACCCATAATATTACCTTTCTCTTTCCCTCTCTCTCTCTCTCTCTCTCACACACACACACACACACGCACGAACACACACACACACACACACACACACACACACACACACACACACACACACACACACACCATTTTTAGAATTAAACAACCTCAATATCATTTCCATTAGAGGAAACAACAACTCTCCAGTCGATAATTGTAAACTAAAGCTACACAAGAACAAACCCTATAGAGATTATAATATCTGGTTTTCCAAGCTGCAGTGGTTGTATACGATCTGCTGTAGTTTAGTGCTTTAATATCCTGCAGCTGTGATGTACGACCACATGACCTTGTTTTGCAGTGCCCATCTATACATCTAAGCAGCCGGCAATCAGAACGCACGCATACAAACAGGTTTAAAAGTAAAGAGAGGATTGGATCAGTTTTGCCTTGAATTCTTCTAACGTTGCACTTTCCTCTTCCTACTTTGCAGGGAAACCTCTCTCTGTCCTTGTCCAAGATGTACACTAGTTTGCTGTTGCCCACTCACTTTTATTGGACACCCATCTTTGAGAAAACCTGAGTGAATGGTGTTAAAGGTTATGCTGCTGATGTAATGCATCATGATGAGGCTTATTTCAGACTGGCAGTGGGCTCGCAAGCATCTCTGAAGAAGAGCCTTTTTCACTAAGAAAGGAGTCATATATTGAGTTTGAGGTAGACTTACTGCACTGCGTTTTTTAAGTATTTGATTTAAATTTCATAAAATCTTGTCTTAACATGTGGTTCAAAGAGAGTTGCTTGTTTTTTTTTCAAGCCAACAACAAAAAGAACATTTTTTTGGATGCATAAAGCGAGGGCATAACTCCCTAACACATTCATTCATTTATTCATTCATTCATTTATTCCATGCCTACGGCGAGAGGACACACTGAGAGCAAAGCCGCCACTCATCTTCTCTCTACTCTGCTGCTGAAGCACAAGGTGCTCCACATTTGTACGCCCTTATTCTTTCTCGACAGGGTAATTTACTTTTGCCAACCTCACTGTGCCGTCAGACATATCACCCTTGTTCAAGGAAATTTAAGCTCAGCTCAGGAGTGTGACTCCAACTTAAGATTCTCCTCTCTCAACAGCCTTTTCCTCTCCTGTGATTTCCACAACCTGTTATTGCAGAAGGCCCCTAGAGTTGTTGGTGTGAAATGGGAACAAAGAGCAACACTCTCAGTTTTACCACATAAAAGAAGATGAAATAACACAATATTAATCTCCTGCTCAGATTTATTCCAGATTTATCCTGTTTGCCTATAGGATGAGTAACCTTGGGTCGCTGTATTGCACATATTTCAACCATGAGTGATGTACCAAAGAGAGACAGCTTTTTAAAGACTGCCACGGTGATGTAAAGACATTTTATGATGCGTGGCATCTTATTTTATGACCGGCTATAAAACATGAAGAAACTCTCTCAAAAGCTTTTTCTCAGCAAAAACCCAAGGCGATCGCAAGGTAATTATCTGACTAAACCTTTAACAGCTTCTGTTAGTCACAAAATCTTGCAAGAGAAGGATGGTGCTGACAAATAAAACTAGGTCTGAACATTGAGTGAAAATGATAGACAGCCTTTCTCTTAGCATCTTTATTTCCATTTACCGCTTATTCCCCTAAACACTGAGCTCACTCAAAGACTCAAAATTCTCTGTGGCACTTTTGGGGGAGGATATGGATAAAGAAATGCACGCCGTGAGCGCTGCTTGCTGCGGGGAGAGACCTCTGAGTTCATCTCATTTCAGAGTTTCTGAGCAGCAGCGAAATGACTGTCTGTTCTCTCCCTGCGCTGCTGCTGGAGCGTGCAGTGGACGTCCTCGGGGCCGCGTGAGACCAGGCTCCTCTCTTCCATGCTGTTTACCACCTCGCTGCTGTCAGAGGTGTGCGTGGCTCTCCGCCAGTGCCACCGATCAACACAGTCCACTGTTTCTGTGCCTGAAGCTCACTACGCGCTCAAAAAAAAGAATGCATTTGGGCTTTTGATCATTCATACTTTGACCAGTGGGGTGCACGCTGGCTCTAAATCTAAACGTCTACTGATGTTGTTTGCCTGAGGCGGCGTTACAGTCGTCTGTGAGGAGTTCTAAGGCTGTTCATGCTTAGGCAGATGCACTCAGCTCAGTCACTCACATACAGTATGCATAAACACACACAGATGTACTGTAAAGTAGGAAGACTTCCGCATTCATTCACATGTGTTTACAGCACAGGCCTGTTAAGATGAGCATGTTGCATGTCTTCAATGCATGGTCTGATCGTTGGATTTTCCTCTTCCTACCGCATAAACCTCAACACATATGCAGTCGCACGTATAGCTCTCATTTCATTGAAGCACACAACCCCATCACCCATCCACCCACCCACCTCTTCATGTTCCCTCCCCCCCACATTACACCAAGCACCAAGATACAGATCCTTGAGCTGTAACAAGGCAGTACTGCTAACATCTCTGAATACTTCAACATAACTATGAAGTCATGTTTTCCATTATACTGTTCTCCAGCATTGGCATGTGAACCCATCATGCTTTTAGACCAGCAGCAACTCAAGGCAAATTCGCAGTCATGCCTCGACTTCCCTGTTTTACATCTGAAAAAGCTGTTATTACAGAGTTGGACTTCCTGCCTGTGTGATAAGAGAGGGGAGAAAGAAAACACTTTTATTGAGGGGGTCGAAATAACACACTGTCGTTTTCTACTCTTCTACCTGTCTAAAGGATAAATATAGTTAGGCCAGAATACGTTTGGGGAAGAGACGACTGTCAAGTGTCCTGTATTTCTCACATTTGTGCACATGTCTGTTTTTAGTTTTCATATGAGTGTGGTAATACTTGTGAACATTTATCTGGATCAGCTCACTTGCATCCTAATCATTTTCCTGTTCCCTGAATCAACTGCTCGGACAATGTGTGTGTTCCCTCCCAAGCTTTCACGGCCTTGGCCACTACTTTGTAAACATCAAACTAATGATTAATGTCAATCTTTACATGGGCTTATCGGCTTGTGGATGTGCAGATGTTTGGCAGGAATGACCTCTTATCAATAGCTGAGGAGATTAAACATCCTGCTCATGACACTGCTGGCAACCGCAATCGTTCATATTCAATATCGCGGATGTTCTTTTTATTATCTTTATCTTTAACACATTTTCGTGCTTTAAATGAAGCCATGGCACCTAAAGCATATTAAATCGTCTAACTGACATTAATTTCATTGGCTTGTTAATATAAAAATGAAAGTGTGTGAGCGGAGATTTATGCAAATTGTGGAACAAGACTGTGTCACCATTTCTCCATGCTTACATTTGTATTTAAAGTTCATGGAGCAGCTGCAGTGTCTTATGTCCAGGGCCCATTGACTTTCTTACAATGTAACCTTGCTGAAAATGCCAGGACATTACTCACCCTGCTCCTTTTTTGCCAACACAATGCATTATTCTTACCCACTTAACTGCATCTGATTTCATATATTTGCACAAAGGGAGAAGGAAAAAACTTACCCCCAGTGTATAATAAACAGTATACCTGAAATGGATTCACTTGGCTATGATTACCATGTGCCGAGAGTCGTTTTTATTTATGACACTAGTCCCCCCCCCCCAACTCCCCGCACACAAACCCAACCCCCGGTCTAAGCACACCACCGCATTATCCGTCACTGTCACTACTTTCATTTGACTGTGGGTTACTTAACTTCAAAAGAGAGCTGGCCACATTCATAAGCTCATGGAGGCAATACTGCGGTCTTAAATGACAAGAGCAGAGCCCACATAGTTAAAGCTGAAGCCTTCGATTACCCCTGTGGGTGTCCTCACAGGAAGGCTAACTGCTGCTCTGCTCTGCTCAGCACATTTGGCCCTGCTCCTTCAAGAGCTCTCATCTCCTAGTCCATCTCATCTAAACAACCACCAGCACCGTAGTGACTCCCCTGCTCCGCCGTTCACCTCCTCCCCTCCCCGACGCTGTATATCGCACAACACCGGGCCCACAGGCAATGGACAGAATTGAAGTGTCATAAAAGACCCATTCATGTCCCAAATGTGACTTCAAGGTAGAAAGCTCTGAGTGTTTTTATTCCTCTCCGTACAACTGCTGCAGTGCTGTTCGCTGCTGTTGCTTGGTACCCCCACCAGGGAGACGTGGTGCCGTGCAGAATGTGTGGGAAAATATTCTTTCTGCAGACAAAGAAATGTTTGGAAGCTGCTAGATGTTTTCCCCAGTTGGGCATAGCTAATGCCCAGACACAAGGTTTATCTTTTTTTTTGCCATTAGTGTTTCTTTAAAGGGATAGTTCAGCATTTTGACAAATTGGCCCTTTGCCATAATCGTTATCTTTAATTGTCGGTGCAAGCTATTTTTAGAACGGCAGAGCAGAGCCACAAGCTGCTCAGAGCTATGCTACGGAGGCTGATGGGATTTTTTGGTTTCCCTCATCAAACTCCTCAAATACACAATCCAACAACTCCAAAACACTCTTGTGGACAAGTTGTGACCTGCACATTCACCACGCTATGAGATAATAACGGAACATTATGAGATTTGTTTTCGAGGCAAATGCAGAGACTGCTTGCCTAAAAACTGCCCCCGATGGGAACACGCATCAGTGGTTTTGCAGGAATTTACCTCGAAAACAACTCTGTCTGGTAATGTTTCATTATCTCATATAGCGTGGTGAATGTGCAGGTCACAACTTGTACACGAGAGCATTTTGGAGTTGTTGGATTGTGTATTTAATGAGTTTGATGAGGGAAACCAAGAAATTCCATTAGCCTCCGTAGCATAGCTCTGAGTAGCTCGCGGCTCTGCTCCGCCATTCTTAAAATAGTTTGCACCGACAATTAAAGGTAACAATCCTAAAACTATAGGGATTATGGCAATGGGCCAATTTGCCAAAATGTTGAACTATCCCTTTAAGGTTTGCAGTGCTAAAACTGGAGGTTGGATTGGAAATGTCATTCTTAGCAGCAGTTACCTTTCAGATCTAATTGTGGCAGCATGTGGTGCAACGGACTGGCTGTTTCAGGAAGATTGACCCAGCTTACAAACAACTCATTTCCAGCATTGTTTAGACCTTGTAATGTATAATTACTCTCTGCATCTCCATTCAAGCAGAGAACAGGGGGATTTAGATTTATTTTTCTTTCTCTGCCCTTCATGTTAATGTTGAAATTTTTTGATTTGCTCTTTACAAAAGTTTCCAATTTGTCCAAGATAAAATTTTAAAAAAAATGAGCCCACCGAACAGCAGAAGGAATGATTAAAGAGTGATGCATTTTAACCCTCTTTTCAGGCTCTTTCAGTTCATTTATTTTACTTAATTATTAAAGGATGCAACAGGCGGAAAATGATCATTAATATCAAATATATTAGCATATTTCACAAAGGCATCATTTTTCTTTGTTTCACGGCCATATTCAATGTTATCCCAACTCATATTCTCAGAACATGTTGAAATATCTATTTTTAATATGCAAATGAATAATTATGCCTTTGTAATGAATCATTCTTTGTTGTTAGGCAATGTACATTTTCTGCCAGCGGCTCATTTAGAAGATTGTGACTGCCTATACGAAAGTGGCTCTCACTCTCCTCATGCAGCCCCAAAGGAATTCAGCACATGTTCCTGCTAATATATGTGTATTGATGTGGTTTTATCTGTGTGTGCATTTCTGTGTGTGTGTGTGTGTGCGTGTGTGATGTGGGTTAGGAAGGTGAGATAAGAGGCAGGTGCTTGGGAGAAAGAGAGATGACCAGCATGTATTAAATTTCTTATGTTTGGACTCAGTGAATTTATCGACAGAAATGACCCGCAGGCCATTCTGAAACTAAAGGGGCCATAAGCTCTGTCAGAGACGAAAACAAGTCAAGTTTTGAACAAACGCGAGGCCCAGAGTTATTGCTGATATAAGGTATGAAGCCTTGCCCTATCAATCTTGGTCGGGTCACAATACTTCATTTTCCCTCATTTCTCTGAAAGGGGAAAATATAATTCCACCTATCGATTGCTGCATAAATGTGTTGCCTAGTGATGAAAGATGAGGTGTGCTTTGCTTTTATGTGATCCGATTAACCTCCAGCTGGGAGCAGAGTCTCTGCTCTGCCTTGGTTCTCCTGCAGTGTCAGGGTGCATGTGATGGGCACTTAGAGCGATTAGGGCTCCTGTGTGTGTTTTGTTTGTGTTGAGATATCACCTAGAACATTTCACTAACCAGGGGATTATCTTGCTGGCCACCCAACGGTTCCCTACTGAGTAGTAGTGGTGAATTGAAGTGGGCCCAGTTTTTTTGGAGTGGTTTTGAGACGTGCAGATAGCAAAAAAATAGAAGTATTGGACAGAAAAGATGTATAATGATCACAAGTCAGTACAGAAGTTAAAACAGATCTTGGTTTTTCAGTAGCTTAGCTGATGCTGTGGCTTTGGAGACATCCAGCCTCCTTCCAATTTGTGTGCATACAAGACTTTAACAGAAGCCATCTTTGATAAGATTTTTAAACTTTTTGACTTTGCCAGTGGCATATTCTTCATATAAGCAGCAGCTGACATTTATATCCAGCCCTCCAAGAGCCCAAAATACCCTTTCAGTTTCATTGTTCTGTGGTGGAAAATGGGCAAAAGTTACCTCTCACGCTGACCGACAGTTGGTCCACTGATGGTGACTTCAAGGTCCCCAAAGCTGTTCGCCTACCACATGGAGCTCATGTTTAACAAAAGAAAATGCCACAAAAAGATCACATCTTAATGTTTTTCCCTGGTGGTCTTGAGAAAATTTGGGATTTCAAAAGCTTTTTTTTTTTTTTTTTAAATGTCAGTATTAGAAGTCACCAAACAAAATGTGCTTTTCTTCCTTAGAGCCCCAAATCATCAGAGCAAAAAGCTTCAGCACTACCTGATACAACTGTGAGAGGAAGGTGGAACAAATGACAGCATTAAGTAACATTTCCCTTTTAGTCCTTAAGGTTTTTTGAAAGACGGCGGTTGCTTGATAGTGAAAGTTGCAAAGGTACAGTTTTGTTAGATATGGAAGGATTAATGTTTGCATGAAAGACACTTTTTACAAACTCAATCTTTTTGAAAGATATCTCAGTTTGGAAATGACTTCCTTGATTTTAAATGACAGAGTCAGGGTAACTCTGTATTTTGATAACTGTTAGGATGCAATGAAAAAAACACAATGCCAGCTACAGTAAAACGGCATTCACACATGCCAAGGCCAAACAGTTTGCTCCACCAAAACGTGATGCAAAATAAATAAATAAATCCTGTATCTCTCCTCAAATCAAATCCACACCAGAATTGAATGAGTTCTTCCTCGTCCCTACACCAAGTGTGGTTCAAAACATTTAGTTTTTTTTTTCAGCAAACAACAAACAAACCAACAAACATGGCACTCAGAGTGGAGATCTCAGCAAGGCCAGTGTCAGGCATCTCTTACCAGGCTTCAGAGAGAGAGAAATGGTCCAGATCCATCCCTCCACCAAGTTCAGTTTTGAATCAACGGGCTGACAGACAGACTAATTTCCAAAGAGTGTGAATCCATGTTAATAGCTTTGTGAGAGTGTATATGGGTGCAACCCTAGGTCACTGAATGGTGATGAGAGTGTGGCAATGATAATGCTAACCTCCTGATGCTTTACTCTTGACTTTTGTTGTTATAATAATTTGATTCATTAAAATTCCAATGCGATGATGGTGCTATATGGAAAATTAAGGGAACTTTTAACATTTTGTGATAGTATTTAACAGTTCACAGATATTTCACACCGAACAGGTTAGAGAGTTTCCTATTTGTAGCAAAACAAACAGAAATAGTCAATCTGTTTCCCACTGTTGATTAAACTAATTTGGGCAACAGGCCTGTGCCTGTCTCTAATGACTAACTACATTTCCCATGTCCATGGTAATAAGGTCACAGTGCAGACGTGCTGCACACTCATGTGTTTAGACAACAATGGAGCTTGAGGACACAGATGAAAAAGTTGTTACAAGGCTTTGCTTGTTTGTAGGGATTTATTACCAGTAAGAAAAACATATAATCAGCCTTCTTTGGAGCAGAGACTGGGGTAAATGACTGATGCAGAGGCAGATGGACCAGATTTAAATTTCAGATGCCCTCCTCCTCTGTGGCCACTGGTTGTTGTGTTTTTTGAGTAGGAGAAGAGATAGCAAGTCACATCAGCAGGTTGGAAAGCTGAACTCTTGTACAGGTGTTTCTAAAACAGGCTGGAGCAATGTTCTGCCATGTTTGTGATGGTGCTGCAAGAAAAACAAGTCTAATTTTAAACTGAATCCTACAGTGAAGGAGGCATGTGGGCCATCCGCATAATCTCTCGCTGTGCTGTAATCTTTTGACTTTTTCTGAGCATCGCCACCATCACGACCTCACACATTCTCACTTCATCCCCGGTGTCAGTCCGTCTTGCCGCCTCTCACCTCGATCACCTATCTCCCTCAAAAGATCTGATATTAAACAAATCTGTTTGATTAATATATTACTGAAGCCGAGCCAACTTAATATGTTTGATCAGGGAGTGGTTGTGAGATGCACACATGGTGGAGGATAAAGATAAGATGAGAGGAGGAGGAGGAGGACTGGTAGGAGGGAGGGATTACATTTCTTGGGTGAAGTTCTACTTATGTCGCCAGGGATGAGAACAGGTGATTATGGGAAACGGTTTGATTTGAAGCCACAAATATCTCTCTTGGGGATATGAATGCTTTAATTTCATTTTAAGAGTTTATTTCAGAAGTTGCTTTCTGCATGTTTTAGGAATACCGGGGAAAATTTAAATGCATTTTCATTCGGAGTCCCATGCTGCAGTGGGCCTCCTGGCTCTCTCTACATGAATATAACATCAAGACATCAAACCCTGAATCTAACATCTGTCTAATGATGAGGCCAGTCCAGTTTGCTATGTGATCCGACTCCTCGGTCCGAGTCCTGAGGGGCTACCAGTGCCAAGAAATCCTCTCCGAGAGTTTACAGCCAGGATTTACCACAGGGGTTAAGTTATCTGCGCAAATCATTCCCCTTTTTCATTTGCAGAAACAGTCCTGCGGAGATGATTTACAAGTACAGTAGCTGCGGACATGAAATCCAAGGGCAACTCAGGGCTACAAATCACAGGGGCTTTGACATCTCTATTTATGACGTCCTATTGGTGTCATAGAATGGGACATATTCTAAATCCGAAGTTACAAATTACAACGTTTTGCCGCTGTAATGAGGTATTTAGTTTCATCTGTGTCATGGTAAGTTGAAACTAGGACAGTGTGCCACAACCCGCAGAGAAAAAGAGACAGTCAAATCCTCTCACTGTGCTGTAAGCATGATCCAGCACCAACTAAGCACCTGCTCCCCTGACATTGCTCTCTGTTTTGTCATGTTTAAGGGTAAACACTGTTCCCTCAGTCAGAGCCGTGCACCAGCGCTCTCACTGTGAAGGCCTTTGGATCTTTTAGTATTCCTCCTTCCTCATCAGAGATGCAGGGGTGAATGAAAATGCAGTTTAAGTCTGGAGTCCGAGTAGTTTGAGGAAGGTGCACAACATGAATACAAACATAAAAGCAACCGCTTAGAGAATAATGCAACTAATTTATATTTATGAATAATTCTCATTATTTCCATGCATTTGTCACCCATATCAGTGTCAGACATTTTACCATTATGCATATGATTATAAAGCAGAGCGGTCTGTAATTAGGTTCAGCTGTGTGGCTGTTTTTCATTTGGACGGCTAGCACAGAGATGCAAGGCAATAGTTTCAACATTTTTTTTAATATTTATTTTTGAAAAAAATAGACTCAGGGAGGACTATTTTCTGATTTTGTACAACTGGAGCCTCAATCCAAGTCCTGACCCGTGTAATATACGAAAATACACCCGACTGCCCCAGTGCATCTACACTCAACAGTTAAAAGAGATGAAGATGGATTAGATATTAACTCTCCAGTCGCTTCATTAGACCCCCTATTAGGCCGGGTGGCAGTCAAAGACAATGGCTCTTGATAAAAGACTCTCTGAAACATACAAATAAAATGTGGATAATGAAAACCTATTACTCTTGTATTGCCCTTTGCATGACACAAAATAAAGATAAGTTTCCCTTTCCATATCTGTCTCCTTACAGCGCTATTGATCAGTAGATCGATATATGTAGTGCCATTTTAATCATAGTCAGCCGCCATGTTGTTGTACGTACAGTGAATTTGGATATCTGCTGCTGCCTTTAAATCACAACCAAAAAGCTACTTGCTTACACTATACCCTGTCCTGATTAATAATGTAATTATCATGTTTACATAGCTCTGACGTGTGTGTTATTGTGATGAACTTATCATGAACCTGTCATTGTTTTTGATTGACCTCAGATTTAGCAATTATACTCAAGGCCTAGATTTTGTAACTTGTATCTGAGTTAAATAGAGCTGGGACGGTCCAGTTTGAAGTGCTGCTCTTGAGCCTGACACTGGCTCCGTCCATCAGGCCAGATGGTCATTGCTCTGCTGCCATGGATTGTCACAAATCACTGCCACGCCACATCTCCCACAGCACGCAGGGTTCAGGGACAGAAAATCAATGGACTCTCATGGGCTCCTCAATCAGTCCAAATATCTGGAGTTTGATGGCAAAGGGAGAAGGGGTGGGGGGTGGGGGGGGTGGGGTTGCAGGATGAAGAATGGCAGGGATGGGAGCAGGTTTGAGGTGTCTGGTGAGGTTGGATGGTCATGCACGTGGGTTTAAGACAAAAGGTAAATGATAAAAGTCAGGTATCATTAAGTATAATTGGTTCTTTACCAGTAGATGCACATGGTTTTTCTTCAATTAGATGTCTCCATATAGGCTTTTAGGACTGAAAGGGAAGCAAGGAAGTCTATGCTTCTGTCCTGAAAACAATAGGAAGTTAGTCATCATAGTCTGGCCCATTGATATTTCATGCTTATCAACAAGGCCAGCAGCAGCAGCAGCAGCACTGGTTGTAGTATGAGTCACCGGATATAGGCTGTGGGTATACAAGCACTCTCCTCCCCTCAGTTCACAACCTGTTACTGTTTTTTAAATCCTCTTCACCACAGGAAACAGCAACAACAGCCTCCGAACCCCCCACCCCCATGTTTATTTTGCACCGTCACTGCATCGTGGGCTCAGCACCACCCAAGATGACTGTAATTAGTTTAATGAAATACAAACAAACCACCGCGTTATGAATGATAATGGGAGCAGCCGGACCGGTCTCCTGCACTGACACAGAGCTGAGGAGATACGTCTGACTATGTGTGACTACACCGGCTGTGACGCACGGCTCATGGAGGCAATTATGGTGCTTAAAAAACCACCAGCAATCAATGTGTGAAAACAACTCTTAGTCAATCTCAGACTCGTAACTCAGTCCAATCTAAACACAGACATGACACATATGTTTATTTCCAGTCTGATTTACACGCTCCATTATATGTCCATCATGAGTACCCATCCATAGAAAATAGAGAAATAATAATAAAAACAAAACAGACACTGTATGAATCTGAGAATCATCAAGTTATATTATGTTACATTACAAACAGGGGCAGCTAATTCAACATACTTAAATGGTGATAAAACGATGATTCAATGACAACAATATACTTATTATGATGTTGTAACTTTTTATGATTGCTGCTGATGGGCACAGTTATATTTTTGTTTCCACTGTATATCAGATCTCACTGCCACAGAGATTAATATTGTCTTAATACTAAAACATAAGCACAGATAATAGGGTAAGTTATCAGTATTTCTACAAACCATTATTTATGAATCAGAAAATATCCCTATTCACTATAGTATAGCTATAATTGTCAGGGTACACAGGTATGATGATTTTTGCAGTAATGAAGTTGCACTAACAGGAAATTATGCATTATGTGAGCCAACCGACATCAATCAAACAGCGGCATTTAGAAAGTCTGCCAATTAAGCTTCACAAAGACAGAGCAAGATTGGTGTCTGAGATCTTCCCCGAGCTTCTCACCAGCATACACAATTTGTGTTGTTGTTTCACAGCTGACTGTTGCTCCAACATTTCCTATTTGTGTTGCATTGTCGGCCAAAAAGCACATTAACGGCACAAATGTTTATGTTTAATGTTAATTTTCCAGCGTGAACACAAAACCTCATCAGGATTTCACATGTATGAGCCGAGAGCACAGCTTAAGAACCAGACCAGGAACTCCACGACAACTTTCCGTACTTGAAAAGAGAGAGACGGTTTGAATGACAGATGCAGGAACGCAATAAAGAGGCAGGAGATCAAGTCATATGAGGGGGAAAAAAATGAAATGATGATAGAATTGAAGGAGGGCGTAAAACAGATGGAGTTAGTGTGTCGTAATGAAAAGGATCGAGAGCAAGAAGGAACGTGGACAAGCCTGATAAGCAAGTGACTCAGAAAGACGCCAATGTTTGGAATTGAGTCTAACAAATTCTTTTAAATTAGAGCAGCGGCTCATGAAAGTGATATCATATGGAAATGGTTCCAACGAACCATTTAACATTCACCGCTGGAACTGACTGTAGATATGATTGCCTCAGGTTGCAGGCAATGCATGCAAATGTGGTGTTAAATGTGAAGTGCCGCCGTCCAGGTCGTGATTTATTTCCTCCAATTTCTCTCATTCTGCCGTTTGATTTCACACCTGGCTCGGGTTTTGTTTGCAGGGTTCAAACAATGAGTCTCTCTGGTGCCGCTACAAGTAAAAGTGATGCATAACTGCGAGTGTGCTGAGTTTAAGTTGTTGAGACGAAGATTAACGGGTAGTCATTGTGGTTTCCTCTCTCTGTTTCAGTGGTGGAGAGCAAAGTGATCCTGGAGGGCCTGCAGAGGTACGGCCCCACGCCAATCTATCTGCCTGTCAGCTACCGGATCCTCAACGCAGAGTCAGCATTCTTTCTACAGGAGGCAAACCAGGACTTAATGAGGAACTCCAGCCTGCAGGCTCGCACAGAGTCCTTCTTCATCCACCAGGCTCGGCAGATGCCCTTTGTCAATGCTAGCTACGGGCCCCTGTCTGTGCAGCAGCCTGTGCCTCTGGAGCTGCTGCAGACCCTGCCGGGGCCCTTCAACACCCCCTCGTTCGCTTCATCGGTGCCAACATCTGCAGCATCATCATCGTCGTCGTCGTCACTGCCTCTGTTTACGTTCAACTGGAAGGTCCACACCTATATTATCAGCGAGAGGATTCACCCCAGTTGGCCGAAGGTTCAAGTGTTGTTCTACATCGCAGGCAGGGACTGGGATGATTACAGCGCCATCCACAAGCTGCCCTGCGTCAGGATGTTCGCCTTCCACGAGACTCAAGAAGTACGTGGCACGTGCAGGCTAAAAGGTGAGTTGGGGTTATGTGTTGCCGAGCTGGAGCCCCTGGCGAGCTGGTTCAGCCCTCCAACCATCAGGCCAGGGAGGCAGAGGGTCTCCGAGCAGGCCCAGGGCACCCCCGTGGAGCTCTACTACATGGTCCAAACCACGGACAATGGAGACTGCAACTCCGAGGATTCAAGAAAAGGCAGCTCTGTTCGCCCGGACCAGCAGAGGCCGATGGGCTATTTCGCGGGGCACACGCCTATGCAGCGCATTGGGAGTGTCAGGCTGTTTCAGCCACTGTCGGAGCTCAAGCTGGACAATAACTTTGTGGTGATGGCGCCCTCCAAACCCATCCGACAGAGGGAAACCGTCTCGACTTTTCTGGCTCTGTCCACGCTTTCCTCGGTCCAAATCTTCACCCTCAGGTGAGTGAGATTCCTTCTGGGTCAACACAGTTTACTCTGCTGCTCCAATAATGTTCATGCATGCACCCTCTGGCACCATTGATGCATTATCAACAAAGAAACTGGGCGGATTTTATAGAACAATCCATCCTACAGTGCATAAAATGCTTACTGTCTATCACTTCAGAGTGAAATTACAGTGAGGCATAGAGCAGTTATAATTTTCTCTAGAAACTCCTAGTCAGTGTTTGTCTGAGTCATGCTGTATATAGACATGAATCATGCTGGGTATAACTAATCCTGCACAATGGCTCTTTGTTTCTAAAATCCTGTACAGTATGTAGTTACATTACTGAAAACTGGTCAAACATGGCTTTTTGTTAAGTCTGTAGGCAACACAGATTAGCAGTAGAGTCTTTGTGTTTCCTTGTCAGACACTGCTGTGGTAGCGCTGAGACTCAGCCTCTAACAGCTCATTTAATCAAATCAGATCTGCACTTGGAAAAGTCAGGGATTAATCTCTGGCATTGGAGATTAGAAAATGTGTGTATGATAAGCGTTTTGATTTGCCACACCACGTAGCATCCACTGACAACGCTGCCGTGACACTTACATGCTGCCGCCCAGCAGGGGTCGGCTTATTTATCCTGTCTATTTAGGTCATAATGTCACAAATGAAAAGAGATGTTAGAGAGTGGCAACTACTGTACTGTAACAGGGCGCTCATGCTATCAATTAGTGTGGCTTCATTGTGTATGCACAGACACAGGCAAACAATGCACGGGTCCTTAACCTCCTACAGTATACAGTATCCTGTGTTTTTTTTTTTTGATGAATGAAAAAGGAATGTATTTGAATGTTTTCTGCAAGAAGAAGAAGAGCCTGTTACGGGTGAAGGGTTACATTATATTGTTTTTTTCTTTCTATTTGTAGTTGTACCCTAACATTTACTTACAGTAGATGTATGATCATCCTCTGACAAAATAC
Source organism: Trachurus trachurus (assembly GCF_905171665.1). Taxonomy (NCBI): domain Eukaryota; kingdom Metazoa; phylum Chordata; class Actinopteri; order Carangiformes; family Carangidae; genus Trachurus; species Trachurus trachurus. The sequence goes on along the minus strand of NC_139908.1, from coordinate 17,649,266 downwards.
ACACTTGGCTAACCATATTTAGCCGAGCTTCTTTTAGAGGGGATTTGCTGTGTGCTGTAGATGAAATACTTCTTCATAATTGCAGTGGATAAAGTGTTTTATTGAGAAGTTCTGCTCATGCTTATTGCAGTTTTCCAAATTATTTTTGGAAAGAGACAGATATTGGACAACTAAACCACATCTATGACAGTCTGGAGGGGATTGTTTTGGCTGGATAATGCCTTAATTACCGCTTTGTGTTATTTATAAAAAAAAAAATTTTTCATGTGCTTACCTTCAAAATTGCCTGTCTGAAGCAAAAGAATTATCTGAGGTGATTCCACACAACAACAACAGCAAAGTAGTTATTGATTCATTGAGTTTGTCTCATACAAATTACTATTCAAAGTGACTGTAATTGCTCCATGTTGTTTGATGCAAATTAAGGTGTAAGCAATATGCATTTCCACTGGGCTACTTTTATGCCTGAGATCTAAATCATGGCAGATGAAACAGTTAGCAGCCTCAAAGTGGAGCTGTGACAGAGAGCCTTGGCAATTTGTCAACCCTGGGTAAGCAGGAAATCTGCCAAAAAGCCTCATTGCTTTTTCTCTCACTCCAGCGATGATGAACTCCCGTGAAGTATTAGTGTTCACAGTGTGTGTTTATCACATTTGTCAGCATGTGTGTAAATGGGGGGGCTTTAAAGGCGGTAGTTTTTCCTTTAGCGCCTTTTTCCACCACTGTTGCACCCCGATCGTTCAGAAGTTCATCTTTTTTATGTCCTCCGTTGGGATGGGGCGGACTTAAAATTCAACCAAAATACCTCATTAGCAACCAAAAGATTAAAACCTCAAAGTGTTTGAAAATCACAGGCTACTTTACAGTACTTGACTGCCAGCTTACCAAACTCAACGACTGAACGGCCGAACGCTGATGATTAATCTCGCGTCAGCTGTTGGATTTCCTGATAAAGCAAAACTTCACTTTAAAATACCCTTTAAGCGTTTGATATCCTCCAGATGATGCTGTGAATTCATGTTCCGTGTCCACAGGAGGAGGAGGGAGCCTCACAGTGTGTGTATCCACGCTGATCCTTGCTCAAGACGGACGTTTTGAGTCATTTGGTGTTTGCACACCCCAGACTCTGCCTCTCACTGTTTGTGTTTGCATACTGTCGGCCAGTGTTAGTCTACTCGCTGGGTGTGGGTGTGTTTATGGACAGCTTACATTACAAGTAGCTCTGGTGTGTGTCTCTCCCAGCAGCAAAGGCATCATTAACTATTCATATTCTCTGGAGTTACTCCCTTCTCCTCCACATTATCTTTTCTCCCCCAGCCTCACCCTTATCTATCCCCTCTCCCCTGCCTCCCCACAGTCTAACTTGTGACAAAAGAATATGGAGAATCTCTCTGGACAGTCTGTATTCCTACATGTGCTCATGTCAGATACTTCTTTTTCTATACTTCACATTTCACTCTATGTACTGTTTCCTACACTTGTTTTGATAAAACTGCAAAACTGTCGGACTTTAGGGAAATTACACAGTGTATAATCCTCTTAATTTATTGTTTACAATCAGATTAATTGTCAAAGGATTACCTGCCTGGACAGAGCACCTTGAATTTTATACACGTTGTCCATTAATCTCTGCAACACGTGAAGTGAAACAAGAAGTGCCGGTAAATTAATGTACAGTTTTGACGTTGCATTTAATTTAACTGGCTGCCTCTTCTCAAATGACAAGACAAAATAAGACATCACTGCTACTGCTGAGTGACAATACAATGAGACAAATCAAGTGGTTACCTTTGACTGAGAGAGCTATTTATCATCAATTCAATTCAATTCAAAGATGCATCAATTTAGGTAACGATTTATTAGTCTGCTTTGTTTTCTGAGCCTCCTAAACAATCAGTAGGCCTTCATGCACTCGTGTCACTTCATTTAACTGAATAACTAATCAATATTTTATGTCAGAGTGAGGAGCTGTAAAGTGTGAGCTTTATTCTAATGTCTCAGAGTTTAAATCATGTGCAAAAAAAAGGCCACAGTGACCCAAATGCAAAGCAGTACTTTTATGCATAAGGCAGACCGCGGATAGTGTTGGTGAAAAAAAATAATTTCTCTTCCATGTTCTTTGGCTAAGACATTAAGTCTGAGCATCGACACCATGAACTTGAACGCTGACAGTTTTCCTTCTCCTTCTCTGCTCTGATGTTCCACTGGTGTCTCCTGACAGCTGTTACTTGTTCTTTCTACATATTTAGCAGTTTGAGGATTCAATTTATCAAGCAGCACAACTTTATGGGAAAAAACAGGTCGCTGCAATCTGTGTTAACACCTTCATTTTATGTTCAATCCAAGTCATTCAGTTTTAACTTATTCCAACATGGGACTCACTGTTGGACAATGAGCTAGTGGTTGGACAACCAGAAAAGAACCACGAGTAAAAAAAATAAATAAAAAAAAACTATTAATATGTTCCCTAAAACTGGGCTTAGTTAAACAATTGGCCAGTTTTTAAATACTTCCATGAATTAATGTCGATATTTAATGACTTTCAAATGTTCCTCATTAGCTGGATTAAAATTTTTCATTGATGTAATCAAGGCTAATAATTTATTAAAACCAGCTGCTGTAGAGTGCGAGACCAGTGTTGTCATGGTTACAACAATGAAGACAAGGTTAAAGTTGTGGGACAGCCATGGTTTGGTAAAGATTGGGCACAAAACATATTTGGTTGGTGTTATATTTTGGAATAAAATGAGCACTTGAGAGGTAGCTACAACCATGTCAAAGTCCAAAGTCCAGAGTTTTGTCGATCCATTTGTTCACTTTCTTCGTTTTCTTTTCAGTCATTCATTTTGAATGAAGCTACATTTATAGCTAAATAACAAGAATTCTAAGTAGATTTTTTTCTTCATGCGTCTGTATCTTCAGACTTTGCTCAGTGCTGCTCTGCTTTTCATTAGTTCCTACTGATTGTCAAGTATCAAGATATTCTCGGATGTGTTGCTATTGCTTCAAGTCGAAGCCATGAAGTCAGATCATAATGCCGAGTTCAAAAACTGGTGTAACATTTGAGTGATGACAATAAAACGTGTCCTTGTTATCATACAGTACATTATCGACGCCTCACCAGCTCCTTACTTTGGCTGTGGAGCGAAATCAAACCACTTAGCCAACGGGTTATTTTATTGGTCATTTTTCTTCCATCTGCCTTATTGTGTAATTGGCTGTATTTTATCTAATTTGAACTAATCTGATGTAATAATTTGGAATGCAATTAGAGGCTTTTAATCCCTGCCTCTTGAAAAATGACATTTTAGCACACACAAAGTCATGAATATTCACATATACACACTTGAAGACACATTCAGACACTCACACACGTACATGTGTGGACCTGGTCTGTGCCAACTGTAAAGTCATGGTGTGTTTGTCAAGCTAAAGGCTCCCACTGGAATCAGTAATTCCCTGCTCCCTGCCTCATTAGCCATGGAGAGAGTGGTGCAGCAGGTTCGGAAAGGGCTCTCCAGCTACTCCTTATTCAACATGCAAATGAAAACACCATTTCCTCCTGAACAAATTAACAGGCTTTTCAATAGATAAATTGCCCCAGCTGTATTGTAATTTTGACTAAACAATCCGACATATTTCCACAGATCCCCCCCTCGGGGGCCAGTGTTGCTGATGAATGCAAATGAATTTCTAATATCTGAGCGTGTGAAGGTATAAGTATGAGATTCTTCATGCTGCGCCAGCCCAAACAGCCAGCATGAGTTGTTTTATTATTCAGAGATTGAGCAGGTGAAGGAGCCAGGTTCAGTGTCGGGCTATGAATAAAGAAGTGGATTTAGCTGAGACCGATACGTCAGATGTTGTGCGGACGTGAAGCGGGGCTTCATGTCGGCAGATTCTGCTCCTTAACACAGTTCAGGTTTACAGGTCGCGTGACCCTGGTGATTGTTATTGGCCGTTGTTTGTTGAAATATCAGCGGGAGAAAAGGTTAGAATAAAGATGTCCTCCTCAGTGTATTAGCCTTATCTTGACTGCATTCCTCTGTGATTCAGTTCTTGGTAAAGGTCAACCAAGATAGGTATGTCTTTTTTCTATTTCCATTTCTGTACTTATCTGTACTTTTTCTTGTATTGTATCTGCTGCTCTGTCTTGGTTTCTTGTGTTGTTTAACCTTTCTCTTGCACTACATGTGCTCGCCTTTTCTTTCCTGTCCTATTCTTGCTTTGTCCAGGACCGGCATGTTCCTCCTCTTTGTGCTGAAAACATTGACCAAAAACTTCCTCTGTTTTGAGATCTAAATATCCACAAGACAAATACCTGCAACTAAAATTCAGGCCTCAGTGTGAAGTTCAGCGTCTCCTAATCTTCCTCTGCCCTTCTTTACTCAGCTCTTTCTTTCCTTTTGCTCAGTTGACCTGCTCACCAGTGTTTACTTGAAAGCACTCATTCACTCATTAATAAGTAATTAGCGACTTGTGGCCTGCGGAGACTGCTCACTATGTAGATCCTGCTCTCTGCTGGGCCGGGCTACCACAAAGCAATCACCAGTTCCCTGCAGCAAGTCATTTGAATCCTTGTATTTTCTACCATAATGATTTTCCATCACTTCTCTTCTCTTGAATTTGTGTCTAAACTGATGAATTTATTGGACATTGGAGGCCCAGAATGCATTGCTCTCCCACTTCTCTGCTGCCTGTCTTCTTCTTTTTTTTGCTTCTGCACTTGCTCTGTCCATCTGCCTTTGGAAAGGCTGCATGTCCCCGAGGAATTTTTAGTGATCCCACAGCTTGGCAGAGGGTCATACAAATGTGCCGTACTATTCAGAGTGACACATGCCTGCAAGACTTTGAGTACTGACAGGGCCAGAGGTCGCTTCGCTTTTTCTCTCTGGTTGCTTTGAACTTGTGAATGTCTTGCAGGCTTTTTTATAAGGGCAGCAGAGAGAATGAAGGAAGCTAGAGTGGGTCCTCCCAAGAGAGCAGTGCTCCATGTCTGGTCCTGTGTTAGAATTACTTTAAAGCGTAGGTACTGTATGTGCCCGTTACACACAATCCAGCTTGTATCGGGGTACACATTCCACACAGTCCAAAAATTATGCAATACGATGCAACAGTACAAAAATACACAATTTGATCATATTCAATTCTTTTTGATAAACCTGTGTCTGATGCGTATGACTTAATGTTGACACCCAGGAATAGGGAATACAATCATGAATGTACATTCTGGCTACAAATAATAACATTTTAAAAATAATAGAGTATAATACTGAGGTGCCACAGATTCAGTTTGGCGCAGTGAAAGTTTCCTGTCGAAAGCCCGCTAGCTCCAACCTGGTCTACTCTTGGCACAAGGCGAAGCACAGCTGGTGCAGTGGTACCGGTGACCGGTGACACAGTGCGCACAGGTCACCAAGACCTCACAGACAGGTTTCCACAGTTCCAGACACATGTAAATGCAATAAATAATCACAACAAACACTATTTGATGCAACTAATGGAATCAGCACGTAAATGTATATCTATATCGATTGTCCCGTCACATCTGATATCAGATCAAAGGCGGTTGGCACACGCAATGGAAACTCAACCAGACTGAATTCAAATGTGATGCAAAGTAACAAGTTCACATCTCTCTCAGCCAACCACAAACAGACTTGGCATCAGAGAGTAATTATATATTCGGTATCTCTCATCTCAGAAATTGCCCCCTGTGCACACTGCACAGTATGTGCCCTTTCTTTTCTTTCTTTCTTTCTTTTCTTTGCGCCCCTGTCCTTCAAAAAGTCTGAGCAAGCCACTGTGTATAAATGACTTGTTCCTGATAAAACACCACTATCTTTTAAAAGTTTTGGTGAAATAGTTCAGCTTTGACCTAAGTGGAAATTAGTAACAAGTGCAAACAACCACTAATACACAAGAACTGGCAATGGGTTTGGTTTCCAGAACAGTTAGTTTCTCCACAGCCTCTTTCAAGTTGCCCAGCGACAGAGCACTCATTTTCAATTATGTGTTGAGGCAACAAATGGCAGCTACTGTATACTATCTCAACCAATTTCAACCACAGGACTGTCACCATGAACAAGACAGAGATTTTTTTTTTTCTACCGGGAAAACAAATTAAACGCGTTGTCAGTTTTGTTGAAACATTCACCAGGCTATCAACAATTTGCGACTTTGTTAATTAAAAACAATTCTTCATTAAGTTTCTGACAAAATGTAATTGCTTTTGCATTATTTGTGGGATATAAATGTGATTTCGAAGAGTCAAGGCTGTTTCAGTCACATTATAGAGTCAACATAGTGGAAGCCTAAAGAGTCAAAGGAACAACTGGAATCAGTCATTTGTATATTCAATGTAAACTTAGAAGCAAAGTCAATAGTTCTGTACAGACAAACCTTTTTGAAAAGCACTAGAAAATATATCAATTAATCGTTTAATGTGCTTCTGTTCATTGAGGAAAGTTCCATCTGGAGGTTGACTTTTGTCTCATAGGTCTCATTAATCATTGTGATGGAAAACCTCCATGACACAGACAAGAGGAGTGTAACAGCAAAGAAAGTCAAGACATCTCTATCACTAACTGGCAGAAATGTTTCTCAGAGGAAGCCAAACCGAACAACCTTTTTTTTTCTTTTCTTTTTTTTTTTTTAAACTTGACTGATGTGTACATAAACCAGAATAAAATATCTCAAATTTTCAGAAGATCTTAAGCCTCTTTGATATTAGTTGACAGAATTTCTTTTGGGAATTTCCAACATTTCTTTTGGAAGTCAATCTGCACATGACAGCACAATTTGAACCCCTGGTAATTTTCTTATTTTATTTGGGTTTTTTTTTAATCCAAAAATAAAAATTGTTTTGCCACATTTACACAAATTTGCAGTTTGTATGTGGGATTTTCTCTCACAAGTGGGGCAAAGAATTAACTAATCACTTTGTCCTTGAACACTAACTGATTGTTTCCTATTAAATATAATGAGGCGCTCACAAAATAATGCTTTAAAACAAATTGACACAGTGCTAATGTGCTCAAAGCTAAAATGACAAATAACAAATAATAAACGGTTGCTCTTAAATTTGTTCTCAGACTGCCATTAAAGGCATGGTGTGTGTTGTACAGTTGCAAAGCCCTTAGGACAAATTTATGATTAGTGCTGTGAAAACAATCTTCATTTGACTTGACTGCCATTATGGCCATTATCTTCTGAATGTACTGCGCAGCTCATGATCAGACATCAGCCTCGACGTCTAAACCATCAACCCAACCAATCTGGATTGCAATTGAGAATTGTTTTATAATTTTGTTAAAGCCAAATGGGACACTGCTCCAGGACCACACTGAAGATTAAAACAGATATCACATTTGATCAGAAATCTCCCAGAGTACCAACTTAATAGTGTTGTCATGAGCCAGAGGAGATCTTTCTCTTTTTTTTCTTTTTTTTCTGGGACTGCTGATGCAATACCTTAACTTATAACGCTGTTGTTAAGATCTCCAGGCAACACTTCTACTCCAACTTCTGCAACACAGATAACTCCAGCTCCTGCAATGTGAGTTGCAGATGATATATATATGGGGCTACAGGCAGTGACAAACAGGGCGGGATTAGGTAGTGAAGCCGTCCTGGCAGAATAAGCTCTGCTGGCTAACTGTCGGTTGGCGTCTCTAACTCTCTCCCAGACAATCATAAGCTTGGCCTTCTAATCACTTGTTTATCCTTCATGTTTCTCATAAGGATTTACTTTGATTAGTTTGATCCTGCAGACTTGACAGCTGTAACACAAACTCAAAATCATGCATATTTTAATGTGGACTGGAGGCAACAAAATAAAGAGAGAGAGAGAGATGATGAAATGCTGTGGTTGCTATACATTGGGAGTTGGTTTTAGAAACAGTCAGCCACAAAAACAGACAAAATGCAGTAACTCATCTCAGATATAAAAGAAATTGTTTCATCCACAGTGGTTAGAGATATGTGCAGAGATTGAAACACAGGCAAACAAACAATACACAGGGTGTCAGAGTAGAGGAGAGGGTGTGAGAAACAAAAACTGAGGGAAGCAACCGGAAATTATTTCCCTACAAGTTCATCCAAAGTAAAAAAAAAAAAAAAAAAAACTTTGTTGATTTCCCCATGGTAACAGAATGAGTCTGAGTCATGATGACTTACCCCATACAGTATGAACAACTGGTTTTATATGAATCTTTAAAACTTCATCTAACAAATAAAGGGAGGAAACTTAGCCCTAGATGACATCAAAAATTCTGTTGAACTAAAAAGAAAGTGTGTGCTTGGTTGTGAATTTTTTTTTAAAAAGTAAAGAAATCTAGCCATGCGTCTAAATAGCAGGAATGTATTTGTGCAATGACCTCAGCATTGCCTGATTGTGGCAGTTGGTCGGGTGTTATCTGTGCAAGCCTGTAGACCCCTGTGTATGGACTGAGGGCTTGTGGCACTGCTTTCTACCTTATGCTCAAAATAGTCATACACTGTATTATCTTTTCTGAAAGCAAATAAAATGCAACACAATTACAGTACCATAATAATCCAAATTTTTAGACACAATGATAGACAAGATTAAGACTCTACTGCCAGAAGATGATGTCATGTTGTTTCCATGGAGTTCAGGTCTCTTTTATAGGAGTTAATAAGCCACTCTGTGATTAAAGCACTAGAGAGACCAACAGGCAAACACTGACAGACTCACGTGGCAAACAACCTCCCCAAGAAGTATGATGATGCACGAAACCCATACTAAGAATAATAATTAATCTGAGATGACAGATCTGTGAGTTTTTTAAATGATTATTACACCACAGGGACAATCCACAGTGGCTATAACTCCACCACCACCAGGAAAGCATCATATGTGCACAGCAGTTGCTGCTGCAGTCCTACATTAGTTTCTGTATTGAATCATTTCAGCCACAATACTGTGATATGTACTTGTTTTATGTATGTATTTTGTATACATAAATGGGCCAGATTCAGCAAATACTCTCAATATTGCAGCTAACCAAACAATTAAAGCAGCAACAGACAACCCCCACCTCTCCTCCAGCCTCTAGCATTTCCAAAGTGGTATTATTGTTGACGTCACTAATAACATCACTATTCTCTTCTCCTCCCATCTTAACCACTATAGCAGCCAGAGGGCTCTGCCACTGCAAAACATGATCTGACGGTCTCCTCATAGACACCTGCACCAGTGAAGACTTTGGCATATCTTTTCTGTTAAGTCTCACATTAGATGGACGACTGAATGGCACAGTGTAGACAAACATTACTCCCACCTTTATAGGTTCAGAGAAATCAACAGGGCCTCTATGTTGTAACGCCTCAAAGTGTCACAGTGGGTTAATCTCACCGCCACATCCCCCTCTCTTGTTATCCGTGGTCATTCTGTGTGTTTTCTTCAAACTGTATTTGCTCTAGCTGGTCAGCAAATGCCTTTGGACAAAGAGGTCTGAGTCATTTTAATGTCTGTCAGAGACCCTACACCATCTCCTGGAGTGACAGTCTCATTCCCGGTTTCATACATTTCAAAGCACTTGCACTGGGGCCGATAGTTACATTACAGAAAGTTAAAATTCACCTTCTGCTCCTCCAAAAATATTGCTGTTTTATGTTCTTTGCTTTCATTCCCAAAGCGGGTCGCCTTCGAACAGAAATACAGAGTTTGAGGCAGTGACAAAAAAAAAAAAAGTAGTGACAAAGACCTAGAGAGAGCAACAGAGAAAAAAACACACTGACAAACTGACAAGAGTCTGGGCTTCAGGGGAGAATCATTAGACTGATATAATATTCAGCATGCAGCTTGGAGCAGTGCCTTTGGCTGGGCTTTAAGCTGTGTAGTGTCGGTCGGTCTGGCTGTAGCTGGTTGGGAGGTCAGCCATTGATCTGCAGATATAAGCTGGTACTTTGGATCCAAGCCTTCATCATCCTGCAGGGTTACCACCACTGTGGGTGGATAAGCCTTGATCTGCTCAGGGGTTTGGATTTGTGCGTGTGTGTCAGTGTGTGTGTGCGCGTGCACACAGGTTGAGAGAAAGATGCAAGTGACTGCGTGCGTCCACGTATGTTTACAGATGTGGCAGCGTTGTGTTTGTGTGTGCGATACGTGTGCGCCGTACGCTTCCTTTTATATCAGTGGCCGCCCCGTCGGGTGGAGTGAGAGAAAGAAAAGAGGGAATGAAAAGATAAAACAGGATGACAGGTTAGGAAAGAAAATACAAAAAGGCGAAGGTTGCGTTACCGATCGTGATGCGCTCATTAAATGCACTTTGTGTGTGCACAAATCTGGAAAACAACTCAGACTTAACAAAGTAAACATCAATCATTAGATCCATGAGAATAAACCTCACAAGATGAAATTCATAGAGTATTGGAACAGAGAGCTGGTGATTAATTGACAGGGTGAACTTCAGTTTACCACGGTTGATGTCATCTATTTCTGAGGGAGAGCTGACAGTAAATAGTCGAGAATCTGGGACATTTTGACTTGAATTTATGGGCTGCGTCTTGAAAAAAAATTGTAGTGTCTCGTTTCTTTTTGACTGATGTTAACATTTGGTGTCTTTGACAAGTGACAAGTTTCTCCTGTTAACTGCCATTCAACGTAATGACTCAGCTGTGCGCCGCTCCTTAAGGTGATTTAGTTACTTGAAAATGAGTGTCCTCTCCTCTTCATCATTTTGTTCAATCTACGCTTGTAAAATAGATGTTCTTTTCCTGCCTATTTCCATCACAGTGAGATGTTCAAGTGCTGGCTGAGCTACACATCAACAATGCAAAGAACATGATTCAACTCTCCCTGGTGAATTAAAATGTTGGGTATGGAGAGATGTTTAAGCATGTGTGTGTGTGTGTGTGTTTTTTTTTGTTTCAGGGTTAAGATGGAGGTTTAGTTTACTTCTCCCTAGGTGGAAAGTCATTGTAATTTATGCTGCACACCTAACCTCCTCTGGAGCAGGTTATGTTTGAAATAACAGATCAACGTATATAAAAGCACAGCCTCCGGACCAATCAATTCTCTTGGTAAAAGGCATCTTCATTCACAGAGGTTCCCTCTTTAGGAGGGCAAGAGTGTTCAGAGCCTGGCAAACCGCTTTGGCTTTCCCTGTCAATTTTTTATAGTGACCCCCATTATTGCAGAGGGCCAGCTCCTCAGCAGGAGTGTAGTCCTGTGTAGGAGGGCCCCCTCCTGTCTTCTTCATTTCATTTTTACCCTGTTGGCTGCAAGCAATGTCAAAGCTATTCCATTGTGCTTTTGATATCTCCATACAGTAGAGACTGATTGAAGCACTAAAGCTTTTTCGAAGATATAATAGGAAGCACTTATTTCTTTAAATTATGTTTTTACATTTAGGTTTTATGTGCTCCCAAATCTGTTTGACACCAGCAGCTGAAATAATGAGGCTAAAATTGTCCTACCTGCTATAATCATATCAATTCTAAGTATCATTTAATGGAATACAAAAATGTTATTCTAGTCAGGTCACTTGTAACCTTATGATCAGGGAGTGATGCTACAAATCTACGATTAAAGAGGAACTAGGCAAGAGCCTTACCTTAAGTATGCTACATTTTTACCTTAGTTGAACAGCTTCAGAGTAATTGTGATGGTTAAATACATGACTTGTAACTTGCTCTGAGGGAGAATGGAGGCTCTCTGCCTTTCACCTACTGTAGCGTCTCTTGGCCGAAAACCAACCTTGCAAAATCAGCACCTCTGACCCGGTGTTCCTGCTCTCGTCTTGTCCGCACCCCAACACAAACTCCGGAACAAGTAATCTATAGTTTATGACAGATAAGACTACACAAATATACACAAATAACACGTATGATAAATAACGTTATCCACAGCTTCATGGATTGCTTTCTCGCCGGCTTCGTTGACAACAAATGCATATGGCTGGGAGGAGGGTTAACAAAACAGGTGGAAAGTTCCCCTTTAATGTATGCATTTGTATAGCTGATTTTTCACCTAATAATGTGTTTAACTTCTTGTATTTATCTAAAGTATTTTACAGGAGCTTGCTGTTAGTTAGTAAAATGTGCAGCTGTGCTGTCTGTAGATACAGTATGTCCATGTTTGTGGTTGGTCATTTGCAAAAAGCACTTTAAGGTGAATATATTGTAGTCAGAAAAGACTGGGTTGATTTGTGGAGCCGAAAGTGTTTTTTTGGCTTCTCAACATGATTGAAGTTGTTGAGATTAGTGAAGTGAGACAAAAAACAGATATGTTGTGTACAGTATATTGATTTTACTTAAAGGTAAAGGCAAAGTAAAAAGGGGAACTGTCTGGTCGCTTTTTGGCTGTCTTGTTAACCCCCACCCCCGCCATGTGCATTTGCTTTCAATGACGCCGATGAGAAGGCAATCCATGGAGCGATGGATAGCCTGATATGTTTTAGGATGTGCATATTTGTGTAGTCTTATCTGTCATAATCAAGAGATAAGGGATTACGGGGCGTGCTTCTGTCGTGGCACCACCGAGACAAGATCTGGGACACTGGGTCGGGGGCGCTGATCTTGCAAGGTTGATTTTAGGCCAAGAGACGCTAGGGAAGCAGAGAACCTCTTCTCCCTGTAACAAGTCATTTAACCATCACAATTACTCTGAAGCAGTTTATTGAAATAATAATTTAAATTTAATAAAGGCAAAAATCTTGCATAGTTCCTCTTTAAACAAACATTGTACCATAGCACTGCAAGTGATCAAAAATGGTTGGAGCCGATGGCAAGGCAAAAAACACTTAACACAGCACCGGATAATAATAATCTGTGCTGACTAGACTAAGAGTGAGTGTCAATTTTTATTTTAGATTAACAAAAACCCTGATTTTGGAGCTGTTGATTTAATCCAGAGAGAATATATGAGTTTTATTTGTTAGGGCTCAGAAACTGTTTTTTAATTTCTTCCAATTTCCATTATAGGTTAATTAATTTTGAGTTCTGCCTGAAATTCTAATTAACAATGCACCAAAGGTGATGCAACTATCCCTTGTGGTAAAAGATTAAAGTAAGTTTGAGTTGGGAACTAATTTGACGACTTCTTAGAATTGCTCTCGTTTTCCTGTAAATTAAAAATAATCAGTGTGGCAGGAGTTTGATAAATAAAAGATACAATATATTAACTCAAGATGAACAGTTTTCATTATGTTGTGCTGTTGAATTTCTCATCATTGTGCCAAGAAATTTCCTTTCAGTACGTGGATCAAACCTCATTAAAGATTTTTTATTTATGTAATGTCAGAGGGTCGTCAGTCAGTGTGATTAACCTTGTACGAATAGATAGGCCTGCAAACAGACGAGTTGAGTTATGCGTGGTACAGAGGTCTTAATTCTTTCTCTGAATGGATTTGAATTTGCTGCATTTCAAAAGAGGTATTATCTTTATGCTGAGCATGAATTATTTGATCATTATGTATAGTATCTTAGGCATAGGATACTATAATATATGCCATATTCTTAATAGTGACTGTTAACAGATTCTGCATGCAGTGAGAGAAAAAAGAAAAGAAAAACCAATGAAAATGGCAAAATGAAGTAAGAAATGATTCATTGGTGATCAGTGGAAGTGTAAATGTTTTTCCATTACATTAGCGTTTTGAACTGATTAAACTCATTTTAACTGATGGCAACCTTGAGAGGATCACTTAATAATTCTGCAAAAACTGTCATTCTACATGCCTCAGATGAGTAAGTACAGGCTGTTTAAAAAAAAAAAAACATTATTGTGTGACAGTCATTTCTGCTTTCATGGAGATGACGGTAAAGTTTCAGTCTGAATGATTTTCATGTCTCCTCATTTTCAACTCTAATATAACAGAAAATGGTGCCTTCACCCCAGAGTGACGCTCCCTTTGTGTTTTGCACCACAGTCTTTCAGCCTCCGCTGCCGTCTCTGTCGGGCACTGGATTCTGCTGTGCAAACCCTGGAGGGCGGCGTCTCTTACAATGCTGATGTATGTTTTCTAGCTGCTCTCCTGACACTACCACCATTTACGCAAAGGCTTGTGAAGTCCTCTACGACCATTTCACCTTACTCACTCTCCAATCGGCCTTTTTCTAGGGGGGGGTGAGATCTGGCAGCGTCGCTCCACTTTTCTCAGTATAGTCGAGCTGTGTTATGGCCCCAAGGACTCACTGTGATTCTCTTTGTCTCTCTCTCCTGACATACAAACTGACACAAAAGCGTAGACTGCGCACCCCCACAAACACATCAAATCATTTTCCCTGCTATTTTCAACAGTTTTTAGTGGCTGCTTAATAGGGTATTCATGAGAGCCATGAAATGCTCTTCAGTCCATTTACAAGCCATCTCCAAGGACAGGGTCACAGCTCCATGTCCACACTGCAGTGACCTTCATGTAGCTCACCCTGATAGCGCTTTGAGAAACTACTCACTGGAAACACAACAGTAGTCTGTGCATGTGTGTGTGTGTGTGTGTGTGTGTGTGTGTGTGTGTGTGTGTGTGTGTGTGTGTGTGTGTGTGTGTGTGTGTGTGTGTGTGTGTGTGTGTGTCAGTTGAAGGCGAGGATACCCATTTTGATCTGAGGGTCATGACAGCCTCTGCTCCAGGCTGGTTAAGTCGGTCCTGACACTTTAGTGATGAAGTTAAAGGTAAAACAAAAACAAAAAAACACATTGATTGAAATGCCAAGCCAACATTTTAATAGTGCTTGGTATCATAAGTATTACTTTTATAATTGGGTTCATCAGGTTGCAGTGAAGAGACACCTGAAGTCTCACAGATTCACTCACCCTCACCTTCTGCAAAGTTTACAGCCCTTCATCACCTCCTCATCCAGAGTTTGCATTTCCCTCCTCGTCGTTTCCCTCACAAACTCCTGCATAAATTAGCAACTCGTTTTAACAGAGCTTTGGTTGGAAGAGTTGTTAAGTTCGAGGTGTCTTGGCAGGTTTCAAGAATACTCAAGATCTGTTTCCAGCTTTAATGAGTTAAAAAAAAAAACAGTTGCAGATGTGTGAATGTGAGGACACAAACTTCTTTATCTGTCATAAATCCAATAAACAAACGTCAGTAAAAGTGGAGATTTATTTGTGTGATGTTGTATTTTGATCTGTTTGTGTGAGGCTTTTGCTAATGAAAATTGCCAGAGAAGAAGAAGATTACACGTCTGGCTTGTCCACTTCCTGCTGGTCAGTGTCAAGACCTGAGAGCGAAATGGAGCAGAGTGGAGCGAGCCACAGGAAGCAGAAGGAACTAAATACAGAGTGGCTGCCTGAATCCTCTCTGTGCTGCTTCTGTGTGCAGATTTTTTATTTTTTTGCTGTTCTTTAGCTGAGTGACTAATGGCGGACTTTCAAACACGGCCCCAATTTTAGCAAAAATGTGAATGTTTTCAATTTTGTCTGCGGCGTATTGATTGCTTGCTCAGTGCTTAGCTAAGTGCTACTTAACAGACTCAAGAGCAGATGTCAGTATGTATAACAAAAACACTACCCTCAAACGATTATTATATGTCGAGTATGGCTCGCTGCTAAAACATCGGCCCACATCATTGCCGGCTCCCCACTGGCACAATTTTAGATGTCATAAGCTTTTCTTTATGAATAAGTAGTCAAAAAATAATAATTACCTGGTGTACGTGTTCTGCATAAATTACCAAAATGAACCCACATTGCTCCTAACAGTCAGTAAAGACCTACGCAGCTTTAACTGTAGTTTTTACATCTGTAGGGATTCTGCATTTGGATTCTGCACGTCATGTCAGATCGAGGCCAAAGAACCAAAAAAGACTAAAAGAAAACTGACTGTTTTCAATTTGTTTTTTACTCTGATCTATATCTTATTCATTGAACGTGTTTGTGACTGTCACCTTGCATCTTCGGCTCTGCAGGTGGTCAGATCAAACTCTGATGATTGACAGCAGGGCCTGCAGCGCTTTCCTTCACCTAATGACTGGCTGCGTTTGTGTTCTCTGGTGTCACAAAGAGCTCATGAAAAAAATAGCCGATTGTGTCGAGGCTGCGGTCGGACTGATGAATACTGATGGACTGATGAAAATGGAACCGAGGCATGTTGAATCATAATATTGTGAGAGAATCGTTGCACTCACTTTCTATCAGGGAGTGCTGCAATGTAGGATATGAGTTTTACTTCACTTTGACCCCTTTTCACTTACTGAGGTATCAGTAGTGATACAGCTGAGCATATGTTACCATGGTTACAAAATTATGTTGTACAAATATAGACTCTACATGACTTAAGTGTACATTGCGATGGGGTTGACTGTATTTTATTCCTGTACGGGTCTCAGGAATAGTTTTCAGATCTGCCAAAATAAACTAACCCAAAGAGGCAACTGCACTGGAGTAAGTCTGAGGTGCACCAGAGAGAGAGAGAGAGAGAGAGAGAGAGAGAGAGGTTATTTCCTGATGTTGTTGTGATCATAGACAAAGGTCAGAGCAATTTTCAAGCAAAAGCACAATGAGCGTTGCCGTGTCAGATGTGTTCACGCAATAATTTTTCTTTAGAAAACCTAAATAAGTTGACATCTTTAGTGTATCACAAAGGTTTTTCCAGGTTTAACTGCATATCAGCAATAATTTATCTTTGCTTTTTAGTGATTTTAGCTCACATCAAGGTGGCTGGGGCCTGAATGACCACTTGTCCTTGGTCACGCTTTCCCCTCCCCTGGCACTCTGTGTTTGCCTGTGGTCTGGAGGAACAAACTCGGCATTGTTGCTCAACGAGGCTCAGTGCAGACAAGCTGTGTTGTGGCCCAGGGGAGTCGTGTGTACACACACATACACACACACACTCACACAGACACACACAGAGCAGCCCAAGGGAGTCCTCTATGAAGGGATCAGTGTAAACATCCAGTGGCAGTCAGGGTGTTGGTGGCCCTGTGAAGTGGAAGCGGTGGTCAGGGCATGGTGCTGGCTGATAAGCACTGCTAACATACAGGGGAGAAGTGAGTTGGTCATCCCTGTTAAAAACACCGGCAGCTACCCAATCCCCCGGTGCCATCGTGCCGCTGCATCACGCTGAGGAGGGCTCAGCCTCCTGCAGGGGGAAGTGAAAAGTGGAGCAAGGGCATGACATGGCCTGCACTTCTGGAACAAGTTTGTGTGAGTGTGTTTTGATGCGAATAGGCCACACACAGAAGCACTGGGGTCAATCATACATGAGGTGATGTATGGACAAGTTTCAGCAGGAATAGAAAACTGGTAGTTGGGGTCAAACATTTTTCATCAATCTTGACATTTGCCATGAGGGTTACAATAATGAACACGCAACTACTTGGTTCGGTTTAGGAAAATATTCCACAAGTCAACGCATCCATCCACCGACAATTTCAACTCTTTATGCTTCAGCAGCGGACTTTGTCCTTTCCTCCCTTTGTAATTGCTACAGCCACTAAAGGTCCCCTAACAATAAAACATGGCTATTGGTCATAATAAACTGCTATGGACTCATTTCTTGCACAATTTCTATACTTGGAAGCACTAATGTGATGAGAGGAACGAGCAAGAGGAGTAGCAGCTGCACTTATGAGCAAATATTTATTCACTGGGACTGAAATTAAATCCCAAAATATCTAATAAAGCTCCACATTGGACTGTAACCATTGCCAGGAAGGAAAAAAAAGCATATATATAAACTGAGGGCTTTTTTTTTCTGTGCGTATGAGACTGCCATGAAGTCCACGGTCAGCTTGCAAATAAGCCCTAAATTTCACCCTCCCTTTGGTGATGTAAAGCATGCACTTTCCAGCGACTGCAAAATAAGCTGCTGAAACGCACACCATGAACAGTGCATGATGAAACCATTTTTGTAAGGATGGAGTTGTCCTGTATGGTTGTTAACACAGAAAATAGATGTTATTTAGTTTCCTTCATCGCACTTTACCTTCTGCTATGCAAATAGTCGGACTGTTTTTGACTGATCGGTTGATCTAAAGTGGTGCACACATCTTCTCTTGGTGATGGTGATGTTTGTCAGTCACACCGTATTATGTGGATCCAATAACTGTTGACTTGCTCAAGGCTACATGCAAAACCCGTGTTGACACAAATACATGTTGTGCAGGTTGGAAAAGAACAAACAAAAAATAGCAGGAGCTGTAGTTACAAGGAAGCTTTGTTGTTCTTTATAGATCTACTGAGTCTCACGTCTCTGATCAGGTCCCTGAGAGGGAAACCGGGAGAAAAATAATAAGTTGGAGATATTGAGGGAAAGAAGGGAGAGGGAGAGACGAGATAGTACTGTTCCTGATGACTGATAACAGAGCTCCATTTTGCAACATGCGCACAAAAAAATCTGTATCTGTAAATCCCCATTTGATTGTCAAGATTTTTGTTTTTGGCTTGCAAGGAGAGAGGCAAGGTAGCATTTTACTCCAAAACAAACATACAAACAAAAAAAAAGTGTCTCTTTCTTACTTTCTCTGCATCCCTTGGTAACAAAAGAAAATCACAGCAGCCAGCAGTGATTATCTGCCGCTTTTCTGTCCAGGCTCCTCATCAAAGTCAAGTATTCAACCCCTTAATCATTCCTCTATCTTCTCTTTTGATTGCCTCACTTTCTCTCCATCACACCTTGTCAAATGTTACCCCCTGCCCAGACAACTATAGTGTCTTTGTTTTTTGTTTTTTTTTCCTTCTGCATGTAGTCGAGCCGGCTGACGGTGTCTGTTCAGCAGTGTCCACTGGTGCAAATAATGAAGTGCAAATGGGGCTAATGTACTGGTTGACATGCCTGCTTTTACAGATCAGGCCTGAATTGATTTACCTGCAATTTCACCAGTGAGTTTTCCTGTAATCTGCATATGGTAAACAAACAAACAAAAAAAATGCAGAGGAAACAAATATGTGAACATTTTAGCGAAATGCTTTAATTTGCTTCTGGGTCGCTGAGACTTTATGTGAACATAACCTTGGGAGTATGAATGGGACCAAGATGGATTTTGTTTCAATTTTTGGAGTCTGGGTTTTCTCATTCAGAGCCAATTCTTTCACTTCCTGCAAACATTCTGAGGTGCTATTGTGACAGTTTTCAGACAGACAATTTTTTTTTTGAAATGTTGGGTTAGCATAGTGGCTGTCATCCTTCCTGTCACGTTGCCACTCCAGCACTTACTGTACTGCCTGCTCACAGCACTGACAAATACAATAGCACATGACACTTAGACCAAGAATGTAGCTTTTGTGTCCAGGGTTCACTCAGCTCACTTACACCAGTGGGCAGCATTTAATCAATGGCGACAGGAATACTGATAGTCTGCAACGACAGGACGGCTGAATGACACAGTGTAACATTTGACCCCTCGTCCTGATCACCTGCATCACCTGACCAGACATCTGCAGCACCTTAACCCACAGTGATTGAGTCAATAAATCACTCATAGATGGAGTCAGGAGAGAACGTGAGTTCAATCCCCCTCAGCAGCCCTGCCTCTCAGCGCCAATAAAGCAGCAGCCTTCATCAGTCCTAGCTTGCTTTTGTGTTTGTCCCCAGCGTGTCACATCCTTCAAAACCTCCCACAACAGTGTATTCATACAATTTATGATCTAATTAGAGGGCATAATGAATAGTCAACCATTTGTAACGATCATGATTAAAATGTTTTAGCGATTGCCAAAGATTAATTGTTTCGGTAATGGCTTCAGATTGATGTAATTTGCATACATATGGCAATTATGAATTTGTGTTCCTCCTCTCCTTGATGTGTGAGCTGCAAAAGCGGTTTTCTGATGGTATGGTAAATTTTTTGACAAAAAAAAAATTCACTAAAACTTTCATATTGATTATGTCATTATATGGCCACCATAGTTGACGCAAAAAAAAAAAGATGCAGAATACGTACAAAGTGGTACTGATATTGACAACTTTATGTACAACTGTACAGCATGAACTGAGCTCTGAGAACTTGCTGAAACCCTACTTTAGAATAATCATCACTATTGATTTCTGGCAGTAATGCAACAAAAAGCTGTTCGCTAACTGCCAAAAAAACATCAGATGAAGAAGAACAGTGTTTTACAGCAGCACTCAAGGATTTATAGCTCAGAATGCAGAATGCACCCAGCATGGCTGGTGCTGCTAAGGCAAACAGTGCAATTATCATTGCTGCAAAAGCCAGTTTATGTTTTACCAATTAAACAATGTGTCATAAAGCAGGATAGCGATGTTACTCAGAGCTAAACATTTTTAAAATTATTATTATGCATAAAGGCAAAATTTCTCTACATGTAAAATTATGCACAAATTACATTTGTAAGCCAGTGTGGTTTGAGATGTCCCGCATTGTGGCACGTTGTGTGAGTGGTAAAACACATCACATTGGTTTTCCTGGGACTTTAAAATTAATCTCTGTCTGCGAGTCTGCAGACGTGTACAGTAATGTGGCAATAATTAAGGGCTGGGGATGGTTCCAGTGAAAAAGAATAGCTAAGAGCTGCTCATTAAAAGAAAAAAAGAAGACATGGAGATGAACTTGTTCATCGTCTGGAACTGTCAACTTTGTTCAGAATTCAAAATGATTAACTATGGACATGGCCTAGTTCATCTGGATGAACTGAACTTTGAGTTATCTCTTGTTTAGCACAAGCTTCTACAGCACTGCATGATGCCTGCATGGTTTAAAAGCAGGTGTGTGTGATAAAGACTTAAGCACTCACTGTTTTGCACAATGCACCATTAAAATATTTTCCTCATTTTTCAACATTTAGTTCATTTAAAAACACCTTAAATGTGCAGAGGGGCTCAGGATAGATGCTGGATAAAGGATGCCATATGCTGCACAAATTGCAGAGTCCTTTGAGGCAAATATCCAATTTTGGGCTGTTAAAAAGAAATTCAGAAATTTGCTGCAGTGCTAGTGTACTGTAAGTGCCCAGTTGTTACACCGACTGACAGCATCAGTGTTAATTAATCTGTATAACCCGTCAGACATCAGGTTTATCAATTTGCCATAATCTCTCCCACTACATCCTGAGATTATACTGCTTGGTCCCCTTCTGTGTCCATCCAAATATTGGATCAGTCCTAGATCATCTGTCCAAACCTACAGAGCCAATGCGAAGTCAAATTTTTATCCCCTGGATGCAACCTTATGTCAAATAGGTTTTACTGGATGCGGTGCCGGCGTGTGTTTTCCCTATCCCCTATTTAACTGGCTAGGCCTCCACTCAAATGGCAGCCATAGGGATCAAGCTTCTGTCTGCGACAACATGACCTCATTCCTTCAGCTAATCTACAGCAGCACTAGCAGTGAGTTCCTGAAATCCAGCATTAGAGCGAATGAAAAATTGGAAGTTTTTAGTACACTGCTCAGTGTACATTAATGCAAACACGAAAAATAAAAAGGAAAAGCATCGTGACTCAAAACTGTGTTAATCTGAAATCCCGTGCTCGCTCTACAAATCCCATGCCTCCAACAAGGGTCGAGATATCCGACATGTAGGGCACCAGATTGGGAATGTTTCTTGATTTTTACATTCTTACAGTCTTGCGCTGTGTGGAGAGCCAGGCTGTGATTTAGTGGAGGTGACTAGCATTTGGCCACAGTGGGTGTTGCGCTGTCACGCCCCTCAGTGTCATCATCCCGTTGGCCTGCTTTCATGTGCACAGTCTCGGCACACACACACGCAGCTCCTTGTCATTTCAGTCAATACCCACCCACATCCAGCCTGTTTCTTTATGCCGAATATCATGCAGTCTTTGTTGCCGTTTTCTGTGACATTTTTTTTTTCTTACACTTTTAGAAATAAGCTTATAATGTGACATAAGGCGATAATGAGAGCTCGGGGCAGATTAAAGAAAACAAAGTAACTGACTGCTTTAAGCTGTTGGCTTAAATAATTTTTTATTTTTATGGAGCAGCAATTCCATTCCCCATTATTTTGGGTCTCATTCTCTCCCCTTGTCTCCTGTTTTTAAGACAATAATGTCTTAATTACATCTTACACCCCCTCCCTCTCCCATGGCTCATGTATGGGCTGCATTCTGGCCCAAAAACAGCAGCATTGCATTATGTAGAAATGGGCTCCACATTAGTGCCATCTCATCATCATATTATAATAGCTATCCTCAGGCTGTTACTTACAAAATTATGTTTTAAGGATTCCAATAGGCTCATTTGTTTAATGTTCAATATTATGAGGCCGGTGTTGGATTAATTTGGTCTTCTTAATGTGAAACTCTTCATATAACATAAGACTCTGAAATCCCCAGCTGAAGTGATCGTTTGTGTTTCAGCCGCTGTTTTTCCTCTTTTCATTTCCTCACAGTTACAGCACTATCGATTTTGTTCATTGTTCAGCTGTTGATCACTCAGCAGATGAGTGAAATAATAAACTAGTCATTGTGAGTGCAGATAACACTGATGCTACGTTGGGATCCAAATGATATTTGTTATTCACTGACAGCAGAATAATGATTTTCTCAGAACTAAGATGCATTTAAGATGTAACCTTGCCCAGGTTTTTAAATGAAATATTTCTTTCCTCTGAGAAGCTCAGGGGCTTCTCTGAATTCGGCTCGAATTCATTTCTCAGTGTTCCTGCCCATATGATTGCTCTTGATCTGTCATGGATTCGTTCATGTCATGAGGGTATGGCCAGCACATATTTTGAACCTCTTCTCATTTGAAGTCAGCCGCACTCCTCTGACAGTTATTTCTTCTCCTCTTTTTTTTAAAAGAGGCGCGAGTTTGTTCCCAGAACTCAGGTCCAAGCTCGGCATGTCAGTCATCTGCCTGCCTTTCCTTTTAATTAAAAAAAGACTGTGAAGGAGATGTGAAGACGTTAGATGAGGCATCACCATGCTCTGTGTGTTTTTCAGGAATCCAGACATGAATGAAGAGAGAATTTGCCTGAAGGCTGTCAACTCGTCTCCTGTGTGTGTGTGTGTGTGTGTGTGTGTGTGTGTGTGTGTGTGTGTGTGTGTGTGTGTGTGTGTGTGTGTGTGTGTGTGTGTGTGTGTGTGTGTGTGTGTGTGTGTGTGTGTGTGTGTGTGTGTGTGTGTGTGTGTGTGTGCAAGGCATACACTGTTTTCTTTGACTTCTTTCTTGGACAGCACTGGTCCGTGTTGAGCCACCTGACTGTAAACATGTCCACTGTTTGGTGACAGTCAGCATTTCTTCAGTTAAGTAGCACTCAATACAATCCACTCCAGGTTAAAATGACTAAGTAGCACTTTAAGGGGCACTCCCTTTGATCATCTTTGTCCCTTGATAGATGTGTAGCTTTTAACCCTTTACAGACTATGTTGCTCATCCATTCACTGTCTGGTCTAGATCACACAAATATTGATCTGTAAAGAATGGAGAGATGAGGAGGCGGTCAGCGAGAAATGAAATTGACATTTCTCAAGGGTAAAGTGAAAGACAGGATGAGATTCATGGGGCTTTAATTTCCAACAGCCAGCTTGAGAGTACTGCAAAGTATTCCTTCAATACTACTTTACCTTTTGGCAAAAAAGTGAGAATTTTAAACCCGTAGATGTTATTCAAGGTCAGCAAGGTGCCACAGATGGCATCTACAGTTTGACTCAAGGTTATATTTCTTGCATGGTTATAGTACAGGATTGCACTGTATATGTGTAAACGACATGTCCAGTTCCTGTATTTTCAGGTCTGTCTGAAAGTGGCAAGTTCATGGATTTGTTCATTGATTTTTTTATTTGATTTTTTTGCTTAGGTGAATACAGTAGTGAGTATCATAAAGGACAGCAGAAGGACAGCATGGGCTTTATTGAAAATAAGCAGGACTGAGTCCACTGCCATCCGAGCATCTCTGTAAGGCTACAGTGCTCATAGTGTAGAAACTGTTTTGCAAAATTGTCTTCTCCAAAGTGCACTGAAGTCCTTCAAAAACTTGTCGAGCTATAACCAGTAGTGACCTTCCGAAATTAAGCCGCTGGTAGCACCGCAGGAATAGCCAGTGGCTCACAAGAGCGGATTCTTCCTCTGGGAATAATGAACTCTTGTTCCAAGTGAACCATTAAATTGTTGATATGTTTGTTGTGGACCAGCTGGCCCTTGAGCCTCAAAAACACTTTTCACTTGTTCTCACTTAATTAAGACTTTTTAGTTGGTAGAACCTCAAATTACCTAATGAAGGTTTACCAACCAAAATTAGGTGATTAAATAAAGGGAACTACAGCGCCCAGGAGCGAAGCAGGTTCTCTTGACTGCTTTTGAAAATAAAACAGCACACAGAGCATCGAGGCTAGACGAGGAGCTCTGGTGAGGATGAGGATACGAGAGAGGCTTGGGCGCGTGTACTGTACAGTAAAAGAAGCAGAATGTAGAGGAAAGAAAAGACAGAGACAGACGCAGAGAGGTAGGAGAAGAGACGGCGGGCGAGCTGAAGGAGTAAGAGGAACGCAGCAGAATGCATGGGTGGAGATGAGCTTTGTCTGGTGAGCGTCTTTATCTGATAGTGTTAATCTTGTCCCCCGTTCACAGTGTTGCCACGCACCAGCACTTTTAACTAGCTCAGATAATGGAAAGAACAGCATCAAACTCATTAATTGAATTAGCTCTCTCTTTATCTCCACATCTGCCCGTGTCCGCTCGCCCCTAAAAACACTTCACCGACAACTATTCCTCAGCTAATTGACTCAGAGCATCCCCAGCTCAGCCCTGTTTCACCTTCCTAATTTATTGAACCAGCCCAAAGCCCGGTTCACTTGTCACTGGCTACTATCTAATTTAATTTTACCCTGTAGTGATGGAGATTATTTTGTTTTTGAGCTGGAGGAATAGAGCAGGAGGGAGAGTACATGAAGCAAGTCCAACAGCTTGTGCGTTTATTTCATAACTGGATTTAGCTGCAGGTGTTAGAGAATTAAGGGACACAGGCAGGCCAGCTAAAGTAGCTGAATACGATTTGGCCAATTCTGGCTGCTGTCAGAAAATTGCATTCAGCTAAACTAGCTTTTTTGAAATTAATTTGGAATATATGCTAAACTGTGAGTTATTGCACGTTTCACATTTATCTGACTAACCACTAGACCAATTTTGGAGCCTAGGGGCTTTTTTTCTTTCAGCAGTTTCAAGCTTTTCAGTGGGATTAGTTAATGACTCCTCAGAACCTGCAGGGTGCAGGTTATATATGAGTGTATTGTGACTCATCTGTATTGCAGCTTTGCTCCATGTGGCTCTTCCCTTTGCAGGGGCCACTGTGATGGAGGAACCAAAGGTGGTTCCTTTGTGGCGCAGCAGATATCTGAGCAATTGTTCTCGCTTTCATTTATCTCTGCTAAAGGTTAGCTTTGTCTGCTAGCACACTCCCCATTATATCAGATGTAGACACCGACCAAGGTGTGCGCGAGTGAAGCCTTTGTATGTGGATGTTTGTGTGTGTGTGAGAGAGAGAGAAGTGATTGGCATCTCTCAGTTCTGAGTCTCCATCTTCAGAAATGATTTAGCACCAGGATGCCAACACAGACAGGCATGTTCCTCTTGATCCGTTTTCTTTTTACAGTTGTTATTTTAACTTTTAGCTATGGGAGGAGGGAGGACAACTTTGCAAATGGCCTCCTGATGATGACAGTGATGTAAATCTTTTTTCTTCTCATTATTATTCTAAATATAATACCAGAACAGGTATTAAATGCCAGAGCAGACGTAAAGCTGTAATTCAAGCCTTTTAACCAATAAACCCCTGTTTTCAACTCCACCCCCATCTCTCTTGACTGTTTTCTTCCATCTCCATCTGTCCTTTTTCATCCATACTGCTACAACGCCTGTCTTCTCTAATCTGCCCAGCAGGTCTCTGTAAACCACCTCTTTCTGCTCAAACACCTTTAACACCGAGCTATCCTTCCCTTCTTCCCAGTCCATGCTTAAATAGTCTACTCAAGTTTGGTTTTATGTAAAACAATTTTCATTCCAACATGCATCCAAATGTGAAAGAGGGTAAAATCTAAAATACACAAGGATATTGTGCATGACTAAAGTCAATGAAATAGAAAAACACTGGCAATAAAGGGGAAACTTTGAATGCATTGTTTTGAAAGCTTCTAATTACTTCACACCAGAAGATGTTAAACTACAGCGTACCTGTCTCAACAAAAGCTACTTAAAAAAAAAAAAATTCAAACTACTTTGTAAAAATAGGTTAAATTGACCATGTGTTAATGTGAACCAAACAAAAAATGCACCACTGTCTCTGGGAAAATGCAAAGAATGTCCGATTTTGATGAGTATGTCTATGATTAATCTTATCAAAAATTTACCAATGATGGTGATGTTGCTGTGTGAGCATGGAGCAAACAAAAAAGTTTTGTGTCATTTCTTACAAAATACTGCAGAATGTGGCAGGTACTATATAATGTGCCTGGAAATAAAGGATTGTCAACAATATATTAATAATCATTCATCTCAAAGACTGAAAGAAACAAAGGTGGACTAGTGAGCACAGTCACTCAAACCACCTACTCATCACCAATTCACCAGAATACAAAAAATAGTGAACAACCTTGTTTGATTAATACATATTCCAATTGTTGTCATCTCATCTCTGATATAGGGCCTACTGTAGACTGAACACTTGCTGCACTTGGCTGTGTAGAAGTGGGACTTATCAGTCTGTCAATGGTTGTAGCACAGGATATTACAGTGGATCAGTGGAGTTTCATCCCTCTATCCTCAGATTTCTAACTTTGTTTTCACAGTCGCATGCATTTTACAACAGTTCAGTTCAATTCTTCATGAATTTGAATTAATGTAATTTACAAGGGAAACAGAGTTTGTAAGGGCAACCTAATAAAACTTAAAGGGTAATTCAACATTTTGGCAAATTTGCCTATTGCCATAATCCTAGTCATAGTTTCATTACCTCAACGAACACAATGAGGTGAACGGTACAGATTTCCTATCCCTCATCAAACTCATCAAATATGCAATCCAACAATTCCAAAATGCTCTGGTGGACAAGTTGTGACCTGCACATTCACCACACTATGAAATAATCATGTATAATTATGTAACATTACAACACAAGAAGCTAATACTCTGAACTTTCGCTTTTGAAATCACTCCGCCCAGCAGCCGTGTCTGGAATGTAGTTCCGGCTACGCATTTGCCTCGAAAAACAACTCTGTCTCGTAATGTTACATGATTATTTCATATGTGGTGAATGTGCAGGTCACAACTTGTCCACCAGAGAGTTTTGGAGTTGTTGGATTGTGTAGGCTATTTGATGAGTTTGATGAGGGACAGGGGACCTGTACCATTCACTTCCATTGTGTTGACTGAGCAACTCGCGTCTCTCTCAATGATCTCAAAACAACATGCACTGATGATTAAAGGAAACTAACCTACTCCTATGACTATAGAGATTATGGTGATATGAGAATTTGACAAAATGTTGAACTATCCCTTTAAAGCCACTTCAGGAGGCTTGTCCTTTATAGTGAGTTCAGCATTAACCTCAGGCACCATCAGAGACACTACATTATAAATCAATGTAAGCAACATCTCTGATTGATACCATTTTAACATTGAGTCTCTTAGTGACAGAACTATGATTGTGGTCCATAGATAAGTTGTGTAAAACCAAGATCTTTCTATAGAATAAAACCTTACCTATAAATAACCCAACCTTAATAAAACCTGTGATAAAAGCATTGGGGAATGTGATGAAACATGGGGCAGTGATTTTATGCTCTGTAAACAGTAACTGTTTGTTTGTGTGATTAGCATTCGAAAATAAGATATTCAAAAGAGCTAAACAACATCAAAGGAGACATATCTGCTTTCAAAAGGCCACTGAAGTAATTGCAGCTAACTAACACCCCTCCACTTCCCCTGTCTAAAATAAAAGTAGAAGTCATACATGCATTGCCTCCTCCAGCCTCAAACACACCGCCCTTTTGTTTGCTCGTCAGCCTCTTCAAACTTGAGTCATTCTCCACTCTTCTTCACTCATTGTCATGGGAACCAAGAGAGCCCCAAGGAACATGTTTTTTTGAAAGACAGCATGTAATGCATTATTCCTGTAATTTTGCCCTTTTGGTAACTGCTATCCAGTCATTACCATTATGGGTCCACGGGTGCAGTTGCTTTCTCAGAAAGGTGTGCTGCCTTCTCCTCTTCCTGTTTTTCATTTGTTTTCAAGTGCAGCACAAATGAGCCCTATACCTCAGGTTTGTGTCTATTAACCTGTGGATTATATAAGACCGTTTATTTTTTTCAATGAAATACCAAGGCATAGGTCATTTATATCATTGTAAACTATTCTAAAGACTCTAATGCAGGCATTTGTCATAGCTTGTTTCCTGTGGCTTTCTATGTACCTGGCAAGCCTGTAAGACTCCCACAGCCAGACACAGTCATTTATTAGCATCATGATAATGGCTACCTGCTTTTACCCAACTGACTGCTTATAAAGAACGTCTACAACTAGTTCCTAGATGTATGTCTCTGTCTCCAACTCCTCAGGAACAGACATACAGTAAGATTAGCAATCACTGCAGAGTAATACAGCACAGTACAGTTTTGTGTAATATAGTAATTAGAAAACGGACCTAACAGATTTCAGGCCCTATTTGGGGTTGAACAAGTCTTTCCTGTCAGATGTAAGGACACCTAGAGATGACCACGTTGGTCTGTCTGTAAGTCTGTCAGTCTACCACCTTGTTCCAGACTGAACCAACTGTAGGATGGTTTGCCATGAAACATGGTGCAGATATGGCACCCAGAATCCTAATGACTGAGCTGATCTCTGACTTTTCCCTAGCTACACCATTAGGTTCAGATTACTACAAAACTATTGGATGGAATGCCATGAAATTGGGTAAACACATTCATATACAGCTCCTCAGGATTAATGGTAATCACTTTGGTGACCCCTGAACGTTTCACCTTGCCTTGCACCGTCCTCAGGTCAAAATATAACATTTTGGTTTGAGACCAAATTATCTTCCAATTGAAAACAAGCCTAAGGTATACTGTATGTTGTGTTTAGCACTAAGATGATGAAGATGGCAACATTAAAACTACTTCTGATATTCACTAACTACTGACTACAATATGCAAGCAATGAGACAGTGATTTGCCTTTATTAGCATGCTGACAGCAGCACTACAGTGCAAAGCTGTAGACTCTTAATCTCAAATCTGTTTAAAACACAGTTTGACAAAGTTGAAGAGGTTTACTGTATAACGTATTGTGTGAGTTTTTACAGCATTTAATCGTTTTATTGTATTGCTATTGCATGGTTACTTTATTGTTTTTATCTTGATATACTGGTAGTTTCTCTGTGTTGTGTCAAAAATGTTAGCACATAGTAGGCCTACCTTCAGGTAATTCAGAATTGTTTGTATTCTATGTAATTTTTGTTAGTGTAAAGTACATTAATATTAATGTGCTCAGGGCATTTCATTCAGGCATGTCATAGTGTAAGGTGTGTTGACATGTTATTTGGGCAGTGGCCATGCAGTGCTGTCATTTCTGTGCATCAATCAGGAAGAGCCTCATCTCATCTGTAAATACTCATCCCACTGATGCAGGGTTTCATGGAATTAATGAGGCAGCTTCATGTGCTGATGCATGTGAAAGGGGGCGCTCTCTTTCAAATTGCTTTCCTTTATTGCCCCCTCCCCACCCCACCCCGCTCGTCCTCCCTCACCAGAAATCATATTAGCCAAACCAATCTCATTTACAAAATGCCATTTGTTAATTTAGCCCTCTTGCTCGTTGGTTACAGCCCGGGTGTGTGTCTGTCAAGTTGTGCATGAGTGCGAGAGAAATACAGCGAGTATGAAGCAGGAGGATGAAAGGAAAGAAAGACAAGAAAGAGAAAGAAAGAAAGAATTAATGGAAAAATCTTGTCCTTTGTCAAAAAATACCTTTTTTACTGTGCACTAGTGCAAGCACAAAAACTTTTCAAGACTTATTTGGAAGAGAAGAGAAAATGAGGAGTGAGAAGTAGCTGCTGTGCATCATCATGAGTCCTAAAGCATTCCCAACCCTCAAATTGGAACTTGATGTTTGATCAATACATCATAAAGTATACTGCGATAGTTTAGTCCCCGTTAGGTGATTATCGTTCCCCCCGCCGTCCACTGTCAGTGCTGAATCTGCTAGCGAGTCTGTAGTAATTACTGAGCCGTGGCTGAGGTGACAACTGGGAAACAGGAGGGCAGACGGCAATCAGTCATCTCCTCCTAGTTATTGTCTGCATCTACCACACCAGTGGCCTTTATCTCGGTTCGTCAGGAGCAGCGACCAACACGAGGCGAGTTATTACTGGCCCTGCGGCCGGGATAAGATCAAAGAAGACCGGTTGAACACGGAAGATGAAATGACTGTGCTCTTCTAAGGACTGCTGCATGGTTTGTCATGTCATTACCCCCCCACTTCCCCATGTTAATGCTCTTTTTTTTCTTCATCTTTTACAAGTCGTTCACAGTCTCATAATGAGGACGGTCTCCAATTATTTTGATGTGGGGGGGGAAATTACCCATCATTCGTGCTTTACCGAATAGAAATGTTTCTTCCCCTCACCTTTTTGTGCTGTAGGTGTTTTACTTTAGATCTGTGTTTTCTTGCCTTCTCCTTTGCTTTTTTCCCCCTCCCTCTCCCACATAAAATATTCTGCTCCATTTGTACCACTGGTTTGAACAAGAGCAGTTTGTCGTGTCAGAAAAGGAAGTACTGAGAGAAGCTCATGTGCTTCATGGTAATTTAATCTCACAGAGGAGAAGGAGAGCAACAGTGTCAGTCTACTGGAGGCAGAGAAGGGCATGGCCTCCCACAGACTGTGACCACGATGAGTGAAGTGATACGAGGTCAAAAAGGGTGGGGCGGGGGCATTGGGGCAGTGGTGATTAGAGTCCTTTAAAACCCCTAGGTGTGGAGGAACATGAGTCTGAAATTGAGTTCACTGCTGCTTTTAATGCTGGGATATTACAGGATGTTCAACAGGACTTGTTATGTCAGGCTTACTCATTCATTCAATATGTACACTCACTGTGATAAACAAACTTTCACAGAGGTTAATTTGAACTCGCTACCCCCTGACGCTTGTTTCAGCTCTGCCAACATGCCATCTGTTGTCCTGATGCTATGTTGCATCACTGCTAATGAAATAATTTGGCTTGAACCTGCCAGATTCACTTTCCTGAAGCTAAATTAAACCATCTTCCTCACTTGGTCATTATATACTGTATGCACCTCAAAATGGCGTTCAATTCAGTAGGAAAGATTTCTTTTTTCATGAACCAGGAAAAGTGTAGTTTTCTCCCGACTTAGCAACTGCAAACTTTCTTCTTCTTTGTTTTTGCTCTAGTTTTGTGCTTCTACATTATTAAATCGTATTTTTGATTAATCTGTTACAGTCCAATGTAATTTTTTTGTTCATCACATAGTTGAGTGTCTGTGTGAGACAATGAGTTTCTGTGACCTCTGTGAGGAGCAATTAAAGCAACTTAATTTAATTCCTTTCTTTTGACATGTTTGTGTGCGTCAGTGAGAATAAAAAGACCATGTGTGTTTTTGAGACTCTAAAAATACGTTTGTGAGCTGTTCTGGCCGTAGTTTCTGATTAATTTTCCCTTCTAACCTGTGCAAATGTGTGTGTTTCAGGGTCAAGCTGAAGGATGGCGTGGCGTTCCTGGGAGCCAGAACCAGTAACCCGGTCTTGTGGACGGTGAGTCAGGATGTCAGAAGTGAAGGTCACAGAATTGTCACGCTCCACTGTCGGAAGAAGGACAACGGTTTTAGTCAAAGGTACGTCGCCCGCCTCTCTTTTTCTGGAGAATTAATCAGTGTTGGAATGAAATATTATGAAAGGTCCACTCTGCTGAACAACCAGAAAGCAGAAGCACACTTGTCCATTTCTTGGGCAGCTGTCAGTGGAGAGCGATTGCAAAGAGTGAGGATAAAAGAGGACATGACTCAGCATCTGACCCACTCACTCCCTGCCTCTGCCATTCACACAAGTGTTCAGTCAGGACCAAGTGCAGTCAATAAAATGTATTGTTCAAGGAACAAAGTGTTGCCTTTCTGTTGCACTTCAAAGATAAGTCTGGTAACAGTCTATATTTTTCTTACTGTCACCAAACCAGAGGCCTGATACAGCTTATTCCTCGGCAAGCTAAAAGACATCACAAAGTCACACTGTTGCCCTGGCTCACCTGTTCTTTCATTGCCTTCAGCATGAGCTATCAGTGTATTACATAAACT
The DNA here is from genome assembly GCF_905171665.1 of Trachurus trachurus. Classification (NCBI taxonomy): domain Eukaryota; kingdom Metazoa; phylum Chordata; class Actinopteri; order Carangiformes; family Carangidae; genus Trachurus; species Trachurus trachurus. Next base: position 17,617,079 of record NC_139908.1, on the reverse strand, counting down.
ACACATACACCTCAGTGCTGTTGCAAGTTGTTGGATTTTTTAGTTTGAAAATAGTCCAAGCAAAGAACCAATTCTTCCTGTAGAAAGAAAAAAAAATGTTGTTCAATTTCTTCATCCATCGGCTATAGAGCCCATCTGTGCACGTGCAGGGTCGGAGGACTGCTGGAGTCAATCCCAGCTGACATACAGGGTGAAGGCAGGGTCACCCATCTATAACAGGGTCAACATACAGAGACAATGCACACACACTTGCATTCACACCTACAGGCAATGTAGAGTTGCCAATCAATCTAATGCGCAAGTTTGGACTGTCGGAGAACCCACCCAGGCTCAAGGAGAACATGCAAATTCCCTCTTGCTGACAGTCTCAACAGTGCTGACCAATTATGCCACCCTAAGACTCCACTGTTAAATCAAATTCAATTGAAATCGTTACTTTAAATGTAAAATAAGGATCCTTAAAGTTTTAAATAAATTTTAAGTTACACCTTATTAGAATTTACCCATTATTTGACCTGCCAATATAAATCACATGTGTCACTATTGTTAGTTTAAGGAGAACAGCAGCCAGTGAAAGTGTGTTCCCCCAAATAGCGAGCTTTCAGATCTTCTAAGTGCCCTACTGACAGTTATGCATGTTTTATCCTATTAAGTACAAGTCATGTATGTTCAGCTGCTGAACATTTTTCATTGCACACCGCCATTTCTCTTTAGACTGATTCTTCACCTTCTGCACAGCCATTCATTTCACTTCATTTCAGTGCAGCAAGAAAATCAGCCAGCAGAGGCTTGGGATGGGTGATCCATCAGAGTGTGTATCGCTGTGGGGTTTTATCATGGTGTGGTAAGCGCGGTTGGGAACCTTTTTTCAAAACTGGTGATGCATGTAAGGATACTTACATGATGACGGAGGGTGCTTACTGTATCCAGGCACTCAAGAGCTGTTACATTAATAAGCTACGTTGTGAGAAATCAAATATAAAAAGACAAGAAAATGAGCCTATATGTATTTTGTGAAAAGACGATTAGCATGAATATGAACTACTGTATCTGGTTGTTTGTTTCATCACAGAGGAGGGTATTCAATAGCTGACACCCAAAACTGTGTTGACAGGGAGACTTTGAATGTATAGCAGCAGGGTTCAGAAAAGAGTCCAATGGCATAACTGCATTACTGAATAAAAGTTGACATAAAAATTGAGACAATTCTTTACTATGGAGCATTTAACATCTAAAGCAAGTTGTTTTTCATACCAGAAAGAAATGAAATATCTACTGTAAAAAAAAAAAAAATGAAAAGGCTGCTCGAAAAGGCAGGAAATCCATCTAAGCCTGAGGTGCAGTATGCTTTGAAAATGGTTTGGCAGTAATGTGAGGCACAGAGTACACCTAATATGTACAGTAGTTTATAGACTGAAATACCAAAGCCACTAAGTCATCCTTTGGGTATAAGTGAGGGCAGAAAGTGTAGCGTAATGTATCACAAGTTTGAGACACTTATATAAAGTCATGTAAAATATGAGAATTTCCAGCTCTAACACTGCTAAATCTAGAGTTTAAAAAACATGACGACATCAGGAAGCACAAGAAACATCTGCAACTCTCTAATCATGACAAAGCAATTTGAAGCATGTACAGCATATGTGTTCATGTGTGCATAATTGCCGCTTACATAACAGTTTGTCCATTTCTGAATAATAACCGCGTCCGTATTTGACATTCAACTCGGCAGCTAAATGGTTTCAGGCGAAGACAAAGTAGCCGCACACAGGAAGTGACACACCCCAGCTGGGCTGTTATTTCCTCCCCGGTGTCAAGGTGACGACAGTGATGAATGACGACTCATCTATCATTTACATGCATCTCTTTCACAGCCCCGCTGAGAAGAGAACACTTTGAATTATACAGGACTGATCAAATCAAGGTCATACATGTTGAATCTCCGCTGCTCTGTGCTCGACAAAAGACCACCTTGAAGTATTGAAATGATAATGCAACACCTGCTGTGACCCCGTGGTTTGAGCTTTCTTGAGCTTTCATTAGTTTTCGTGCTTCTGATTTACAATACAGAACAACAACAATAAAAAAGCTTTTTTGACTCTTTCTAGTCCAGAGAAATAGTTTTTTTGAATTAGTTGTTAGAGATTAATAAGTGGTTGCAAAATCCTGTTTCACTTTTAATACCAAAACGAAGAGTTGAGAGAGGAGCCCAGTCTCATCATCTACGGTTCTCCGACTGGCTCAGCCGGTGGGCTCTGTCAATTCTCTACAGATATATTTTTCAGACATCGTACAATAAGGAGGGTGAATAATAGAAAGGTGCGCTTACTTGGATTTTTTGGATTTTGTCTCAAGGCCTTGAAAGTAATCTCCCAAATTATTTTAATCTTTTATCGCCCAGGTACCTGCGAGGATTTCCCTTTTGACACACTTCCCCCTGTTCACCAGTAATAGATCCATACTTGGGGAGTCTTTTTATTCAGCTGCTGTCCCGTGGGTAACATTTCCCATCAGTCAGGTTAAGTGGTAAAAGATCTTCATTAGCCAGAATTTCAATGGGGGTAATATGTGAAATATGTGGAGATGTAAGCCAAGGAGTGTGAAACGATAGGTGCCCTAAAACATTAAATGTCTCCTCATGTCAACTGAAGCTCACTTTACCATCCATTAAAACAGCATCACTGCCAGAACCAGGAAGACAAACAGCAGGAGAGGGGCATGTCTCCTCTGACTCTATGTACGTAGAACGATTTTATAGCCAGAGGTGGAACCATCAGGGGGCAGAGGCGCTGAGACAGGCTTGATGTCTAAACTTCTTTTAGCCAATCACAGCAGACATGCATCATCTATACACAGAGACCTGAGGGACAGTCGTAGAACTATAAAACTGCACAGACACAAATACACAGACACACACACACTTTGTACTACAAATTAGGCTGCATGTTTTTGACCATGTGCTTAAAATAAAGTGGCAGCCGAAAGTTGAAGGTGAAAAAGCCTTGGACATGAAAACATGTGAAATGAAAGTATATCTGCTACTTGACTTTCCCAATTAGCTATATAGCTCACTGAAAAAAGTCAAGATCCACAAGCTGCTGCAACAAGAGGGCTTTGATGATCTACTTCATTTACAGTCATACTTGATTTTGTTTCATCCACACAACAAAGCAAACACTACAGATCAGCAGAGTGTTTTCTTTATGGAATAAGAATCTCTTATTGGTTTAATTTAATTTAACTAATCTGTGGCAGGTTTATTGGGACCTTTTTTGTATTTTTATTCTACCAAGAACTTTTCAATTTCAATCTGTAAATTTACTTTGTATAATTTTATTTTTCAAAGACCCTTAGTCAAGCATTTGCTCTAATGCGAGAGTACTGGAGTCTTTTCTACAAAGTTCCACTTTTTCAATGATGAGCTCCAAATTTCAGTTTTGTTTATGGTGTTGAATTTGTTTCCTTACATTACTATGGTTGAGAAATGTACCAAGTTGGACTAGTTGGACATTTGCATGAATTCATTTCATGTTGCATTTTTCTGGAACAATTATGCAATCAGAAAGGACCTCAAAGTTGGTTACTAAATATTCTAAGGAAATCCTAGACTGAGATGCACTTAAAGTGAACTTTCCTAAAAATATCTCATCAACATAGCAGCATTGTCTTTTGGTGCCTTGACAGCAGAAAATAATTCAGGTTCTTCCAAATTGAGGCTATTTGGCAGCATGCTGTGTGCTGTGTGCAGCGAGCGACCACGGCGCACCACGGCCCCCGCTCTCAACAGATGGCGTGTCTTCCTCTTGTGAACAATACACTGAACACAGTTTTATAAAACATCAAAGAAAAGAAAACACATAGCACCTCTTATCACCAGTCCATGTTGAGCAGAATTAGCCACAGATAGGTTACTGTGTGCATGTCCGTTCAAGTCTCCAGGCTGTAATAAAGCTGACTGATGCAAGATCAAAGTGGCACAATGGTCATCAAGACAATTCTGTCTGCTCTGTTATGAAGATGTATTAGGACACTTCAATGCTAAGAGGTGTCCTTCACCAGACAGCCCTCACAGCACTCTGTTACCATGGAGGGAGAGAATGCTTTTCAGTACAATCAAGCTAATTCATATTCACTTTTCTTCCGCAAGTGCTGTTGAATTCAAAATCCCCATCAGCTGTTGGCTTAATTAAGCATGGGAATGCAACACGCATACTTGGGAATCACATACACATGCACCCCGTGTCTGCCATGTCGATGCGAGTGTAGTGGGTGGGTTCTCCATGTAAATGGAGTTGTTGCTAAAGGGTAATCACATTGCAAAATCAAAAAGAAAGTCATCAGCCATGCACGTCAGGTGCTCAAGCTGCTTCTGGCTCCTTTATTTCTTTTTTTTAATAGAAGCTAACACAATTCGGAGTTCCCATTTGATTGAGGGGAAGAGTTGAGAAAAGGAAGCAAATGAAGGTTTTGTTACAGCGGCAGCGGCTCTGTGGCCCTGCGTTCTCCGTGTCAACCGGTAGCTTGTCCAAATTGCGATGGGAGTTCGATTTGCAATCGCAGGATGTGAGGCATGGCATCTAACAACTAATTAAAGTAAACAGAATTTAAGGGCCAACATTTCTTAATCTGCTTCCACTCTCTCAAATTAACACATGCACAGAGACACAAGCAATAAAGTATTTGACAAACAAAGGGCCTTTCTCAATCCCTTGACATTACTGATTTAATCTTTTTGATAAAATGATATGTTTTTGGTGTTATTCAAATGGTTTTGCAGAACATTCTCTCGATTGATTTGCTCATTATAAACTGGTGTCTTCAAATCCCTCATTCTATTTTGTGATTGGTCATCGGTAGTTTATGATCAGATCAAAGCTAAACAGATTCAGTTTACTATCAAAAAAAAAAAAAAAACTCTCAGGAGTTTTTGTTGTTGTTTTCCTTTTAAAAGTGAATGAGACAATGAGAATTGGAAACAAAAGAGTTTCAAATTCCTTTTTAACTGATAGATTAATCAATTCATTGATTAACTGTTACAGCTCTAATTATGACCTCTGTAGCTGCAGAGAACTCTCATCAATGCTTCTCTCTGGTGAGCTCCCTACATTTCCTCATCAATTTCATCATTTATTAGACAGGCAGCAGAATTCTATATTCAATATTATGAAAGCAGCCAAGCATAATAAAAAAATTACAAGACAGATAGGTTATGATTACGGTCACGTACAGCCTTCCCCTTTCCTTGCTTGCATGCTGAATTTTTTGCTGGATAATCAAACTGTGAGCTGCTGGCAAGTTCGAAAGTTTTAAGTTTAGTGAGCCGCACTGATGTAGTAATGATGGCCATCACCTTAAGTTTGTCCGCTCTCAACAATTCATGGTTTATTAAAATCATTTAATTTCCTATAAGTGATTATTTTATTGCAGCAATCTTAGCCTGAGCAAGACTTTGTTAAATTAACCTTGTGCTAATGCAGCCTCTCCATTAACGTGGCTGTATTTAATTGAGTCTTGTCCCACAAGTGTAAGTGTAACAAACACACTACAGTATCGAGCACTATTATACCTTGACTTGTGCAGAAAAGATGCTTAATGAGGCACAAGATGTAAAACTTCCACCACACTTCTATAATCACCTGCATGTCTGAAAGAGTCTATGCATACAATGAAATATTCAATAAGTGTTTTTCTTACTGTAAATATTAAATGAGAGCCATCTGTGTGTTGTCTGACGCACTCACACACACCCAAACAAACAAACAAACAAATGAACAGAAAAAGAAAACCTCCCCTCGGCATCTTTTCACCTTCAAAGTCTACGAGATCATGATACATGCCACCATAGTCAATTTGTCTGCTGTTGCTAGAGAGGACACCCGCTGAGAACGAGTAGGAGTCAGGCTTAGTCTACAAGACTGACAAGACAGCCTTACAACAACTACACAATGATGCAAAGCCATGTGGAGCAAAGTTCCCGGGGCTGCTTATCTAAAAACACCACCACCCATAGAGTTGCATCTGAGTGACACCACAGCACAGATAAATGGCGCTGAGCTTGAACCAACAATATATGCTTTCCAGTGCGTGTTTCATCATGTTTCCACTTATTGCAGCCACGGTGAAATTTATTTTAGGCATAGGATTTAAATAAATAAATAAATCTTACAGAGAAGTTACATGAAGAGTCTCTGAGAGTCTCTGCTGTGCCTTTGATGAGGAAAGGCTGCTCAGTGTGCAAGTCCCGGTGCGAAAATAGGTTAAAGATTCAAATTGTTTTCCAGCAGTAGGTGAAATCATGTTTTAAGCATCAGTGAAATCGAGGCTTGTCACTCTGCGTTTGCCCCAGCCATCTGCTGAGGGAGGTGACATGAGTCTCTCTGAGGGTCTTTCAGTGAAACAGAGGAAGCATGCATCAATGAGGGGAATGGAAACCCCACGCTTGTTTTAGACTGAGATGATTAGCATATACTCTGCTGTGTGCTCTGGGAAGAAGAAAGCTGCAATTCCCATATAAATAGTCCATAAAGATTCTAGTTAGATAAGAATGCCTCTGCTAAGCATTGTTATAGCGCTGTGCAACATTTCCTTCAAGTGCACCATACATCCTCTTTTATTGTTATGTGAGATTACCTGCTGAGGTGTGTAAACAGTTGTGTTCCTTAGGGCTATAGGCTATAACTCAACACTATCATTTATCAACTTCCAGCTGAAACCCATAACAATGATAGGATCTCATCATGTTACTGCTGTCCAGATCAATGATTCTGAGCAGACTGGAATTCAAAAAAAAAAAAGAAAAAAAAAGAATAGTTTTTCTCTTTTTAGGAATGGCAGTGTTGGGGCTGTCAGTAGGTAGGCTGTTGTCATATTTTAGCCACTATTGGATGAACTGTCATAAATTTTGTAGAGACGTTAATGTTCCCTAGATGAATGAACCCCAATTATTTTTTTGATCTCTTGACTTTTCAGCTTGAGACACCAAAAGGTTGACAGCTCTCAACATCTGATGGGCGGATGGTTGGTTGGTTGGTTGGTTGGTTGGATGGATGGATGGATGGATGGATGAATGGATGTTAAATGTCCTTGCTTTCAACTACACATGCCTTTCATGTAATGTATCCCTGTGCTCTTTAGTTGTTGGCTGTGCGGATTAGGTTTAGTTTCAGATTTGGGGAAGGAGGAGATAGAAACTGCTATGTAAATGTATTTGTTGTTGCTTCTAGATGTCTAACACATCCCAATAGATTGTTGTAATTGTATATCTACAGTACTACAAGAGCACTGTGATTTACAAATGTTCAATTCAAGTCTTTTTTTTCCAAACAAGACTGTCTGTCTGTTGCTTTACGTTGTAAGGCGACCTCTAGTGGCTGTGATAAGTACTATGGCACAGGAAAAGAAGGACGTTTGTACAAAGAGCCAGTAACAAAGTCAAGCTCAGGAGGAAATGGGTGGGTCAACACAGGATGTTGTAGGCCTGTTTGAAACCAGTACTTGTTGTTTCATCTCCATGACCATTCTACAACCTTAAATCTTCACTTATAGTATTTCAATGCAAACAACAAATATTCCTTGAACCTAATTGAGACATCTACACACCTTAATCTAACCCATCTGAGACCGTTCCATCAGCTCAACCACATGCTGACTTTTAAAACCTTGTTGACAAAGGTCACAGAGGGTCGGCAAAAGTGACCTGTCGTTAGGCTGGACAAAGTTGACATGACATTTTCTGCTGTTAGTAGTGTCTGCAGGTATTTTCTTTCAGGCTGTAAACAGCCACAACAGCATGTTGAATATAACCCTAACATCCTGAATGCGCCACTCACTGCTGCTTTTTAAGGTCAGTGCCCAGAGCACAAGGTAATAAGTGAAGTCAGGTAAGTGTATCAACATTTTTAGATCTTCTGATCTTTTGCTGATCTCTTTTCACCTCGCCTATGGAAGCTGAACAAGAAGAGAACAATGTTCCTTCAAGCTGAAGAAATAAAACTGAAGGAAAAAATAGGATTTTGAAAACCGAGGGTCTCTGTCATCCCCAGCAGAAACTAGGCCCTTGAATGTCCTCCTTAGGAATTAAATAAGCCCATGAATGGTGCAGGAAGTGAGGTCAGAGGCGGATGCAATGGAAATGTTTTAAAGCAATACTTATCTATGACGGTGCAGCAATTTTCGAGTGAACAATAAAGTAACTGCTGAGCGTGTCACCATGTTAAATCATGTTTATGATGTGCACAATCAAACATTCTGCTGATGACCGGGGTAGTCCCTAGACCCAGCAGATACACTTTGTAGTGCTACATATTGACACAAAGAATAAAAGGCAAACCACATGAACAAAGCTGCTTGTTGTAAAACACAAGCACAGCTCATTGTTAGAACATCTGTTTCAGTTCGCACACATCTTCTATGTAAATCTATATTGGAAGATATGTAGTGATAATAATTCCGACGACCGTATCTCGGCTAAAATGGAAACAATAAAGATCATGTTTCAATTCATCCAGCAGGGTTTTACAGCCAGAATCTGAACGTGAACAACAACATTCACTATTACAAACACATGAGGGTATGTTGGTCCCTTTATTACATGCTGCGTTCAATCACACATAGGTTACCTGGGGCCCCGGCAGTAGAACAGCCCCTCTCTGCGCTACATACGGAAGCCGTGCTGCATTCATGATCTCATTATGCTTGTCTAAGTGGCTCTGAAACAGCATGTACATTTTAACCCAATTTGATTGATTGTTCTCTTGATATGGTAATAATAGCCCGAAGCCTTGTATGGGGTGCAATCTTTTCCTGCTCTCATCACTTCTTCGCCCCATCTCCATGACAGGTTCTCTCACTCTCTCCACCCTTCATATGAAATGCAAGACAGTTATTATGAGGCCTCTCTTATGGAAATCCTGTCATTAGAAAATGGTAGAAATTTGTCACTCACACAGGCATTTGTTATTATGAGCAATGGTGTCATCCTATACTGGATATAATGATTATATTCCATACGGTAGCCGGTTGGGTAATGGGGGAATTTTTGGTATTTGAATTTGCCTGCAGAGCTACAGTGTGGACATAATAGATAATGGTTTGTTCATTCAGTGCTGACATTTAACTACACCTCATGAACTGTGAGTCCATGCAAATGTCCATTGTTTGGGTTAGTGAAAATGTGTCTATAAGGCAGCTTTACTCCATGCTGGAGAGTCGTTAGGAGCCGGAGTAACTGACAGAACAATGATGAGTGAAAATTGAATGAGAAAGAAGTTCAATATTCATTCCTCCTCACTTCACAGGGAAGAGGTCAGAGGGCCTTGTGCTGTTCTTTCTGATTGCACCAAGCTTAGCTCACATAGGGAATGAACACATACAATCAATGGCCGGAGCACGGCCAGGCCACTGGGACTGCATTTACAACCTGAGTTAAATCAAAGGTCCCGTCAGTGCAATCCGATTCCGATGGAGGAACTCTCCATGCATCAGTGAAATGCATGGATGTTAATGACCCGACTTCTGCCGCCTTCGTGAGTGTGTGTGTATGTGTGCGTGTGTGCGCCCACTGATGCACCTTTTTTATGTGTATTTGATTAAGAGGGAAATTAAAGAATGGACTACCATTAGTTCGGGCCTTGAAGAGCATGGCAGCTGTGATTAGTTCATGTTACTGTATAATCGGCTTAATTAACACTGCTTCAAAACAATGCACTCTAGCAGACAAAATGGAGAGATTCAGACAGTATGTGAAGTAAGAAAGATAAAATACATTTATTTGCAGGTCTGTGTGTGCGTCTGTGAATGTATTTTCCTGCATGTCCTTGAATGTTTCAATGGTATTTTGAAAGTACAATGTTACAGATGATGGATAGGTGAGGAGAAGCAATTACCCTCCCAGGTGGTCTAATTTGTATGTTTGTGAACTACTGTTTTCTTCAATTGGCTTATCACAGGTGTGGGTAGCATACTATTTGGTATGAAAAATATTTGAATCCACTCTGTAATCCTTTAAAGCAATCATCTAGACATCTTATTTTAGTGTGTTTACCCGTAGGGCCACTAATGCATTGGTGAAATGCGTTCTCGCTGCCTCCCTTATATTAGAAAACATTTCTACAGCGGTCCAAGACAGGCAACTATGTGATCGTTAGATGGATCTACAGTATTGATCGCCCGTAATTTAATTTGCATGAGTGGCATGTGAGTCTTATGTGTTGCTGGGGCTTCTCGTGCTTTATTCAATCATAAAGGCTCCATAAAGGAAGTACCCCCCCTGGCTCTAATATGATCAAAATAAAGACACAAATATTATTCATTCCCTCCAACCCGTCATCATTAATGGAAATCAAAATGCACATGATGTCACTCATGAAATGTAATGAATGTGATCTCAGGGGGGATGATTTATACCACATCCTCCCCGACTCAGAGAGATGCTCTGCCTTCTCCTCCATCGAACCTTCTCCCTTAACAACTGGAGACATGAATTAGACATTTACTGTGGATTCTTATCATATCCTTGACCTGCATGTTATAGATGAACTAGCATATCTTCCTGTGTGAAGTAAAACATCCTTGATTGAGCCCTCTGGACAGTGAATCTGGCCTTCACCCTGCAGCTAATCCAGGTAAACCAGCCAAAGGCGCTGACGTAATAAAATCAGCTGGACACCAACCAGGAGGTTAACGTCTTCTCTTATCTATCATGTCAGTCTGTTGTGATTTGGTGGCGTTTTTGTTTTTTTGTTTGTTTAGTTTTCTTTACTGTTGCGTTTTGGGGTCACATTCATAAGTGGTCTGCCGATGTTGTCAAGCAAGCAGTAAGTAAACAGAAACGCACAATCAGATATGGAAGCCAGCCATAATGGTTTGTGTCAAAGCAGTCCCAACTCTCCCATGTGCTTTATCCTGTATAGCACAGTTTTTTTTTAAAAAGGGGGAAAAAAAGCTTTTATCATTTCTTTAAGTTTTTATTTAGGAATTAAGCATATTAATACATTTGAAGTAAAAGTAAAGCAAAGTCTCCTCTCCTCCTAACAAAGCTCTGAAGTTAATCTGACTTTTATCAGCAACCATAGCCAGCACTGGTGGGGAGTTGCCCACAGACATGCTGGAGATTGGCCACGAAGCCTGCTGGTGTTTGATAAGGCAGGTCTATTGGCCTTGGGACCCTGGGCTCAGACCCTCTGATCCACTTCATCTTCTAATAAATCATCCGCTGAATCCTTGGCCCCTGTTAATGCTTTAGAGCTCGCTTTGAGGTGTACTTTATATTTGAGGTACTGCAAGAACTTGTTATGGGATTTCTACACCAACAATTTAAACACACCATGTGAGGTGAGGTTAATATTAGGATCTAAGCTAAACCGGGATATTTTTCACAAAATCGTACAGGTGTAAATGGAATCTGGCGGTGATGTCTACGTACATATTGTTTGGACTTCAGTATTGAGTGCGTGTTTGTGTTTGTGTGTGTGTGTGTATCTGTGTTTGTACTGGGTGAAGAGTGGAGATAAACCACAGGGCTGACATCATGGAAAGTTTGTTTGCTCAACTGTCTTTAACACCAGATGGAGAGAAATGTAAGGGATGGCAAAATAAGACTCTGTGCGCCTCTCCATCTCTCATCAAATCCTAGTCTGATCCCAAGGGTGAGGAGAAGAGGGCTACGTTTGCTTGACAGATTAATGAGCCGAGGGAGCAGTGGCGAGGCTGCAGGTCAGCGAGGGTTCATCGGTAGGGTCGTCTTTCTTATTAACCCCGTCCAGATACACTAATTTAATAAACTCAGCGAGGGACAGCTTTGTTTGTTTGTTTTAGAATTGTGTTGGGGCGTGCACATGCATGCAGGTTTATTGCCTTTTTTTATAGTTATTTGTGTGACTGGACTCAGAGATGTAGATCTGTTGGCAGTAATCACGCAGGTGACACCACAGGTTACAATAATGTGAGGCAGATTTTAATGATGTGGAACGATTTCTACACCACCAGCCTTCCTATTATGTAGTCCAGTTAGTGACAATTTAGAGACAAAAAATGCACTTCAATTTTATTTTGTGGTGATACAAGTGTAATGAATGAAAAAAAAAAAGAACAACACCGCAGAATCGATCTCTCAAGAAAATAAGTGCTGCTGTTATATTGATTTGCTCTGCCAGAAACAGTGAAACAAGTAAAACAAAGACTGAGATACGTACAAAAAAACCAGTCTAACAATGACCCATTAGCATCATAAAATAACCCACAATGCACTAGTGCAAGTACTGACAGCCCCTAACCTGAATGAAAGAGAAACAGGGACCTCACCGGAAGTGTTATACAAAAGGTAAAAACTCATAGGTACTGAGCACTACAGCAAGGGCACAAAGACGGCACCATTTGTAATCTGAATATAGCTAATCAAACTAATCCTTCAATATGATTTTTTCTGAATTTGTAAAAACAAAGAGCTCTTTTTTAATCAACTCTTTTGTAGTATTCCGGGGTCAGATTTTATTCATTTTTACAGAAAATTTGTAAGTTCTTTTTTTCCCATTTGAACATGAAAAATTAGCTGTTACCTGCCAAATCTTACAGTAAAGGAAGTGTTTTTAATGTCAAGGACATCAAGATGAGACCTCAACAACAAGCTTCTGGCAACAGAAATTTGTGTGAAAGAAGACTGGCTGATTAGGTCAAATGTCAAATGCAATAATATATACATGTATCATCCCCTCCCCACCTTTCTTAATCCAGATTTGCAGAGCAGTGCTGATCTTTTTTTCAGAAGCACTGAACTACACCAGTATGAAAACCTGGAAATAAAAGAAATCATGTAGGCTAATAGAAAATTCTCATTAGGCAGGGTTACTGCAGGTAAAACAGTAGTATCTGTGTGCAATACAAGCTCACAGTAAGTGTGCTACAATACTTTCCTCACAGCACAAGTCCCTACAGCCTCCTGATTTACATGATAGCCAGAGGGCTTATTACATTAGCATGTAACTAGCAATGATTCATTAATATGCAGTGTTATGTTTATCATATCTCACTTGTTCGTATATCCCCCACCTTAACACACATTGTGCTGGCCAGTGTGGATGAATGTTAATTGTGATTAGATATGTTGATTGTGATGACGTATTTTCCACAGACTGTTGGAAAATATGGACAGAGTGTTTGTGAACTGTGTGGGGTTTGACTCAGCATTTTGGCAGTTTGAAGGCAGAAAGTTGTAATTTGGGTTGGGACCTTGTTTGAGTGTAACAGGATGGGAAAGTAAACAGGCACCTCCCAAAAAAAAACACGCCACACTATTGTCGACAACAATATTCAAAACTGCTGCCAAGATTTCACTACAACTTCAACATAGTGAGGATCACACTCCGACGCCCACGGCTAGAGGCCACGAGAGGATCTGCATCTCATTGGTTCTAATATTCAGCCACGGTTTTTGCCACATGTCAGGCTGCATTTGCCATTTTCAGCTTGCTCCTCAATCTGTCTTTTTTATTTTTTTCACCATTACACCCCCCGAAGGAATTAGTTGGATAATCCTGCATTGCTAATGCAGAATAAATGTGAAATGGCAAGACCCTTCTACAAAAGTAAACACTGAAGTCTTAAAATTTAAAATGATTCAAAAAGCTCTCCAAAGCCAGAAGTTATAATGACTTGGAGGTATGCACCTATTCAAAATGATCATTCTGCCCAGACTCCACAGATCGGGGTTGTGCACAAAAACCTAACACCGAAGGTATGAGGGGGTAAAATGACTTCTTTTCATTAATTTAAAAAGTTCTGTTTGGCCTTGCTGTGTAGATGTTACTGTACGTATAACCGAATACATTTGCTGCCCTCCCTTTAGAGCAGAAGGGACAAGGCAAGTGAAATGGGTAAGGCAGTAATGAGTACATGGCAAATTTGGTCTGTTCCCACAACGTATGGCACATTGAGAAATACATTATTGACTAAAAACAGGAGGGAAAAATCACAAAAAAGAGAAGGAGGTGAATAAAAGAAGGGGAGCTGTAAGCCAAAAGCAAAAAAGCAAGATGAAAAGATGGAAGTATAACCCCAGAAAACCCCAGCAAGTGCGATCAAATACAGTAGATAACCCTCAGACCGCAACACGCAAAGCCTTAAAAAATCATGCACATCGTGAGATTTAACAGTAGCAGGCAGCAAATAATGGAAAGGACAACTTAATCTAATCCCTTGTCATCTGTGTGTATATAACAAGGAAAAGAAGAAGTGTCATTTCTGGTGGAGAGTTTAAACTCCAAGGGGAGATTAGCCAGTCACACTGAGTTGATCTTATTGTCCGGGATAAGAGGATGAGCATCATAGCCCTCTGGAGAATCTTCCTAACACTCCTACAGCTCACAGAAATCAATAAGGGAATTGGAGGTGGCGTTTATGCATCGACTGATTGTGTAGTATTGTATTCACTGTCTTAAGCGTGGCTCGTAACTGCCGGCTGGTCCGTGAAAGCAGTTTAGTGGCCAGCAGTTAAAAGGCGGCGGCGGCAGCTCCCAAGCGGACGTGTGGTCTGCAAACACCTAAACCGTCAAGTGTTCCACTCATTTAAAAAAAAAAGACATATCTAGATAGACTGGAAGAAGTTGATTTCTCAAAATCTCATTTCACAGAGATTTCGCTCACCTGCACACAGTCTTTAATCTCCCAGTAAAGTGCAGCTGACTCTGAGGGGAAGGCTTGTTTTCAAAGGGTTTTAAAAGGCTGCATTTGCCTCACCTATGTTTTCTGTAAAAAGCATCTTTCTCTTGTTCACACCTGCCACCCGTCTTCAATTGTGTGCACAATTTAACAGCACATCAGTGACACCATACAAGGGATACCAGTCTTTAAACAAGTGTAACGGCAAACATTTCCTCTCCAGTGTTGCCAATAGCTCACTCATTGTGGGAACTGTTGGTTTCTCTCCATTATATTGTGAGGTCTTGATCCTGATCTTTGAAACGCCTCGGGGTTGCCGCTACACAGATAAAACTGGATTTAATTAATAGATATAACACAGACGGGATAGTTAGGCACAAAGCGCAGAAGGTTTTGGCACATAAACGCTTGGTTGTGGTTAAAGGTCCCATATTATACACACAATTTTTTTGTTGATATCCACAAGAAGGAAAAGTTTCTTTCTTTTAATAGACAAAAAAACATTGGTGTAGTTTCAATTCTCATTTCTGGCTTCATGGAGCTCTATAGGCTTAAACATGAGGCTCTGGCTAACTGTTTTTTGAAGAATCAAACCAAATCCTGTGAGGTTTGATGGTGGGACCATGTGGGCTGAGCAGTGGCTGCTTTGTTGTGACATCACAAAGTTACAAAAGTCCTGACAGCTCGTTCTGATCACAAGCTGTGTGCATTTCTCTGTGGACTGAGCGCTTTGATACTTTATTACTTTTGTACTATTAATATGGAACCTTGAGCTGATGTATAATCAAGACATCTAATTCTCACTTTACATGATATGGGACCTTTAAGGAAACATTGAAGTTTATGGGAAATATTGTTCTATCGTGTGCTTCAAGTCAACATAGACTATTTTATGGTAACCACACAATCATTACAAAACTCAGACTCCACAGTCGGGATAAAGACTGTGTGAGGCTGTACAGTACTTCCACAACAAACTGAAAACAGTACCAGATTCTAGCACAGAATAAAATGTTACTCATGTTGCCAAAAGGAAGTTACAGTATATAAAATGTACTGTCAGAGAACATCATTCAAATAAAGTCAGTAAAAAACATCTCAACCATGTTTATGAATAGGAAAAATTACACTGAGTCATTTTTGTAGACAGGATTGTTTGTGAAACGTGTCTGGCGGATAAAGTTTTTACCCTTTATTTGTGAGTTTTACATTTTGATGAGACAGTTGAACCGTCCCTTGATATGTGTGTGTGTATGTTTTTTTTTTCTCAAAATCAATTTACATACATTTCCTTGCACCCTGTTGCTATGTGATAAGCAGAGTATTTCTGAAACAGTATGCTGATGGAAAATATTGCTACATTTTTCACACTTCTTTTTACAAAATTGTTGTTGTGAGAGTGTGAGGAATTTAAATGACATGAAATCCTATGTTGGTCACATTGCTAAAACAAAAGAAAGGAGAGAAGAGGGAGAAGAGTGTTACTGCTTCAACACAGACTTGGATTCAACTCATATAGATGAGCACACCGTAGAGCACCATGTTTATATCTCCAATTTCCTGGTAGATGCGAGATGTGTTTCCTCGGCTGCTTTTTCAGCTCTGATTGGCTTTTGCTACGATGTGCTACAGAGTGGCGACGCTGCCTTTTGATTGGTTGATGCATGGAGCCACATCTGTTTCATGCAGGAAGCCCGAATCCTCTCATTTCACACACCGTTTGAGAGGAATATGGGAAAAATGTGGCACAGGGAAGAAGAAAAAAACGGAGAAGAGACTAGCAGGCAGTTGAGAAAGGCAAGATGGGTTAAGAAAGAGGAGAGGACTGGTCAGGAGGCGAGCAGGGAGAGAGGAGGACAGGGAGAGGGAGCAGAGGAGAGGGGAAGAACAAGAGGTCAGGGAAGGAAGAGAACAAAACAGAGGGGGGTCATTTCAGAAAATATCGGAGGAGAGGCAGACCAAAAAGGCAATTTGGAAGAACTGCAATATTTCTCCTTCAGTTTTCTTACCCTCTGCCCCCCAACCCTTTTGCACTCTGCAGGCCCACTGTGCAAGCAAACTAATCTGCACAGACAGGGACAGGGGATGGTGAGGAGGGTTTGATAGATCCTGGGGGAAATCTCCTGCATACATAAATTGGTTATTCTACGTTTCATCTGCCTCTTGACATGGTTTCGCTTTATGATCTCTTTCATTATCTGTCTGTCATGTGTCAATGTTTATCGCCCCATAAACACGTCCATCGCCACACAGATGAAACAGCCGTCGCTGGATGGATAGTTACCATTCGCCCCTCCACAACCCCCGACCCCATCCAGCCCCCAGAATGCACAAGGTCAGGACTGCAGGGACTACAGTACAGCGTCATATATTTATTGCTACATAACTGATGACGCTGAGTGAGATGTCTTTGGGGAAAAAATTGGCATTTCAGCCATTTCACCATGAATTCATGGTGATTACTTGCACATAACATCTGAGCTATTTTAGCACTTTGTATTATAATGTGACCCTCTTCTTTCTGCCATTCTTTCCCACTCATCCCCTCACCCTCGACCCCCACAGGGCCTCCGATGGCCCTGCTGTCTGTAACAAGCTTCTCTAAACTATATTACGTTCTGTTGCATGGCGGGGTCCCCTGTTCATCGGTGCAGAGAAAGGCGAGTGTCGGGTAAGGGGGGGGGGGGCTCTGTTAGTTTCAATAGGATCTCATTAGCATCATCGTAGAGAAGAGACAGATATTAGACCTGAGATAGTGAAACTCATTAGAGAGGAGCCTGTGCTCCCTTGAGGTGCACGCACACACATACACACACAAAATATGGTCTCTGCTACATCAGATCCTAATTTATTAATTGTAATATTCTAATGACCCCCCGACTACAACAGGCTAAATGACCTCATTACACACTCATTCTGAGGTGAGCTTCTTCTGCCAGCGGAGTCAGAGGTAGTCTTTACTGTTAATGTGACCTTTCCAACTATACTGTAGCAAGCAGCAGATGGAGATCCTGTTGACACCAGGTTTTAGCCACTGGAGATATTATCCTATTCCCCTCGAGGTCTTGGAACCAATTAGAATTGAGATGCATCTCTGTTGGGAGAGACAGAAATCCAGAAAACACACACACACGGCTGCACAGCTGGAGAGTAAGTGAGCTACAAATAATTAAAACAGCTGCAAAAGCAAATCATCTGGACGCTCAGAGAACAAGAAAGAACAGCAATTACTCAACCACCCTCTCTGCACAGTGAGGATACCACTATAGGGATCGTTCCACAGATTAGTAAAACTATATTCTTACTGTATTTACTTTCTCGCAGAGACGAAGGTTTGAAGACCAAGGCCTCTCTTATCTCTCATGACTGTATATATGAAGTGAAACCCAAGACCCAGTTATGTTAGTCGAGTATAGAGACTGGAAGCCTGGGGTTAGCCTGATTCTTTAGGCTTCACTCAAAGTTATATGCACAGAAATAGCTCCAGCACACAACCCCTCCATCCATAAAAACTATTTCCTAAAGCGTAAAAAAAAACTGTTCCTTTAATGTAGCTTTCCGTTGAATATGTTTGGAATAAAACTATACAACTTGCAGTTAAAGCAGATATCAGCTTCACGGCCGTTTCGGCTAATGCTGCGTTCAAGGCAGGCTTTTGAAACCGTAAGTTACAGCTTCAAGTCACAACTACGACTTGGTAGCGTTCCAGGTAACCCGTAGCTCGTGTTTTTACCATCCTGTTGTCTGTGAAAGTTCCCTATAACGGCCACTCGTAACTTCCGACCCGTGAACTCGTACCAGATCGAACTGGTATGACTTCACAGGAAGGAAAAACACAAAGTACGAGTTTCTTTGAACGCACCATGAGTTAGCAGCCCCCGCCCTTGTCAGGCATCAATTGGTCCTCGTGCTACGTCACCACATTCACGCGCATCCCTTGGCTGCACACACAGCCCTTCATGCCGTTCTCTCTCCTCATTGGATAACACTTGTATCCCACAAGGAAAATTTTCTCCTCGGGTTACAGCAGAGCAGAGTGACGGAGAAACTCGTGTTTAGGCTGAAATACTTCATGTAAGTGATTGCTGACGGAAAATAGGACTATTTAGGACTTATATTAACAAAAACATTCCACTGATATCTGCTTTAATTGCTGTACCTTGAAATTTGCCAGAGACAGGTCCACCTATAAGCAAAGTACTGTTTCCTAATAACATATGCAACCTACAGTGTGTGGGACTCCTGGTTCCCTTCCAGTATTTAGACCTGCAAATGACTGCTAATTAAGTTTCCACACTTTTTTTCTGGAAAAATTTGCCTAACACAGGAGAGATCAAAGCAGAAGGTGGATCTTTATGTGAAGACAGATGGCCGACAGGAGTTGCTCATTCTGCCCATGGTCACACCTGCTTTGTTGAATTACTGCTGGGCTCACATGTCAGGATTCAATTATGGCCAAGGCAGCTGTGCATACTGTTGTCCATACAATTTCTCCATCTGTTAAAAAGTCTCTGTTGCCAATAGCCCTGCATCAAAAAGTCTACTCAATAAAGGGGATGGGGGTGGGGGTTGAAACAACAACAGAAAATTGATTAATCCTTTTTTTTTTTTTTGAAGGTAAAATGCCAGACATTTACAGACCTGATAAAGTGCCAGCAGTTGACCTTAGATAAAAACACATCTGATATTCCAGCTGCAGATAAGAACAGCAACAAAGTGCCACTTACGTAAGAATGTGAGAAATCTCTAGCAGGGAACGTTTGTATGCACCCTAACACGCTCGCCTTGGAATGCATTTTGACGCAGATGTCCTTTTGTCTTGTTTGCCTGACCCACAGTCAACAAAAACACACTTGAACATATAAAAAAAACTGTGTATGCGGGACCACAAACAAACATCTTATCCGCAGCACATCAAACAAACAAACTTGCACTGGCATGAAGAAGCATCACAGTAATCTGACCGCACATAAAAAAAAAAAAGTGCAGTCACAGTCAACATGTTTATTTACAGCACGTCTTCACACTGGCAGAGGAGACGGGTTGGACATGTTGGTTTTGAAGTAAATTGCATTGTTTTCTGGCTCGAATAATGGACAAAAATATATCCACTTTTACCTGAGCGGAGCTGATTGAGGGATTAATCTCCGTGCGTACACCCTGGCCTTCTCCTTCTGTTGCTGGACTCACTGTTGATTTGCTGTGTTCAAACAGATCCGGGTCTTTGATATATCATTGTTGTCAGTGCTAACCAAATCACCGCTCTGCATGAAAGGAACCCCCCTCGGGTCTCAGAAAGAGACAGTAGACTTTTCTTTCACTACTTTCTCTCTGAGCCAGATATCCACAGAGGTGTTAAGGGTGAAAAGAGAAGAAAAAAAGATGGCTGCATGTTTAACAAGGCCTTTGTGTTCCGTAGCTCTACTTTTATTTTCCTGTTTTTCGAATAAAAGATTTCTTTTTTTCCTTTTCTTTTGCTGTTACATCGCTTCATCCCACTCACGGCTCCTTTGTTGCTACAAGGGTGTGCTTGAAATGTATCTTACAGAATTGAAAGTGTGTACGCATTTTCCTCTTGAGTGTATTCTTTTACCTTGTTCTGTTCGTGTTTTTACACCCAACAATAGGACTGACAAATGGAGACACCCTCAAAAGCTTCCTCAAAATGACATGACCGATTTTCCACCTCGTTTCACCACAACAAACCTGCTATGATACCGCGGCATTGTCGCCGTGCTGCTTTTGTAGTGGCACAGTCAGTTCTGTGATCCCGGCAGACACTCTGCTTTTATTGTAGCCCCTTCTAACCCTGTTTCCGCTCTGTTTTTTTTCTTTTTTTGTCTCTGTCTCTGTGTTCACCCTTTGCTCTCGTTCCCACCCATGAGACAGGGCAGGAGAAGTGACGGTTGCCAGTGAGTGTATTGAATTGTATGGTAATTGTGCTGAGAAAAGGGCACACGGTGCAGATGTGCTTCTAATGAGACATGGAGGAAGCGGGCTGACCTCTCCAACCGGTGGGCTGAGGACATTTATCATCCCAAGCACACACTGGTTGAAGGGGTTGGGGGTGAGAGAGGGTGCACCACCCTCTATTGGAGGCAATGCAACACTGCAGGTGAGGCAGGGATGGACAGAGCAAGTGCACCGACCAGAGAAAGACACAATAATAAAGACAACAAAGAAAAAACACAGAGGGGGAATTGTATTGTAGTGTTCAGCACTAAAGCCCTGATTGTTTGCAGCTTCATTGTAAAGCAGAACTGTCTGCTGCAGATAATTGATCTGGCTATAATTGTACACCATAAGCGTAAACCACATAATCACTGCAGTCACTACCCCTGAGCCCAGCATGCTGTCAGCCAGTCAAGGATGTCCCACTGTGGCTCTGCAGCCCTCCCAATTTCTGTCTGAGAGAGAAACCCGCCAGGAAACGAAAGTGATGGATGAATTTGAGCTCCAGTAAACAACTGATTCTCACAGTCCACAGCCACAAACCCCCCCAAACTATGGATTTTCGACAAATCAGTTCATGTGAGTAACCACATGAATCTAATCTACAGTACGGGTTGCGTGTTAGCTCTTGGCAGTTTATTTCCTCTGTTTTGCTTTTGAAGTTTAACTTTGATTAAAAGGAAATGATTTCAAAGAGCAAAAAAATTATCCTCGAAAGTGCTAAACTGCACGTTATGTAAAAACATGGTTTAAAAAGTGCCAACAAAGTGCTTCCAATGGAATAGTTTTTTTGTTTGGACTGGGTTTTTCCATTATGACTGATTTTGTAGGAATACTTTGCTGGGATTTTGAATATTTGAATATTTTTTCATAAATCCCCGAAGAAAGTTTTGGTGATTTAAATGAGCCAATGGTTCAATATCAGCAGGTATAACAGTATAGAGGGAGATGCGATATGGTAAGCGAGGCATACCCACTACAAATTCAAGCAATATATTTTGAGGTTTTGGGTTGTTTTATCCTAAAAACCTAACGTTAACATTAGACTACATCACAATTTGGCACAATTTTCTTACAGTCCACATCCAACACAAACCTACTGTTGCAAACAGGCAACCATTTTTTTTCTATCACTCAATACTTGCCAACTTCTCAATCCTCAACATCATTTAAAGATGTGTGAATATGACATTTGTGTGGCCTAACTTCAGAACAGTGCACATGTACGTAGTCTGTAGTTGCTGCTTGTAGCGTAGCATCTTTGATGTTTATCTCACAATGGCACAGACTAAATATAAACGGCCCTGTCCTTGTCCATCAGAATACAGAGCCATGTTACCCAGCGCAACAGTGACTCATTTATGTGTTTTTAGCAGTTGAGTAGTGGTGAGGAATATGCTACATTAGTTGAACTTGTGGGTTTTGTTGATGAAAACAAAAATCTCATCACATTCACCACCTTTATCCTTTAGTCTAGGATGAAAAATATTCCAGTGTGATGAAAAAGTGTTGGTGGGAAAGAAGTGCTATCTGTGTGTGTTTGAATAAAAATTTAAAAAACTGCGAGAAAAGTGACAGGAACATTTTCAACAGTGCGAACAATAACACAAAGAACCGGCACAAGCTGGGCTGAACGGCACCTCAGCAATACAGTACCTGTATAATTCCCATGTATTCAACGGCGGAATTGAAATCTCAACAGCACTCACTGTGTGGCCACGTTCACATCAATATTCACGTGATCATCCTGAGCCAAAGCTTCTCAGCGGTAATTTGGAAACATATTTAGTATAATTCAGAACATTACCCACTGAAAGTGAAAAGCTTTTCTGCCCGACCAAGAATTGCTATTCAAGCTGTTTTCATCCACACTAATTTCCAGCTTCCCATAACTGTTCTTTCTTACACTTTTCTACCAGAGTGGAGCCTTAAATCTGCACTTTGAAGTGAGGCTAGTGTCTGAAGTGCAAACACATGAGAGAGAGATGGGGGAGTTTTAAATGCAGGCTCGGCCAAAATATGTTCAAGGGAAACCTTGGATCTTACCCCCTCAGCTTCCCCCTCCTCCTCCTCCTCCTCCTGCTCAAATTGGGCTCTTTCCAGCCCTGTTTTAATTGTGTGACAACCCAACAACAAACATACTGCTCAAGACAGACATGTAAAAACCATGCATACTTTTAAAAATGTTTCATACTAAAGATTTCTCTTTTCTTGTTCAAACATATACAGACAAGCATCCCTTGCCTTTAAAATCGCCTCTAAGTTGTGTTTTTGCCAAAGTGCTATACACCACATGTTCTGTTGAGCTCTGTGGACCACTGGTGTTTCCCCAAGTGTGAATTGTGTTTTTCCAAGACAGCATGCGTATTTGTATGTGTGTCTTTGTTGCTGGAGGAAGGTGTTGCATCGCGTTGTGACTGTTACGGAGAATACCTGAGAGAGAGGGAGAGAGAGAGGGAGACAGGCAGTGGCTTGATCAAACCCAACACTCAGCAAATCAAATAAGTTTGGGGGATTTTATTTTGCATTCATTGTTTTTTCTGCTTTGTTTGCATCTCCATCAGCTGAGAGAAAATTATTTGCTTGGCCCTGGCAATCTCTGCAAGAGGGGCTCCATATTGCAAGAGGAAAAATAAATTGCTTTTTTGCGCCAGCATCATGGCTCCGTGTGGATGTGAGAATGAATTTCAATAGCTCTGCGATTAGTTTCATATCAGATGCTGAGATGAGGGATGCGTTGCTTAGATTTTAGAGGAAGGGCTAAAAAAAAAAAGCCAACATCTCCATATAGCATATCTGTATGTAACACTGCAGAACCATTACCACTTCCTATTAACTGTTTGTCTTACATGTTTTCTTTACACCTGATTGAAATGTATAATTGATTTCTCGGTCCGTCCCTCCCTCCCACACACCCACCCCACCCCCCCTTTCAACAAACACTCCTGTTAATGGGCGATAAAGACCAATTTCCCTTCTGTTTTCCTTCCATCTCTTTCTCTCCTCCTCCTATAACCCACTTCATCTTCCCTCCCTCTCTATTTTTTCCTACTCTGAATGTCTTTATCTTCTTCCATTTCTTGTCCTCTCTGATTGTGTTTACATAATCCCTTTGTTTTGAGCTTGGCTTTTCTTTTCCACTCCTTTCCCTCATCTATTTTCCAGCTACTCTCTCACTCCGTTGTAACTATTCCCCACCTTATCCCCTCTCGTTATCCTTTTCGCTTGTGCCTGTCTGATTGCTACCTACCTATCATTCTCCCTCCTTCGCTTTTATCTAAATCCACTCCTGACACTCATCTTCTCCCTCTCTCCTGTTGCAGAGTGGAGGGGGCTGGGTACCAGCGAGTGCTGCAGGTGGACCTGGAGGTGAACGGGCTGACTGTGACTCAGGGGGTGAGGGAGGTGACGTGGCAGGTGGAGTATCCACTCACCCGCACCCTGACCAGCGAGGTGAAGACCCTCATTCAACTGGCACCGCAGGACTTGGGTGGCATTGTGCCGCTAGCTATGGTAAGAGAGGGGGGTGAATGAAGATATTTGTGTGACATTAAGTGTGTCAATGACTGTCCCATCCAGTCTGTCATCATGAAGGTTAAAAATGTGTCTTAAAGTGTGTCCAAGCAAATTTCCATCATTACGATAAATAGTAATGTTGTGACAGTTTGTATAAATTAAATTCAGCCTTTATTCTAACACTGTACACAGCCTACCCATGGCACAAGGTTTAGGCATAAGTTTAGTGATGGGGCCATTCAGTAATAAATATTCTTCTAATCTTCTACGTTATATATATCATGAAATTCTACAGACGGAAATTTGCTTGGACACACTTTATTTTGAAAATACTGGACACTTCTGATAAAGCATCCTCATCCTTCTAGTAAATACAGTAAAAAAGACTGCAGTAGTAGTCTATGTACTCAAATATCGATATGATATATAAATATATATATCTATATTTTAGGCCCGGTCCAGACAAACAGGACTTATGGAGAACCTAAACGCATCTGAAATAAAAATCCTAACCAAAGATTACTACAACTGATCCATCTAAACCGAGAAGACCAGCACTGGGAATAAGCGAAAGAGTCACATTTCAATACATAATTTTGAAACAATTCACAATTCACACTTTCCATCTAGTCTCTAAAATCCAATTTTCCTTCTGTGATGATTATGACACAGAACACAATCAGAGCTGATGGATAGTCCACTCAGACCAGGGACCCACAGACCTCAGAGCAACTGCACAGACTGCAGCAACTAAATGGGACTAAATGGTGAATATAATTTGGGTTGTGTCTTGGTTAAAGTGGAACCATTAAGACACCAAATAAAGATCATAGAGACAAGTCAGCAAAACATACAGAGCACTTTAGTCTTTTGGACACGCTCGAGCATATTGGAAAACATCCCTTGAGGGTGGATCAATCCTTGCTTGATGAACAGTGTTGTACACATTAAATCTTTTTATGCCGTTTCAGAGCATACCTAAACATAATCGAACAACCATGTTTTCCATCACTCAGCCGAAGTAACTGTAACCAAACATAATTTCACTTCCTGAATACCAGACTGAAGGCAAAAACCAAAGATACCAATGTCTTCCAATATCTATCGCAGACCTTAGAACCGAATGAATCATTTTTTACTGAATATTACACCATTGTTTTGTTTTTAAAGCTGTTGATGTCTGGACTTATTGTCTCTCCGCCAGAACTGGGGGAGGAGGTTAAAAAAAAAAAGATCCATGATTTCTATACCGATCATCTGATGTGGTTATAAACACCTGCAGATTACATCTAAGATAGTCACTGTTTCATTTCAAATCCAGTGTGCTCCACAGAGCCAACACTACCCTCAGACTCCCTGACCTCCTGCAGAGGCAGAAGCATAAAGAATAAGGAAAGTGGAGGAAACCTCAGATTTGACTGAGTGAACAGAGCAGCTAAACAATTTAGACACTACACTCCCACGTTTTTATATTACATTTTTCTACAATAACTACCATAACAGAGAGATAAACAGAGATAGTGAACAAATATTACAACTCTGTGTCAGGACCATATTCTCTCACTTAGCTCTTTTTATTGTGTATGTTTGCAGTAAATAAATTCAAGGACAAGCAGCAGACATATATTTTGTCTGAGAACCATGCTCTACTCAGTGCTGACGGCTTTTTAGCCTCTGCACCATGTGGTATCGCACAGCTTGTTGTGGATTTCTGCAAGCACTGAGACAAATCTGGTGCAGAATGGACTGTTCATTATTCTGACTGAGCATTTAGACTTTTTACTAATGGTGACAGAAGAAAATTATGATAAATTATTACAATCTAGTCGTCCCTTTAAAAATAGTCTGGCCCAAGTATTTTTAACACGAAGCTTGCCCTTTTTAAATTGTCCATAATCTGTCAGCTCTTAGTTCTTCTCTGCCGGCCTTCAGCTGGCCGACTGGGAAGTTAATTGAGTTTGGATTTAGACAGTCCAAATATGGATGAATTGGCGAGGAGCTTCAGATTGCTAATTGCATTATGATAATTACTATGTAAACGTGATAAATTGTTGTATAATTGTTTTCTCCGAACTGAAAGGAAAAACCATTCAGTACGCTGAGAATAGATAAGTAGAGTTTTAATTTTTCTCTCTGATAATGACCACGTAAAAAAATCTGATGCCTTCAAGCACTTTATAAACTTTCATTGTGGCAATTTGGGGGAAGCAGCAGTTCAACATTGATTTATGGTTTCTGGCCAGTGGTGTAGCCTTGAGACTTCAACCACATTTCTCTACTTTGAATGGATTAACAAAAAAGGCATCATTCATTGTCTGCATTGAAAAACTATTTTCATTAGCCTAATAAACAAACTAAGTGTTTTTTAATTCAATAATTACTGATACACACTTGGTTAAGAAAGGGTAATTGATTAAGTGTTGAATTAGAAAGCCAGGTTAGATGTATAACTTGCATGATAATTACAAACCAGCTTTAAGTAAATGACATGGTTTGCAGCAGCGCATAGAAAGAAATACAATGACAGTATGTCCAGATCATCTGATCTATGTGGAGATCAGATTAGACTTCATTCATTGAACTAAGACTGCCACAATATTAGATTTTCACTGCATGACTGCTGAGGCCCAAATAATTCACAGAAACAGTATTATTGCAACAGACACAAAATTTGAATACGAAAAGGATCAACAAGACCAAATATCTGACATGTACGTGTACTTTCTTCTGTTCTTTCATTGCACAACTACAGTCAGTACTGGATTGAACATTAATTTTAATTTTTTATCACAACTTTAAATACCATGAAATCCAGGATCATAAAAGCTGTTGCATTGATAGCAGCAGGTTTGTCTTTAGGACGCCAACAGCACTGCTCCAAACGAAGCTCCTGAAAAGCTTCCAGATACAACACGTTTGCTTCCTACCACTCAGACAAACAGTGGTGAACATGCGCTGACAATTTTATTAACCTCAAAGTATGAAAAGGGACTGAGTCATTTTTCTAATAGTGAATAGAAATGACCACATCGTGGAAATAAATAGGTTTCTAAATAGGATATAAAAACAACAACAGAGCACAGCTCATCTGAAAGACAATTCCACCTGAAGAGATCAACACGTTGTCTGCCTGAAGGTTTCTAGATGCTGAGAAACATAAGTTTTGAAGAGGTGAAGATGACGCAGCTCCATCTGAAATACACTGCAGTTTTTTTTATCTAGAATTAAGAAGGAGGGAAGTGAGTGTGTTTCTGCACCTTCAGCAAGAGAAAGTTAAGAAATTTCCTCATGTCATTGGAGACTATTTAAATTTACTTTTATCTACGAGTTTCTCAGCTCACAGTTCACATTCCTGTTAACCTACTTAGAATAACTTCTCATTTTACATTGCCACAATTTTTTGGTTTTTGTACTTTTTGAGTTACTTCTTGTAATTGTTATTCTAAGACGTAAAAGTGGATTCATTCTTGCTTGCACAGTTAAAGTAACTTTTTTGTAAAGCTGACAGTTGAATGGCATTGTTCAAATGGTGGAATTTAAAAACCCCAAATAGAGTGTTCACTGTGGCTGGAGATTCACGTTTCATTCAAGATTGATAACTTAAGCAAACAGCATATTTCCAGGTCATCTAGTCTGGTCTAATAACAACAGCAATGAGGTGATCCAGCTTTACAAACATGACACTACAGTAGACGTCTCGTCATCTTTGTTGAGTGGACAAAAGACATCAGGTTTTAGAAGTTGAAGAATGTGTTTATAAAAATCATTTCTGGCTCCAACCTCTTCACAGAAATAGACATATACACACTCATAGAATATCTGCCTCTCAAATGTGAATTATTTTTTGTACATGTCTGTATTGATTCAACAGCGGCTCTAAAGTGAAACTGAAAATAAGGCTGTCTTTACACTACAAGGTTCAAGTGGTTCAAGTGGCCCAATTTTCCTCTCTGTCTTTTACTTCATGCCTGATGAATGGCAGGTGCCCGAAACGTCACAAGCAGCTTCTGGTGTGCGGACTCTATTCTTCATCACAGATGGGATCTGTAGCATGAAAGTGTAAACGGGACAAATACGCATGGAATCGGATATTGTCAGATCAGATTCAGGCCCCTGTTATACAGTATGTGGAAATAAATCAGATACAAATCAGATATCAGCAAATACATCTGCAGTCTAAACAGACAGATCGGATCTTTCCTGGCAATGCATGTCGTACGTCATCAATATCCTAAATGACTCAAATTGCCACAAACAGACAGCATCAATGGAGGAAGGCTGAGGTCAAAAAGATCTCAAAAAGAAAAAAGAGAGGACAGATGTGAAAGAGTCTGAAGTACAAAAACATTGAGTCGAGAGGACGGTAGCTTTAAAGAGACAATAAGGGTATGTGTGTGTAAGTGTGTGTTTGTGGTGGGAAAGTTTACAGTAGGTCATTTTTTTTGACTCATTCATGCTCCTGCAATCACTGCATAAAAGTCGGAAACAGCAGTAGCTATTAATTCTGTGGGAATAGATCAAGCACATCATTTCAAGGTCCTTTCCCAGGATGTCAAGCAACGCAATTTATACTGTAGTCCAATCAATGATTCACTATATTGTGTCTTTTGTGACAGGACTGGATCTTTTAGAATGCTAGCCCGGCGCTCGCTATGCTGCACAAAACATTTATCTCAACTAGTAATTTCAAATTCACTTCAAACTATTTCTAGAAATGAAAGAGGAGTGCTGAAGTTGGGATAAGATAATAACACTGGTTCTCAAAGCAATTCCCCCTTGTTTCAAGGATGTCTTATGTATCACTATCTACCAACTGGACAGAATAAGTGATACTGTGCTAATATCAGGAAATGGCACTTGGACTACATTGGGAAATTCGAAAGAACAAGTTGATTTGTATCTGAAATGGGCTGAGTCCTCCATTGATTCGCTTTGAGGATACAATGTGTTGTCTTCAGATGAAGAGTGTCGGTACTGTAGCAGTGCTTCTGCGCCTCAGTTTGAGCTACTGGGATTTTTTAAAAATCAATAGATTTAATAGCCCAAAAACTCTCAAAAGTGGAAATGATAGGAGAGAATAGACTAGGAAGTTCTCTTTACTTACATCGTTTCCCCCTATTTCTCTTTTCCTCTTACCGCATCACCTTGATATTACGATCACTGAACTCCAGTTGAAGACAAACACCTGAACTATCTGAATATAATGCTGTTTATTTGGATTCTAAAGGGGAGAATCAAAACAAGGAGACTGTGAAACTCAAACCTTAAAACTGTACAAAGTGGAAACCTGGAACCAACAGGATAGACGGGAAGAGAGGCGCTGAAAAGTGTTTCATTAGCGAGCTTGAAAGACAGTACATGCAGAGAACATGCCGACTGAGAGCGCAATACTATTACGGCATCCTCCCATGAATTTTTGATCTTTCGCTTGCCACGCTGTGCCTCTCTGTTCTCTTATTAGAAGAGGCAGCCAGTGTGGCCCCCATAGCTCTTTACAGTACATCCCAACTGCTATCATTAGCATTTTATTCATTGCCTCTGAAACTCGCTGCATTTCAAACTCAATAACATTAGCTTTGTGCTCACGGTCACACAACATTATAATCAGGGCCATTAGCAGGAAGCTCAACATTGGCTTTTTATATCTATGTTTCTTTTTTCCATCACGGGTGAGCGCCTTTGTCTAGAATAATTAGGGTTTGGCCAAATGTTGCTCACTCCAGACCTGACTCCATAGCTGCGCCGCACAAACAGTGACAGACCGAGGCAACGAGGACAACAGAATAAATCAGGAGTTGTGTCCTCTGTAGGCGAGAGAAACAGATAAAAGAAAGCGGTCCTCATATCTGTAATTTACACACAGTGCTATCGCAGCATCAGGACCAGCCAGCTGTATTCTAGCAGGCTGCCATCAGTCACGCTCTCACACTGTCAGGAACTGTATTTGGAAATGGCCTGGCAGAGCACTAATAGGCTGTGCAGCGAGGTTATCCATTGGCATGCTAAGTGTCCTCGAGGCAGCATCTGCATGCAGCCACAATGCCCCTTATAGCTTAATTAAGTTCTCCGGTGTATATTTATGAGGGCCCCTAATTTACTGCTCGATGTTTCTCCTGTGCATTTTGACACCATTAATTTTCCCTTTCTTTCGTACCCCTGCCGGATTGAGCCTCCCTCACCAGCTTGTTTCTCATTCCCTGTCTTGATCATCCTGTTCTGCAAGTCTGAGAAGGAGACAGGAACAGAGAGAGAGAGAGAGATCAGAATGAGGAAACTCTGCTCGGCTCTACAACACTTGTTTGTTGTTTGTTTAGCTGTAGAAGTCTGTAGCTCTTGTTGCTGTTGTTTTTGGCTTTCCCTCATATTTGCCTGTGAGTTTTGAGGACGATGGCTCAGATATAAGTTTAAAATAAGCAAATCAAATGTTTTGTCGTGGATCAAAGCGATAGTCTTTGATTTTCCTTTTTTGTATCAATCAAATTATGTGCCTATATTGATATTACAGCCAATGGTACTGATTGTTTTCATCATTGTTCAGCCTGCTGTTTATTTTCAATTAATGAATTGTTTGATCTATAAAATGTGAAACATTCCATCAATTTGGCTGAAAAAACAAAAACAAGCTGGAGGGAATCAATTATTAACATAGCTTTATATTAATCTTCTGATGGTAAAAGCTGCATGTATACTTGTGTTTTTTTTAGCTACTTGACATCAACTGAAACATCATGAGAAAAACTTTCTTGACATAACATATTTAAGCTAATATTTCAAAGGAGGTTAAATCGAAAGCAACTGGACTTAGTTATTTGTCTAGGAAGACGTTTCACCTCTCATCCAAGAGGCTTCATCAGTTCATGTACGCATCTGACCAGGCTGGGACTGGTCCTTGCGTCAGATGCGTACATGAACTGATGAAGCCTCTTGGATGAGAGGTGAAACGTCTTCCTAGACAAATAACTAAGTCCAGTTGCTTTCGATTTAACCTCCTTTGAAATACTATGACCTGGGCAAATGAGAATATGCACCGGCTTATTTAAGCTAATAGTTACATATCCAGCAAATATGCAGTGATATACATTTTAATTTGTAGCCATGTTTCTGGCCTCTTGAACCCCAGATCCAATTACCCACACTTTGATTTTAGCTATCTCTCTCCATTCTGTTCTGAAGGAATTGTCTGACTCTGTAGCCTCTAAATGCTCCAGTATATTCACCAGACAGTTGCTAATTTAGTCTTGTGCAAGGCACTGCAGTCATGGGTCAAAAAGGCAAATTAGCAGAAGGAAAAACCTGAGAGGAACTCCAGTCCAGCACAACTACTGTTCGAGTTCATCACTACAAGTGGCTCTTTTCACATTAAGTATAATAATTTGTTGAATGTTGCACATTCATTGTTATTCTAAGATAATAAAAGAAAATCGATCGCAACCACTCTAATGTGTGTCAGGAGCCAGGGAACCCCTGCCTGTGTAGCCTCCCGGCTAGCTCCTTTGGGTGAATTCATACACTTACACAGAATTATGTCAGCAGACTATGTAAAGATATGTAAATCGTAAAGTAACAACCATGTCAGCATCCAACCCCTGTGACTCCAGATGATCTGCACAAAAAATGTGCAGGCTAAAGGCAGAACACCCCCAGCCCAATGTATGGCTTGGACCCTAGCCTGCATAGATTATCTACAAGCTTTGCTTAAAAAGATGAGGCCAAATTCCTTCTAGCAAGTAACCACCATTTACTCCACTGCAGCTCCTTCATAGCCAGAGTACAAGTCATGGTATTGTGTAACTGTGAGCATGAGGCAGTGTTGCAGTGAGGGAACAACACTCCCTAGATGTATAACACACGTAGCATGCAACTTTACCTCACTCCTGCCACCCGACATCTCCCTCTTCCCTCTCCCAAGGACCCAGGACGCAGCCGTCTATGTGTGTCAGTCAGGCTTTACTTTGAAGCTAAGCCTGCACATTCTGTAATTTGTTATTGTGTGTTTGTTCATTTTTCATCAGCTTGCATTCCCTTACCCTTTCCCCCATTCTGTCAGTCTGGCTTGAGAATCTTTTTTTTTTTTTTTTTTGCTTCTACCCAGCCAGGTCCAGGGTCCAGCAGAGAGCAGCTCTCCGGTTTCTCCCTAATCAAATGACCTCCAGAGAAAGGAGCAGGGTCCTTTAGAATATGGACAGGCTTTTATCGCCACTGCTGACTTTGGCTTTTGCTCTCCTAATGTTAAAGAGTGAGAAAGTATGAGGCGGAGTAAAAAAAAAAAAACAACAACAGAGGCTTAATATTTAATCTCACTAAAAGTATTTAGAGCACACAGTACACGATAACAAAATCCAACAGATTGTCAGGCCAACAGGTTATGTAATAAATCAATATCTAATTAATGAGGAGAGTATAAATCACTGCAGGTCCTGATTTAATAATCAATAGTGGTATTTCTTACTCCTGGTCATGGCGGAGTACTGCAATTGTAGCTGCTTGGCCAAGTGGAGACCCAGGAGTTGATTATTCAGCTTGTTTCATACACAGAAGACTTCTTTTTAAATTAAATAGGTGCAGCACAGGTGACTCCAAATGATCTTGCTAAATGATTTAGTAAATAAGGTATAGTGTTTTATTCATCTCTGCTCACCTCCCTATCTTTCACAGCTAGTAATCTCAAAAAAAAAAAAAAAAAAAATTTCAACAGCTGCACCTGCAAAGACATCTTCCTCATGGGTAAAAAAAAAAAAAAAAAAAGTAATTCTCCATCTTTTTGCCTGGTCTGTCACATCCCCTGTCATTTCAGTTATCAGCACCTTGCTCCGACTTTTTCTCCAACTTCAAGCTCGCAGTGCAGAATAACTCCTGTGCCTTTTTCCTGGGCCATAACCATAAAGAGATTACATTCTACGAACACATCTTTCTCCTGCTGTTGT
The DNA here is from genome assembly GCF_905171665.1 of Trachurus trachurus. NCBI lineage: Eukaryota > Metazoa > Chordata > Actinopteri > Carangiformes > Carangidae > Trachurus > Trachurus trachurus. The sequence continues at coordinate 17,584,035 of NC_139908.1, read as the reverse complement.
ATCGCTATTTCTAAAAAGGAAATGTGGAAAAAAATAAATAAAAATCTTGGAGGTGTTGATTCCCCTGCCCTTGCCTTCGTTTTATCTCCGCCATTCGCAACGAGATGCTCAGATGTCTGCAAGTGGCGGGGTGTGTAGGTGCTGGAGGGAACTGATTTTTTATTGATAATTGATAGGAACTGAATAGCTGAGAGTTCTGCAGTGGAAATATGCTGTAAATCCTTTTTCTCAAGCGCTGTAGGCCAACACAGTGCAGGACTAAGCTTATTGTCAATCTCAGACGATTCTGTGGATAGTGGAGCTGCGGTTCAACTGGGGTCAGATGCATCCATTCGGTCAATGAATAATACATCGCTGGCTAGTGTTAAGGTAGCGACCCTGATCTAAGCTAAACATAACTCATTTGTCTCCTTTTGTTCCCTCTTTGCTTCTGAATAAGTATCAATAGCTGCTGGTCTTCTTCACAGTCACATTTTGCCACAATTATAAGTAATATCTACCGCTGTTAAAGGCCTTCATGTGTTCATTTGGTGGCTAAATTCCACCCACACTTGCCTTCACGCTGGCTTTCATTTGACAAAGAAAAAAAAGGTCTATAAGCAAGTCATTCAGACTGACAGGTAGCTCGCCAATTGGACAACACTGGTGATGTCACCTTGAGCCAAGATTGCAACATAGGCCCACGTGGGAGAAATTCAATCCTGATGACTGACAGGACGTTGTGCGGCATTTTACTGTACATGTACGTGTATCTGCTCTGCTGTCAAGGGAACGTAAGGAAATTATAACGGGTTGGACGGAACCTTATATATCATAAATAGTGACATACAGACATATAAAGAGGCAGCTGTACTGTAATATTACAGGGAGATTACCGAGCAGTCACCGCGCTCGACTCATTTTTATTAAAGAAATGATACAAGGTGGGTTCAACTCACCTCTGATTAAACTTCACTGGTATATTAGGAAAAATCCTCACGCCAACATGGTAATGCAGTGGATGGAGAAAATATTATATATTCAAAATTATATATTTATTACTTATCTCTTATTTATTACTTATTTACAGGGATTCCCTCAGGGATCAGATTGAACCGTAGAGCGGATGAATATTTAGGAGGAGTGTCAGCCAGAGAAATTAAGGATGGGTTTATTCTAATTATTGTAATAGCTCCTTATGCCTGACTTACTGTATAAAGAAAAAAAGATTGTTTAATTGGAGTATTTATCATTCAGTCAAAGCATGTTTTCATCTAGACTCAAACACAAAAGTGATTTATCTCAATGTCCATCGCTACATCACCCAACTTGGGCCCATGGGTTTTAACTGATGAGCATGTAATGTGCCCATTCCTATTCATACCTCCTTATCAATTTCTAATATATGAGGGGAAATCCCCACACACAAAAGGTAGTGCATGTGTTACCATGGTTACTGAATGGGTTATGAATATACTTAGGTGGATTACAGAGAAGTTTGGCCTTTCAAATCGTGCTTAGATCAACTTTCAGCTCTTACACGGTTTTGTGGTTGGTCCATTTCCTTTTTAGCCGGCCTCCATCCAGTGGCCTGTATCAACTAAGTAAAAGCTCAAGAGTTTGGTAAAATCAAAGCAGACCAAACAGATCAAGTATGAAACCATCATAAGTTTCATCATGAAGAGCAAACACGGGTCTTATTACCTGGCAGTGTCACACTGCTCATATGTAAGTCTCTTGCTTACTGTGAGATCAAAGACTAAGGATTCAACTCAGCTGATAATGTCATATGCATAACGCTGCTATCTATTGCCTTTCAACACAGTGACTGGCAGATGGATTGTCACAATAGTAACATTATTTTGTACTGAAGTTAAATGTCAGGAAAAAAACTATCACAAGGACACATAATGGTGGAAATGTGAAAACAGATTAACTGCAAGTTGAAGCTGCCTGAAAGAGACACAAAGACGCTAAAGGTGACAAAAAAAAGACAAAAAACAAAAACTGCAGCCTTAAGCTTTTTTTTTTTTTTAAGTTGATACTGCCCAATGAGTCATCTGTGATCATTTTCCCATTTGAGTTTTTGTTTTTAAATGGATGAATCCAGGCCAAGGACTCCTTCAACCCACAGTGCTTCATACCAGTTCAACTCTACTTTAAAAAAAGATTAAAATTTGTAGTGGCATAGGGGGGACGTCCAATAGCAGCAGTTTGTTTTGAGGGCCCCAAAGCTCTTAAGCTCCAACCAAGAGACAAATCTAAAAGTGCTTTCAAACATCCGCCATGGCCACCAGAATATATTGCTCTGTTGTGGACCAAAAGCAGATTTTGTCCTTGAGCTCGCAGACGCTCACATACAGTAACTATTCTTTAAGCAAAGCTCGTGGCGGTTGTCTGCTACCTTACGCATCATTCATCCACAACCATATCAGCCCCCACACACTCCACCCTTGTACCGCGGCTGCACAGAAGCGTAATGGCCTTTTATCGATTCTTCTTTCGCTCGGTGTCTTTCTTCTCTTTTCTTGCTCTGCTGTCTGCACTGCAATGAGAGGTTGTTAAGATAAGCTGCTGCGTGAGAAGGGATTCATGGCTTTTTTCTTTTTTTTTCCTTTTTTTTGTAAGCTGGGTGGCAGTGTTTGTGCTTGTGTCAAAGTTAATATGTCTGCATGTGCATATGCGCGGGGGGAATGGTATACGTAGCATGAAGGTGAAGGCTAGCACAACAGCCATTCAGAGACATACGTGTTTATCTGCAGTTGTGTACAAATTGGCCACATGAATAAGATGTGCGTTTCTGCCAGTGATGAGCCCAGGAGGGTGTCGGGCAACCGCGTGGTGCTCGGTGAGACTTGGGGGAATTTCATGGAAAAAAGATTCTGCCTTTTGTACCTCGTGCGTCACTCCAGCTGTCTCATTAAATTTCACTTAATTTCACTCAAGAGACTGTGTGTTTGTAATTGCGTGTATTATATCCGAGCTCTCTCAATATTCAATTCTTTGTGGCACAAACAGTCTCCATAATAGATGTTGCTGGAGCTCATTAAGATCTCTCTTTTCATAATGTAGTTCCAGTGTTAATGGCTCATTAAGTTAAAGCAGACTCTTCCCATCACTTCAAGAAAGTACAGAACACACACACAACACTTTTTTATAGGTGCTTTATTTGTCACCAGAGGCTGTACGTTCTGTCTTATCATATAATTACGAGCGAAGATGTTCATTGTTCACTGAGGAACGAGGCTGAGACTCAATGCGAAGGTCTCAGATGGTGAGTGTTGGCTTTATAGCATGCCAATGTGCGGATGTCATTTGCATATAGTCTGGGAAAAGAATGTGATTCACTCTCCAATTCGACTCTGGAAAGGGAGGCATGCATCGTATGGCTTTGTGTTTGCCTCTTGCCATTTTTTTTCTCTCTCCCCAAACTCCAAACATACACATTATCTGAAAGACATCTAGCAGACACCCACGCCGCTTGTAAGATATCATTACGAAACCTGAAATGTATTAGAGGTGTAATGATTTTGCCTCCGACTATGTACAGACTACAGCACTAAACAGCTCAGTGTTGCCAGAACACAAGAATACCTCGTTTCTCCCCTGCCACTACCTAATGTTCAGGAGCGGATTTTGTTTCCCTCGTGGCAGACCAAACAAATTCACAGATGCTGATAGAAAAGCTCGGCGATAAACACTGACAGTCATTCACACGTTTAAAATATGTGAAATGTGGAAGAACGGATGGGTTTGCCTGCATGTTCAAGGCAAAATAACATTTCCCTGGAAACCTCAGTGAAACTCTAAGAATGGCTGACATTGTTTACTTTGAAATACCCCGGATAGATTTTTATATAAAAGCCACGGAGGCCGGTTAATAACACCACCTGTGCCAGAGCATGACTAAGGTTTCTTTTAGTCTTCTCTCAAAATTTTGCCTTGAGTAAAAAAGGGCACAGTGCTGTCCCCTCTCTCTCACACACACTCATTTTAGCATTTTAAAGAAAATGTGGTGATTAAATTCGTTTGGCATATTCAATATGTGACAGCTCAGTGCCCACATATTTTTGGTCTTCATTTCAGTTAGACACTTTTGCTTTTATACGATCGGAGGTTTTACTGCCTGTAGTAACCATTGTTATTTATAGCGCCTGCATTATTTTGGATATCAGGTTTCTCTTGAAAGAAAATGAGACAGCAATGCTCTGCACTAAAAACTGTCACACTTTCAGCAGAGAGGCGTGAAAGAAAAAAAGAAGAAAAAAGTTCCTCAAATATATTGACAATCTGGTTAAAACAACACCCAAACGTATGTCAGAGAGAGCTATCAGATCAGATGATACAAGAAAGAAAGAACCGCGGCAGAGAGGGCCTCTTATTAACTGCCTTTGAATTCCTTTATCTGAAGTTTAACTTTTTTTCTCACAAGTAGCACGAGGGTGAAGAAACAAAGCAAAACAGTGGCATCGTGTTTGATGAACAAAGAGCTGTCTGGAGACCAGCTTCCCTTTGCCTTTCAAAAGGTTTAGGCCTCTTAGTAGTGTTTTATTGAAACTAAGCTGTGATGAACAGGATCCACTGTTGTAGCAAAGCCTCTGTACAGCCAACACACTGAGAGCTGAAGGATTACCAGAAGTTGTCTTAATTGATCTCATTATCTTCTTCCAGTTCCTCTTTAAGGCATTCCACTCTCAAATGGATCTTCTGATATAGCGTCAGCGCCTGCAATTTGACATTAAGTATTATTGTCAAAGTTATTTTCCCCCCCTCCCACTTCAAATGAGTTCTGGGGAATATCTATAAAAAGACTAAAATGACTGTAGTGTGATCCTACTTCAGTGTAAGGCATTGATTAAAAATGGAACCCCAATGCACATCAAAGTCTGTTTACAGAGCTTGGGTTGTCCCGCTACATAAAGATGGGTGACAAATTAATAGGAAAACCAACATAAAGTGTCTAAGTAAGATGTTGTTCTACCTCGAGGTGAGAAAACAGCTTCATTACTTCCTTGTCATAGATTTATAGAGTCTCTGAACTCTACTCGAGATAAACATCACCACAACACAAAATGAAAAAGAGAAGTCTTTCTGAAATCTACCATTTTTGTTAAGACTTGTTGATGCAGTAAGGTTTTCAATTCCCATAATGTTAATTTCAGAAATATGATACTCCACAGCAATTTCCAAACAAAGGGAGATAGATAATTTTAATCATGGTATGAGTCTGTTTTATTCAATAGCATGTTAATGACAACATACAGTATCACCTTTGTGCACTGACCAGCACCAAAGAAACACCCAGATTTTTAAAGATGAAATTCTTGTTTTCACCTGATTTAATGACTGGGTTCATTTGTTTTGGAGAGTAGGAGACCTCTGTGGATAATTTGGCCCCTGGTAAAAAAAAAAAAAAAAAACCTCCTCAGCACCTGGGCCATAAGTTGTCAGAGAAACAAGCTGAGCATACATTAGTGGCAGCTCGGCTTGCATCCCCCTCCAGGCCGATTTTTTAACACAAAGCTGCTTTAGTCAGTGTTTCTACCAGATTTAATCACCTGGTCTGTTTGTTTTGGAGAAGAGGAGACCCCTGTGGATAACTCAGCTCCCTAGTAAAAACCTCCTGAATGATTGACACTGAAGGGATCCTAACCAGATGCAACTGACTGCAATGACAGCAATGTTGGTGCAACACAACAGCTCCCATAATTATTCAGGTCTTATCAGAGCAGCACCACATTGTGACAGAAATACAGGGGGAGGTGTTTGAGCTACATGAAGTTAGAAAATGCACGAGGCATCAAGGTGAGGACAACCACTGAGATTTTAGACCGGAGAAAATGACAGCCTTCAGCTTAGCGTGGGGTGAGAGACGTTTCCAACAACTATGGGAGAAGAAGAAACTGAATTAGTTTTTGCAGCTGTTGTTTTTAGAATGTGACAGATTTGTAATTAGAGGAAATGGGTCCAACAATGCCAGTGGTGTGTTTTTGTGGCAGTCTGTGCCAAATAAGCATGTTGGAGGATGTAAATACTTAGCATCGCTTTCATTCATGCTGTTTATGTTGTGATTGTTGCCAAATACATGCAAAATATCCTGGGTATTTCTGTACATCACCAGAACAATGTTTCCCCACAAGAGAGATTATAGTTTATATAACTTTAACTAGAACAAACTAGCCTATATAACTTTTTATAACAACGAAATGTGCCAAAATCAAATCCTCAACAGAAATAACTGTGTACGTTAGCCTACATCTTTATGTGTGTGTGTGTGGGGGGGGGGAGCATACTGGTTGAAATATAATCACATTTTTGTAAAAATGTAAATACCAATATTGACAGACCTCAAAAATGTACTACAGTAAGTAGGAGTTTGTGTTTTGTGTTTACCCTTGCAGGACAATGAAATCCTGAACACGGCCGTCCTCACTGGCCGTACGGTGGCCATGCCGGTGAAGGTGGTCACCGTAGGAACAGACGGAACGGTCTCTGATGTGACGGAGTCGGTGGAGTGCAAGTCAACAGATGAACAGGTTATCAAGGTTAGTGGGGCAGGTGTTCTGAGCAGATGCTTTTATTTTACTTTTCCCAGTTCATCCCTGTAGCCTTCTGCTCCGTAGTGGTACAGTACGTGGGCGAGTGAACAGATGAACAGAATGAACAAAGTTTAGCGCTGGTGTAGCAGTGGTTTGAGCATAGCAGTCGAGGAAACCGTTTCTGAATTTCCTCTAGCAAAAATGGATTCTTTTTTTTGTTGCGGTTGTTAAAAGGTATACCTGGAGTTAAACATTTTTTTTCTTAGGTCAAAGATCAATATGTCTAAACAAAATTTGTAACAATTAGCAGGTATCTGGGTTAATGATATCTTCATTGACCATGCTGGTAGAGAGAGTGTTCCCTGTATTCGTGCAGTAAGTGTTGAGCGTGTGTGTGTGCCCTCCTGTGGCCCATTATGCAGACCTTTATATGCATTTTTGCCACAATGATTCTGATTTACTGGGTGCACGTTTCTACAGGAAAAGGAAGAATGTACTGTGAGAGGAAACGTATTGATAAAGCAAAGGCTAGAACATCATAGATTAGAGTTACAACTGCTTTGCCAGGCCCAGTAGACAGAGAACACTGATTATAACACAGAAGATGAATGTAAACTGTGCAAGACATCGACACGGTGTACACATATTGATGTAGCTATGCATGATTCTTGCCCTAATTTCAATGTTCAGGGTGAATAAGTAAAAAGATGACTGGTATTTCCAGAGAGAAGGAACTGAATATATAAAAGAGTTGGAACAGCAGCTGTAAGAGAAGTGAGAAAACACTAGAAAAAAAATCAACTCTACGAGTCTGTGCTTGTTTTTCATCATCTTATAAACTGACATCAATAATTTTGATTTCCAAAATACAGCAGCCCAGATTCAGCTCATACTTAAGTTGCTGACTGTTCATTCTTCATGCATATCCAGCGACTAATGTTAATATAATGCTCGTTGCTAGGGCTGGGACGATACGCTTTTCTCCCGATTCGATTCTTCTACGATTTTTTGGATGGTGATTCGATTTAAATTGCGATTCTACGATATTGCCGATTCTCTCGATTTTTAGTCGCATTTTTAACATTTATCTGCACACAAATACTGTAGGAGCCTATAAATTAACATACTCCATTATAAAGTGAACTTAAACCCTTTTCAAAGCCTGTACTCTCTGTATGTAAAAGAGGCTAACAAATACACATTGCACAATATTTAAAAAATTTCAACAACAAAAAAAAAATCAAAAAAAAATTTTTTTTTCAAAAAAAAAAAAATCGATTTAAAAATCGTCAAAAAAGATATCGCGATATCTATGTGAATCGATTTTTTCTCCCACCCCTACTCGTTGCATAGCATGTAGCATGTTGATGAAAAACGCTGTATTGGTTATGGCAATTCCTTGCATTAAAGGGGCTGTGATTTGAAATCTGCTGTAACAAGAAGCCCCTGTTTGCAGCTTCATTACCACTTGCCAATAACACAATTTTGACAAACTATAAAGCTGACAACATGTTTGCCATCATCGATTTGCTGTCTCAAGCCAGTATCAAACCTCTGTAACTTGATTTTCATTGGCTTTCAGAGAGCTTAGGTAATTAATACAAAACCCTACTGAATGCTGTGGGAAATATTACACAGGATGTGTTGCTGAAGAAAAACATAAAAGGCTTACTATTAATTCAGTACGTAAGTATAGCATTGTATGTAAAAACTGTGACAACATATGATTTTATTTCTGCCCTTCAACACGTCCCTGTTGTGCAGAAGGAAAACAAGACAATAAAAAATGTCACGAGAGAACCGGGGGAAAATAAACTGTTTGTTTTTAATTGTGAGTGTGTGGCAGAAGAAAAGAACGGTGTTGCAAGCGCGCCTGTGTTATATTGAGACGCTGATTTGGCGTGTTTCTGTGTACCATACATGCATATCAGAGAGAAGAGAAGAGGCAGATCTCTCAAAGGGTTTAATTATCCACTGAAGTAGTACTGCACATTGTGACGCTGACCTCGGTAGCATACTCCCCTGCCCACCCGTCTGGCTTGGGAACAGTAAGCCGCAGCCGCAGCCCCCCCCCCCCCCCCTCTCCCTCCATCCCGTTTTCAAAGGGAACTCAAAATAAAACGCCGTTTGATTGGGAGGTATCTCCATCCTGCCTCGCTCCTCCACTGAGACTTTGAGGGTGAGGTCCCTCATTTCCACAAGGATGTCAGTACCCTAAAGCTACTCCAACTTTAACCAGGCCATTCTTTTGATTACTAACTAATGATATGCTCCCATCATCATCACACACTATTATTTTTTATTATTGACTGTAAAACAGAGCTGATTTATCAACCAGTTGATCATTCTGATAATGGTTTTAATTATCTTGTCCAATCTCTCTAACCCTAACCCTCTCTGATACAAATATCTGTTGTTTTTCTCAGTCTACCGTGATATTTTAAGCGTTTAAGAAGTGGTTGTCTCTATTCCCTCTGTTGTGATAATTTACACCAAGAAAATTATTCTGCAGACTGCTTGTTACCCTCCTGTCCAGGTCTCACCTCTCAAGTGATAATGTATCTCAAAATAGGTTTAGAAAAAGTTAATTATTTCCTTAAAAAAAAAATCAAAGAAGAAAATCATTAGTAACTCCTAGCATCTGCTGACTTTCCTAAGTAGATTCTTGTAGCACAGTGGCATGGACAAAAAGTTGCAGCGTGAGAAAGTTTCTTGAAAACCCTACTCATACATATCCATCACAGTGAGAACTTGTACTTTTGTTTATGCTCACTTTTTAAATTTTTGATCACAAGTTACAAGATCATCTGGCAAGATCTTGTCATGCTGACCAGGGACTGCTTTGAAAAGTAGTCTCTGTTGTGACATTCAAGAAAGCCTCACTATCCAGACACTGGCAGTATATGCTACTGGAGAAAAATCACACACAAAATGTGGATAGAATAAAAATAACTCGCCCACATCCCATAACGAGAAGACTTCTACTTGGCCACCATCCTTGAATGCAAAGACAAACAAGACTTCCTCCCTGCAAATGCGTTACAATCTGTAATGTTATTCACAGCCAATCTTACAGATTGCCCATTTTGTTGTGGCAAGTCCAGCCCTCTTTCTGCTGAAATGCCCTTCCATTACATGATGTAGCGGCGATAGGACCTGCTCACACCGCTTTCCTCCTCTGATCCATACTGATGAGTTTGGTTAAGGGAGTCACAGTTCGTGTTCAGCTCTTACCCGATATCAGGGTCAGGAGGTGCTCAGTACCTTAACAGGTGAGGCCCTAGGACTCAGCACAGCTCAGTGGACCCACACTGCTTTCCACTGGCTTCCAGCTCATGTTCATGCTTCACAACTTGGCCAAGCAAATATTGTTTGACTGCTTAAATGAAAAGTGGAAAAGTATGAACAGCAGGGGAGTGTTATTATATCTATCAAATCAAAAACTACCGTGAAAGGTAGGGACTACAATTATCTTTATTTCTCAAAGGCAGATTGATTTCATCATAGACAAATAGCAACAAACAGAAAAGATGTTTTTTGATCTCCTGTTGTAAAATGACTCGATATTAGATGTTTCTCATTTTATCTCAGTGATGTAGACCCCCTACGGTGTATCCAATAAACCACTGAGACTCACACTAGAAGTTTTGAATGATGGAAATTAAACATCAATTTTGCTGCTGTCAGCTAGAACAATATATATATATATATATATACACTGTATATACACACACACACACACACACACATAGTATACGTATGCTCAAAGCCCTGAATTTAAGCTAAGAAATTTTCTTTTTTAAGTCAAATAAAAAAAAAGGATCTACATAACATTTACAAAATGCTCACAGCAGGAAGGTCCCAGTGTACTGTGTGAAGTGAATGTCTCTCTCTCTCTTTCTTACACAGGACTTTCAGTCACTTTTAGTCAGCCATCGTTTCAGTCATAAACTCACCCATGTACGCCACAATTGGATTCTGCAGTGTCCTTATCTGTGTTTGTGCGTGTCACTCCGGATAAATTCCATGCCTGCATGATTAGCAGCACAATGGATTGTTTCCATGGCGAAGTGACATTGATTTGTGCGCGGTTTCATGACAAATTCATGGTGATAACGGCGGCTGCAGAGATCAGTCAAGTGCTAAATTTTTCATGCAGCGCAGAAGATGTCACCTTCCAGAGATCTCAGTTAAATCTTTACGGTTATCATCTCCGATACCTTTCAGAGGGAAAGATAAAGATGGCTGTACAGTGGAGAAACAAAGCGGGAAGAAAAAAAAAAAAAAAAAAAAAAACTAGAGATGAGATGGTTTGAAATAAATTGATTTCAGCATCAGGGTGAAAGAGAGAGAATGAGGAAGAAGGGACAAGGATAGTAGTGAGGCTTAAGACACTCAATGAGGAGTGAAGTGGGTTCTTTCAGCTCCTTTCTGGGTGGTTGCCTTAGGAAACCCTGTGCATTGGTGCCTCTAATGTACATGCATGTGTACTCATAAATTGACTAATTTACATATAGTATATCATCCATAATTATCTTCTCATCGCACCACAGGCATTAACTGTGAGCACCAAACTGACAGCTCCCATTCTTCACACAAAGAAACAATAGTTTTTTTGTCTTTTTTTAGTGTGCCATTAAATTTATAGCAGTTTACATGTCTACTTATAGCATGCTGCACTGTAAAATACTACATGGCACATGAGTGTAATAAACACTTTGGATTTCTTTAAGGATACTCCACTCCTGACCTAAAAATACATCTCACCCCAGTTTGGCACCTTCACACTTTTGAACAGTTAATAACTCTAATGTGCTTTTTTCCCCCATTTCTTCTGGATTACATTATCTCCCCTCTACTACCTGTATTGGTTTTATATGAACACACGAGTTGCATGCAGGCAACTGACGATTACTTCCATTGTTGTTTTTTTATGATGTCAAATTCCTTCCTTTTACAATTAAGAAATCGTTGGTTTTTCATTAAAGCTCTAGATGACATCTTGATAATTAAAAGGTACACTCAAAAAAAAATCTTCAAGTGGTAACTAATTGTTAAGAATATTTTTCTTTTACTTAATATGGACTCAATAAAGTCAGTATTTCATTAAAATAACACGATTGTCTTAATAAACTTGGAAAAATGTGTGGAGTATACACACCAAAAGAGACTACTGGAAACAACAGGCTAGTTTCTTTCTTTCTTTTTTTGAGCATGAGAATGTGAAACTATTTACATGTATAAATCACTTATTTTTTGTATTGCCCATGAGTGAACAGATTGTAATGCAACCTGCAAAAATGTATCAACTGACTGCAGTTGGCTAGAGCTGCCTAGAAACTGATTTCTATGTGAGGGACTCGAGAGTTAATTTTTCAAGAAAATCCAAACGCTGTGAGGTTCATGGTTTCTGCCAAGAGCCTTGCCTCAATGCCACTCTGCTGCTCCCCTGCAGCGCCAACAGTATGTGACAGTGGCCAACAAGCTTAGAAGTGGACTCACACTTGAACAAAAATAACACAGACTCAGAGAATCTTCACACAGGAAAGCGTGAATGAAGGCATTTTCTCTGTAATAAATGACTTCAATCACAAGCCTATACAGTACTATCAGTTTTTCCCCCCAAGATTAAATTTTCTGATGATTTAGTGAACTGATTTGCATGCAACACCTTCACATTACACCAGTTTAATCAAGGAAACTTTAAACTGATTATGTTCACAACAACCACTCCTCATGTGATTCACGCTGGAATAACTATTGATCGAAAGCGAACCTTTATTTAACCGAGTCCTTTGAGCAAAACAGAGTTAAAGTCTCGAGCCTTCACCCTCGTTAATTCCAGCGTGAAAGAAACAGTCCCTTTTGAAGTAGAGCCTGCTCTCTTTACAGGAGTAGAGTTAACACGTAGGGTGTACAGTACAGTAGCACTGCAGTAGAGTGAGGGTGAGGGTGAAAGAGTCGGAAAGAAAAAGAAAGAGGAAGCAAGAGGAGGAGGAGGAGGAGGAGGAGGAGAGTGCTGACAGATCCCAAGCTGTCAGTTTTGTTTCTTCGAGTGAGGGGTTGGTCTGACATCATTTGTGAGTAAAGCTGCCAAGCTATATGCAAAGAAGTGGAGACAGATAACAGTCTTCTTGTGACTGGTTTGTTAGAAAGAAGCAATTGTCAGTAGTGGAAGACATGTGCTGAAATTATCACTTGTGCCAGTCAAGCTTATGATGGTATTTGAGATTGAAATGAATTGAAAATGCGAGTGATTTACAAACAAAATTCGATGACAGATTGTTAAATAGATTTGGCTGTCGCGAGGCAAACGTGTTTGATGAGGAGATTGTGGTACTTTGAAGATAATGACAGACACTTCTAATGTTCCTGCTATATCGTTTCTGTGTGCTGGAGACGCATCTGAGAGAGCTCGGTAACTCACTGCAGTTGTTGTTTATCCAGCCAATCATAATTCAGTCTGAGCGAGTGTTTTGTTCCCCATTTGGATGTAGCAGGTTTGTGTCCTTTCTCAGCTCCATCTGTTAAGTTGGACCAAAGTCACATTACTTGCGTGCATATTATCCTGCATGCACTTGCATTAATTATGCATCTGCAAAAACACACACGCACAGACAAAGGAAACTGAGGAGACCTGAGACTCTCATTGAAGCAATGCCAAATCTTTCCACCCTTCAGCATCAGAAGAGGCTGCCGACTAAAAAAAAAAAAAAAAAAAACTTCAGCTGGACAAAGGAACAGAAGATAATCGTCATCAAAGGAGTTAAAATGACTGAATCTGATTCAAGCCACACTTCTTCCATGGTTCTTCCTATAGAAAGACATACTGTACTTAGTCATCTTTTGTACAAGTATTCATTTTGACACTGATTCTGTTTCTTCTTTCTTTGCATCTGCCCCTGACCCTGTCATCTCTCATATTCTCCCCTCTTCTCTCCAGCTGTCACCGCGATGTGACTACGTGTACGTCAACGGGAAGGAGACGAGAGGAAAGAGTAGAGTGATGCTCAACTTCACCTACAGTTTCCTGAGCGCTCAGCTGGAGATGAGCGTATGGATTCCCCGCCTGCCTTTGCTCATTGACGTGGCCGACCCCGAGCTCAGCCAGATTAAAGGCTGGAGGGTCCCAGTTAGCATGGGCAACAGGAGGTGAGACCTGACTGCTGTATCTTTACACTATAGCGTGCTGGGTTATGCATTGTTGTTAAATTGACATCAACCTCTAAATAATGCAAACACTGGAGTACTACATCAGCAGCTTTGGAGGCAGAGGCAGAGCGGTTCTTGTGCCTCACATACATATCCCTCCAGAGTTTGGCTATTTTAAAATAGTCCCAAGACAAGTCCAAATCTCTTTATTTAGGTCATTAACCTGAGAAGTTTTTAACAGCGCCTGCATGAGCGTCACATTCTTCACTTGGCGGCTACAATAATTTGGCTTGTTGGTGCAGTCATATGAGGCATAAAATGCAGGTGCAGCTGCAGAGGAGTTATAATGAGTGTCTAATAATTCACTAGACCGGCTTCCCGAAAGGTACTTTTACTGAATAAGAAATGACTAATCATTTTAAGCATTACAAAGCGTGGACAAAATTCCTGAGGCTAAAAAAGTGACACAGTCCACACTGGTCTGTGAGTTGCACAAGACGGATCTAATAAAAATATGTAAATCAGTGACTTTTCCACTCATACGAAAGCGGCTAATTAGAATAGAAATAATCCCGCTCAAATTAATATAGATGATCAGTGAAGCACACTTGCTAATTTACATTTAATAATAGCTATTATCGTGATTGTTTCCAGTGATCATACAGAAAGTAAGAGATGAGGCACTGAGACGGCAGAGAGTCGGTGATGGAAAAAAAAAGGTATGAGATTGTTACTCGTGTGGACCTGTCAGGCACAGTAGCTGGAGGGGAAATGAAAAGAGTAATTACGTGACGTGGCCGTACATCCTCTTAGTTGCTGGCGATTCTTTCACATGAATGAGTGAGAGCGTCACGTTACAAGTGTCTGCAGTGTTGTAAGTTATATTTCAAGGCTTTCTAAGCTAATACAGACATCAGTTAATGCTTATTATTTTTTTAACATAAACAATTCATATACAAACTGCTTCTATTTGCTCCTATTTTCATTGTGACCAAGATACATATTAAGCAGGATATTTACATTTAAATGGCACTACAAAATGGTGACACAACGTTTCTAAATGACCTCGAACCTAGTTTATATTCATGATATACAACCTTTGATCACTGTAGCTAATAGCAGCTGATATACAGTATCAGCCAGCCTGGTTCACTGGTTCCAACACTGGTGATTCAGGTTCAGAAACCCCATGTAGGATCACCAGCTGATGTTTAACAGTCCAAAGAACCACTGTCATCTGCTATTGAACATCTGCATCTATTTAGCATTACTGGATTGACAATTTTATACATTAATACATGTAGATTATGTGTCTACGACTAAAACTTCTAATATGAACATTAATCTTACATGACGATTTGTATTTTACTATATTGTGATTGATTATCATCACCATCTGGTTATTGGTGGCCACAGGACGACTTAAGGTTGTGGACACACACCCACACTGCAGCTGTAACTTCAGCAACTTTATAGCATACTAAAGCATTTCTTAAGTGTTCATATACTGTTTAGAAATGCTAATAAAAGGGACATAAATCAAAGTGATGTCAAACTACACTTCTGCCACAAAGTCACAAACTTCAGTGTCATTTCCCATTAGCACGAGAACCCACAGGGTGGCACTCTAACACAAATGCCCCCTGCTATCTGTGCTTGATCACATCAGTCATGTCTGTCATGTGCATCACTGAAGGCTGCACGAACCTCATCTGCACAAAAACAACAAAAAAAACCCAAAGAGGGAGAGCCAAATTGAAAAATACATAAATAAATAAATGTTTTCTTGGCACAGGCTCATCAGTGTAAGCGTGCTCAGACTATGCGTGCGCTCATTCACACAACCGTGCAAGCCTCCTCATTACAATCCGACACCTTGGCTGACCTGTCACTCACTGCTACAAACATGACCTGACCTCATGTTTCTGTTGCCAGCCACAAATGTCACCTTGGTTTTAGATTGCCGTCCCCTCGCTGACGTGGGGAGGGGACGGCGGTGGAGGGGAAGTTACAGGAACTAAGCCAAGCCATTGGGCCCCAGCATGTTAACCTGTCAGCCCCTTTTTCTGCCTGACCGGCCATGCCTCATTAAACCTAATGGAAAGTGTCACTGTCACTCCCCTCCGGCCACCTGACTGGTAGAGAGACAGATGCAGGCAGCGAGTTGAAAGAGTGAGAGAATAAAGGTGAGAGGCAGGGGAGAGAACAAGCAAAGTGAGAGAGTTGAAAAATAGATTACAGGAAAGTCATGTTAGGGACTGATGTGAGAAATATAGAGTGAGAGCCTGACTTACAATGTGTGAGAGAGAGTCGAGATGACAGTGACAATGCACAGAGCAACATAATAGACCTATACTGTGATAAAGAGCGAAGGATGGATCGAGTGACATACGCAACTAACAGCCAGGGCCATTATTCTTTTCATCGTCATTGAGACTTTGGAGTGGATCTATGTCGAAGGCTGGGTCTTACCCTTCATCGCAGCTCCCACAGCTCAGTTTAGAGCCCCGAAAAATACAATATGTTGTTGTTTACTATGATGTATTACTGTAGCCAAGGGCATAGTTTGTGTCTACAAGCAGTTTTAATGTATTTCTGGGAAGAAATGGTTCCCAGAACTTTTGGCGCATTAATCGTGAAACAGGACAAACTGCTTAGAAAATACAACACAGTGGAGCAGAACAGAATCGATAGATCTAAGATATCACGTCTAATTTTGTGTTATAGGAAGCCATTAGCTTGTTGTAAAGTAGAATATCATTTGTATCAAACATCTGGGTGCCATATTATTGCTGCACTGTATATCACTGTCTTGTCATGCACACCCAGGTACCCATTAGCCCTCTTCTCTAATCCTTTGGAACACATAAAGAGTCATTTTCTCTTTCCTTCCGTCCCTGCCGCCTGCGGTCTTAATGCGGATCTTTTAATGTGATAAAGTACCGTACAGGCCGCACTTAAACAGGAGGAAAAGAACAGGACAAATGTGTCACAAGATTCCTCTTCTGGGTTCACAAACATTCATTTGCTACTTGACGTATCCTCTGAGATGGCTATATCTGCAAAGTGTTTGCCGTGGGCCAAATAAATGGCAGTCATACAGCAAAATATCAGCTGCCCTTTTAAAGAAAATGAGAAAGCAAGCAAGGCAGTAGTTTGTCTCTGCAAGCTGTTCTAATGGATTTTTGAAAAACACTATGACTTTTGGGAGGTCAGAAAAAAAACAAAAAGACTGCAGCATGGCTGACGGTAGAGGCCTTGACTCCAGTTAATACCATCAGAGGATTTAGACCATGTAGGCATTAATGGTGATAAGAAAAACGTGCCTTGAAAAAGTTGAATAGTTATAGTTTTAACCTTTAAAGTGTCTTTTCTACTGAACACCTCTCCAAAAACAAAAAGGCTCTCAGTACTTTTCACCCCAGAAACAAACTCGGGTATGCTCATGCCATCTCCTCAGTGCTGCAACTAACTGGACATGGTTTTACTCCCAGTGCTCATCTGCGCCTGTTATCCTGCTCCCTTAGGTACGAGAGGGTCACGGATGATAAGGATAATGGCAATCCATCAGACGAGAGGACAGAGAGTGCCTGTGCGCCGCAGTATCAGAGCACCAGCCTGCGTGTCCTCACGCACTTCGTGGCGGATGCAGGAGAGGTCAGAGGAGCCTCGGATGAGGACGGGCTGGGCCAGCAGAACTTCCTCCTGGGCAGTGACTGGCAAGTGGAAGTGACACAACTGGTGAAAGATTCTCTGAGGGTGGACGACCCGAGGGTTGCCCAGCTAATGGACGGCCAGGTCTTAATCGGACTGAGCGCTGGGACCACCAAACTACAGGTTGTTATATAAATGTGTATGTTGTGCATGTGCAATCAGAAAATGACAGTGTATTGTTATTTATATCACCACTCGGCAGTGACTGACACATCTGCCTTGATCAGGGGTTATTGTTAGGGGCACGTTACCGGATGCTCATCATGTCAGTCAAAGAGATATGCTGTTTTATTTATTATCACTGCAAGCTGTAAAGCTAAGTCAGTCCCCACCACAAGTTTTCTGACACTGACACAAGACAAATACAAATACAAGACAAGTCTATCCCCATTCTTAATCATTCCTTCCCAGCAAAACTGCCCAATACCTGTCTAGCAGACAGAAAATGGTATTTTTTACTGAGATTGGTGAAGACAGTTACATAGATGTATAAATGGAGGATGGACTTACATCTACACTTTCATCCTGTAGCAAGACAAATATGTTGGAGTCTTTGTTTTTCAAGTTGTTTGGCTCTTTTGCTCCCACATAGCCAGCCAGCCGCAATAATTAATGCAGCTTAGGTTGTTTGCATGTCTGGCCAGTGACAGTTGAAAAATAGAAAGACAGAAGGGTGGAAGGAGGCTACGCATATAGAAAATGTGGAGTCAGAAAGAGCAGGCTTGGCAGTGGAAAGCAAAAGGAGTTGGAAAAACAACTACATTGATTTGCAGCATGGCACAAACACTTAAGCCCCATCATGAGTTGACAGAGAAACATGCATTCCTGGCACGTCTAACAAAAGCCTGCACCTCTGCGGTCTCTATGTCTCCTTCCCTCTCACATACACACACACACACATATTCAGAAAACTATTTATCTAATACAACAGCCAGGTCCTCACTCAGGACGACACGCATGCCCACTCACTGTAAATCAACACCAATCTGGCATTTACAAGATAGCACAACACAGAACAACATTGTAGAAGCAGTGGACTGGAATCAGTCTCTCAGTCTTTATTTATCAATTGAAGGGTTGTGTGTGCTGCGCAGGAGTGATTATATGTAACACAGGGATGGATCACTGGTGGGTCAGGACATTGTTTAAACAGACACAAGGTCACAAAGAGAGATGCGAGAGATCACCCTGTATTCAGCTCAATATTCAAACGGAAACAAGACCAGGTCAAAACCTAGCATATGACTGTCATAGGCTCTAACACCCTCTATACTGACAATGATGATTACAAGCAGCTGTGCCTCCGTCCATATATTTTTTCAAGCAGACTAACATGGAATGATAAAAGATGAAGTGAACCCATGGAGCACTTTACTGTATGTTCACAATGTGCAGGTTAAATTGACCACAACTCAAAAACATGAAGAGCAACTTAAAAGAAAAACTCAAATGCTGTAACTCAGTTATAGATCCAGCACTGATTATAAAACACTCAAGCCAGTTCACTAGTAAATTAATATGCGTATGATTATACTTGAGCCAGCACTGCATCAGTATAAAGATGAACTTACAATTTATTTACAATGTTTTTTTGTTTTTTTGGGGGGGGTTTTGGGATCGTTTTCCCTCGTTAGCTTTAGATTTTCATCTCCGGTGTCAAAAGCCATTTGATTTGTCAGAGTACTTCACGATGAATGGATTAAATGTGTCTACAGAGTGCATAAGTGGTGAAACAGGCTTTTTATATCCTTTTCATCCTTCTCTTACTATAAAGTGTATGCCTGCATTTGCTCTCTCCATCATTTCCTTCATTTTAAACATAATCAATTAAACTCAAGAGTATTGACAAATGTGTTAAGGACACCAAGACATTTGTTTGATTCAGATCAATTGTAGGTCCAATTTCAAACACAAGTGCCTTCCAATTGTTGACACTGCAATCGAAGTATAATCACTGCAGCTACCAAGGACAGCCTATACAAATATGGGTTTAAGCCATAAGAAATGTGTTATATTGTTTTTCTAGAGCAATTAAGGAACCATTTTAAATCAGCTTTTGTTTCTTACCTACAGTGATGCTTGAGTTAGATCTCACAATTCCTGTTACATGTAATAGGTTAGTGACTGCCTTTTAAATTACATGAACATAAAGGTTAATTGTACCATTGAATGTAGTGATGATTTGATTGTGACTTTTTATTTTTTACTATTTAATCAACATTTTGCCATCAAAGTGCAAGTAAAATGTTTCTCAGCATAGCCTTTGGTATGCTGCTCAGGTAGTCTGTGGAAAGGTTAAGTCATTCTGAATGAAAACATGCTCTTGATTTAGGACCCGGCTTTGGCCCTAATCCAGAGAAATCATGTAAACACTTGAAGCGAAACACGTGGACCACCAGGGTTACGTGTTCGAGTGGCTTTCCTAATTTTCCTAAAAACAGTGCAAGCCATTTAAATATCACCACTTCTTGTGACCTTTATTTCCCTTTTATTTAATTCATAGTTGGTGTGAAGAAAAGCTACATTCCTCTCTTGATTGGCTCCATGTAAGCATCTTAGTCATGCCATTAAAAATACAGCAAAATCTATGCAGGTACACACTGGCCTTCCAGCAACAGCACTGGGGACGATCCAACTAATGTGTAAGAAAAATAAATGTTTATTTTACATTTTTAAATGTCTGTTTTTGCTCTTCTGTATCATTTTGTTATTCAAACAATGAGTAAAATATCTAAAATAATAGACATTCATAATTACTGACTTATCTTACAAAATTCAAAAATAACATTTTTTACAAAATTCTAAACATAATCACCAATGTCTTATAAGATTAAAAGGTATTTATAGTTTTCAGTGTTACCCTTTTGTGCAAGGCTAACTGAAAGTGTCCACTGAGTGTTTTCTGCACTATACTGCTTACCTACAGTATGTCATGTGTGTTCATGTGCTGGTTGGAAGGATCCGAAATCTGAAAAGGGAGGTGGCACTTTCTTCATGAGCTATGCTGTCAAGAGAGTCAAACCCAGAGGACACACAATGAGCAAATATGGACAGTGCGAAATGGATATTGTGAATTTGAGTGCAGCTTTTTCCCTGTCTCTGTCCTTTCTCCTCAATCACTGTCAGCCATCCAGGAAATATAGAGCTGATCTATGCTTAAATTTATTTAGGATTTAAATGCATAATATATTAGGAATTGTATTTGGACTAAACTGTGAATAATTGCAATTAAGAACTTGGATTTAACATTTAAATGGAAGCCAAGGACTTCAAAAGGCCAATGATATAGTAGAAGATTCCATAGAGGCCCTAGAATTGGCAATTTGATCATTAATGCACCCGGCTGCAAGTTCAATTGTGTATTTGAAGAAATGAATGAGTCCTTTTAAGTACCATCATTCTGACATGTTATGGAAAGACTACTTGCATGCAAAACACATTTAGCTATTAACCTTTCCAAAAGTGTCAGTATGATGAGTCAGAGAGACATGGTCTGGGCGAGGTAATATTGTCGGTTGCACCAGACTAGATGCAGGTGCAAATGGGATTTTGTGGGGTCAGGTGGAGGAAGCCTTTGGAGATTTGGACAGAAATCATACAAGACAAGACTCTGACAGCTTTGAATGGGAAGGGGGAAGCCTGGAAGGGATCTTTAATTGATCCCTGGAGGAGGAATGAAGCAGGCTGTAAACTCTGGAACTGGTGTGAGGAAGGGACTTGACAAGTCTAGTGGGGGAAATCTCACAACTATGGATTCAGGGCTATAGGCTGCACCTGCAGTCTTCCTAATGGGGTGGAGGCGAGACATGACATTTCTGAAAATTGGACAAAGGACTCTGATAAAGAGGAGGAGAAGGGACCCACTACTTCCACAGAATCACGCAAAGGAGCCTTGACATCTTTGAGATGAAAGCAGCAGGAAGTCTGAACATTTGTTAGTATGTTGGGGTTAGGTTGACGGGAGTGTTGATCTGTTTGAGGAATGCAAAAAGTGCACCTGACATTTTGTGCACAGTTCTGTGGGAAGGTTATAGATCGTGCAATCTGGTATCTTGAGAAGAGAAAGACATTCTTTTCAAGGTTGAGAGCTTAGCAGCTCCCGCTAAGAGAATGTGATACCTCAACCTCTTTAACTGCTTGCTCACACTCAGGTATCCATTTAGGCTACCTGTTTATATTTCACTAGCTTAAGTTCCAGTTTAGTAAAGCATGTGGCATCTTATGAATTCTCAACTAACAAAACTCACCTGTAATGATAAAAGCTCGAGACCCCAAAGCTGGTTTTAGAATTATCACTGGTTGCCTGAAGTGTAACTGCCAAATGAAGGTATGCAGCTGCTCTACTGTATTATTTAATTTTACCTTGTCTTTATGTCCATATTTCATTTCGTAACAAACCAGTGGCCTATGGAGCTAATTTTCAGATCAACATTTTGTGCCATTGCCTCTTTTACTCCCCTTTCATTTGTAGAAAAAATAAATAAATAAATAACAATCAGTGTGCACACTTAATTGTAAACATAAAAATCTCAACTATGCAATCAGCACCAGTCTGATTTTTTAACCTTTTCCTACATATCAGAGATGAGGATAAACTACAGTTCCCATTTCTTCTAGACACTGCAATGATTCTGGCTGCATTTTATCATTCAAGGATAACAGTTCCTCCGTGTGGGAACCAAAAGGGAAAATGAAGAAGAGGCAAACCAAAGGGATGAAAACAGGCAAAAGGGCTTGTACAAATGAGGCAGTGATAGGTGCTGACAGTTCATTATGGCTGGTAAATGCGGCTGTGTGGGGGCGGCTGGAGAAGAGACTGGAGTCTTAATTGGAGCGGAAGGGAGGGATTCTCGTCTTATAACAATATCACAACAATTTACATGCTTACACTTCTGCCAACTCAGGGGTGGATAGGGTGGAGATTATACATTTGTATGTTAGTTTAGGACCATTTTTGCACTAGTATGCTTGGTTATCACACTGTATGCAGAACTACTGTACATGCCTGTAGTTCTACATGGCATGTAGGTGGTATTAATACAACAGTTTTGAATACAGAAAATGTGTTTTGTATATTTTTCCTCATTCACTCATTTATTGATTGAAACAGTGCAGGGAGGCTGTGTTTGCTTCCACAAATGCACAAAAACAACATGCATTTACCTTTTTTAAAGGTAAAGGCCTTTAGGACAGCTATAGAGAAATCACATGCAGCATAGGGCCACCAGTGGAATTGAACTGGGGCCACTACGGCAAGGAATATAGCCTCTGCATATGGGGCGCCTGCTCTACCCACTGAGCTAAATTATGTCCTGCATGCATTGACCTTTTAAATGTGGCCACACTACTCATGAGTCTCAATCAAAAGTTGCAAAGCATAAAGTTAGACTGAGCATCAAACTGACTGTCATCATCTAGGGCGGTGGTCGCCAACCCGTCAATCGCAATCGACTGGTCGATCTTGAAAACCTTCCCCGTAGCTCTCGAAAATAACAGAATAATAAATTCAGAAACACATTATGCCCAATTGATGTTCGGTTTGCTCTTTCAATCCAGCTTTTGTATTTTCTTTCAGTGTAGCAGGCGGGTGCTGCTTAAAGCATCCAATGAGATAAGAGAAGCCTCACAGAGGCCTCTTCCTTCTAATTCGCAGAAACAATGTCATCTGTGGTTTTAACAGACTACCATGAGCAGCAAGTCTTTGCATGTGTTGCAGGTGCTCTCCCCTCTGACGGCATCGGTCCTGGCTGAGAGGAGCATCAGGGTGCTGGACGACAAAGTGAGTGTGACAGAGCTCGGGGTGCAGTTGGTGTCTGGACTATCGCTGTCCTTGCAGCTCAGCCCAGGGAGCAACAGAGCTATCGTCGCCACTGCAGCCACACAGGAAGTCAGTGAATCCCTCAAACAGGTACGAGAGCCACACATCCAAACATCTTTCAGCACTTGACATTATTCATCATTAACCTGTCATGCATGAGAGGAGAGAAAGTCTAATCTTAACTGTACTAGCATTGTACTGTGCATTGTATTTGGATTACAAGTTCAGGGTTGGACCAGGGTTATTATGGAGTCTATTCATTGTAATTTTTCTTGTATAATTAATTCACTCTTGATATAGGGAAGCCATCTCTTTGATTTGCATATCCTACCACTGAACCGCTCTGTTATTCCTGTAATTATCATTTCAAATGGAGGAAGGCTACTGTCTCTTCCCTCGGAGAGAAAAGAATATTTGGCTTTCAGGAGAATAGTTTCAAATCCACTCTATCCAGTTGTTTCAATGAGTCCTTCTATTGTAATTAAGCCTCACTTTCACTCTCACCATGTTCCTCTGTTTACAGTCATCTTTATGCATTAATAGAAAATGTGCAGATGGAGTTATTTCCAGGGCTATGTATACTGGGCTACTGCCGTTACACCAATTCTGTTTATCTATGCATCTGTTTTTGTTTTTTTGTTCTTAAGGAGTCCCTCATCAGTGCTTGGCTTCAGTTCAGCGATGGATCCATGACTCCTCTGGACAACTACAACACTGCACATTTTAATCTAGCGGCCAGTTCTTTGGATGAACAAGTTGTGGCAGTGCAGCGCAGTGCAGCATGGAAGTGGCCCATCATTGTTGCCAAGGGTGAAGGTCAAGGTTTGCTTGTGCGCGTCGAAATGAGCTCGCCCGAGGTGTGCCAGAGGGGCAAGCGACGTACTGTTTTGGCCACTGGCATGGCAAACGTGCAGGTAAGGTTTAGTCAGCCAGAGGAGCAATACAGACAACCAGGAGATCGGCGAACAAGGCCTGATCCTCCATACTATGGCGGATCTATCTCTGACATGGAAACTGGGTTGATCAACCGTGGAGCAACTACCATAAGAGGCCATGTTCCAGTCAGACCTAATGGGGGCCGTCTATCAGCAGACAGTGGTACCAGAGTCCCGGGCGATTTCTCCGACTATTCAGACCAGGCTGAGCTGCCTCGGAGCCGCAGCACTGATGAGGACTTGTTGCCATCTCGCCGTGGCCTAACAGACCTGGAGATCGGCATGTACGCTCTGCTGGGAGTCTTCTGCCTGGCTATTCTGGTCTTTCTTATTAACTGCATTTCTTACGCATACAAATACCGTAGCAAGCACCTGTCCCTGGAGGCCCCAGAGGCCATGCCCCATGCTCACGACTGGGTCTGGCTGGGCCAAGAGGAGGGGCTTTGTCTGCAGCAACAGCAGCAGGATGAGCTGACTGGCACCCTTGAGGAAGGCAGTCAGCTATTAAATGGAGGCATCCAGCGTGGCAATGCCGGTGTGGGAGTGTGTACTTCGAGTGGGAGAGATCACAGAAATGAGTCGCTTAACTCGCCCACCACCAAGAGGAAGAGAGTGAAGTTCACCACCTTTTCCAATGTTAAGTCCAGCAATGGTTGTCCTGTGCTCAGCCCGTTGGCACTAGTGCAGACCAGTGAGATAAAATGGGTATGTCCCGATATTGAGCTTGGGGACTCAAAGGATCTGAGGAACTACATGGAAAAGCTGAATGAGAATGCAATTAAGAACATTGCATAGGGGGTACTGGGTGTTTTCAAAGAACTAAAGAGAAACTCACCTGAATGCCTTCAGATTATGGAGGGGATGAGGGCTAGAGGGAGGAAAGGAAGGATCAAGTATGACGGGTGCAGAAACAGACTGGGGCTGCTGTTAAACTGTACCTCATCAACAACAACAAGACGGCAGTGTGTTCAGCCCCTGTTGTTACCATGACAGTACTCGGAGTGGGTCAAGAAACAGACTATCACGAGACATGATTTGCCACAACACCACAGAATAGCTATAAAAGGGGAAAATGTGAACTTGATAGTTGTTGCTTAACTTAAATGTTTGTTCTATTTCAGTTTCCTTTTCTATGCGCCATGTACTTTGTTCTTATGTTTACTTTCTTTTTTTTAATCATCATGTTTTAATGTTGTATTTGTTGTACTTTTTTGCGCTTTGTTGTTTTTTTGTTTTTTTTATAGAGCTGCTGTATGCTCTGTACCACTTGTCAGCTATTATAGATTATAGGAGAGAGTTCAAAGCAATTTTGTATTGTATATAAATGCAGAGTTTGATTTGGAGGTATTATATGTGTAGTAACATTTTGTAAAAGTGCTGTTTGGTTATGTTTTGGATTTGTTTTTTAGTTTTGTTTCCGTTTTGTCTCCAGATACCAGATCCATGCATGATGTTATTAAAGAGGAGGCTGATCAGGCATTTGAAATGAAAGTGTGTAGATAACTATTACCAATACCTCTGGAGACATGTCAGTTTAGTATTACTGCACTCATTCATCGTGGAGCTGAGTTTTGGGTTGGTTTCGATATGTTGATATTGGTTTACAAACTTTTGTTAGCCCCTTCATTTTCCCCTCTTAGGTGATTGTTATTATTTATGCGACCCCCTTTGATTCTGCTGCATATTTCACAAAAACTAGATTTTTTACATTTACATCCAAACGGCCTATTACAGTTTAATCAGAGCAAGTTAGTAAACAGTAAAAAAAAAACAATCACCATCAAGAGTCAATCAATAGACAATCACTAATAATCTATGAATCGATTCTTTCATTTATAAAGTTCCATAAAAATCAGTCCAGTTTACAGTTAATATGGCCTGAATTAGGGGGAGATAAGTTCACACATTTCTTAAAATACTCTGACTTCACCACAAAAGTGAGTTATGACTGTCAGTGAAAATGATCACAAACTGTGAAATGAAAGCCCAAATCTGATCTCTTCACTACGTTTGTCATGTGTCAGTATTAGTCAAGCCCGTCCTTTTGATCTGTTTTAAAAAAAATTGGCTGCTGGACTAATTAAAACTGAAGGTGACTCTTCTCATCATGCTGCTGTGTGATTCATTGATCTGTCTGATGTACTCTTCCTTCTGTCCATCCAGTTCTGCTAATCTGACTGCCTGGTCTATGTGCAAACACAGACAGTGGCTTCCTCAAATATCAAAATGAAGTGCATGTTGTTGTTGACAGTCGATGAAGCTGCCAGCTGAGGCAGAAGAGATAAGTTATCTTTTACCTATCATGCTGCCATTATGAACCACTAACACCAACAGATACAGTTCCTAGAGTGTGTGTTTGGGTTGGGTATTTATCTGCATAAGAGAAAATGGTCTGGAAAGAGGTATCTATTATTGAGATGTTGCACCTCACATTGTGATTAGAATAAAACTACATGAGCTTTATAATGGGAGCCAGGTTTTTAGGTGCTAAATGCACAAAAATAAGTTGTCATCCGAGTTACTCAATAATTAATTAATGAGTCTGACTAATAGATAAAAGGAAGCAGTGAGAACTACAATGAAAAACAATCTAATCACAAGAAGTCAAGTGCATTTCTATTCAAAAATAATGTTCTAACTAGTAATCTTACCGTCTGTAATAATACCTCTGAGTATCACTTGTGTAACTTAATCTGCTGTTAAAAAGGTTCCAGGCCAAGTCTGCCCGAAAAAGCCTGGAACCCACTCAGACAATTAGTCTTCATCTACAGGATCACAGACATGCACCCTTTGTAAAAGGGCAATCTAATTAGAGATTACTTAGTTCAGTCTTATTACATGTTAATGTGGCATTTCCTATGCAATTTGTCTTTTCCACTTACTGTACGTATGAATCTATGAAGTAAAAATTTGCACACTAATTAAAGCAAACCCGAGGTCATGTGCACGGGAGATGTCCCCAGGTTACCTGGAGAGTCTAAAGGTTGTAAACATTTTATTTTGGAGGGAAAAAAAACATTTACAAATCTGCCTCAGGAGAGCGGTAATTTTGATTTAAGTCAAGAAATAACAGCAATGTAAAAATGAAAGTCTGTGCACCATCAAAATTAAAAAATTGTGTAACTCTAGAAGGTTTTTTGGTAATGATGCTGTCAAACAAATATAGTTCAAAGTATTCTTAATCTGAATATATCTATGAAAAGGGACAATGCATATTCCTTTCATATGCTACAGGGCCTTCTGGTGGTATTCATTATTAATTACAAGTGGCATGTCTGAAATACATAAAGAGACTCAGTTGAAGCAGAGGGTGAAAGACTCAGATACTATTAGAGAGCCATGGTCTCTTCTTGTTACCCCATAGACTGTCATCACCCCCTTTTTACCTGTCTTCTGCTGCCCCCAATTTTTCTGTCTACTATTTTTAAATACCTTTCCTACCTGCCTGTAGTCTTCACTTACCAATCTTTTCAAGACCAACCTCAATGTATCTCATGTAAAACCTAAACCTCTTTGTTGTTTCTTTTGTTCTTTTCCAAAAATCTTCTCACCAACATCTCTGTGAACCTTCTTATCACAGCAGACCACATACTCCCCTCCCTGATCCCTTGTCTGTCCCGTCACTGAGGCACTCCACACTGCTGAAGCTGCCTATCAGTCCTCACTCTTGCAGATCTCAGACCTGTGCAATGTGCATGTGTCCTGGACACTAAGCTGCCAGGTTCTTCTCTGGCTGACACATGGTTCTCCGAGTCCACAGTCGAGCACCCTAACTAACTGACAGCTCCCATCAGGTATAATGGAGCAAAACCCTGTCACCATTACAAACCATCTCTACTGACATTCACTCTGCGGAAACACACTAGTTATCCCATTTCACAAATTTTCCTACCGTTGCTATGCCAACAGACCTCAATGAGACTCTCTCTCCTTTTAGTTTCTTTCCTTTGACATGCGGGTTGGGGTGAGCATCGGCAATTACACTGCCGATGTCCCCTATCAATCCCCCACCTCAAGGCCATCTCTGTCAGCGCTGACAAAACTGTGACGTCTCACGAACTGACACAAAATGACAAAACACCAAATGTGATTGCAGAGAATTGACCTCTATCCAGGGTTTACGCTGCACTCATTACCCTGTCCATAATGTAGCTTTTCACCCTAGAAAAATGATTCTGAAGGACAGGTCTGGGAACCCCAAGGAGATTGTCCACAAAAAAAATGTCCACAGCAGTTTTATTTTATCTGGAATGCCTCTTTCATAAAGGGTTTTAACTATTCCAACAACTCTTAATTTTCAGACTACTGTATTATATAAATATAAAGTCACACTATTTGGTACCTATTAATCTGTCCAATTAAGCATCCATACTGTAGTATTATGTATTGGTCTATTCTACTGTATAGGGAAAAAAGAACATTTGCAGAAAACCAAGGTCGCAATAGGTTTGGAGCAATTATATGAAAGTCATAGGAGTCATTATCTAGGAATCTTGAATAGGTAAAATTTGGAAGAAATGAAATGTCAGATCAGCAAAATCAAAGCAGATTTCTGAGCATCGTGGGTAGCTGCATTGAAATTCATTCATATTTAGTATAGTTTGGACCACCCGAGTGACATTGCACAATCTATGGTCGACATTATATCAAAGATTAAGGTAACCAACAGTCCACACAACACAAAAACAGAGAAAACCCCCAAAACCAAACGCAGTCAGGCCTAGTCTCCAATGCAGTCATTAAAAAAAAACTAAATCCATGTTCCCAGTTGTTTCCCTGTTTTGATTCAGTTTTATTCCGCATTAAAACAAAAAACTGATTCAAAACTCTTCTTTTTACTCTGTCAAAAACAATTTATTATCTGCCGACTTTCCATGTGCATCCTTCAACCAGGCCGTGCATTTAAGTGTGTTTGCACAAATACAGTATCACACCGACACCAACACTGAGTATTGTTGCCCTGTTCATTAATTTAAGCCAAATTTATTTTGGAAACAAGCCTGGGTCTGGTGTAGCAGGTATTAGAGGTACGAGTGCCTGCAAGAATTACAATTGTTTACACAAGTGTGTACACAGTACACTGGCCAGGGTGGATTCCTGTTGGCATACTGCATGCGTTCTTGTCATCGGGTGAGTGTAGATAAACTGAGAAGAATTATCTGGTATGCGTGTGTGTGTGCGTCAATGTGATTTATGGGTTAGACCAGTGCAATTAAAGCAGGTTTTAATGTGGTATTGTTTTCTTTTTTTCTGCTGACATTGAAACACTGCTCTTGGTCGGGATGAAGACAGCAAACGAAGACTGTTTTTTTTGTTGCTGTTGTTGTTGGAATGGGGTTTTTTTTAACCCAGCTCTTGTCAACAGTTGTACACAACTGTGCAAGATGCATCAGGCTTTTGAAAATGTCGCAGTAAGAGACTTGATGCAGGCTTGAAAACAATGAATAGTTCATTAAGGAAAATGAACAATGACATTTTTAGCTATGTGCAGTTGATCATTGGAAATTCCCTGTGGTGATGGCCTTATTGAGCTCAAAGAAGAGATGGGGCTGCAGCTGTTAACACACCCCCTTCAACTGAACAGAGAGCACCATTTCTACTCTCATCTGGAATTTAATTTTTGCTTACTTTATCTCTGATGGTATTTTTGTTTTTAGGTCTGTGCTTTCCATTGTCCTAGGGGGAATGCGTATTCTCGGTCCCTGAAGTGATAATGATGGCTTGCTCGCGGGTTTCTTTGTTCTGCAGCACAATGCTGCACTGACAGTCCAGACTAAGAGATCTGCCCTTGGAAATACAGTAGTCTTGTAGAGGGAATGTTCAGGAATTAAAAAAAAAAAAAAAACGTGAGTTGCTGTTAATGTGTTAATGGTAACACTTTGCCAAAATGTTCAAAATGTTTAAAGAAAAAACATAATGAGTACTGTAATTAAGAATATGAATATGGAGAATATATGAGATAACCTAGAGAGGTATACAGTAAAGGTTTGCCTTTCAAAAATGTGCACAATTTAATCTGTCTTCAAATAATAATTAGGCATAACATAAATTCAAGATATCTACTTTGTAGTTCTGATTGGTCAGAACCGATGTGGGGCGGCGTTCAGCTCTGTTGATAGAGTAGGCGCCCCCCATGTGTTAAGGCTACAGTCCTTCCCGGTTCGAATCCTGCATCGAGCGGCCCTTTCCTGCATGCCCCCCTCCCCCCTCCCCCCCTCTGCCTCCCCATTTCCTGTCTCTCTCTGGACTGTGCTTTCCATTAAAGGCGAACCCCCCCCCTCCCACACACACACACACACACACACACACACACACACACAGTCACACACACAAAAAAAAAAAAGAACTGATCATCTACGATAAAATTTTAACTTAAGTTAAATACCAAACTTAGTCAAAATTATTCAGTACTACACTGAAGATATCTTAAATTTTACTTTTGGCCATTCATTAATTCAATGGAGATATCCGACATTCACATTTTACATTCCTATTGCCTGCAGTGTTTTCAATAAAAACAGCCAGTCTTATCTCACTGCCCTCAGTGATAAAAACCAAAGCAAACAGACACATCTCTGAAGAGAGAAACTGAACTGCAGCAACATCATATTTCAAAGTGTGATTATCTGGTCAGGGATGATAAACAACATTAATGGTACCAGTTAGTAAAACCAGTGTCACACTGCCAATGGCTGCCTCTATTTTGGACAACAATAAGCTCGATGCCCCACAAGAGCAGCAGAGGGACAGTAACATAGAATGAATAGGCTGATGATGGTCCACCTCTGCCCAGTCAGTTCAACAGCTGAGGCTTAAATGGGCAACCTGATGTGGGGGTCTCAGTGATGAGTGCCGTGAGCGACGGCCCTAATGCTGGGATGTCAACAGAAACAGAAACCATGTATGTTTGAAAAGTATCACATTAGGTAAGGATGACAGCGTTTACTACACGAGTGAATTAAATCCTGATGAGTG
The DNA here is from genome assembly GCF_905171665.1 of Trachurus trachurus. Lineage (NCBI taxonomy): Eukaryota > Metazoa > Chordata > Actinopteri > Carangiformes > Carangidae > Trachurus > Trachurus trachurus. The sequence goes on along the minus strand of NC_139908.1, from coordinate 17,552,923 downwards.
TAGAGACCCTGCAGCTGGTGAACTGTGGTTTCACCACGAGTCTGTGGTCCTGGTCTGGCTTAAGCCTGTACTCCACTGCCTGTGACATCCTCTTGTGCGGATTTGTGTGCCAGAGTCCAAGTGACTCCTCCGAGGTTTAAACTTGCTTGGCCTGGTTTCAAAGCCCAGTTGGCCTGCCTTTACACACAGTAACCTGCTAATGCAGCGTGGTTAAATGAGCCGTTCGGTCACTAGAAACCATAGAGACGGAGTAAATGGACTGCTGAGACACAGTTTGAGTGCCTGCACTTGATGAGCGAGGAGAGCATTGTGTTCATCTGGACTCTCACCATTAATGTTAGAGCCTTGGTAGTTTATCCTATAGCAACCCCTTTAGAGAATCATTCTGCAAATGAATACCGGGCTATCTTGGCACATTTCACAACTGCATGTTGAGGCATTACAATCTAAAGTAGTTGCAGTGACATAGAAATACTATTTAAAGCTTTTCCTATAAAAGAAAAAACAACAGTGAGTGTGACAGTCAATTAAAGCCACCTCCTAAATTATTTGTGACATGAATTTTTGACGAGCATCCCTGCCCGCTCACGTTTTTTTGGTCTGTTTGCTGCCAAAGAAAATGACAGGAGGAAACTCTTTGGTGTCTGTGTTCCCAAGTTCAATCTGTCTGGTTGTCAAGACAGTGAGCAGCTCAACCTAACACCTCACATCTACAGTACTACTGCGTGGCAGAGCTGATGACTACACCATGATGGAGGTCCCATGCTGCAAAAAAAAGAAAGAAAGAAAGACAGAAAAGAGTTTCCTGGAAATTGTAGTCTTCACTGTGTGCTGATGTAGGAGAGCTTGTTTCAGGTAAACAGGTTCAGGGTTCAGTAACAGATTAAAATGAATGTGGAGAAAAAGGCTATGGATTGACTGGCCTCCCTTCAGTTCTGTAAATATGAAGTCAGCAAAGATGCTGCACAGCTTTGCCATTCCTGCATTTAAACAGGCGGCACAATAAATGCTTAGTTTAAAATTACTCTCACTATGATTGCCTCTACAGTATGTAGCACACAATTAATAACATGACCACAATGCACTTTACAGAGTAGGGATGTGAGAAGTTGCAAAATTATTACACAGATCAAGCCCTGTGACATACTGTACAATCGTTTCTCCCATTTCCCTGCCTCTCATTAACGTTCGTCAGTCAAATTCTAAAAAGTAGAGTTAGTTTCCACAAACCTGCAAAACATTTAATAATTAAAATGATATATTCCCCAGAACTGTCAGCCTAATGCTGAGAAACCTCTTGCCCTGTGTTGCATGTTTTATCATCATGAAGTGGGTGTGTTATTCATGCAAAGCATCACCCAAGGTTAAAAGAAAAGGGAAAAAAAGAATAATAACCCTCGAACACGCTGCGTTTCAGTATTTTCCATTTAGATATGGACACAAGTATCTCAAAATCTGCTTCTAATTTAACTTCAATAAAACAAAAAAACTCTGCAGTTTGTTTGTTTGTTTTTTAACTCATCTTTTCTTGGATGAATTCACGTTAAAACAATTACATACAATTGCCAGCAGGAACCTTTAACATAATGAGACAAAGCTTCTTACACAAAATGTGTTCTGCATTGTTTTTGTGTGTGTCTGTCTGCTATTGTTCATGCGCTGAGCAGGCAGCATTGTACAACCAGGTTTTATGTGTAGTCACAGAAGAATAGAAAAACATTGGCCAGCAATTTCCCAGTAAAAGACCTACAGTATAAACAATGCCAGAAGGAGAAAGAAAAACACACATAAACACACACACGTATACACTTATTTTTTTCTTTTTTGTATCAGCACTTTTTGGGAGAGCATATGTTTAAGCTTTGTTTTCCATGAGAGAATTCTGTGGCAAGTAACACATTTTTTTTTCTCCATAAAGTGAGTGAGCAGGAACATGTGATTGTGACTAAAAACATCTTAAAACAGTGTTTTCATCCTTTTCTCCACTCAGTAGTAAAAATATGTATTTTTTCAGTTGTTGTATGTTGTACCATAACTTTCCCAAATGGAGAGAATTTACACAGGAGACCCAAAACAAGGCCATATCACAAACAACATATTAGAACATTTCACAGAAGTGTCCGAGACGAGGAATAACTCTGAAGTAGACGTTTAATTTAACCTCACGAAAACTAAATACAACGGTCATGTTCTTAGCACCCAGCAACACACAAACATTGCTCTTCACTCCCATACTCTGAGACTGTGTCCCCCACCCCACCGGCCCGCACGCTGATTAACGTGACCTGCAGTCCAGTGTTTGACAGAGAGACCGGAGGGTCTGGCTTTTAACCGGGAAGGGTTAGGGTTACACTACCTAGTCTCAGAACTGATAGACATTTTAACAACACTATGCATGGAAGAAAAATGCATAAGCAACATTACTGGGCAAACGGTCAACACTACCTTTCCTTTTTTTTTTTTTTTTCTAGGAAGGTCCGGGTTGACTACCGGCCCCTCCAGTGAGACCAGGGCGCATTCTAGCCCTGTCAACATGTGGTCTCACTCCTAACTACTTCCACCACTCAAGGGACCAACAAAGTATCTGAACCAGTTTGGAGCTCTCATCTGCCTTTGTGGCCAAGCTGCCTGGGGAGCCGGGGATAAGGGAAGCTTTTCTTGCTTGAATTTGCCCGGAATTGTCCATGCAAACTAGAGATGCACTGATCCAGTTTTTTCCGATCCAATCAGATACCGATACCTGGGCTGAGCATATCGGCCGATACCCAATACCGATCTGATACTACTGTTGAATGAATGAACCGTATACCTTGCCGTGTGAGTGAAGGCATCAGAGTTGACATAAACATTTAGTCTAGTTAAAAAAAAAGGTAACAAATTAACACAGATATAAATGCACTTAATATAATGTATTAACAAATAACAAAGTGTACAGTACATTAGCAGCAAAATAAATAAATAACACTGATATTAATAAAAAAGAAAGGACTGGATCGGAATGCTGGATCGGCCTCATTCAACCGATATCCGATCCAGCTAATTAGTCAATATCGGTGCATCTCTAATGCAAACTGCCCTAACTCTCTATTTTCTGTTTTGTTCTCCTGGTTCTGCAAGCTGGTCAAACATTTTCTTGTACTGTACATAAGTTTCACAAAATAAGCTGCAACGCTTACTATAGCGGAGATTCAGCCACGACTGTGACCACTCCTGCGGCTGAGTAAACTCTGCACATCTACACACTCCAGCTGACACTTATTTAAAGTAAAAGATATCATATTGTGCTCTACATGAGGCTCCTCTGATACTACTATGGTGTATACAAAGGAGAACACCATGGCCCCTACCGTAGCATGTAGACAATGGCAAACATACCGCAGGTAGACACAATTATTACTGGAAAACCTGCACAATATAAATGCAATCCGATGCAATACCTTTGCAACAATGCCACTTCTTAAAGCTTTTGAAGTTTCTTTCTTTTCCCTGTTTCCCTACAAAGATTGTCAGCGGGGTGTTGATTTCACACTATGGGCACTTTTGAGACGACAGTTGTGTGATGTGATGGTATTGTGCAGTGCATTGTACTTGTGTTGCTCGGGATATTGAATTTACAATGATGTAAGACTGAAAAGCAGCTCCAGGGAGGTCAATGTCAGTCCACCACTTAAATATCTCAGAAGCTACTGTATGGATTGGTACAACTCTTTACACTGGCATTCATAGTTCCCAGATGGTGGATCATACAGGATGAAGTGAAATGACTCAACATGAGATCAAATGCCATTATTTGTGATACAGACAGTAACACTGCCCTCAGGCCACGACTGTATACCAAATTTTCCATTTTGACTCTTACCACCACTCAGCTGCACCTTGTGTTTAGTATGGCAACACTCTAAACTAAGGTGGACAGATAGCATCATCACTGAGAACATGTATACATACTGATGTTAACATAGAACCACTGAAGTATAGAGCCCCCCTCAATATTGAGTACTGGCCCATTGAAGGCATTTTAGTGTTATGTAGTGTATCAAATTGATAAGTTCTTAATTTGTCAGATATTTAAATCAGTGGATTAGAAAGAATTGAAATAAATTTTAGTTACTATGCAATATCCTGACTTCTGTTCTCTGTGCTCTCCTCTAAATCCACCCACCTGCAGGAGAAAACCAACAGACTTAGCCAGTATGCAAAACAAACAGGTTTTGACCATCAACACCTCCAAAACACATGGGATGATGTGAATTAATGCCACTCTAGAGACACCACAGTGGAGGAAGAAACCCTCAACTATGTTGAAGAATCACCTACCTAGGAAGCCCTGTCAGCAAAGACAACTCAACACAAAATGACATCAGGTCAAGGCTAGGGAAGGCTCACAGTGCTTTTGCAAGACTCCATCCATCCGATCTTGAAATCAAAGCAATATAGCCTCAGAACAAAGGTCCGATTGTACAACAGCAACGTAAAATCAGTGCTGTTGTATGGTTCGGAATGCTGGCGAGTGACAACTACAGTATGATATGAAAAAGATTGATGCCTTCCATAATGGATGCCTCCGCAAAATCTGTCACATCTTCCGGCCTGAGAAGATCTCAAACAAAGAACTTCATAGGATGGCCGAGTGTGTGATGGAAATTAAACGCAGCCCACTACGATGGCTGGGCCATGTACTCAGAATGAACCAAGATTGTATCCCAAAGGTTGCATTGAGATGGACCCCAGCTGGGAAAAGGAGTCAAGGGTAAGGCCGACCCAAAACAACCTGGCGACGAACCGTGACAACCTTACATGGGGCGAGGCACAACTTGCAGCGCACAACAGGTTCCAATGGAGGCAGACCGTCGCAGCCTTATGTCCCACCTGGGACAAAGAGGATTAAGTAAGTAAGTACTGTGTAATATCCATAAAAAAATTATTTGGTTTTGATGGACAAAATAATATGTAAAATCAAATGAATTGTTATGAAGAATTACATCCATGCTTCATACTCCTACAGTAACTGTAAACACTTTTGATGTCATCTTTACCTAGCTCGACAGCCCATGTGAACAAAGGTGGTGGTTTGCTGTTTCTTTTTCTTTTCTTTATTTCACAACAATTAAAGCTGTGTCAAAAGACGTGTAGTTTCCTGCCATTCTGTTATGACAGCCACAGCCTGTTGCTTTTTTAATCCCACTCTTTTGCTGGCAACACAAAGTGTTAGCATGTCTCTTAACATGAAGCCATGCAAGAGAGGCGCTCTATATTTAATGTGCTGTTAAAAGGGATCAGATGATCAGTGTCAGGGGATGGGAGGCCCCCGCACTGTCAAGCCTATTTTCACTTCATCTGAGCCCCGCGATTTATCAAATTACAGCCTGTTTCTAAGAGCTGACAGGGGAGATTACCCACACATAAGGGGGGGGGGGGTGTTCTCAGTTGAGCCCCTATGCCTTAACCTCTCAGCAATGAAGCATCCTCTACTCACAGCTTCTCTCTTTCTACCGGTCTTACATTCAGGTACATTCAAGTCTCACATGTGCAGGGTGTGCGCACGTAATTTGTGCGTGGGACCATGTCTGCATGTGCAAGTGGTTGTGTTTTCTTTGCGATTGTGTTTATTGAGGTGAACTGTAATGTGGGAGAGGCTCTGGCAGCTCCATTATCTGGGTTGTGTCAGCCTGTCTGCGAGTGCATTCTTCCTTTCTTAGGGCTCACTCTCACATTCAAACATGTATTTGCTGCCCTGACATACCCTGTCAAGCCCCCTCTGCCTCTCTGTCAGTGAGCTGGGCTTACTGTACTGCTAACTCTGCAGCTTGGTAGCTTGCAAGGCTGCCTGCACCTTCTTGTGACCCCTTTACCAAGACAAATGACTTAGTATTCTTTTTTTCATACAACAATGAAAAGTTTAATATCCAAGTAATGCAATTTTAATACACTTCTTATAGCCATACCATGTTTTAGAGTTGCTATAAGTCAGAAAGTGGATGAAGTGCAGCTAATATTTTGTTACTTTGATAAGTGAGTGACTGTGGTTTGAATCCAATAAGTACTATCTTTCTGTCTGAGTGTTAGCTGACATCCACGGTGACTCAGCATTTGATAAAGTCAGTAATTGAGGGCAAAGTGTAAATAGATTACTGATTCAATTAACCCTCTTACAGTAGGTAGCTCAAATCACAGCAAGACGTTTAACCTCGCCAGTGAACGCATCGGAAACCTGCGGATGTGCCCTGGAATACAGATGGACGACCGAAAACGGACCTTCCGCAGCAGACGGGCGAGGCGCTTTCTGGAGCACGTGGCAGCTCAATTAAAAAGTGTTATAAATGTGAAAATAATTCTGGGTGCCGCTTTTACCAACCGCCTGGGAGGAAGCAGCAGCAGCGAAATGTCATTTTACTTATGCAGCAAATGAGCGCACGATTAAGTGACTCCAGAGACTGAAACAATCTGCTGTGCAGCTTAGAAAATGAATCAGGGGCCTGATACTGGCCAGTGGTGGCTTTTAGATAAAGCACTTTTTCAACTTGGCAACGGTTAGCACCTTTCACTTGGAATTACCATTATTGATGGCCGGAGTAAGCCTAGTTATTAACGCCTGGAAAGGTCAGGGTATCAATTCCTTACAGGCAATTATTCTACTTCCACCCGAAAATTTACTGCGCTTGAATGAACTCCAGTGAATTAATATTAGATCATACAAATATTGTTACCTTTATTTAACTGCATATCTAAATGTATTACATTTATTACACAACACTATACTCAAAGTGAACACTAATACCAGCCGAATCTTTGAAAAATCAGTCAATAAATCTGGTTCCACCATCATGTTACATGTTCTGTTGGTTAAATTAAAATGTCGTGACACATATCGATTAGGCGCAGGCATTCACGTTCCCAAGGGGATTAGTTCTAACTTTGGAGATGCTTTGATTTTTCTTCAATGCATGATGGATATCATACTTCCACACCTAGTTGCAGCCAGTAAGAATGGACCCATTGTTGACCCTTTAAAGATAATTAATCATCTTTAACAATTTAAGCAAGGGTTATTGATTCTTCGCCTTGCCTAAAACATGCAAGGTTTACTGTTTACTGTGTGTTTTTAAATCAAAGGATTTCCAATGGCGAGCTCTGGACAAAGAGCATAATCTCTTCACTTTTTTTCTCCATTTCTCTCCTTCTGCCCTCCCACTTGCTTCATTCATTTCCCCGCTACCTCCCCTCCATCTCCCTCCTGGCTCCGAAAGAAATCTGCTTGAAACCATCTGTCTCCCAGCGCAACACATGCCTCCTCCAGTCACTGGAGAGAAGGAAACGAGCATGTGGGGACACAATACCCCCATTACAGGAGCAAATTCCTCCTTCTCCCTCTTCTTCCTCCTCCTCCCCTCATCCATCCAGATGCCGGAGCTCCACAAGTCAGATACTGACAGCACACAGTTGCATTATGGGATAAAGAGAACCAGCTGGTGGCTACTCTGTATTTGTAACTTCAGGGGCCCACAAAAAAAATTAACAAGTACATGTTAGTTATGTAAAAAGTAATTAACACCACATTATTTACATACACCTCTGTTGTTGACTTCTTACTGCATGTTTAATTTCTTGTATACTGTATGTTAATATGCATATTCATGTGTGTGTGTTCTCTCATATATATTTACGCCCTCTCACCACGGCCCCTCTGCTTGACTGGTGAAATTCAGAGCGCCATGATGCGTTCAGAGATCTCACCAGGAAGTTTGGAGGCTGTGATAGAGGAGGAAGGCTGCATGATACAGACCATGGGGCCTGCACGCATCAATACAGGCAGCTGCAGAGAGATATGTGTTTATTTGTGTCTTACTGTTAGTGTTTTCCCATCTAAAGCCTGTAATTAAAGCTCAATCTATATAAACATTTTATATCAAGATTATTCCAAAATGAACATGATTGTCTGCATTATCGCAGTGCAGTTAAAATGTGCTGAAATGATCAAAAATGAATAAAATCATCATCATCATGTTCCATGCTATAACCTATTTCAGACAAGGCAATAATGCACTGGGAAGAAAGTTGTCGTGTGGTCATGTGATACAACTTTGAAAAGAGAGGCAAACATCTGAGAGGGTAAATGAAGACAGTGACATTTTTTTGTTTTACCCACTTTGAAAAAAAAACACGTATACCCCTAACTTTAGCATCAAATAAGCTTGTTCGGTATACCCGTACTAAAAATTTACCACAGTAATCGACCACCATTATGGTGATAATTTGAGCTGTAATACCATCTGGCATTTTAACCATGGTAATGCGCGAGACTGGTAACTGTTTCATCTGTCTGCAATATGGGCTTAAATGGCCCAGCTGAGTTTCTGTGTGCATTTCTCCCTTAATTATACAACTGATAAAAGAAAAATATGCATGAATGAGTCATCTACTCTTAGTGGGTGCCATGTGTTGCAATACACAAATGTACTATGAACTAGAGCAGGCCTGTGCCGCTGTCCTAGATTGACACAACCCACAATAGGTAATTTTGGTGTTTACAGGAGACTCTTTTACTACACACCTCATGTCAGAGTGGAGGGACAACAGCAGTCATTGGCTTTGTCCCAGAATTATGGTTTAGAGGATGTGTGCTTGCTAGAGAGTGGTAATTTTCTCACACTACTGCAAAATACTGACAACAATCCAAAAGATTAGAGTCAATGCTGAATCACCCTTTCAGAAATGTCATGCTGTTTTGGAAACTGATTATATGAAACCTCTCTAACCTAAACCATAAAAAAACATGATGAATGAAGTATTCATCATTAATTATGTAGATAGATTTTAACACATATTTTCACAATGGCTGCAATAATTTATAGCATATTGTATAAATACACTGGTATAAGATAACATTCATATCATGTGGAGTGCATGGCTGAGATTCCCATGCGTTTGCACCTGACTGAGGTCTGATCACAATATGATCCGAACGTGACTGTTTCCATCACGTTCTAATCCCAGTGTGTTCTACCTGCAACAATACCATTTGTTTTCCTTATCCACATAATGTATACAGATAAAGGGCTGCATGATAACAGCAGGTAAAAACTTTTGTAGGAACAAGGTTCTGGTTGGTTGCTGCCATCGGCACAGGGGGGAGCTGTCCAAGGTACCAGTGCTGATCTGTACCAACATTATACTGAAGACAAGCAGACAGCTTCAGACTACCATTATTCCTGTTCTCAGTATTGAAGGTAATACTTTGCACTAATGTGTCATGGTTGCTGAGTATTAACTAAAGCTTCCTTGTCCAACTTAATTATAGTTAATAACCATTTAAACTGTGCTAGACAGTGATTGTCACCACGTCCAGTAGAGATTGGCATATTGGCTTTATTTTGTCACATCTTCTGTCTTTATCTGCACCTGGGTTCTTATCTAACTGATGTTTATAACAATGCATCTAAGATAGATACTTCAGATGAGAATTGATAAGATTTTATTGATCTAATGCCATTATAGATTCTGCTTATCAGTCTGATTCTTTATCGGCTCCCTTAAGGAACCATGATCAATTTTCTGTGTGGGGCTCCAGATGCCCCAGTACTCCAGCTTCCAAATGGTTTGGTCCACCTGTCAGTATGGGAACAAGTGGAACTACGCAGAAAAGAATCACATATAAATAAACTATTAAAGTATTTTCTATGGAATCTTAAAGTGAACGAATATTGGCACAGACAGCAACAAAAAAAAAAGTTGTAGAATATAACACTGAGCTGCCCCACAACTCTTTTCATTGTTGGCGACTTTGATTCATCTCGATAGTTTTATTGATACAGCATTTATTTTTAGTCATTCATTCTCCAGGGCTTAAAGTAAAAAAAAATCCTGAGCCTGAACTTTTTTCCAAGGAGCGGGGGGTGCAGTGGATCCGACGCATAGCCTACACATTATAGGCAATTTAGAAAACAACTTTTTGGCATTGTGCTTGGTGATGTAGGTACACAGGGTTCATACACATTTTAACCAACAAATTTCCATGACTTTCCCATGACTTGGCAACAAGTTTCCATGACATTACAAGACCTCTAAAACATCAATATATGCATGAAATGTATGAAAACTATGTGTAAAAAAAAAAAGATAAATCCAGGTGTGTCTGACCTCACAACAATGGTCATTCCCCCCCAGAAAATTTTTTTAATGTGATTTTAACACATTGAAGCATTCTGGTGTACTCTGAGAAGAACATGAAGGGAAAATTTGTTTCAGATTTAAAAAAAAAAGCACATTGAGTATTGACTGAGGGTCAGCTTTGTTGCCTTACAATTGTAAGGCAACCAGGCATGGCTGGAGTGTATGAAACTGAACTCAACTGGTCTAGTGGGGAGCAAAAACAAATCTCATATTTTAAATCTAGGGGTCTGGACCAGCCATTCAAGGGCCCGTTTCCTCTGTTATGGGGCGTGTGGGGGGGGGGGCACGTCCGTGCAGCGTTGCGCTGCGGACATGCACGGAGAAAAAAAAAAAAATGCGCGCCGTTACGTCCGCTCGTACCACCAGGTTCGTTTGTACCGACGTCAACAGCGGCAAGAGACCCGACGCTACTTGGCGTATCACTGCCTCCAGCGAGTGACTGAGTCACGTCACCATGCTCATACAGTACGCGCAGGCAGGCCAGGGTTGTCTTGCATACGACACATTTAGCTTTGTCTTTGTCCTCCGTCTTCTCTGTGTGCAGCCAAATATTGTGTGTGTGTGTGTGTGTGTGTGTGTGTGTGTGTGTGTGTGTGTGTGTGTGTGTGTGTGTGTGTGTGTGTGTGTGTGTGTGTGTGTGTGTGTGTGTGTGTGTGCGTGTTTTTTTTTTTTCTGAAATTTTCAAACGCCGGAGATCCGGCACGGGGCCGGAATACTTTAAGCCCTGATTCTCTTAATGGGAATCGTGCCCTGTGCGGCCAAAGGAGAATGTACTGATGACTCTGTTTTGACATTACAGGAAGAACCTGATTGTTGCTACGCTGTGGCTACCATGCAACAAGCCAACTGACAAAATGTCTCTTTCTACTATAAAACAAAGAAAGGCTGGTGATTGAAATACTGTAGATCATTTTGCCCTGAGCCAACACATAAATAAATTCCTGTGCCAAGTGGTATGAAACCCATTTCTTCACTAAATGACAATGTTTCTGCAAGAAAACTGACTGAATTCCTCAGGACACAACATACAGCTGTTGAAATAATTCCCTAGAAAGGCGTTTAATTTTTCCAAGGAAATGAAAAATTGGCGTGGGCCAGAAAAAAAACAGATAATATCATAGTGTTTCTCCTACAAGCTGAATACATTTAAAAACAAAAAAATCATTAACTTAATTTTGGCTCTGCTGTGTTGCAGTGTGGACATTTTCACAAGAGAGCAGTAATGGGTTTACTGACATGAGGTGGCTGAGCTTGAAAAACTTTTGTTTACATGTACATGAAGATGAGGTTTAATGTCCTGAAACTACTGCCAACCAGTTTTCTTCACGTTTACAATATAGGTGGAGAACGGCCCTGCACACCCACACAGGTGTGTTCAGTCATCATGCTGCGGCCCCTGGTGGTTGAGGAAGGCCAGATCTATGCTGAGAACTAGATGAAATTCAACAAAACAATTGGAAAGATGTCACGGGTGCAACAGGAGAGTGAGCAAGATGTCAGTCAAGCAGACGCTATACATGCCCACACACTGCAGGGAAAAGTGAGAGTTATTGAAAATACCTGTGTGGGCATGCCGCTGGTGTGTTGGGACTAATCAAAATGTAGGGAACGGAAAGAAAGTCGGTTTGAAAAGATACAGCGAGACAACATTGAGTTTACGTAAATACGTACATAATGTGTGTTTATGTTTCAAGTCATGGCAAGCTTTGACTTGAAATCACATTTTTCCATTTCTATTTGAATAAATGTGTTGCGCTGTGGAAAGCATCCAGAGAGATGTGGCATATGGCAATAAAACATGGGACGCAGAGAGGCAGTGTTAAGGAGGAATTTGAAACACGCACTGCAAAAAAAGAAAAGTTGAGTGAACTCAAAATTTCAAGGCAACAAACTTCGATAAAATTTTAAGTTAGGAAATTAAACTAAATATTTTAAGTTTTGCTTCTGAGTTTGCTCAACTCCGAATTCTGAGTTTTGACAACGCAACTGTAAGTTGTCTCAACTTATAATTTTACATTGTAATAACTTTCAATCCTTACTTCTGCTAACTCTCCTGTAAGTTGTACTAACTTACAAATTTACATTTTAATAACTTTTAATCCTTACTTCTGTCAACTCTCCCATAAGTTGTACTAACTTGGAAATGTACATTGTAATAACTTTCAATCCTTACTTCTGCTAACTCTCCTGTAAGTTGTACTAACTTACAAATTTACATTGTAATAACTTTTAATCCTTACTTCTGCCAACTCTCCCATAAATTATACCAATTCATACATTTACATTGTATTAACTTTTAATCGTTACTTCTGCTAACTCTCCTGTAAATTATACTAACTTACCATTATCATTTTTATATTGTAATAACTCTGATTTATTACACATAATCCACTTAACTTTGGGTAAGACAGTATAACGGAATAATTTTAGAGGAATTTAAAATTGCACAATGCAATAGTTTATAATGTAACTCACCTTTATAACTTAATAGAACTGACAACTTCTACTCAAATGTATAAATAATTATACAGATGCAACATGTATATTCAAAACATTTGTTTTATTTAAAACTGCACCTGCATGCATCAAATCCCTTCCAACAGGTCCAAGTATGTGCAAACTAATGAGACCCATTTGTCCCTGTCCTGGCAGTGAACTTGCACTACATTGCATACTTGTAAACTTTGAGATATAAAATATCAAACATGCGTATTCCAAGACCATACAGAACCAGTATGAATAAAAGTTCAAATATAAGTCATATATCCAAGACCATACAGAACCAGTATGAATAAAAGATCAAATATTAGTATGAATCTAACAAATGTGTTAAGGTTACTGAGTGCAATGACTTCAGTTTTCAAAATCTCAAAAATGAGTCATGTATACAAGGCCATACATGACCAGTATGATACAACTATGACTCTCAAATCTGTTTAAGGTTACCGAGCGCTAGAACTTCAGATCTCAAAATAATCAGCAAATTCTTTCTTGTGACACTGCTCAGTACCATGACAATTTTCAAACACTGAATCTTAACATATAATATGTATAAAGAAAACCTAATAAAGTGCAAACCAAGTAAAACTGTAAGACAGTGGGAGTTCGAGGTACATCAGATTTGACGGTGAGTAACAGGAAGACTAAATTAGCATGGTGTTCAGAGGTCAACAATGCCAGATCTGGCATTATCAGTTAACTTGTGGATTCACTGAAGGAGTTTGTTTTTGAGGGATCTGACCCTTGCAGAGAGGTCTGTACCAAGTTCCATGAACACCTTCTGAACGGTTTCAAATGTGTACCTGAGATCTTTGGGGTACTTGAGGTTTAGAGCATAGATCAGTCCAAAGAGGTAAGCAAAAGCAGTTGGCAGGTCAGGGAGATCTTGGAGGACAATCTCTTCTTCCACAACAACAGCAACACCCACGACATGTTGAGAAGCTGCATTGCCATCATCCTCCAACACAGTGAGGATACCCAAAGTGAGGCCCTTCGTTTGCTCCACTTCCGGGTCAGTGTCCTTATGTTGACAGACATAGGAAAAGAACAACACATAAGGTGCAAGACATTTGTCATTAAAATCCTATGAATCAGAATAAGCAATTAGCCTAACATAATTCCAAATCATTGAATAAATATATTTTTCCAAATAGAGTTAATTATAGTTTTGACATTAACTATTTCCATCCCATACCCCACAATCAAAAATTGAAAGCCCCATACACAAATTAACTGACATTAATTAGGTTACATAAACTCATAGCCAGGACAGTACAACTATTGAAGACACCCATGACATTGGGAAAGGGAACAATGAGGATAGAGAGGTAGTGGTTTAAGTCAACATTAAATACAGTATAATAACTATTTATAACCACTCACAAGACAGTTCCTGAAGAGCTTCTCCTGACTGTCACGGAGATACAAGGGAAGGCCCTTCAATGCTGCAGTTTGTCGATGTGCAGTGATGTCAGATGTCTGAAACAAAGAGTTGCATGAAACATTACAAATAGCTGAAACTGAAATACTGTGTAAAGTAGAGTAAACATGCAAGCAGCTGTAAACATACAGAACCACTGTATCTCAGTAATTTGCTCTATAATTGTGTCAGTCACTTAGATACCCTTGCATTTGCAGCTCTGGAAAAAAAATGAAGAGACCACTCCCGAAATAGGTATGTGTTTGAGTAAAATTATTATTACTTTTTGTTTTATTCCATCAACGACTGACAACATTTCTCCCAAAATTGAAATAAAAATATTGTCATTTAGAGCTTTTATTGACAAAAAATGAGTAAACTAGTCTAAATAACAAATGAAGTCTTTTCAGACCTTGAATAATAATAATAATAATAATAATAATAATAATAATAATAATAATAATAATAATAATAATAATAATAATGCAAAGAAAACATGTTCATATTTATTCTTAAACACCACAGCAAGAATATTTTAATTCAGGCAGAGTTTATAAATCTGTTTTTGTGGAATAATGTCAATGTTTAATCCCAGCAGTGTTTTTTATAATCTTCCTAATCAGATGTGGTTCAGGGGATGACCTCATCAGTGTCTCATCAAGTACAATGAGTTGTGCTTAAAGCAGAAGTGAGTGATATATTTGTGTTAATATAAGTCTTAAATAGTTATCTTCCGACAGCAATCACTTATATAGAGTGTTTGGACTGAAACACGGGTCTCTCAGTCCCTCTGCTCTGCTCTGAGCCGAGGAGAAAACATTTATCGTATCCTACAGTTTTTATCCAATGAGGAGAGAGAACGGCATGCAGGGCTGTGTGTGCAGCCAAGGAACGCCGTGAATGTGGTGACGTAGGGACGAGTGACTGTTATGGTGCGTTCAAGGAAACTCGTATTTTTCCGACCGTGAAGTGGTACCAGTTCGATCTGGTACGAGTTCACTGGTCGGAAGTTACGAGTGGCCGTTATAGTGACTTTCACCGGTAAAACAGGTCGGAAAAACACGAGTGGGTTGCCTGGAACGCTACAAAGTCGTAAGTTGTGACTTGAAGCTGTAATTTACGATTTCAAAAGCCTGCCTGGAACGCAGCATTAGCGAAAACGACCGGACCACTCACTTCTGCTTTAAAGAAAAGAATGACTGTCATTCATGTAGAGATGCTTTTAAGAAACATTTGTGAAAGTGGTCTCTTGTTTTTTTTCCAGAGCTGTATTTTGAGGGTTTGTCACTATAAGGGTCACTTAACATTGCACCAACTGCAACCAATATTAATACAGCTTCAAAGAAAAGGCAAAATTCCTTTTATAGAGAATGTGAAGCTGACGTTATGTCTCCGCCATCTTTGGAGGATCGTGGGTGTAAACACTCGCTTGTCTCCCTAAAAAAAGTCCACACAGTAGATCATATGTTTTTACACAGCAGAACTGTCCCACCATGATTACTTTTAAGCAACTTGGGGGACTTTTTTTTTTTTTTAGGGAGACAAGCGAGTGTTTACACCCGCGATCCTCCAAAGATGGCGCTGGCGTGACGTAACTTCACATTCTCTATATCCATAATGTTATGAATTCACCTCTTGATCTAAGCCGTTGAGGATCTGATCCATCTCAGATGAAAAAGCTGTCCTCCTCGCCCGATAGAGTCTCAGGAGCCTCCAAGTGTGCTGATGAAGGGCTGCTCTGAAGTTGTCCAATAGGTTCTTGTTTGTGATGCGATAAAACTCTTCCATTATCTGTTGAAAAGTGTGAAAAGGAAATTCAAATCCTCAATGATGACAAAAATCCTCAAAGTCAATACAATCTCAACACAATCTTCATGTTAAAATATGCATTGTCAACACACACAACTCTTCTACTCACTTTAAAAAAAAAAGACTAAATCATAAACACAACATAATATATTCTTGGTTCACCTGCTTACCTCTGCCTCACAAAACAGACCAGGCCACCGTCCCAGAACCTCTGACACCATAGGCTGCAGCTCCACGATCTCCTTGCGCCTCAAGGAGAAAGTCAGCTCCATCTTTTGTCTGATCAGTGCATCATTCTTATTCTTCTTCTTTAACTCCTCAACCAGGGCTAGTCTTTCATCATCCAGTGAGTCATCATTGTGGTTTTCTGGATGGTCAGGGACATGGTTGATCTCACCTCGCTTTGCTCTCTTCAGAGAAGGACTCGCACCATCATCTTCACAGCTCCTTTTTTTCTGGTTAATGCTAACCTCAATACAGCCTGCCTGACGCAGCTTGGACCTGTAATTGCCAAGCTTATATTTTATGCTCATTTTCCATCCATCACACCCTGTTTCACTACCTGGCTCACGAAGGCAGGGGTGTCTACTGATGAGAGCAGAAGCAACTGACTCAATCTGGTCTTGATCAGGATATGCTTTTACATCAAAAACTGCCTGAGCAATCTTGTCCAAAATCTCCATCTTCATGTCTCTTGTTAGGTTGATACCCTTCTTGGTCTGTTCATATGTCTCATTGCCTTTGCGCAACTTCAGCTCCACATCATAGGAGAAGGACGGGATGGGAAAAGGTGAAGGCCACTCCGAGACACTTCGCAGATGGTTCTTAATAAAAGTTGAGGGACTCTGGACTGACTCTCTGCTGGATAAACTGGCTGTGTCCAGGGAAGACAATGAATCAACAGAGTCTGACTCTTGCTGAACATGTGCAGACTCCTCCCAAAGGATGTGCAAGATAGCACGCTGTGGTGGCAACTCATGTATGTCAATTAAATTACAAAGAGCATTGCTGAAGTCTGGATCTTCATACTGTAGTGTGAAGCTGCCTTGAAGTTGAAGATTCTCTTGAAGAATGTTTTGCAACTGCTCAACCGATTCAGGTACTTCAGAAAGTGCCACTTTACGGGACATCCTTGGGGAGATTTTCACCAGCAGCAGTAATCCATCCTGTGTCACAACAAACAGGGACAAAACACAGAGGGGTAAGGTTGCATTGACTTTCAAGACAATTACTTGAAAAGTTAAATTCATAAACAATGTAGCAACGTCTTGCACTGTGTTCTACCTGCAAATCATCATTATAATAAATTAGATATGTGCTTCAAAATCACACAACCTACAAAAGAATCCAACAAAAACTGCACTGACAACCAAACCTAAACACATAGATAAAGGGTGATTGCAAACAGGAAACAGGTGAATGAAACAAGACACAGGTGAAACAAATCAGGAAATCAACTCAGGAGGGAAAACGAGAAAACACAGGAAGTAAAACTAACAGAAACACATACAGAAAATCTTTCAAAATAAAATGACAGACAGCATCTTGTTTGAATGAGAGAAAGAGAGAAAATGTGTGTAAGAGCAACACAGTTTTGTCTATAATGTGTAATCAGAGTTCACTCACCATTCTGTGTCACTTCAGTGGAGCAGGCACACTTTTGGAGTCACCAGCACCTTCCCTCCCACTGTGTATGCAACCAATGGATGATAGTCATTGAGAGCCTGAGGTTTTATTTTTATTTTATTCATTTACTGATAATGTAAACAACAGACTGGACTAGGGATGACAAGACTGACAATATAATATTCTGTCCCATTGAATAACAATTAAAATATATTAAGGACACTACTTGGATAGCGACCGGGAAAAACACGGAGGACACGCTAAAAAATAACTGTGGCACACACTGCGAGACTGTAACCCCAAAACTTTTTTTTAGAAAATTAACCTAGCAACCAGCTAAAACACGGAGGACAGGGTGAAAATAACTGTAGCCTAACGTTAGTACATGCACCCACTGTAGGACTGTAACCCAAACACTTAAAAAATAAAATAAAACCTCCGGTGACGTTAGCGACCAGCTATGGAGGACGAGCTAAAATAACTGTAGCCTACTTCACCACATCCATGTACTTCTCACACGCGCACACTGGTTCTCCGAGTTCCTCACTGTCTCAACACACAGCCATTTACTGAGACCAGCAGACGGTAAACTACCCGCATGGCAAACCAAGCCGCAGCCTGTAGCCGGCTCAATCTCCGGTTCCACTCGTTCCACTCAGGCCCCGCTCTCTCTGTCCCTACTGTCAAACTACCCTGCTGCACAGTGCTCACCTGTGTTACACTGCCATTAAATGTTAGCTCATTTTGCGACCACATTCTGAATTGGCATTAACCCTGATGGTTACTAGCTGTAACATATCGAACATGAATTGACATAATACCAACCAGTCAGAAGATAAACCGGTATTTGCCCAGGCAAGTTAACTTACAGCGCCGCTAGCATCAGTTAGCCGCTAACGTTAGCTATCGCTAATGACTGAAAAACTGTTTTGCGTACTAGCCTAAATGCTGAAAATGTGTAGGTCGCCTTCTCCATCAAACAACGTATAGCGCGGCACAACACAACTGGGAATAAAATCAAATCCCCTTATCATTTTAACTTAATTGAATGAAAGGTTGCTTACCTGTGTGGAGCAGCTCCAGGCAGCACGGCCACAGCTAGAGTGAGTCTACAGTGTGCCAACTCGGAAAGTTGGCTTTCCCGCATTTCACAACAAATAATTAAGAGTTGGCAGAACTGTTGTCCCATATATTGAACTCCAACTTAAAGATATAAGTATGACCAACCAACCAAATCGTTTTGAAGCACACAACTGGCTTGCTTTGTTGTGCTAACTAATATTATTGCCTAAACTGTCAATAATTTATATCTTCAAGTTTAACCAACTTAAATGACTGTTTTAGGCCAAAAAATGCAAGTTGGCGCGGCCAAATTGTTTTAGAAGCCGGCATCTGAAGCGGGAAAGAAATATTATAAAATTTTGGTTCAGAAACAACAAAGGAGCTTGTTGATGAGGTGATGGCACAACGATATGTAGCTACATAAAAACCTATTGATCTAAATTCACGTCTTTTAATTGATCAGTGTACAGTATATACCACTGGTAGCACAAAAACTCAACAGGTGTGTAGCAAACAAAGTTGCCTCACAGCGACTTCAGCACCGATGCATCGGGTGTTTCTCTACTGTGCCTACTGTGCCTCTAGGATTTGAGTGAGATAATTATACACCCGAGGGAAGAAGAAGTGATTCAGCACCTGACAACGCCACCATGACTATTGCAATCATACGCACATTTTACACAGGCTTGTCTCAGATGGAGAATGACTGTGTCCTCTGCCTCCTTCCACCCACTCTGACATCAAAGACTGAAAGCACAGGACTAGTGTAAAGCAATTTTACAATCCAGACAGACATATGTTCGTTTTGGGCACTGGGTTGATATTTTTTTTTGGGACATAATGTAGTTGGTGGCGATTTCAGCTGAAACCGCAGTGTGAAATTAAGACCACTGTCTGTGCAACATGAAACCCACCTCGACTCTTTGAAATCTGCATCCAGTGTACATTCAGCTGGGCTCAATTATCACAAAGATATGGTGAATTAGACAAAGTCGTCGCTGCAGGGAAACGCGCAAAGACTATGAAAAAGAGCGCCAATTAAAATCTGGCATCTTCTGTGTTCTCGGCTGTTTGATCTCCATATGTGAACCTCCTATTTTCAGCAGAGGGGAAGCCAACATTGCCCACTGAAACAGGCAGAGCGGGTACATGACTAGAAGTCAGCGGGATTTCCTGACACCCATCGCAGAGACAAGCTGCTCCCACTTGTCATGTTTTATTATGAATCCCGGGGGATTAAAGAACATACAGGGACATCACATAAGCCTGTTAACTTCAACATTCTGTTCACAGAAGAAGACTTGTATGTCCTTGATACAATTTCTTTGTCTAAAACGAGGTGCAGGCTGAATACAAGACAACTGATGACACAAACCCACAGTGGAGTCCTGAATTCACTTTGCATTTTCAGAAAAGATCAGATAATACAGCTTCAATGAAATGTAACATTTCTAATAAGATTATTTCAGACGTTGGCTAGATTCAATTTCTTCGTCGTATAGCTCATTGGGTTGAGCAGGTGCCCCATATGAGGCTATCCACAGCGGCACCGGTTTGATCGTCCTCTGTCTTCCCGTTTCCTGTCTCTCTAACTGTCCTGTCAAAAAACCTCCCAAAAACACTCTTAAAAAAATGTAGGTTTCAGCTCTGTTGTGTTGTGAACTGAACGTGACGGGGAGGAAGATGCTAAGATTTTCATCAGGGGTGATGTGGACAGGATTAGGATGAGTATATCAGAGGGACAGCTGGGGTTGAACGGTTTGTAGGCGAGGCAAGAGAAATGGTTTGGGCAGAGGGAAGATTGTGGGGATATTTTTGGGAAGATGCCGAAAATGGAGCTGCCAGGTAAGAGTAAAAAAAAAAAGAGTAAGGCCATAGAGAGGACGTGCAGGTGATTGGGTTAGTGTGACAGATGGAGAAGATGCAGACAGAGGAAGAAGCTGCCGTAGCAACTCGGAACATTTTGATGTTTTTTAATTTATTACCACCAATTAGCTGAACAAACTGAGCTCTTCATGTTTAGACATGAGCAGATGGGGAAGGTCAAAAATATTCAGAATCACTATTTATTTCAAGTACGTTCATGCACATCTGATAAAAAAAAAAAAATGTTACAAATGCAAGTGTTTAATCCCTGTTACTTTTAAAAAGTAATTATTGAAGTTGGAGAGGAGCAATTTGTACATCTGTGAAGATCTCATTTAACTGAACTGAACCAAGGTTTGTACAGCTGAAATCTAGGATAAGACTGCTATTCTGCTGTCAGTCACAAAGATTACTAACAGGTGCATGAACAACTACCAAACATATAGACTACACTTTATAGTCTGGAGAGTCCATGTCCTGTTTAGCTGCTACCCCTTGCTCAAAGATATATGAACTTCATGGACATAAATCAATTTTTGAATGTCCATGTTTCCAACAACTACTTGAAAGTTTATCAATACATTGTAAGATATTGGATCAGTGCACATAGCGATTCCTGAGCTGTTTCTAATTGGAACAACTTAACTGTGTGTATGTGAGAAGAGAACAATAGGTCAGAGATTCAACAAGAGACTGCAAAGATGAACAACTGAACGTGACAACTTCTTCCTCTGCACCAAAATAAACCTGAAACAATGGCACATACATCTTCTTTATTCAGGAGCAATTTAACCACCGCAGACCTACAGCGAGCAAAACAAACAACCAGCAGGTAAGCATTAGACATGTAGACTCATGAATAAATGATCCTCAGATCTCCAATTTGACATCAAAAAGATACACACTGGGCCCACCATCAAAGGCCCTCCATCTCTGCCAGTGAGTCGTCACTGCTAAGGTAATAACTTTCTATTTCTCTCTTCTTACCTCCCTCTCTCTGTGTCTCCCTCGTTTCATATTTCATGCAACACAATGTAATTACATAGCTCTGCCACTGAATCCGGGGTAGCAACGTTTGATACCGACGCACCGGGCTCGCAGACGTCCTGTGGGTGTCAAGACATCAGAAAGCTGTGGAAGTCAACCACCTGCTGGGTGCACCCCCGCACGTCGCTGCAAAACCAATCCTGCGCGATTTCAGACATCTAGTGAGCCCCGTGTCTCGAGATGACACAGTCATCCTCATGATCTAAAAGCTGTCGTGGACAGCGCACCCATCAGTTCTGGTGAGAAGTGCACTGATGCAGATACTGCCAGATGGAAGCCTGAGGTGAACATGTGGGCTCCTGAATAAACTCTTCTGTTGAAGAGACTGCGTCTTTGTTTTAGCTGCACCCCTGAATTTCACAGCTGTGTTCAAACACAGAACACTTTTATCATGTTTGTAAATCTAACTGACAGTACTTTGTACCTAACCTGTTTTTCTGTCCATCTCTGAACTAATAACATCTCTTAATGTTATTTTACTTGCACCCTGGGGCAAAAAAAAATCGTTTATTGAAAGAAACTTGAAACTGACTGATATAAGTACAGAAATGCCAATAATGTGTTTTAAAATAGTCACTTCACTGTCACTGAGAGATGTCACTGTGAGGAATTTGCATGTGCACATTGTGTATGTTTAATTATAGACATTAGGAAAAAGATTAAAATGTTAAGCTTGAGAGATCAAAGACACAGTGGCTGAGCTTATGTGTGGGATTGTTGAGGTTCCTTCAACTGTTATGTTCACCCTGAGCAGCCTCAGCAGCCAACACAGGTCAGTCATCACATAAAAAAACACCCACTTTGAGCTTAGGTCCCTTTCATATTTCATATATACTGTAATATTACAAGGCTCACCAGGGCGTGAATAATTAAGTGACTGCATGATCACAGAGCTGACAACAACATGATGTAGTGCCGACTCACCGCTCTTGTATAAATGGTTCGACACAGGGATACGGAGGGTCACTGACACTATATAAAATACACCCACATAGATCAGCCCGATGTTGGGAAATGGAATCTTAACACAGGTCCTGACTGTAATCGGGGTATTAGTCTCTCCTGCCACTGAAAGCCAGCATTAGCCACAAGGCATCACATGCAGGAAAGATCATTTAGCAAGTGAACAAGATGTCAAAATGTTTCTATAGATAGTTTTTTTTTTCATATTATAAAGGTAAAGCAGAAGTGCATTTGTACAGTACAGTATCATTCAGAGTGTGTTTGTGTAATTTGATGAGTTACAGGGTGCTACAGTTTTAAAAAAAAAAGTGTACTGTATGTAGACTCATCCTCTGGACTGTGCATCCCCACCACATGTAGCCTATGCTCTGACTTTCTGCCTTAGCGCCATAAAAGTGTACTGCCAACCTCAGTGCAGCAGAAAAATTAAACAAGACCACTGCTGTGGTAAACAGACTGCTGCTGAATGAGTATTATCTAAATAGAATTGCCTTTTCTTCTTGACCTGGAAAAGACAAGTTTAGCACTGTGGCACAATTAACAGTGGCCTCCAGCTGAATGTGAGAGCAAGTAAGAGACAGATAAAGCACGAGAGGAAGAAAGAGACTGAGCAGCAGTAAACCTACAAATCAACTTTATGCATTCATGCCTTCTGGTTAGTGGTGCACAACAAGCTCAGATGAATAATGCTTGAATATGAATAAAATATATTCAATGCTTTCTTTGATTTTGCAGCAAAATAGCTCATTTTCAGTCAGCCAACTTGCATTTAACAACAGATGTCTGTTATGTGAAAACATAGAAAATAATTTGGCATCTAGGTTCCATCCTCATCACCACCCACATATGCAGACAACAAATTGAGGACATCTGTAAACTTTCTGCCAGAATCACATCAGTACAGAGCCCAACACAAGTTGCCATCCAATGCTATATTTCAGTGCAACCACTGTACGCTCACATGCTACGCATCACAGACTGCAAATGAATTATGCCATCTAGTGAAGTGACATGGTTAAATCCATAACCAGCAAGACATATGCAACCTCAGCTATGCAGATAATTATAATTTAAACATAATTAAAATTGAAAAATAAATTAATTTATTAAAAGATGGAGGAAACAGTTTCTTCATATGACCCTCAGCACAATTAAGGCTCACAACAAGTGCAGCACAGTGTAAAGAATGAGTATAATGGTACAACAGATATCAGCAGTAAACATGACAAACATTAAACAAGCCTGTTGTTTAAAGACAAATTATTTCTCAATTAGCATCCACCGTGTGAAGGCAATGCAAGTGTGACTATCATGAAGCCAGTATTCTATTGCAGGGAAACAATAAAGCAGAGTGAAAAGACTGCAGGCAGACAGCATCCATGTTTACATCTCTACTGCAGCAAATACACAACATTGCCCTTACTCACAAGCACACACACGAAAAGACAGAAACTAAGGGAGATAACCAGTTCAACTCAATACAACACGGCATAGTAACACATCACAAACTCCAACAAATAGCCTAGTGAAATAGCAAAACAAAAACAAAAAACAGCGAGAAGCAATAGGCCTACGCACTTAAACCAGTAAACACAAAGTCGCAATGACAAACACCCAAACAAACGCACAAAGCCAGCAAAAGCGTTTTATCATCATCTAGCTGCTTCTTACCTGGGTGAAGTTAGCACTGACTCCTGGGTTAAAGATGAAGGAGGCCACAGTTCATGTTGACAAAGGGCTGTAGTGGTGGAGACCGTAGCTTGTGTACAAAACGTGACGTGAGGGCGCCATTTCAGCAACACGTGTTTCCATGCAGGGCGTTTTACTCCACAGGTGCACAGTCTCAGGTGAGTGGAAGCGTCACCATGGAGGCCGCCATTTTTAAAATGGCGCTCTCGGGGCAGCTTGGGTTTTGTTTTTTTCTTAAGTGAAGCTAGCTGCCCTACCTGTAGGCTATATCAAATTGTATTGAAGCCCTAAGTGTACAATATTAAATAAATTAATAGGAAACAATTAAATCATCACAAATGTTATGAAATGAAATTAAAATATAAAGAATTACGTAGCTACTGTGGTATATTGATGTGTTGATGAAGAGAAGGGAACCGCCGACACGTCTTTTCTTGCATTCAAAAAGAGTTTATTACAAGAAGAAGAACAGTGTACAAAAATGCCTAATCGTGGAGCATCTCTGGCCCAATATGAGATCTCTCTCTCTTGGCCCAAAGCTCTAACCTTATATACGTTTTCTAAAACTCCACCTTCTCCCACAGAAGGATATAACTCACCAGGATGGTCAGTCAAAGACAGGATCTAAAAACAGAATCTAGCCTATGCCTGCTGACATTTAACCTCTTGACCAAGCTAACTTAAGAATAGATAGTGTCCAGTATCCCCAGAAACTATGACCCACAGAGATGGGTAGATGACAAGAAACACATTTCTCAGGGTACATTCCACACTACTACTAGACACCTAATCTAAACATCTTGCTGTAAATGTATGCATGTGCCTTTTCTCTTGTAACATCTGAATTGATTCATATTTATTCCATTTAACTATAAACTGTTACTTATTACAAATGAAGTTCCTATCCAAATGGTGACTTACTTCTGACATTTCCCTTAACTTTTAGGCTAAGAAAACACCATAAAAAACATAAGATAATTCAAGATATTAAAGCAAAAATGTTCAGGTGGAAAATACACTACACTACATAGGTTACTAATGCAACTATGTGCCCCTCTCTCTCTTCCCATGTGTAATTACTAAAAGAAAAAAAAACTCAGTGCTTAACAATTTCAATTACGACATCAAGTATCAAACTTTCATAATCCATTGCAAATACAAAGCTCCTGGTACTTGAATACAAGAGTTATTTTTGTCTGCTTGAATATCTGATATGAAATCTCAATTCAAGTAAAGAGTATGATTCAAGTGCGATAAACTGACTGAGAACTTAAGATAAAACAGATGTTGGCCAGAAGTTTTTCTTTCAGGGCATAATGTGCAGTTGCAAAAAGTTAATAAATTGTGGTGTATCACGAGTATTGTATTGTGGGGCCTCTGGACTGGTGATTCCCCCCTTCATCAGTTATGGTGCATTATTTGCATTGAATGTTGTGTTAATGGCTTGGCTTTCTCTAGCCTACTTGTATTGATTTTGTGATTTTTTTTTTTCCAATATATCAATATTTTTGTTGTTTTTGTGGTTTGGAAGGGAGAATACTTATCTTCCACAAGCAATTAACAAAGTTGTTGAACAAAAGAAAGCCTTGTGCAGTTGGATACTTGTTGATGAAAGTCCCCAGATAAGTGTCGAGAAGTGGACTATTTTTGGGTAGTCCACTTCTTCAGGCCTTTCAAGTTACAATACAACCATTATTCTGTAAAAAGTGAAGTAAGTTTATTATTATGAAATACTGAAAGAAAATATGTTATTTTATTATGCTCATCTTGGCTCTATTGCAGGTCGTTTTTCATTGTAGCATTGTTTTATTTGTGTCTTTTATTCTGCAACACCCTTTTTCCCAGGGTACATTTTTTTATGTCGCCACTTCGACATATTCGTCTGTGAAACAAGACAAACAAAGCAGAGGCAGTTTTGCTATTGGCTGCTGGCTTCAGTCTGAAAGAGCAAACATCTCTAGGCTTTAGTTTTTCAAAAGGAATCTATACTTAATACAATGTTTTATGCAGAGTTTGTTCTTAGATTATTAAGTCAGAAATCTATGGCAGTTGTGCAAAAGTTTCCTAAAATAACCCAGTCTAAACAAAGTATGTCAATTGCAAAGCACACTAAAGTGATAACAAATCAAGGAAACAAATGAATAAAGGAATAGATGGACATATATATGCATATATTTCCATGAAGGGCAAAATGGCTTACTGTATCTCACCCCACTGAATATCTTGCATTGGTCTGTCAGACACCATCATTATCAAAAATCTTTACTATTAAACGTTACTGTACTTGTTTGAAACAGTGTCCTAATTTAGCACACGACTTCACTGTAAGCAAACTTCAAGAAATAAGCTGCAGTTGAAGATCCATTACAGATTCAGCCCTGAATGAATCCTGTCGTTCCTGTACTTTTGCCTTGTGCCTGACACTGAGATATTCCGGAGCCAGAGGAAAACGCAGCGTCAGCAAAAAAAAAAACTTGAGGGGAAACAAATATCAAGAGGATATAGTGAGAGTGGCAGGTGTGAGGGAAGGAAAGAGCGTGAGGAAAAATAGCAAGACAGGCAGTCTTTGTTTAAGGGCTGTAGGCAAGATGAATGTGTAAAGTGTGAAGCAAGAGGGGAATCAAGTAGAGGAGAAGAAGGCAGAGAGGCAAAGAGCAAATGGGGGGGGGGGGGGTAATGGTTGTCAAGGATTAATAGAGAACTCTTTACTGTATACAAGACTACTACTTTCAAAACAAATGGGCACACTATAGATGAAACGCTAAATGTTCGTCAACTTAACAAAATAGATATTTCAAACATCAAACTCTTCTATTGCAACTTTGCGAACCTGTCATGTGTTTTCTTTACTTCTGCTGCATCTGACAGACTAGTTGTGTCTTCTTTACCTTCATCCCTAACCCACACATACACAGACACGCACAGTCAAGCGTGCGTATGCTTCGTGTGTGCATGCATGCAGATGTGTATATTTCTCACGCATGCACACGCACAACCTGCTCTTCAGATGTGGAATGAGGTGGAAAACTGCAAAGCCAGACGGGTGCCTGCAGCTATCTCAGGGATGAATACAACTGTTCCATTACAAACACCTTTAATGTCGCCATGGTATGTCTGACTCGCTATGCGGTCCCATCATTTCATTTTTCTTGAAGGTACCGATGCTATTATTTCTACAGTAGCTGCAACTTTCTAATAAGAAGGGCCAAATAACAATCAGCAGATATGTTTTCTAAATGAGAGAGCATTAAAAAAATCGTCCCTCACATTGTTTCCAAACTGAGTTTAGATGTGTGCAGCACATGAACAACTTTAGGAAATAAATTAGATTACAGAGGAAAGGTGCTAAAGGTGAAAGAAACTAACTCTGCAGGAACGTGCAAAACACTTCAAATAATAAAAGATGATACAGTATATTCAAACTTTATTTCATAATAACTGGATGTTAAATTAATTGTAAAAATCCCAAGGATCATCATTCACTATAAGCCTTAACTTTTCATGAATTTCATAAATGTGAACACAGCTGCAGTGAGTACAGAGAATAATGTGTACCTTTTTGAAACCCGTCTCTTAGTTAGCAATCTCAGAAAGAGTTTCCTTGGCACCAAAGTCATCTTGATTCTTTGTCAGTTTAATGTGCTGCAGGTGTGTTTGGCATACGTACTGTATGATGGCAAAATACAAAAGAGAAAAAAAAGAATGAATAAGAAGCTGTTTTATAATCGACAACTGATTACACCTCATGTTGTTTCTTAAACCGACGCTGTAACCAGCATGTGGTGCAAAACTTTTAAACCATTAAGAATAACTTCCACTGCATTCTCTGTTATGAATATGTATAATGCCCACATAAAGGTTTCGTCTCAGGTAGACACAGAAGACTGACACAAATTATCACCCAGCACATCCACAGGAACAGATATAACCACAGAAATATGTGACATGAGCCCAGGGTTTCTGTAAGCTTTTATTTATGGTTGTTAATGGAGGCAGAACCTGAGCAGCACCCAGCCTTGAAATATTCATAATGTCTGTTTGCTCCGACAGAAATCCCACCTCAGTCCTGCTCTGAACACAGTCCTGACCCTTTTTCAGAATGTAAACCTGGGATCTGATTCAACTGGCTGGTCTGCCTTTGAAAAAAAGAAGCTGCTACATCTGCTCTGCCAGTGGGCATGGTATTTTATGCAAGCCTTTATGTTGATGAAATGTAATAACTTTGTTAATCTTTTCACTATTCATCCAGTCCAGCCATCAGATTCTTTTCATCCAGTAATTTGATTTATCACTAAATACATGCAGAGCTTTCATTCCCATCAGCCTTTGCTGTAATTCGTGTTGACACGCTGAAATTAGACAGTTAATAAGATAAACATGACTAGCAATACATTAACATGGTTACTGTGACCATGGTCACACGTCAGAAGTAATACGGGTAGCCTACAGGCTATACCTTTATTATATAATATATATATAGAATATACACCCACACAACCTAATCAGTTATTATTGTTGAGGCATATCCATAGAGGCTCAAATGGCGGGCTTATGAGACAATCCCTTCACAAGGATGTGGAGTGTGCAGGGAAGTTACAAAGTGGCAAAGCTCAAAATTAACTCTGGGAAACATTTTTTTTCCTGTACAGTTCCTTCACCAACCCACAACACAAGATCACAGCTGAGATCATATAAAAATTCAAACATTTTCGGAGGTGCAGGCAGTCATGAGTCATCCTGTCTTTCTCTCCCTGCCTGTTTCTTCACTTCTCTTTTCATCCCCTCCCATTTTACAGTTTCATTACGCTTGCACGCAAAGCGATGAACATTAAGTGCTGTATATTGTTTCCGCAGTCAAATAAACAAAAAAACACAACAAATATTATGTCTGTGCTCGATTTCCTGCAATAAAAACATTGCTTCATCTAATAGAGAGTCCTCCTTTGTCTACGAGGGTTCGACTTTCCTCTGAACTGACAAAGCTGTTTTCTGTGATCTGTCTCATTAGCACAAAGAACTCCTCTTCTGCCTTTTGTCCCCTTCTTTGTAAAATTGGTGACATTATCATATGATGCACACCAAGCACTGACACTGTGCTGACAAGCAATGACAGCGACGAGTGTCGCACGGAAGCACGAGGTACTTTGTTTTAATGAGCTGCCATTCAGTTTGAGTTCCCCTCCACCTGTGATGTGAGAGTTATTGCTATCATCTCCCTGTACGTCTTAGAACTTACTTCCTTGTGTGTGTGCGTGTGCATGTCTGTCTTCTCCTGTCTACAGTACCTTTGTCTGCCTATATAATACTTTTAACATTACTTTTAATGTTCTCTTTTAAACATTGAGTTACAGTACTTTCTACCCCTGCTATGTTTAAGACCCCGCAGTATCTGTAAATACTATAGCTTTCTCAACTGCAGTACATCTTCACAAATCGAGGTTTTGTTGTTGTTTTTTTAGGGGGAGGTTCCATTTGCAGCTACAGCTTCCCGTAAACACCTGGCTCCATCTGTGACCATGTGTCCAACCTGTGGGAAAACAGCCTTGTGAAATAAGTGACCTTGTCTCTTTTGGCCTACATTATCGGGAGTGTGCCATGGAGAGGGTCCACTAATGCACACTAATCCTCCAACACAATGACCCCAATCCTTTAAATCTGTCAATAGGGAAGCTGATGCTCCAGATTAGAAATCCTGCTGTAATGATACGGAGTGACCCGACTTCTGTCTTGTTGTTTTCCAAGATAAACACACAATTCAGAATTTACACACTTCGTTATATGAAAAGTAGCTGTTATATGGCTATACAGTTGTATTTCAGTGGTTTATTGCTAACATAAAGTAACGATGATTGTACTTGAGTGTGCTGTTCTCCAACCACTCGGGACAAAAAAAACATTGTATTACCTAACATTGTATGTATGAGTAACTGGAGAGCTTTACAAGGCTGTGATAGAGCCAGATACTTCACATAGACAGTATTCATGGGGAGACCAAGTAATAAAAATAAATAAATAAATAAAAGTGAGTATTGAAAACAGTGTTTCAGTGGCAAAGCACACTGAGATTTTCTGACAGCGCTCCAGTCATAGAAACTGTGCCGCGTTTATGTCTTAATCGTTAGTGTCTGAACTCTGAGTTCTGAATTCTGCGTCCTGGATGATACAGCAGGTCCACAATCAAGAGATGCTGGGCCATGATGCGCCACAGAGACAGCTTTGAATCACAGCTTATCTCCAAGGCGAGTTTGTTTACCTCTTTCACCGCTGCTGGACAGATAAATCGACTGGAAAGGGGAGAGAGTTTATACGTGCAGAGGAGAAAAAAAAACTCTTGAGCCTGTAGGTGAAGAATTTTGGAAGAAAGTTATTAAAAATTTCGCTTTTATCAACACTGTAAATCCATCCGATGCTGTTGTGCAGCAGGGAGTGACGATGCATGCTGTCATATCGGCGGCTGCCAACTCCTGAGGTGCAGGGCATCAGATTATCCCGGTTTCCTTAAGCTGGCGATGCTGTTTATGCATCACAGCTCCTGGAATGTGATTTTGACAAGTGTAGCCGTGGTTACCTCAGAGACACGGAATCGGTGAATGGAGGGAAAAGAGACAAATGAGCCATGAGTTATGCTGTGCAAGTTCCGCCTTTGATAAAACACCTGTAAATCTTTGGGGACTCTGTTAAAATACATAAAACAGGGATCACTCTCTCGTTTCCCCATCTACTCTCTGTGGAACGGTTTATGCAGCAGCACAGAGTCCCAGTATTGGCAGGCAGATCAAATACGTTGCTGTCAGAATCACATTTCGTTGAATGATGACATCAGCCTTAAATCACACTCAATAGTGATTATACAGAATTAAATCTCACCGACTCATAGCAGAGCTTTAGCCTTTAATCCAAACCATTCACAGTGCTTTACCATGAATGATTCTTAACTCTTTTTAAAAGGCTTTCAAAACAATGAGTGAACGAAATTGAATTAAAACTATCACAAACGTCTCTCTTTATTCTTTATTAATAGGATCTTGTAGGAAATACACGTCACGTTTTGGTTTTAAAGTAAGAGGTTGTTACATAGAAAAGGCATCATCATTTTTCATTCACACATGAAAAATCTTACACTTGAATATGTATTGCTCTGAGTCAAGATACTAAGATTAGACATTTTTACAAATTGTTGAACCAGGCCCTCAGGAGAAGCTCGAAGCCCAAGGTAACTTTGTAAAAAATTCAGAAACAATGTCCACATCAAACTCTGCACAGACTATATTTGCATAGCATGCATCTGATTTGAATAAGTATGTGGTGAAGACCTGCGGTGACAGATTGCTCCAAATAACTTGATAAATGTTGCATATTCTCTGACAAATTGCACAGACTCTTCAGGTATTCTCTGGAGGACTCCTAGAAAAAAAAGAAAAAGTACAAAAGGCTGGAAAAGAATAGAATTACTTACAAGAAATAATCCCTGTGGTACTGCATTTACCCTGACAACTAGCAACGTCTGGAGCCATTTCTACTGGGGCAACAGAATTGTACAAAAGTAAAAGGAAATGAAAATTCACTTGTTTTGAGTTACAAATGTAGAAATGAGTAACAGTATAGATATATATGTGTATTTACAGGACTCGATCTCTGTAGCACATCCCCCTCAAACAGAAGAAAACCCCATCTCTTATGTTCATTCTCATGGACAAATTACTACATTATTTACAGGCCTTCGTATAAAATGTTCTTTATGTAATCTCAATAAATACATACTTTAAAGTGAATTATCTTTTATCAAAAAAAGGAAAGCCAGCTTCTTTTCTTTTCGAGATTCTACACCAGAACATGCTTTGTATCTACACTTTTACACTTTGCTCTATCGCTCTGACTTATCCACTCATGCACACACATTCACACACTCGAACAAGCTCACTGTTGCTCTCCTAGAGGCGTCACGACAGGCCATGGCATGTCAGGTAAAGGTGTCGGAGCCTCAGAGGGGACCTGGTTCTGCTGCGCCTGCTGGTTGGCCCAGTTTAAGTCCACTCCGTTCTTCTTCAGAGCAGCCAAGTGCTTGATGTCCAACGTGGTGAAGGTGGTGAACTGGACCTGGTTCCTTTTACTGGTTGGGGAATGAAGCGGTTCGCTGCGGTGGGGCCTGGCCAGCAACGTGGCCGAGCGATTCGCCATGGGGTCGATGGCCTTCGTCTGAAACTGCTGCTGGGAGCTGGTCCTGCTGCGGCCCAAGGTGGCAGTTCTTTCGGGGACAGCGGGGGCGCTCACAGTAGGCAGGGTGTTCTCCATGGTGCGGTGGCCCATGGAGTCTATAGAATGACGGGACTCCAGAGGGCGATGGGGCTCGCGTTTCAGCGTGGACACTTGAACCGGGGCACCTGGGGCAGGAGCGTTCTGGTTATTGCTCCCCAGCCACACCCAGTCATGCTTGTGGTCTTTGGGGTCCCTGTTGGGAGCCGGACCGGCCTGTATGGGCGTCTTGTGATTGCGGAAACAGAGGTTATACGAAGCACAATTCAGCAAAAAAGCCAGGATCGCTACACAGGAGACCCCGGCCAACGCGTACATGCCGATTTCCAAGTCTGACATGGCTCTGAACGTGCGGATCAGGTCACTCTCTATGACTTTTGGAGTTTTAGCTTTTGGAGGCTCCTTCTTGGGCGTCACCTCAGCTTTGGGAATGTCTTTGTTAGGGGGGGAATTGGGGTTGTCGAGCATGTTTCCATAGCTTCTCCTCAGCCCATCGCCAACTTTCAGCGCAACACCCACAGTGGTTGCTATAGGTTTGGCAGTGCTCATGGTCGGTGTGTTTATGCTCTGTGTGCTCATAGTTGTAGTGGCAGTTGTTGGAGGGACGGTATTTGTACTGCCTCTTGTAGCTCTGGTTGTTCCAATCCACACAACATGCGGCTGCATAGATCTTGTAGAAAATGTGTTGGAGCTGGTTGTTTTTTCCACGCTGGACTCCTGCTGCTCTGGTACTATGCTTCTTAGCAACCATTTGTTCATATCTGTGATGGCACGCTGTGATGTCACCGTCGTTTTAAGCTCTCCTAAAGCTTCTGATGCACCACCGTCGTAATCTTTATTCCCATCAGTGCCACTACCTCCGCCTCTTCCTGCTGCTGTAGCTCTGCTGCTGCTCTGGAAGTTGATTCTGAAGAGTCCAGTGCCAACTGCCAGTTTGCTTTTCCTCTTGGACTTCTGGCATTCCTCACAGATCCTCAGCTCCACCCTGACCAGCGCCCCCTGTCCTTCGACATCACCTTGTGCTACCACAAATGTGGACAGCGGGGTGCGGCGCACTGTGGCCACACCCTCGTCCGGGGTGGAGACCGTCAGAGAGTAGATGCTGCGGTCAAACAGCTCCAGAGGAATGACGGCACCATCGCTGAACTGAACCCAGCAGCTGACCACTGCTTCCTGAGAGTAAGAAAGAAAGAAAGAAAGAAAGAAAGAAAGAAAGAAAGAAAGAAAGAAAGAAAGAAAGAAAGAAAGAAAGAAAGAAAGAAAGAAAGAAAGAGAGAAAAAGAAAGAAAGAGCCACACAGTGAAACATTGTTTATATGCAGAGAAGCAGGTCAGAACAAATGCAGCAAATCAGCACCCCCCACCCTCCACCCCCTGCCTTCACTCACAGCTACAGACCTATGATTGTTAATGGCACTAAATTGCCTTTGCTAATCCCTTTATGATTACACTCAGTAGGGTGCTACTGCTACTGTTCCATAGATTATACTCTATGAAGTAATGGCATGAAATATAATTTCACCAAAGTGGATAAAGAGAGCACAATAGAAGTCTTTCAAACGGGAACAATACAGCGATAAGGGTCATGTTAAGAGCAGAATTAGCCAGTCCAATCACATTAATACACAATGACCTATTTCCTGTTGCTAATGTGAGCCACTGGGCCGCCACAGACCTAACCTATATTTTGGGTTTGAATACATTATGAATCGCCCTGAGCAGAACATTAACAGCTTGCCATCACAGACACAATTGGCTGGTCATCTGCACTGGCATGGTTCTAATAGTTTGTTATTGACAGAGGCAGAGCAGCCACAGTGGCAGCGTGCTGTAGGTGAAGTGAGCTGTCGTTGCAGCAACTATGGACCGCCTAATTGCTGCCCCATGCCTGGATTCAGATGGGCACGCTGCCATGGCTAAATGTGTGTGAGTTTTTCAAAATGATCATCTGTGCGCCCTGCCTGCCTCCCCTGCTCTTTCACGCAGCGTGGTATCCATGGATGATGGTCGGCGGCTGTGAACATAGCAAGTTCACATTCTGAGGCAAAGAAAAAACACACAATATTACACCTCTGATGTTGCTGCGTAAATTAACACTGTTGTGGCAGCTTTTATAATTCAAATCCTCTCTTGTAAAAGCCTATTATATCTTAGCTGGGAAATTATAGCATTTACTGTATTTTAATAACACAGATTTTTTTCATGGCAAGTTTAAAGTGTTATATTAAGCTCCCTTTTCATGTTTTTGAATTGTATTGTTTGTGGTGGTGCATACACTTCTCCTGCTCTGCGTGCTTGAACAATGGAACCTCACTTGAGCAACATGAATGTAGAATAGGTTATTTCCTAACATAAGAGATTTTCCGTTCTTCTGCTCTTGTGCTTATGGTCCTTGAAACGTAGACTTTTGTGCTTTAAGTAATTGAAAAGCATCTTGGTAAGAGACACAAAGTCTGCACACTGCTTTTTCATTTAAATGGTCCATGGTACAACAAATAGTAATGCTCTTTAATGCCAAATTCACCCCAACAGAGCTTAAGAGAATTAATAGACCACCAAACAAAATACTGCAACAGCAGGAGTTAAGGTTAAGGTACATGTGGTAGATCACCATTGTATTTCTTAGTCCAAATATAAGAAAAATATTTTTTATTCAAGATAATCTAACTTGAACCATGACTCCTCTATGAACCCAAAGATAAATAGCATATTTTATATACTTCAACAGAGATCAGTGGTAACTATAAGATGGCAAAATCTCCCTTTATCCCTCTTCAAAGAAACAAGGTTTTTCTACATCTTTCCCAACTCTCCGCCACATTTTTCTTGAAACTACTCCCTGCGCCCAAGTTGTCACTTTTCAATGTCTCTTCTGACCAGATGTAAAGACCAGCAAGTCTGTTTCCATGTCTGTCCAACCAAAAGCTAAAGTGTAGCTTGATTCCCCTCCAAAAAACCTCAATGAACTATGACATGGGATCCTTTTCCCTTTCTATCCAGTGAAGCTGAGTGAAACCAGGAACACTTTCTATTATTGTGCTGTAGCATTGACTTAAACCTATAATCCTCCAAATCCTTATTTCAGTTAATTCTGAATAATGTACCGAACAGGAACATGATTGGACATATTGTGTGTATAACATTTAGTAGACAAGTTAAATCAACATGAAGAATCCATTGGCTGCACCTGAGCTGTTTTTTTTAATCAGGACATGATTAAGTGCTAAATCTGTAATTTAAAAACTAAAACCAATGCTCGGGTCTTTCATACTTAGTTTAATTAGCATAAGGGCAAATCAAAGACAGGCAACATAAGTCATTATTTCTAATCTGCTAACAGTACAAGAAGCACGTTGGTGTTAAAACGTGGGTCTATGAAGATGCTGATGTTATTTATGCTGTTGCTTTATTATACATGCATCAGTGTTTCCAGAGTGGTGTGCGTAATAAAAGGAGGGAAACTGTCAGTGCCAGGGGCTTGCTTGTTAAATGCTCACACTTTTAAAGAACAACAACCCAGGGATGTTTTATGACTTTCACACGTAGGCAAATGCGTGGCTGCAGTGGTAGGAGGGAAATAGCTTGTTTGAGAGGGTAATAAATAATTACATAGAATAAGTACGGTGAAACAGACTGTATGTTTTCACCTTTGATATTTAATCACAGCCTATAGAAACATGAATACAGAATTTGTGCAAATTCTCTTTGTTATGCTCCTTGATGAATCAGAGTCTATAGGTTGACAAAGCCTGGTGCTCTAATGAAGGCTACAGCATGTGGACATTTTTTTCCTCTTACCCATACACAGAAGTATCCAAATGTGTCTCTGTGTCAGTCACCATACAAATATTTTTTTTGACTGGTCCAAAATTGAAAAGGAAACACCATTTAGATCACAAGACACTTGAAACAACCCATGAATACGCAAACACACTTTTACAATCGTACACAGAGGTTGGTTTCGTTGCCCTCTGTGGTTTTCACATTCTTTTGAAAGGTCCTTCACTAGTTATGTGTCGAGGCTAAAAATGAGTAATGATAAATATAATAATAGGCATATGAGGAGAAGAGCACCGGCCCTGACAGCCGATCCGTGCCCCCACATTTTGATGCTTTGTGTATAACAATTTTCCAGTTACTTACCTGTTTGAGCTGCGTGATCGTCTCCCGCGTGGTTGCCGTGGCGACGATGGCCCTGTTGCTCCCTGGGCTGAGCTGCAGGGACAGCGATAGTCCAGACACCAACTGCACTCCGAGCTCTGTCACACTCACTTTGTCGTCCACCACCCTGATGCTCCGCTCGGCCAGGACCGATGACGTCAGAGGGGAGAGCACCTGCAACAAGTACAACCTCAATCACGCTGCAGATGGATAGCTACACAAACACACACACACACACACACACACACACACATCTCTTGACTCACCTGCACAGTGGTAGCACCCACAGCCCGTCCCTGCAGCACCACCCCATCCTGCAACCTGGCCACGTCAGGGTCCGCTACTTTCAGAGAGTAGCGAACAAGATTGGTCACATCCACCTGTCAATCAAAAAAAAACATTACTTTACATTAAAATTATTTACTAAGGAATTCCTTTCACAGCTAACTCAGTGTCTAGCTACAGTGTTGTGACTTTTGAAACATTTCTTTACCTGCCAGTCAGGACCCAGGAAGTACTCGACAGGCTGTGCACCAGTTAGCAGGTCAGGCAGCGCCTCAGCACCGGCCTGAGCCACAAAAGGTGTGAGCACCCTGAGTGTAGAGTGCTGGTACTGCAACATACAGCCCCTGCCCTTCCTCATCTCCTCCTCTTCCTCACTGTCCCATGTAGACCTAACGTACAAAGTCAAACAAACACGATTAAAATCAACCACAGTTCGACTGTTTTGCTGAGCATGATGCCCATTATGCAAAATATGAAGCTAAAGCAGCAGGTGTTTAGCTTACCTAAGCATAGACTGAAAACAGGGTCAAATGTTTGTTTGTTTTAATCTGCAAGCCAGCACCTCTAAAGCTCAGTGATAAATAAGTCACAGATATTTTTATTTAGGCCTATCTAATTTGTCCAAGTTTGGAGAGGGCCAGGCAAACAGCTAAACTAGGCTAAGCATCTGCTGGCTGTAGCTTTGTTTAACATAGGCATGAACATAGTGGTATGGAGTTGTTCAAGAGAGACCAATGTGTTTTCCAAATTGTACAACCATAATATGAATGTTATTTCAGAAATTGTAACACACAATCATTCACAATGTAGATATGTTGCAGAGGTATAAAAATTATGTGTCATGTGATTGTGAATGACCTGTTGTAAACACTGGCCATGAGCTACTGGTATGCTTGAATGAGTCCTTGAATCAACTTAATTATTTTTCAGTAAAATGAACCGAGCCTCATTTATTAAGATTTAGTCAGTCTCACCTTGTTAAAACTCCCAACACTGATGATGCAAAGTCATGTAGTTTTTTCCTGTTTTCTGCTGGCCGAGAGACTGTGAGCAAAGAGCAACTGTGTTGTACTTTGCTGCTGCTGAATGACCTTTCCTTCTAAATGAATTTAAGTTGAATTAACCAGGAACCCACGGCTGACTGGTTTGTTTATGGGTGATAGAGGTTAAGTTGCGAACCACCCTTAAACCCTTTAGTAATGATCATATAATTATCATAAGCACAGCTGGCCTGCCACGCACTACACCACAGGTGGGCTGAAGGATTGTTGGATGTGTTTTCACACTGCAGGCAGAAAGCTCCTGTCAAGAACTACAATCCAAACACACATCATTATTATATAGCCTACGGTCAGAGCTTAACATGTGATGGAGATGCTGCTTGAATTAAATCAGTGACTCAACACCAGACTGCAAACAAACTCTTTCTTCAATCCTGGATTACAGCGGCAGACATGGTATCATGCTCAAGTAATTTTTTTCTAGCATCTGATCCATTTTCCAAAACACTTCAGCACCAAAGGTTGACGTTTTTATGTAGAGTGTCTTTGCCATGGTTACTAAACTTCCTCATTAGTACTTTGATGACCCTTGAGCCATCATGCCTATTGTTGTGTTACCAGGCTGCTGAATCCATTCAATGAATACAGTGTTATCATTAGCATTAATTAAACTCTGTTGGTGTTGACTAATTGCAAGTGTTCATTTCAATCTATTTTTCAAAACCTGCAGAGATAAAATAACACTGAAAACTTACATTACTGCATATTGTGATGCCCTTTCAAAAAAAGGACAACAAAGGTGAAGATATTTAATGGATCCACACTCTTAGTGGCTTATTTTTTTTATATTCATTAAACATGTGTCTGTGCTGCAGCCAATAACACAGAAATTCTAGTTGCTTCACTGACATATGCAAGTGTCCAATATAATGGCATGGCACAAAACTCAGTGCTTTTTCTAAACACAGAACATTTTTGACCTAGTATCTGGTTTTGTCTGGAGCCGGTTATTGAATGTTTTGGGAAATGAAAGCCCATAAGAGTTTTTACCCTGGAGTAAACCAACAGCCCATCAGTCGACCATCATCATTAGTATTGAGTGAAAAATAATGACTTTACTGTAAGTATTGAGTGAAATTCCACTAGCCTTCACCTCCAGGGCAACTGTGTTTCTTCTACAGTGCCCCACTCACTAATGCACCAAACAGAATCTAACTACGTATACAGTATTCAGAGGGATATTAGAATTTATATGAGACACCTCTCAATATAATACAATCCAATTCAATGCCACCACTAACTACAGTCTCAAAAATTACCATACAGTTGAGTCAACATCTCCCAGACTCTGTGTCAACAAAAAACGGTAATAAGCTTTGCAAAGATACAGTAGGATGGTGGGCTGCATATGAAGCTTTTTTAAATAGCTCAATGCAAGGTCGTCTGCATAAAGCAGTACTTGGTTAATTGGATATTGAAATGCCACATGAACATGTTTAATTTGAGGGGAACATGACAATATTTCAAGAGTACGTGAATGAATGTAGGAATTTTTTGTAGTTATTCTTAATATAAATTCTCCTATTTACTTTTGTTAGGCAGATGTGTGTGACTTTAGACCTGATGTGACAACATCAGCAAAATGGTAATGCAGTAATTTCTAGCATTTCTGTTTGTTTATTTGCTGGCTGTATCTTCATTACATTTTAGCTACTGCATGTGAGAGTTAAGTAGATACATTTGCATGGGTCACAAAAATCTTCATCAGAATTGGTGCAGTAAAGTTCTTTGCATTCAAAACTGCCTTATGTATGTGGGGGTACTGTAGTAGCTGGCAGGTTGCCTGTTTGAAGAACTTTGAGTGGTCAATAAAATTTTAACTTAAAAAATATTGGACTTGAATTGGGACTCGTTTTTCTGATGGAGAACTCAGACCTTCACTTTCAGTACTTGATGAAAAATGCTGTACAAAGTTATTGGTTTATGTCAACTAAATATTTTCAAAACAAGTTTCCACCATCTTGTGGAAGAAGAGTGGCCTGTATTTTATACATATATTATTTACACAGTGTAATATAACTGTTTTGTCTCTCAGCTGACAACTAGTTATTTGTATATGAATTCTTCATCACATGGCATTGTCAAGACCAGGGTAATAGGACCTTACTTCCTGTTGCCAGTTGTAACAGGGACTCTCCAGCCTTTGATTTGACTGAGCTCGGGGTCGGCCACATCAATGAACAAGGGCAACCGCGGCATCCACACACTCATCTCCAGCTGGGCACTCAGGAAGCCATAGGTAAAGTTGAGCATCACGCTGGTCTGTCCTCGTGTCTCTTTTCCATTGACATACACGTAGTCACAGCCCTCTGACACCTGGACAAGACGAGAACAAGAGAGACGAGCAGCTCAAGGGTGTTCTTTGAATCTGGCTCATAAAGAAATATACTGACAATATAAATGTCTTGATTTCGGATGAGAAAAAAAAAGTTAAAAA
This sequence comes from Trachurus trachurus, assembly GCF_905171665.1. Lineage (NCBI taxonomy): Eukaryota > Metazoa > Chordata > Actinopteri > Carangiformes > Carangidae > Trachurus > Trachurus trachurus. The sequence goes on along the minus strand of NC_139908.1, from coordinate 17,512,576 downwards.
AGTTCTGAATCATGTTTGAATCACTGGACAAGAACTGGGACTGAACTGTAGTCTGGAGATTTGGAATCGACTTTCTCCAGGCCCACGCTTGTTGAAGCTCTTCCATGTAAAGCCCCATGGAAAATGAATAAGTAAGTTTTAAGTTAGAAACTGACAGAAAGGGGAATGTGAACAGAGGCACCAACACAAATAAGCTGTAACCACACAGACGTATTATTCATTTCGTACAACTTCCAAAGGCTGGTCTGGGAATTGCACTGTGTTTCTGTTCATGTCATGTAAATTCACAACAGCAGTCTCTATGAAACTGTTACCGAATATAAATGAGCTCTGCCTTGCGACTGCTCCCGTAGTGCTGCTGTACTGTAGGTGGGAGCGTCACAGTCCCCACCAGTGAGAGCAATGAGGTGAGACACAGCAGTTGGTGTGTTTTATTTAAGATTGGAGGCCTATCTTCGCTGCCGCCTCACTTATCTTAACAAACCAGTGGCTCCACAGAGGTAATTGGAGAGCACTAGACTGGAGAATAGAGTTTAGAACTGGAGAGAGGGAGGTGAAAAGAGGGGAGGCAGAGGAAAGTGAGGGAAAAGCAGAGGGAGGAAAGACTTCCAAGGTAAGTCAACTTGAACTCCTGTGGAAATGTTTGAGGGAGGCCAATCTCTGAAGACCTCTTCCTATAATGCTGACTGGTTCAAACCAGACCCTCTGATGCCTTGTGCAGCTCTCCACTGTAACAGTAAGGCCAGAGGACAGCAGAAAATTAAATTTACACACTTTAAATATGTGTTTTTACTGCTTAGTAATGACTAGAATAATGTATTTTTCATACAACCCTATGGATTATTTTAGATTCCCTGTCTATATATACTGCAGTGGAGGAGAAGCCATATTAGTGCTTGGCTAGTTAAAGCTAAAAACAGACATTAATTAGGATCGTATTGTGCTCGTATACATTCATCTTATAATTTTGTTACTACTCTGTAAGAAGTTAACAAAAAAACTATAGATTTAGTTTGTATAGTGCATAGACATATTTATTCAGTTCACTTACTTATAGTAAACCATATCAGACTTTTACCTCTGTCCTGTTACGTATATTTTTTCCTGTAAAGTTTTCTGTTTTCTGTGTTTGAGTAGTTTACGTCAGCATAACGAGGCAGGAAAACAGGTTTCTGCACTGTGTGCCATTGTCAGTTAATGGTAAGGTGTTTGAAGATTACCAAAGAATTTTTTCCTCAATATTTTCTCTCTCTGGGCTCAACTGCACATTTGGTTTGTTTACTGTCAGTTCAAACGAATAAGCCAAACACTTGTTCAACCAGGAAGGAGCGCGGAGAGGTGGAAATGTTCAGGCAAAGTGCAGCAAGATGCTAGAGGAGAGACTTTCAGCACATGCAGCAAAAAAAAAAACATGAGGCAGGACAGGTCCTGAATTCAAGAGAGATGTGTTACTAGTAGTGTATGTCACTAAATCTGAGGGTTAGGGCTCCATGCATCAGTTCGGCTTGTGGCAGTTAAAGTGGGAACGATAAAGTCTGTGGTTTCAGGCGTTAACTTCATCTGGTCTGTGGCTCTGGTGGAACACGGGTCACCGAGAGCAGGAAGTGTAAGGTGTCCATTGGAAGACACAATAATAATTGGATTATGTTCCTCTACTGATACAGGAAATCATTACTAATACACTCTCTGCTCTTTGGCTCTTTTTCCCTCTGTTAAGCTCACACACTCAAACACACACTTGGAAAAAATCAGCGACTGCAGTCTCGTCTAATGGAAAATAATATAATTCCTTTTCTTCTACTCTTCTTTCTTTATGTCTCCCGACCTCTCTCTCTCTCTCTCTCTCTCTCTCTCTCTCTCTCTCTCTCTCTCTCTCTCTCTCTCTCTCTGTTTCTACTGTTCTAGTAACATGGATCCATTACACAAAGGTCAAAACACTGTGCTTATGGACTGAGTGGTGGGATCATGAGCTCAGTCTCTAATGCCATATGGAAGAGGCTGCTTTTATCCACGATGCTTACACACACACACACACACACACACACACACACACACACACACACACACACACACACACACACACACACACAAACACACACAGCATGATGGTACAGTGACAGTCACTGTCTAGGAGTCATACTGTATAAGAGAATACAACTCGTTTTTCTTTATGCCTCCAAATTCTGTTTAATTACCATTAAACATTCAGCAGTCCTGCTTTGTATGCAAATTAGACATGGATGATATATTAAATTCAAACTGGTGTTAAATAGGAAAGAAACAATTGCTGCATTAGGTTTTTATGAAATATGAAAGCTGTTTTAGTCTGTTTAAAAACTAAGGGATTATATATTATTTGTGCATGCTTTTCAGATTGCGTACAGAGTGAATACTTAATGTCCATGCTGCCCAGTTTCACATTAGTTAAGATTATCTTATGGTGTGGCACTAAAGCACTAAAGGCAAGGTCTGCTGAAAATCCTTGTACTGAATACTGGCAAAACCCACTGGAGAATTACATAGCTGGCATAAAAGAAAGGAACTGTTCATTTATCATTTTCTAAAATTAAAAATTAAAAAAACACATTTACATTTAAGGTGTGGACTGTAAAATCACAAGCAGGATGGAAACGACTGCAGTGACTGTGCAGATCCAGGACGACTGGGCCTGTAGTTGGAATGGCTTACCTTGAGCACATCCTCCTCTGTGGACCTACAGCTGGTGTAGTTGGTCACGTCTGTGACTGAACCATTAGCCTCCACAGCCAGAGTTTTCACAGGGATTGACACCATTTTTCCCGTCAGCACTGCAGTATTCAAGATATCGGTGGTCTGTGCAGAGAGAGGGGCAAAGAAAGAGCAGGTCAATTATGTTGGTTGGGACAAGGTCACCAGGTCAGGGTCACAGGTTTACAGTATTCACCACCATGCACAATAATAGTGAGGGTTTGGGCTGTATTGATGCTTCTTAGTTTAGTTTGATAATTGAGAGCTACGACTAAAAATCCAGCTCATGTGCTAGTTGTGAGCTAAAATAAAATATTTTATATGCAGAAGATGAATGTCTACTCCAGCTACACTGCATATTTCACTTTCCAACCACAATTTCAAGTGGATGCAATTTTTTAATGCTACTGTTGGCTCCCTCAGTGCTGCAGAATATGTAGTTGAAACACATTTGAAATGTGTTGTGTATTCAGAGAAATAAAGAAAGAGATTATTCAAAGTCAAAGTTTTTTTTAAACTCTGAGTATGAAACATAGAAGAAAAAAAAATAACTATAGCCCCCTGCTTTGTCATCAGAGTAAAGGAACACATTTGGTATATTGCCATGCAACAGTAACAGGCCCAGTGTGTCGGAAAAAAAACTTTGTATATAAGCAGCTGAACTAATACATTATACAATATAATCACTATTTGTATGGGGGCAGGGATGACAGACAGAGAGTGGGTGTTTGCAAGACTAACAGGGATTAAAACACTAGCAGGCTGACAAACTTGATTCATTTAAAATCACACTGATGCAACACTCGGCACACAAAACTGGACAGATGTGCTAGAAAACTCAAAGTAATATCTCTGTGATGATGACAATATACGGCCCGTGTCTGTCTCTCACACACCTGGATGAAAATAAGTCCTCTACTGTTGCGTATTACCCACAGATCAAGACTCAAATTCACACTAACACCTAAACCTGATTACATTTCTAATCTTCCAATCCATTTCCCCACCTTGTATTGTACGTACAGCCACGTCAAAGCTGAGCAACAGCTTAGCTCATATACATGCTCCAGCTCCAACTTGTCATCAAGCATGATGTAGCTGTATTTTTACACACCATGCACTCCTCCTTCGACACGGATTTACAACGACTTTTAGTTTGTAAGAATCTCTAAAAACGTCTTTTTAATCTATTAAAAGTAGTCGCAGTGTCTCTATGTGTGTGTATAAGAAGCTCAGTGTGTGTGTGTGTGTGTGTGTGTGTGTGTGTGTGTGTGTGTGTGTGTGTGTGTGTGTGTGTGTGTGTGTGTGTGTGTGTGTGTGTGTGTGTGTGTGTGTGTGTGTGTGTGTGTGTGTGTGTGTGTGTGTGTGTGTGTATGTGTATTTTTCCTCCTGATGCTTGTGGACTAAAGCATCAGACAGCACTCGGCAGATGTTGCCCGGCAGCTTCACATTCTGAACTCTGTTGGCTTGACAGCTGCTGACCGCAATTCCAAAAGGACATGCTCTAGTTCAGACTGCGACACTGGCCCAAACATAAGCCACTGGATCAGGGGTAGCACAAAATCAGAAAGCAATATCAACGCTCTGCGGTGCTGCCAGTGCCACACTGAGAGATCCTGATGTCCGATGTTTCCGCAAGCTCTGCAGTAATCTCGCTCGCTGCGATCGGGTTCAGCTCAAGTAGTTCAGCTCCTCTTTACAGTAAATCTGCCTCTATATTTACACTCTGTAGTTTGTCTTGGTTTCATCTGTTCATTCATTAATCAATTAATTTCCTAACATCCTGCACAGAGTCACATGTAAAGGGGTGTAACGTGTAGCATACAGACAGAGAAAGGTCAGATAATCAAACACACCATTGTCATTTCATCCCTGTAATGGATGTAACAGTTCTACTGTGATTGACATTCAATTGATTTGTTTACATCCAGAGGTGTTGGACTTTCACATCACACAGCTGTAACGTGTGTGTTCTCTATAAATATAAAGCTCCAGTGCAAAGGAAAAGTGGCACAGCCGACTTATGAAGTAGGTCTTTTCACTTCACTGTTTTTCCCCATGTGACTCCTGTAAGTGACTGAGATGAAACATATTTGCTCTCCGGTGTTTGTCTGCTTCATGTTGACTATTGTAGCGGAAGATAAACCTCCTGTCAAAGACAAACACAGATCTACCTAATTTCTGGTGGTTGTTTTCAAAATATAAAGATTTTCGAGACAAGTACACACCGCAGCAGGGGATCAGTCTCAGCATCAAGAATAATATTGATGCTTCACACATAATGCTGTGATCACAGTGTGTCTTTTGCAAACAGGCATACGTGACTTGAAACTTAGTGAAACAGTACGGTGCAGACCTGTGATAAACATGGAGATGTACTTAAGGTAATAAAAAAACGATTAGTGATAAAAGTTAGACATTCATTTTACTCCTTTCTAAGACTTCTGCCTGTAGGAAATGAAAAGCAGAACACATCATATAAAACACAAATTAACAAGCAACTAGAATCTCGCAAATGAGTGGACATTTCTTTAAGGTGGCCAACGTCAAACACTACCAGATGGTAGAACAAAGGCTGGAACATCTGTGCAGCTAAGACCAGCACATAGCTACAACATTTTTTTTGTTTTCTTCTCAAGCAGGACTGCACTATTCATAATGCATATTTATGATGCATCCTCCCAGATGATACCATCTCACCGTGTTCGTACGTTGGGGGAATCATCAGGAAGTTTAAGTGTATAAAATTGCCTTTTATGGAGGCAATGAATTCCAGCCTCCTTAAGGCTGAGTGAGGTAGTAGGACATTACATGGCCTGTCCTCACGTTCTACCTGTGACAAAACCACATGACCACAAACGTCAGGATTAGTAAGACTACAATAGAGAGAATGGATCAGTTAGACAATGAAGGATGCTACAGGGGATACAGTATTTCTAAATCTGAGTGATGAACACACAAACATCAAGTATATAAGGCACAAATGGATGCAAATATCATGGGTAATATCAAAAACAATGACTCATATATAAGTGAGTATAAGTGACATATGCAGCACACATGCCATTGTTTTGAATGAACACACATATTGTCCTCACCATGACCAGAGGTGCCAGCCCCACATAGTCTTTCTGAGTGGTGTAGATCCGCATCGTGCCCACATCCTTGATGTTCCCTGGCAACTCCAGACGCCAGGAGATTGTCTGACTCTCAACCTGTTCTGAAACGTCTTTCGGCACAAAGTCAAGCTGCAAAATCTCCAGAAGACCCCTGTTTGAAGATAAAAAATGTATAAACATAATAAGCTTAGACAAGTTAAGCCTTGGTATCATTTGCTGAAGAGCCACTAAGGCCAGAATGTGGCTATTATGGGGTAATGGCAGTGGCAGGGGTATAAAAGAGGCTGAGAAAGACTGCAGAGTTTATATGCTGAGAGCCACCATATATGCTGAGTGCATAAGGTTACATTCAAATATTTACATTTTTAAAAGTAAAACTACATTATACTGATTTTCTGTCCATGTATAGTATATAAAATTGACAGAACTAAATGGAATCTGAATCAAGTATTAAATGTGTAGGGTGATATAACGTTAATTAATAATTCACTTCACATCCGCCCACATACAGTACACAACACGTCAAGATTGACAGTAGCTGCTGTTTATTTTCACCTGCAGTATTCAATTGGAGAATAATAACTGTGAGCTTATAGATCGTTAGCACCATTCAAGGGTGTCACTTTAGAGTAATCTTAGATATTATTAGATTAATCACTAAAGTTATTTCAAGTTAGATAACCAGAGACAATTTTCATGGAAAGACACTGAATATTTGTGATTAAACCTCAGGAAATGTATTTGACATTTTCCACAGAGAACTGTCTTGAGTCAAGAAACAGAAGCAGTTCAGTACAACCAATGCGGAAGGGCTGAGGTATTTGCAAAGACACTTATACACTGACTATAAAAGTGAGAAAGATAGAAAATTGCCCCGACTTTAATGCAAAACAAACGGCAGGGTTTAAAGCGAATGCAAACGCAATACAAAAGAGGTCTCATTTCCATCAGCAAACAGAAGAATAAGGTGAGAGTGTGAAGGGAAGATTAAGCGAGCTGGCAGAGATTTCAGCCAAGTATTCTGGTCAAAGGATTGTCAAAGAAATGCCATTTGATGTTATTTGATGCTGGAGAGAGTGTGTAGGCATACCTGCCAGTATGAACAGATCAAAGGGAAAATAGAGCTGAATGTGAATGGAGCTGTGGCACTTTGAAGTGGAGTAAAACTTTGCATAAAGCAAAACAATGAGCCTCTGCATGGTCACAACAAATGTTATTAAATAAAAGGTCATACATGTTGGATTCAGCAGCAGCAAGGACAAACACAAGTATGAAAATATGAAAAGGAAATATTATTATTTTTAAATAGCCATGCTCTATCAAAAAGGAACTCTTTGTGTTAATGAACAAAAAGTAGGAGATTACATGTGGCACTGTAGGTCACTTACAAGTGTGTGTATTCATACACTAGTGGTTAAAGATGAAAGTAGCGTAGATTGATTAATATTGCAAACTCACAATTCAAGACAAGTCCAATCAAGACTTTTTTGGCTTAGCTTATGGAAACTCTTCTCTGAGGCTCAGATCCTCCTCACCCACATGAAGCCATTAAAAGAGGCCCGGCAATACAAAGTTAAAGCTCCACAAAGTTACAATGAGGGGTTAGCCTGGTTGTCAGAGGAGCTGGTAAAGATTATTTCTCCTCAAACAACAAAATAGATGATTGTCACATGACAAGAGTGAAACCACAGCCATGTCTTTATGCTAGATATAAGGACAACAGCAGCAACTAGCTAATGTAGCTTAGCGTAAAATCAGGAATCAGAACAAAACAGCTATTCTGGCAAAAACACATTTTTGTTGTGATGCGATACGGTAATGCTGACAGGGCCAAACCTGCTGTTTCCACTGTTTCCAGTAAGAAGACTACACTAAAGTAATGTTACACTAAGCTGTACATGTATGCACAGTAGCTACAAATATACTCCTGTAGCGAGAAAGTGCTTATAAGCATAATTCCCATGATGCAAAGTTGTTCCTTCAAGAACCCCATGTTTACTAATGTACTTAACATTTAGACAAAAGCATAAGAAAGTAATTCTACTGAGATATTGTATACTATGGAATTAAAGTCAAATCTGTGTTTCTGTGAGAGTGAAACTTAATTTCTTGGACTTGTCTGTCAGCATTGTCTTAAATAAGATAGACTCAGACAGTATTAAAGAGAGAACAGTGATCCACACTGGAAACAGTGTGTATACTTGAGATGAGACAGAGAAACATAGAAGGGGTTAATGCCCCTGTTTCCTGGAAATCCGTCTACTGTATTAGGGGGGACTTTAAACCCCTGGACATATCATCACTTCAAAGCACAGTGGTGGAAGAATCTGTGTGTGTGTGTGTTTGTGTGTGTGCGTGCGTGCGCTTATGTGTTGCATGTGAGTGTGTGTCCTGGTGGGAGCTCAGTACAAGGGACACAACTTGGAATATCTCTCCTTCCTAATCTCCTCTTCTGAACGTGCAAGCGCTTAAGCCTGGATAACGTAGCCGTGATTATGGATGATTACGGATAAGTGGGTCGGACGGACGACGGGTGGTGTGTGTGTGTGTGTGTATGTGTGTGTGTGTGTGTGTGTATGTACTGTATGTGTGTTTGTCTGTGTGGGTGGGAGGTTGCTGGGCAGAGGTGGCTGCTGGTGTGTGCCACCACAGCACCAGGACTGATGAAATCAACTGGTGTGTATCAGGCAGCGAAATTGCTATGAAAATTTCATATCCATTTACGATTATGTCAAAGAAAGCAGAAGCACTTTGATTTATTTACTGCTGATATGTAAAGTTTAGCGAATCTGAAGAGCAACACTAACGTTCCTGGGAGCAGGAGACGACTTCATCATACTATGACAGCTTCTTATGTGTGGATGTTTGTTTTTGGTTTTGCTATAATTTCTTTTCATCCTCTTTAGGAAAATTAACAATTCATCATTTTACAGAAAGTCGAGGGAACAGATGCAACTAAGAAGAGCTCAGCTGCATCACATCAAACTACATTGATGTGTCTAGAACTGCGAGCCAGCTGAGAAAACAGGAGGCCCCAATTATCAATCTTCTATTTCTGAGCATTGCTGTATCCAATTATCAGCTTCACTGCATCCAAGTGAAAACTAAACACAGCCATACGGCTCAAAATAACTTAAAATCCAGGGATTGAGGATTAAAACAGCACACACAAAAACTGTACTAAAATAGTTACATGATGATATGGATTTATTCCTCCCTTTGAGGTTTTACAATGTTCTTATTGCTGCAGTTATCATCTTATAGTGCGTAACTTCTGTCGACCCTGTGAGGAATTCTACACTGGTGCTTCCAGTCGTGTCTGGCCGTATAGTCTGCGGTCACACAAACACACATGAATGCAGGTGTTGTTTTTAAACATCTACAGAAGGAAATGCTCCTGACACAACACCAATGTAAATGTCTTCTCCTCTTGTCACTTTCTTTCTTTGATTGTATTCCTTCTGCTTAACGATCATGCTTTTCCTGTGTAGGAAAATCCACCGTGTCTGGGGCGCTTGTTTCTACCTACTAGCAGACTCACTGATCCTGCTCTCCTTACATCTCCTATGTACGTATGCTTGTGTATGTGATTATGGTGTGGCGGTCAGTTGTAGAAACAGAATTGCCCTATGGGATAAATAAAGTAATCTCAACTCAACTCAACTCAACTCAACTCAACTCAACTCAACTCAACTTCCCATCCTGTTGTGAGGTAAAACGCGTAATTTCCTGTGCGCCAGTGTGGAAATGTCAACTGTCGACGGGAAAATCAAAACAACAAATACTGCAAGAGATTTGCAGAGCTGATTGGCTTAAACAGTGTTGTGTCATCTCATCTAGTAATGGCTTTAATGGGCATGAAAAAACCACGCACTATAGCTTTAATATTCTGCAGTAGTCAGACCCCATGCTGACTTTAGAAAGGATTGTTAGACGTCAGCTGTGTGTAGAGCTGGTCAGTCAGTCTCTAGTCTTTTTTTTTTTTTCTCTCATTTCATTTCTGCATGAAATCTGCAACAGGCAGAGCTGCAGGCAAATATCTAATAAAAAACAATTTTCTTATAATGCTGAAGAGAACAAAGCCAAAATATGTATTATTATTTTTACTGGAGAAGAATGTATTCATTGTCCATTTGTCTCTGCTCTGTGAAGAGAATGTAGAGAAAAGGTAACATTTGGGGTGTTTTGTCATGAAAGCTGATCAAATTCCTGTATCTACACTGCAGGGATTATTGAAATCTCACAAAACAAAGGCAATGAGACATGATAAAAGACTGAAATTGACTTTTTGTTTTCTGCACTAAGGGAAAGAAGTTTTGGAAGGGCCTGGTGAAAAGAAACATAATGGTGCATCTATACCCTGAACATGAATTTATTTTGTACTGACCTCTTTGCGGTGATGGTGACCTTCCTGTGGCAGAGGACAGAGACGGTGTTGGGGGACGCTCCTCTGCCGGGCTCCACCAGGATGTCCCACAGCGCTGAGTCACTGGGCCGCGCCGCACTGAATGACAGACCGGCTTTAACTGACGCCCTGCAGCACATACACACACATACACAATCCAGTTAGTACAAAGTAGAGCATACATTTTAATCATGACTATTAGTGGGAATCTCATTAACTCAGGTTTCATGCAAGACTAAATGAAGCATCATACATTAACAATGCATTATCATCAACCAAATGACACCAACACTGTACAATACAGTATAGTCCACTGAACAGATATGTCTGCTTTGTTAGCCATCACTTTGTATCTGCTGCATGCATGCTGCACAGTGTCTGCAACATGCATTTGATTGCAAAAGAATGCGTTATTCTTCTGTGTATGCATGTTAAATGTTTTGTATGTGTGTTGCTTTTGCCTAATTTGCCTTTTTTATTGTGCCAAACAAGGTGAGTCGCTGACAGACTGATGTGGCACAGGCTGCCGGCTGACTGAGAATTAGCGGGGGTATTTATTTCCCATTAGCCCTAGGGAGAACTGGGAATCAGTTAATCAGATGTCTGATTCAGACACACACATCAGTCTGCTGCCAGAGACAAAACGCTTATTATGAATGATGTGAATAGACCAGACAGTCCCGGTGGTCCAATAATCACCAAGAGCTTTGTTTTTGTTTTTTTTAAGCAGACAGCCCTCTGATAATGATAATGATGTCACATCAAATATCATTGGATGTGGTCATGCAGCTGTTATAGGAGTGTTAAAAAATAAAACCACATTTTAAAATGCTCCGATTCCCAAATCTGCACTCACACAGACACCTAGCTACAGGGTGGGAGGCTCATGTGTTTCGGAACAGGCCAATTCTTTTTTTTTTTTTCTTTTTTTTTCATGGCAAAAATTCAACAAGGTGTTGGAAACCATCCAGGGAGAATTCAGCCTTTGCTTTCTGGAGAGCATCACTCAGCACCTGCAGATTTGTCAGCAGGATATTTATGCTGAGAATAATTTGAAAAACCTCCACCTCAATAAGGTGTTGCGCACTGTGAATGCCTTTGAATTAATGTCGCTGAAATAGTCTCGAGAGGCAGTGTGACGTGTTGGAAGCATGCACTTCACACAAAGTAGACGGCGGCCATGAAAGAATGCTTATTGTCCACGAAAGTCGAGGTAAACACATTCACAATGCTATTAAACCTCCGTCACCTGTCTCCTCTCTAGATACCAGGAAGGACGGACCCACACTTTCATTATGTCTACCACAAAGATTGTTCCTGCCATCAGCCGGTTCACACACAAACTTTGGATTTATTAGAACAACTTTTCTACGCTACTTTCTCGCTGTGACACCAGCCCATCCCCCGCATGCTCTGATAGTGAGAGATTAAATCTATACAGCCTACCGTTTAGCTAAAAACTGAACACTTTGGAATATTATATATCATATAATTACCATATTATACTTTTGTATTGCATACTGGCTGTTTGGTTATTTTACAGAGAGGCATCTTGTTTCCTGTTATAACAACCTGTTGTTTGTCTACAAACAGCTGAAGAACATTAACTCTGACAGATGGAAAGACACTTGCAAACAAAATCTATGTATACTAGAATAAGGGTCAGTATGCATATCCATGCTCAGAACACACACACAAGTCTAAATACACATGCTCGCAAATACTGATTTGTGATCAAAGAGCAACCAGACTAATCAATAACCATTGAGACTGAGGTCAAGGTCAGAGTTGTTTGATGGCCACACAATACAGTATGCATGAGCAAACATGCACGCTTCTAGACACACACACACACACACACACACACACACACACACACTTGTAATTCTATCTTTGTGAGGACACTCGTAATATAATGCATTTCCAAGCTCCTTCTCATAACCCTAACCACCAGTAACCTCAGTCATAACTGTCAAACAGGCATTTGAGGGCGTGCCAGAAAGAAAGGACCAATGTCCTCATTTTGTCAGGAAAACAATGTTTTTGTAGTCATACATAGGTCACTTCTGGGGACATTACATACAGTAGACTTGCATGGATTTCTTGGAGACTAACCACAACCACTTGCTAACCAAACAAAACTTTTTCCTTAATCTTTACCACTGACAGGAAGAAATCAGATTTTTTTTTCCTCAATCTGGCACAGCTGCAGTCCCCATTTGGACAAGCTGAGCCCATTTAACTGGTCTTTAGTCAACCATTAGTCCCCAAAAGTAGCTTAGGATAGAAACACACACACATGCAAAGTGCAACTTTGAAACAAGTTGGCAAACTGACAATTGAGAAAATGCTGGATAAAGAAACCTCCGGGGGGGAAAAGGAATCAAGATAATAAACCAGAAATGAACTCAGTTTCATTTTTTTGTAAAAAAAAAATGTGTGATTTGCACCCTAAAAAAAACAAAACAGAACAGGTGATAACAAGTTTTTTTTTCTGATCAAAGTATCGTGTCACTGCCAGTTGAGCTCTGAGTCACGGTCACAATAGCACCTGATGACCAGCCCCCTCCCATGGGTGCAAACCACTTCAGCCAGCTCCTGTTGTGTGTGAAGGGGCTTTAACTCAATGCCAGGATCTTCCTGTCCCGGATCACTGGCTTTCTCACCCAGAAGCACACACAAGCCTCCCTGTGGAGAAACCTCATTTCGGGCACTTCTCTACTCACTCTTTGTCTTTGTCAGTCACTGCCTGGAGTTCATGACCACAGGTGGGGGACAGAATGGATATCGACCCATAAACCCTTCAGTACTGTTTTACCAAGCTCGTTCAATCTCTTTAGTTTAAAACTGTGAAAGCTGGAAAGCTCCCAAATCTGTTGTTTGCCTGTTAATTCCATTAGCCATTCATGCAGAAGTGAAAGGTTTTTTCTCTGGTTATTTGTTATCAGAGAGCACTTTATGTGTCCCTCATATTGAATCTAAACATCCTGCTGACACTTCAGCATTATTTTCATTATTCAATGTGAAAGTCTAATGTAGAGAAATATATAGTTTTTCTCTTTTTCTGTTATATCTACATATTTGCGAGATGGCAAAAATATGTATTATTCAGTTTGATATGATGCATGTGAGAACAGTGGGTTTATGCACTGCCTGTGTCCTTAACAGGTGGGTATATTGGCCTTGCAAAACATACACATGCACCACACACACGCACACAGATGTACATTGTTAATCCTGGCAGCCAGCCCTGATCATCTCTACCCCAAAGGGTTAACCCTCCTGATTCATTTTCAATCAGGGCCACAGATTATCTGGCCTAACCCTGCTGGAGTGGACTCAATCTTGGGCCAAAGAGTGAAGTAGAGCAGGGATTTCTCCAAGGAGGAATCAATCACTTTGCCAAGCTCCTCAGAGCTAGCCTTCAACTTGGACTTAAGTGCTGGACTCAGTCCCCACTTCTTGTCCAATCTCATTCTGGATGTGGCAGTGGGTCAGGAATACACAGACTGAAATCACTGACCTGACTGGGGTGAACGTCTACGCTACGGTCAGTGAGCCCAGGTTTGCGGAATATCAGGTGAAGAGGCTGTAAATCCTCCCAAATAGTCAAAACAACAGCAGATGTTAAAGGGTCAGCGTCTCTCTACCGATTTGTATTCACGTAATTTCAACAATGCTAGCAGAGCTCCATTCAGGTCACTGGGTCTGTGTGTTTGTGTGTGTGTGTGTGTGTGTGTGCACTGTTTGTGATATTTGTGAGAAGCACTGGGATTGACCGGACACACAGCCACAGGTTTAACTGCGTGTCCTATGGATTAATACACATATCTTAACATTTCTCTCCATTTGCCTGCATCCCGCTGCAGATTACCGAGCGACCGGTACGTCTGCAGCATGATATCACTAAATCATGGGATTAGAGAGAAATTTGTCTTGCGTTTCAAACAAAACCATTAAGCTGAGTAAAGACTAGAAACAGAAACCTCACTGCAGTGGCTTTACACTTTACTGATCTGAAACATGCTGATAAAAACAATTTCGCTCCACTCAGTGATGTGCATCAAAAGGCAGCAAGTAGAAATGTTCACAGCAGACTGAGCTATGTGTTTCAATGTGACAGGGCTGCTTTTTTTTTATTAAGTTCACTTTTCTCCAAAGGAGTCGGGGGGATGTTACTTATTTGTTTCCTGCTCCAATAAATAGATGCATTATTTATGAAGTCAAATACCCAGAGAACCTTGTTGAAATGTTAGTGGGATGTTGAGATATGAAAACTGGTGAATCATTTCCCAATTATTTCCCTGTTTATGGAAGAGTGCTCTCCATAACTCCCCCACTAACTGAGAAGTTGAGCAGACAGGATATATCATGTCAGTAATTTATGAAGCCAGAAAAAGTGGCAGATAACACCAGTCATGTTGGTGCTCAAGCATTTTGCGGTGTGGCCTTGATGGTGAGCCATATCAGTATTCAAGTGCCTTAAGTAACCATTTAAATGCATGGAGCTTATCCCTCATGAAGATGCTCAAATATACTGTACATCATGATGATTCAACTGGGTCTCAGTCTCTTTTTCTGCTTCACACGTTTCAGTGATAATTAATTTTTATGTGACTCCACCTTAACTCTCGTCTCTGCAAACTCAGCAACATAGCTGAATAATTCTAATGTTTTATTAAAGTGACTTTTTTTTTTTTTACTAAACACCATCTGAAGGGCCACCGTGTAATGTTAGTATACTTGCTACAGCATGTGTTTAAACTACTTAAGTGTAATATTCGTTAATCTCACACTAAAAGGGCAAAGACAGGCTTACAAGATACCCAAATAGATACCCAAATCAGACAACAACATTTTTTTCAGTGCATGCAAAACAGCCAATAAAATATGTTCTTAAAATCAGACCAACCTCTACAGAACAACACATAAAATCAACGCAAGCTTTTCAAAGAAGAGTATAAATGCTCGGCTTAATTATGAGCATGGAGGATGGGGATCTCAATTTGCTCATGGAGTACTGTGACTTGGCTTTCCCTGAAGAACTTAAGGCTTGACTTCAGATCTGCACTGACAGATTTGAGATTTGGCTTGGACTCGACTCAAATTACCAGAGGCTTGGCTTGGTGTTGCCCCGAAAGACCTCATAGCAGCTCAGCAATGTACCCTCACTATCAGAGGCCATGGTATAATTTAATGTGAGAGGATGGGTCAGTGTAAAACAGGTGCTCAGCTCAAGAAAAATATATTAAATTTCCTACAGAGTAATGAACAGGGCCTTGGAAGGTGCATTTCTTATTCGCTGCATGTATCAAACGCTCCCTACAGACTGGAAACTAGGTGAAACCTGAAGCCCAGCTCAGACTGAGGCTAACAGAAGCAAACCATACCACACTGAGTAATCTATTACAAAAATAGGGAGGATCTCTCACCTGAGCGTGAAACTTTCCAGAGTAGATGTGCTGGCTAGGAAAATGTAGAAAGTTGACACATCTGTGGTCTTCAGGGGCTTGGAAGATGTTTGGATCACCACAGCGCCTCCCAGCCTCAGCCGAAGGAAGGTGGGGTTTCCTGGTGGAGTTCTGAGCAGATTAACACTTCCTATCCTCCTCATGGGCGTCCCTGATCCACCAGAATCCCTTCCTCTGCCCACTCCAACACGTTGCAGGCTATCCTGCGGGGTGCACTGGCCCGTCTGGTCCCTACGACTCTGGAAGTAGACCTCCACAAAGTTTCCCTGAAGCCCCTTAATTCCTTCGTTTTTTCCCGCCTCGCTGCTAGAGCTTCCTGATCGGCTGGCGGAGCTGAACCAGACGGGTTCTGGCTTCAGCTGTGCCACACAGTATCCACCTGGAGACACCAGGCAAGCTCCACGTACTTCCCTCGTCTCCCAGAATGCATAAGCCGTCACACAGTGAGCTCCATCCTTTGCTTTGCCTCCACCACTTTTCTTCGCGTTATCTTCTCCAGAATCCATCCGTTCCTGTCCAACAGTGATGTTGCTTTCCGTGGGCATGTGGAAGAGGATCTTAACAACGGGAGATGAGGAACGAACCTGGCGGCCCAAGATGACTGGCAGGATCCTGCGCCCACTGAGGAGCAAGTCTGGAGGAATCGGGGCATCTACTCTCAGGGGGCCATATGAAGCGTTGACAGCAGACTGGGCCATCTCAGTGCCTTCTCCAGTGATGAGAAAGGTCTGAGTCTGAGCCTTCAGGCTGGAGTTCCCCGATTGCTCTGGGCTGTCCTGCCTCAAAATCACATGGTCCACATTCAGGACCCGAAAGTTCACAGTGGGATAAACTGGCAGTGGTGTGAAGGACATCCCAAGATCTTCAGGAACCTTCTGACTCTCGGCCACTGGGAGGGAGAGAATTTACAAAGAGAGGTTAGAGCAGTGACTTAATTTTACTTTTAGGTGTCAAATCTGGAATATGTGTCACTTACAAAATAATTGTGTGACTGCAGTTGCAAACATTTCATGGGGATGACAGGAGGATGAGAGGTTAAAAAAGGTATCGCAGCTGGAGAAATACAGGTAAGGATGGAGGACGGAGGGGTGTGTTGTAGCCGAAAGGGTCATCTTAAGGAACCAAGGGTAATGAGAATCAGGGTAAAGGCAATGATACGATGCATCAAATATGACCCATCCCCTTATGTTGCTCCTGTATTGAAAAAAAGAGGATAAAGCAAATAAAAACAGAGAACATGTTTACTGTGGAGGAACGTGAGGAGTGTTTGGTGTTAGGCACGTCTGAACAGGCTGGAACAGAAAATTGAATGAGATGGAGGCGACTGTAATCCCGTCTCGTAAAGCTGTGCTGCACGGTGCTGGATTTGATGAACTTTTTACACATCAGACATCTGCGGAAAAGTAACTTAAAAAGCAATTACTGCATAATTACGAACATTAACTTTTAGGATCATCAAAACTGCTGTGTAATGATGAACTTTTTTTTCATAGTTATATACTCAGCGTATTTTGGGCACTGCAAGCAACTGTAAACACTGGCTATCTCTGTCCTTCAAAGGTGAAGGGGATGATTTGTCCTCAGCAAACCACTGCATTTAACAGTCTAATGATGGGACTCAATTGTAGCTGGAGAAAACAAAACAAAAAAATATGTGTTGTGATTTCTATCTCTAGCCTGTGCACAGTAACCAGATGGTTGCAATTATGGTATGTTTACAGGTTGCAGATGAAATGCTCAGCCAAATGAAACTCTAAATGACTCTTTATCAGAGAATTTAACTCATTTTATTTGTCATTGTTGTTTCCTTTCCTGGAAATAAAACAATAAGATTATGTAAACTGTCACGCTGATTCCTGTGCTCAAAAAGTCTAAATTACACTTGTCCATTGACACAAATTAGGCTTCCTCCTCTCTACATACCACTTGTGCGCAATGCAGAAAAAAAGAACGACATCTGGGTGTTAAAAAGGCTCTTGAAACTTCCAGAAAGCTGTGTGTGACAGCTCCCACTTCCTCCTGCCAAAGACACTTGGTGCTTTGCCATCCTCCATGTTGAAGCGCTCTGGAATTAATGTTTGTTATTTGACTTCTCCATTTCCTTGCAAAAATAACTTATCTAAAACCAAATGCAGTGAGTGAGTTATGTATCATTCTTTTTTCTGATTTTCAAACCATATTTCATGAAAACATCTATATGTAAATCAATTTTCTTTCTAAAGGGAAAGGAAAGTCTGCGTGAAAAAAAAAATACAGATGTCAGAGTTAAAGCAGAAGTGAGTGATATATTTGTGTTAATATAAGTCTTAAATAGTTATATCTTCCGACAGCAATCACTTACATAGAGTGTTTGGACCGAAACACGGGTCTGTCAGTCCCTCTGCTCTGCTCTGAGCCGAAGAGAAAACATTTATCGTATCCTACAGTTTTTATCCAATGAGGAGAGAGAACGGCATGCAGGGCTGTGTGTGCAGCCAAGGAACGCCGTGAATGTGGTGACGTAGCGACGAGGACTGTTATGGTGCGTTCAAGGAAACTCGTATTTTTCCGACCGTGAAGTGGTACCAGTTCGATCTGGTACGAGTTCACCGGTCGGAAGTTACGAGTGGCCGTTATAGTGACTTTCACCGGTAAAACAGGTCGGAAAAACACGAGTGGGTTGCCTGGAACGCTACAAAGTCGTAAGTTGTGACTTGAAGCTGTAATTTACGATTTCAAAAGCCTGCCTGGAACGCAGCATTAGCGAAAACGACCGGATCACTCACTTCTGCTTTAATATTAAAAATGTAGTATTCAGAAAAGCACACAGGAAGCTGTGTTATATATTCTACAGATCACAATGATGTGGTAAGGAGTTTCACATTAAGGGCCAATTTAGATACTGGCTGGTGCACTGCATATCATATCTCCATGATTTCTGCAGATTTAAAGCAAACCAGAGGTTCTTCACTTTCTACTATATTAAAAACCTTTATGTCCCATGGGTGTTTTTATTATATTAGAACTAGTTAGATTTCTATGCTGATTCACATCTGAGATTATTAAACAATCATTTGATTTGAATATGATAAATAAAGATTTAAATATATATATATATAAAGTCAAAACATCTAGGAAATGTCAAGTTGGTGTTTTCTGTGATCTATGTTCTGCTCCAGAGGATGAGAGATGTGAGAAAGAGAACCTTTTCTAGTTTTTTTTTAGGACTTTTTTCCTGTAGGAAAGAGCTGAGTGCTGGAATAGGCCGACCTGAGCTCTCTCTCTCAAGGTTGTAAATCCATCTTAAAATATACCCTTGTACTAAATGGCCCCACATAACATGGCAGTTTCCTGCAGGTCAAAGCAATTAACGGACTGAAAAGGACATAAAGTGGGAAATATCATTCTGTCTGGTTCAAAACAAGTCGGCATCATGTGTGATCATAAAGCAGCTGGGAAAGGACATGATTCATAGTGAGAATGTGATCACACTCACATGTTGCTCGTAAACACCAGGCTGCGAAAAATGAATTAAAATGTCCCAAAATTCTTTGCTAAAAGTGATGTTATGAGGCTACAATATTTCTGTCATAATTACAGCCTCAGATCTGAAGCTTAGCACTAGTCCATTGCTGATGTACACTGTTGTACATCAGTGAAATTGTTTAGATATTAATTTGGTGAGCCATGGCTGGATTCCCTTCCTGACCTGAAATACTACAAGAAAAATGTGAATCTGAGATACTTTGACTACTATTGTAAATGTTAGTTCAACCTCAAAAAGCCTCACTGACACAACAGGCGGTACATTTGCGACTGGACTGGAAGATAAGGCTGCCATGCATATTCATGGCTCCCAAGCAGAGAAGATATCAAAGGCTGAACCCTATCACTTAGACACGCATTAAGGACACAGCTGCACAGCTGAGTCTTCCAGTGGCAGGAAGACGACAGTCCCACATGTGTACTGTATGGTGGGAAATGCACATGCAGATATCATGAGCAGATACTGTACATAAACCCAGGCAATCTCAGAAAGTAGTCTTTCGCATGACATCGGTATCATAGAGAGACAGACAGCTTCCAGTGCAGGTTATCTTTAAACAACCAGGGAAACAGCTGTGCAACCTCAGCTTCAGGCCTCTTTATTCCCACAGATGCACAGTGGAAAGCATGGCGCCACTTTCATTTAGACAGAGGGACAATGAAATGGACCAATGCCCTGGGTGGTAACCAGAAAAACCCAGAAAAATAAGAAATAACAGTCCTATATTACCTGAACACATCATGCAATGAATTTCATTTTCCCAGTTTGAACATTTTTCTGAGCCGTTTCTATTTTTAAAGCTCACTTCCCAAACACTACTTAATTTACCCAACCACATAATCTTTTAAAGGGCCTCCTTAAAATTTGTGCTACTTGTAGCCTGAAGTCAAACAGCAGCCTGCTACACCATCTTGTGCACATTTGATATCAAGCCAGAACCACAACTTCAATAATGCAAATCTGACATATCCAGAATATGTTTAGATCATCAAAGCAAATACAAGAGCATATGTACCCATTTCATCTCGATTAACGTTGCCTTGTAAACACAGCTGAAGCCTCTGAGCTACACCCAGTCCAGTGCAATTATCTTCATATATGTGAGGCGTTCACAATTGGCACGTTCTTTGGGTGTGCTCCAACACAAATGAGGCGATTCAGACCAGCAGAAGCTATTTAGCACGAACTGAGGAGCAGACACAAATCTCACCTTTAACAGCTGTGAGAACAGCCACCGCGACAACAAGGAGCAGCAAACGAAGATGAGAGTTGAGCTTCATTTCAGCAAAGTTGGAGGTTGTGGTCAGTCAGTCACTCTGCTGCGCGCTCCGGGGGCGCACCAGGCTAAGCTTTGGTGACTTTCTCAACTCGGCTGGAGGAAACCGCTGGAAACAAATCATTACATTGTCTGATGTCCGGTGAAGTTACTCCCTCTGACTGTTAAAGGATCAAGCACGAGCAATAGCAAAATAATAATAATAAAAAATACTGCTTCAATTCCTCATCCACACTAGAGCCTTCTCTTCTCTTGTCCGCGCTTGTGTTTCTCCCACTGGTGAGAGGGATGTTTTCCTCCGGTACCTCGGCTCCGGCTGACACGGTGGGACAGCAACAGGCTCAACTATTCCCATGCTAGAAATCAGTAAACATGTGCCGTCTGTCAGATTAACGAGGACCACGTGGGTAATCGCCGGTAGGGGAAGAGCTGCGCGCAAATTAAATGCACATGAGGTCAAGAGGATCAGTAGAGTCTCCACGAGTCATTTTAATGTTGATTTAACAAATTAAGGATATGATTCTAGGCCAAAGGGCGAAATTATACTATGGGCTGGAGGCACCATGATGATTATAAGTGCTAGATTTGCTGTAAATATGAAAAATAGTAGTTTAGATAGTAGTTCCAATTGATTAAATCATTATCTCTTCATCTACAGTATATATGTGATTTCACTATATTAGTTAGTTTCTTATTGTATCCAGGGTCGTTGCTAGGAATTCTGGGCCCCCTGAAAGAATACTTAAGTGGGCCCCTGACTTTTCCACTTTTTTTCTTAGACTACGTATGTATTATCTTTTTTTATTTAGCCTACTTTTTTGATGCTAATGCAGCATTACTATGAGTATTAGTCAGGGTCTTACGCAGAATAATTCAGTCATAGAAAGATAAGACTACTGTTTTTTTTTTGTTGTTTTTTTTGTGGACCCTACTGGGCGCTGGGCCCCTAGAATTATCATCACCTTTCTCCTCTACAACGGCCCTGATTGTATCTAAAGTTATTCCTAAAGGAGACCTTTGTATCAGCTTTGTGATTACTGCAGAAACTATTTGAAGGAGATAAAAGTTTAGTGTGGGTCTGGCCAGCTGTCAGCTGCATACTCCCAGTCCATAGAATCACATGAGATCATACTTGGTGTGTATGATGGAGCAGATGGATATACTATAGCCTTGTGGCACCACAGCACCGCCATACATTTGGCAACAAACATGGGTGCAGATTACTTTCTTTTAATCTTGTATGGCTCCTGATGGACGGCATGATGTGGATGTGATTATTTACAATTTGTGTCAATGCAGTATTTGTATATGAGGTTAATTAAAAATGTACTTGTTTCTGTGCAGCTGCAGGCCACATTTAATTTCCAATGCCTTTTCTATTTTTTTTTTATGTGCATCATTTTGTCTGCCTTGACAAAAATTCTATACACTTATTATAATGAGGAACACTGAGCATCAGTGAGAGTTCAAAGCCATAACTGAAATAACATGCAACAACCAGGCAGGGAGACTATAATATGAGCAGCTTTGTGACTGAGAGCGAGCTGAGGAGGGGGTGATGCAGTTTAAGCACTGTGGCATCCATCCACTGTGGCTCGGGAGACTCTTGAGACATGTGACTAAGTGCTGACATCAGATTTGCAGTACAGTGGCTTTAATGAGTGCGGCCGGGCTTGTCCCTTCTCCCACACCGCACTAAATACCTATACTCTCCAACAAATGTGACAGAAGACGTCTGCCATCCAAACCACAGTGCCGCCGCCTCGTTTCCTGTTTTAGTACAAGGTGGCATGAGCAGGATGGCAGCATTATTCATGCAGACTTCATTGGCGAATAAACATCTCTCCTGACAGCAGAGGCTGATTGAAATAAATCCGTGCCTTATAGAGACTTTTGGGGGTCTCAAACTGCCAATAAAACTTTGAAGAATTAATGGAGTCTGCATTATTCAGGACAGGAGCTTGATTTTTACTGAACACCTTGCTGTGGTGTTTACAGTGCAGGGATGGGACATGCATTGCCTTTTAAAGTCACTGAGCTTTAAATGAAGCAGTTTGTCTATGTTTTTGGCTGGATATGATTATTAAAACTGACAGAGGCAGAAGCCACCGACTATTGAGTCTGGGAACGTCTCCAGATCTCTGTTGTTGTTGTTCCATAAATGCAGCATGCTGTTGGTGCTGTTACAGATGACAGAGGTGGTCGGGTGCACTGTGGGTGACTCCGATACTCAATACAGAGCTGTAGCCAGGTGGCTCAAAGATTTTTGGAGGTCATTTGATGTGGAGGAAGCTGGGTCAAGACCCAAATCCCTGTAATTATTTATTCATTTTCTTTTTTAAATAGGAAGCTGTGCCTGACTGAGCTGAACAACAGATAAACAGGAAAAGAAATTTCCTCAGTGCGTCTAGGTCAGAGCCAAAGCTCGGTCAGGGATACAGGAGAAGTTTGATTGAAATATCTCAACAACTGTTGGACGGGTTTCAATTAATATTTTGCACAAACATTCTCAGTCCTGAGAGGATGAACCCGATGACTTAACCCTCAGTGCTACCATGAGGCTGAAAGTGTTGTTTTTCATTGCCATGAACCTTGGTTCAGATTGTTGTGTTGTGGTGATTTGTTTTAGCTCCATCATCAGATTAAGGTTTTAATATGTCCAGTAGTTTTTGATGTAATATCTGCCTCAGCAGTACTTTATGTTTATAGTGTTACGTGAACTCTTGAGTCTCAAACAGACTGCGACTCATAACCTAACATTACCCAAAGAACAGAATAATCTGAACAATACTTGCTCCTAGTCTGCTGAACAGCGTTTTGGCCTCAAAACATGATAACATGGATAATTCAATACAGAAATTGAAAACTACAAAGGAGTTATACACAATCAATCTTAAAGCTGTACAGCACAGCACTGGTCAGCTGTTATTTTTTTAAATGTGCTCTTCAGTAGCCTACTAATATAATCTGATGTGATTTGCACAGTGTTGGTGGCACTACAAATTCAGAAAAACAACTTCATCAATTTGACATGTTTCCAGGACGAAGCAGACTAGACTAAGACTACAGCTACACTGGCACTGCATGTTTGGAATAATATCTCAATCAATTATAATAAACCAAACAAACTCACCCGATTTTCAAACATCACTAATGGGTAGCTGTCAAGAAGCACTGAACAAAAGCCCAACAGTCTGTCACTTCTTTGTGTCTTTGTGTCAGAAACACTGAACTTGCGTTGTCAATTTTTCCAGCACATGTGTCAAATTGGTGAAGTTGTTTCCTGAATTTGTAGCAGGTTTGTGTTTTAGTACGTTGAGCTCTCCATCTACTCAAAAAAATTTATTTGAAACGAAAAAAGCAGCTTTTTACAGGATACATTAAATACGCCACATTATAGATATATACACACTCATCACTGTGTGCAAAAAAGCCAGGACAGGTTGTATCAGGATCGGCTGAGGAACCTTTCACCTGGATGCTGACATCCACATGAACTATAACCAGCCTGTGACTGCTCAGTGCAGACCGGGGTCACCACATGATTAGTGGGTCTATTAACCTTTACAGACAGCAATCCGGCTCAGTGATGGATACTCGACCATAGAAATGCTCCGTCTTAATAATTCCTCAAAACCTCTTATTACTCCCCATCAGCCAAATGGTTATAAAATTAACTCTCATCAATCCATCAAACAAGGGTCAGGTCAACTCAGCGCAGGTTCATGGTGCTGATGCGACACTGACGATCACATGGATGGAATGGATGATAATGACAATGAAAGTGGCACAAGAAGAGTCAAGAAAAAGTGTTTATAAAGGCATCAGTATGCAAACAGCCATTGTTCCCTATCTTGATCTCAAAGGCTGAAGTCCTGTCTCTGAACATGAAGCTGCTGGTTCATCTCACCTGTGTAATAACACTTAGCACCATGACCAGCTAGGAGGCAGTCAGCCAGTCAGGCAGCTCGTCCTCTCAACACTCATGGTGCTAGAGCTCTGAGGGCTCTCCAGCCGAGACGTGCCCCGTAGACGTCTCCCACTCCAAGTGGTCAGAGCTGAAGATGAATCACCGAGGCGAGGCCGGCGCCCTGAGCTGCTTCCCTTCGCTGACATCAGCCGGCATCCTCCAGCTGATGACGAATGATGGCTCATTTTGGAGCTTGGCCGTCGTAAACTTTAGTTTTCCACCTCTGCAGGATGCCTCGAAAGAGCATTGGAGCCAGGTGGTGCATCTCTCCACCAAACAGTCCACCCTCACACCACTGTGATGGACAGCTAAGAGGTTTGCCTCCAACTGCCTGTTGGGAAACAAATTAATGTTGGTGTGGATGGATGGACGCAGGTAAACTTTTCAATGTGATCCAACTTTTTTCTTCTTCTACTCTACTCAACTCCATGTCATATCAAAGAATCAGGTTATATTTTATTGCTGCTGTTTTCATAGACGCAAAGAAAATATTTTTATTTATGTATGCAAAGCTGGATTACCAAGCAGTAAAAACTGGCAACTGCCCCAGGGCCTCCTACCCTCAAGGGGGCATAAAGGCTGCAGGTTCACTGCATGGCAATTAGTTTGTGGTAATTTCATTAATTGCAAATACACATTGCAATATTAAGTGAAATGATGGAGGTCTTGAGGCAGTTCTTCCATTTTCAATCCAGGCTCTGTCTTGTGAGGGACTGACTTGAAATGTTAATGTTTCTATTATGTCATTTTCCTAATGAACATGTGTGTCTGCACGAGAATTCATCATGTGATAATTACAGTTTCATATGTTAAGTGTTAAATTGTGAAATTATATTAATTGCATGTGCCTAAATCTACCACCTGCTATGAACGAGACATGTCCATGTCTTTTAGAAACTCCATTAGTGTATGTTCAATCACATTACCATGATCTAATGCACAAGATTATCCTGGCAGCAGCACTAGTTGATGCCCCCCCCCCCCCCCCCCCCCGAGGCCCTGGGGCTGGTTAACGCAGCCCTGTCGGTATCCAGAGAAGCATAAAGAGTCCAGTTATCATATGCAAAGCAATATAATACCATACACAGCCTCTTTACCACACATCCTCTCTATAGACTTTGTGATGTTTTCTAAACTGTTCAAGCTCTGAGACTTCAAACGAAATCTCCCGCTGTATATCAAAGTCGAATTAAAATATTTTACCTAGGAGATCCCCTGCTGTGATTTCGGGGTAGGGGGGTCAAATAGATGTTGAGTGTTTAACTGGCACTCCGAGGTTTTGTGAAATATTCAGAAAGGCCAGGAGAAGATGGATGTCTCCTCATACCCCCCTCTGGTGGCGTGGCAGACGGGACGAAAAGCAAGATAGAGAGGTTACAACTGGCGAGAATTTTAAACATCCTCTGGCCCTCGGGAACCCCAGAGACTTACAGCTCAATATAGATCTGTTGGATAGTGAGGGGAAAATAAGGGCAGGAGCAAGCTGAAGAGAAGGAGAGGGGGAGGAGGAGGTGGTGGGTGGGTGGGTGGGTGAGGAAGAAGACAAGGAAGGGAGGGAGGGTGAGAGTATGAGAGGAGAGGAAGGACAGGAGAGGAGAGGATCAGGCAAATGTATTAGAGGCAAGAAAACAAAGATTCATTGATTTACAAATGCAATCTCCTCTCTCTTACCTCTCTGAGAACAGAATGGGTGTTTGAGCTTCACCCAGCTGAAAGACTGCAGTGTTTTCTTATTTTCACTGTGGCCCGCTCTGAGTCTCTGAGGTTCGTTTCCTGCTTAAATCAACATTAAAATTAAGCAAATGGTAAAAACAAATATGCATATAGAGGAGGGTGTGAAGAGGAAGCAGGAGGAGAAGGATGAGAGGGAGGCAGAAGAAATGTAGGGACTTTTTTTTTCTCCAAGTTCAGCCCTGTGGAGTTTTTGTGATGTGAAATTTGTGGTAACTGTGACATCAACACATTTTTTCTTTTAAATCAGACACTTAAATATATTTCCGAGGCTTACACTAGTAGTGCATACGTGATTTCCCTCATTATTAAACCACAGTCCTCACAATCCCAGTCACTGTCACGACACAACTGAAAAGCACTGCTGCCCTCCTGAGGACTGTGGTGTAACAGCAAGACAATGCCACCAATGGGTGACTGAAATAACAAGATTGTGGAAAATAAAATGTGTAGATGTTTTAGCTGATGTTTTGATAGTGGTTTATTTCATGCACTTTTTATTTTACGGTAAATAGCACAAGGAGAGTAAGGTGATACCAACCTTACCCTAATCGTAACCCTAATTACAAAACAATAATTCATTTGGCTTTTTATACAGATATACTGTAATGAGAGAATTAGAAATATATGGCCATGTTAGTAGGCTAAAGCAACAGACCTGAGAATGTGTATTTCTCATCATACACCATAAATAATAATCACTGTTTCACATATTTGTTTTTCCTCCACTCTTCCCATGTGCAATCAAAATCACCTTTATAATTATTTGATAAACATTTCGTACATAATTCACTAAATGACTCTAAATGGCATGTGAATATTAACTTCACTATGTTGTTTATGATTAACTGGGAACATTTTACACTTTTATATTTTGAATATAGTGGATGATATTATTATTTTCATTTTATTCTGGTTCTAATAATCTGAGAGGAAGCACTACACCTTATACATTACAGGAAGTGTCATCTTGCTCATACAACATTTTCCACCTGTTAAACATGAATAGTCATGCAGTTGTCAGATGTGTTATTTCTTGTTTCAGATTTCTGTAATGACACAAATTGATGGCGTCAAAGAAAACTATTGGATCTCTCATTGTGAACTGATTCATGCTGGCTCACTCACTGTATCTTACCAAGACTGAGTTTTTTCCCCTCCAGTCAGAGAGTAATGGATGAGAGTCAGCACAACCCGGTCCATCTGTTAGACTTCAGATCTCATTTAACAGCAGTTCACTCTCAGTTCAGTTTGTTGTTGCATTGAGTCCTCGTCTGTCTAATGCCTTGTTGAAAGTTATCTATGTTCTGTCCTGAGTGGCAGCTTACAGCACCACTTAACGAAAGTTACAGTTCTATGAGTCCCAGATGACCACCAGAGGCAGTGCTTTAAGCACTGGATAACTCCACCCGCTTAGCCCATGTCGAGTATGAATATCAACACCCATGACTGCTGCATGACCTCCGGGAGGCTTTATCTCCAGGTGTCAGCAGGTGATTTTGGCTCCCAAAATCTGCTCACGAGTGCACAAGGATTCTGAGTGACTGAGCACTGTTATTCAGGACTCGTAGAACCACAGTTACAATGGACCCCACTCTGAGCGATGCATCTGTTATAACAGCCTCTAGAAAGGAAGGGATAGCACCCAGAGGCACATCCCTGGCAGGAATGCCCTGTTTCTCTCACACCCTGATCAGCTTGTGCCTGTGTAAGTTGGGGTCCGGGTGAAAGCTCTTCAGCCGAATCTGGAGGGGGCATAATGACAAAAGGCAAGAGGTGTATGGCAGTTGATGCAGCTGTCACCTTGTCCATCAACTGCAGTAACTGGACGAAAGACAGCTGCTTGCCTCTCTTGAAAAGGAGAGGATGTTGTCCACACGTCTCTTTGACAGGTAGGCCCCGATAGGATCTGAGTCCAGGGTTGGGATCAGGCAGCTCTCCTCCGTGTTGACCGTGAGGCCCAGCCGGGCCGCATGCATCAGAAGACGAGTCATATCCTGGACCACCTGGGCCCAGGAAAGGCATGCAACAGCCAGTCATCCAAATATGGTAGAAAATGCATTGCCTCCAGCCTGCAGAGGTGCCTGAAATGCAAACCAAAAGGCAAACTGCAGGAAGGCATGATGACGATCTGCGATGTATGCAGGTATGCATCTTTTAAATCTATGGATGTGAACCATTTGCCCTTACTTATCGCACACAGAGCGTCTGCTGTGGTCAGCGGAAGGTCAGGGGAGTCCGCCGTCTTTCTTGCGGACAATAAAGTAGGTCGAGTAGAACACCCCAGGCTGAAACAGGAGGTCCACTGATATGATGGCGCCCTTGTCCAGGGGGGCGGACATCTCCTGGGATAAGGCCAGGGCCTTGGCCAAATCATTGATGACTGTCTTCTTGATTCAGCCGAAGACTGGGGGCCGGTGTCAAAACTGCAATTCGTGGGTCAAGGTGGCAACTATACCCAGGGATCTGGTAAGCAGGTAGCCGAGTGTCAGAGCTGCCACCGAGGGAAGCAGCCAACCACCGGCCACGTGGCCCACGGCACTTGGAAGAGCCAGAAGGACGGTGGTCGGGCTTGGAGTCCTGAGGTTTGAGTGGTGCAAGGTGGGAAGAAAGTCACTTGCTAGCTTCCTTGTGTTCAGCCACGAAGTACGCTGGCCACTCTGGAGAGGCGGTTGTGGAGGAGCCCAACAGGTAGATGGAAAAGCTCTTGGCCTGCTGGAAGTAGACTCTTTTGCGAGCCGCCGCTTGGCCCCACCTGCCTTCGCAGTGCGGTCCGGTACTTGCAGAGCAGCAGATCCCAGGTTCAGCTGACACCAGGCACAGGACCTTATGAGTAGCCTTCATTAGAGGTGGCTGTACCAGCCAAACATGACGGGTGCCAGTCATGTGTCACAGACTGCATCATCACATCCACCTGTGCATCCTGCATCGATGCTGACAGGGCAAGAAGTGGGAGAGAGTGTTCCCAAGGCGACCGACATGTGCTACCATGTTGTAGGCCCTGTAGATGTAGCCATCCCTGACCTTACACTGGGCAGAAGGGCACTCCTCCGGAGTCACAATCAAGGCCACAATTGTAGGCGAAAACCAACCACAACTGAGCTGTGAGAGGGCGGGTGGAAACACCACTTTCACCAACACAATTGAATCCTTCAATAGCACTTTGAATACTAAACAGCAAAACACAGAAAACAGTTATTAGCATTCAGCTTAACACTGACTTGCTACTAGATCCCTCAGCAGTAGGTGATGCTGGAAAGGGGGTTAGGGGACTGCTGCAGGAGACTCTGTAAGGTTTGAATGAAAACGTGTACTGTAATTGATGATTTGTAATGTGTGGAACTGTTTTGTCAGAAACCTTTTCAGTTGTGAAGCTCCACAGAATATTTACTGAAGTGTAATATGCAACCAATGACAAAGCAAAGTATTTGTGATAAACACTCGGCCTAAGTGCACTCTTCCATTTTTGGGCTACACATTTAGAGCAAACTTTTTATGTAGTGAATGTGCCTCAATTACCAGAAAATCCTCTGAGAGAGAAACAGCTGGAATACATTTGAGTGCACCCATTAGAACATAGCTTCTATCGACAAGCCCTCTGCCCATAAGAGCCACTAATAGTCGGTCAAGTCTCAGTTCTCTGTTCATTTATTTGACAAGAAGCATATTACTCTGCAGATGGCTGTGATTAGATGCCACAAAAAAATAAACCGTGACACAGAGATTTTGCTGTTATTTGCTTCAAAATGTGTGCTAAATAAAAATGAACCTGAACCTGAACCTGAACCTGAACCGAGATGTCTAATATTGATCCTAAATCACAAGCCCTAAAATATGTTCAATAAAGTATGTGTAGGGCTCAGGTTCGTACATCATTTCAGGTGGCTGACTGACCAGATTACAGTATGTGAGATACATAAAGCATTTAATGCACATTTTAAAATATTACCTCCATTAATTTGTGTGATTTGGAGAGAATTAAAATAAATCCCAACCCATCAATGAGGGATTTGAAGATGTGACATGAAATTTTTCTCCCTTTGCAGAAACCTTTATGAATTAATTACAGCTTAAAACTTTACCAATCTGATTCCATGTTGATCCATATAAGGAATCTCCATTTGCTTTAGCTGAAACTAACTCTATGGCAGATAAATAACACACACATTCTCAATGACGATGACGCCCCCTCATTTCATTATTGTGGATGGAAATAAAAAAGGTGGGAATTAAATTTGGAGATAAGAAATAATAGTATCCTGAAATGAATAAATGTTATTAAAAAAAATAAAAATAAAAGACAAAAAATAAGTTAATCAATAAACAATAGATTTATTTATATATGTATACATTTACCTGATTAATTTATTTTTATTTATTCATGAAATTATCTATTTATTTACTTATTTTTTATTTTAAAAAAGGCATTCCATAAAAACGTTGTATATGTATACTGTATGGAGTTAAATAAATTCATACCTCTTCCCACTACTTTCAAATATGTACAGCAATTAAGTGACGTGGTCCCTTCAGTGAAAACATACTGAAGAAACAAGACACACAAATGAAGATGAACAATTATTTTCTAAAAAATATCAAATTTAATTTAGATATAAAAGTTGTATTTTTTTCACATGCACACCCACACACAATTAATCACCATAAATACTGTCCAATGATTTCTCTTTTTTGTCTTCTTTACTTTTTTTTTTTTTTAACTTTGATTCACAAAGCAAGCACATACGGTGGACTGATACATCTGATTTCAAAGGACACTATGGAGAATGCTTGCAGTCTTTTACAGGGAGAGGAAAAATCTCAGTGCACTAAAAAAAAGGCTGTCGTAAAATCAAGTAGAAACATTTATAAATTACCTACAAATGGATCAAAGTACAAAAGAGCTACAGTGTTTAGAGACACTACACCCATTCACAAGAGAATGATTTTGGTATTGGGACACCATATGGTTTCAACTGCGTGAAAGACTGAATGAGAAACTAAACACCTTTGGAAACATAATCAGTGTAAACCTGTTCCTGAACTCTTCCTACATTCCTTTTTGGCAACCCTCTCTCATCATTGTCATTTCATCAATAATATAAACAAAATATTTCACACAATAAACTCAGAACTGACTCATCCTTCAAGTGCAATAAGACAGAAAGGACAACTGGAGATTAACAGGATAAAAAGGACATTCAAAACTAAACAGAGAGAATATTTAAATTATTAAAGCTATCCCTCCTGTTTGTAATTGAGTTCTTGAGTGCTTTTATTCACCACCACACCACAGCACAAAATGTTGGTACAGTTTGCAGACTCTTCCTCTCAGTAATGCAAGTTATATATAAAAATGGTACTCCCATGATCTTACATAATAAAATAGATAATAGCATTAGCCAAATAAGAGGTGAGCAAGTTGTGTTTCAACTATTCAACAAATACACATTAATGTGATCAGTGAGACTGAAGATTAGCATTGCAGTTTGAATGATGATAGGAAAAAAAAGAAGTTTTTGTCACATCCAGGTTTCTGTACAAAACTGAATGAACTTTCCAGGCTGCAGATTTTCTCATTTTATTTCCAGTTTACCTAAAAAAAATAAATAAATAAAAAAACACCAAACATTTCTCAGTAGCTGAAATTGAAATCCTGGCTGTGGCAGGATGCGTGTGAATGTGTGTGAGATATGGAAAATGTGCCAATTCATGCTGAATTACAGAATTCAAATAAGGTTTATCACCTGAATTGGTGCCAAACCTTTAATAGACTTCCAAACAATTGTAAAAACAAACAACTGAAATGCTAAGAGTCAGTGTCACTAATCACATAGACGCTTGAATTAAGATTTGGGTGCTGTATTTTCACTCTCAGTGCAGCCTGATCTGTCACACATTTTTTGGAGCTTTTACACTGTCAATAAATTGAATAAGAAACAGATTTCATAGACAGTGTACAGACTGAATATGACATAATTCCTCCTGATCTGATCATATTTTCTGTTGCAATTCTTTTAGTGGCATTATGCAAATAGTTTTTTTTTTTCTTTTCTCAAGACTTGATTGAATATCAAGCATTAGTCAATGGAGCAACAGCAGCATAGTGGCACTACAGCACATAATTCATAAGATTATCCAAGATCATAGGAATGAAGTAAAAAAAAATCTGATCCGTACCAGATTCCCTATACAAGCTTTGTATGGTATAGAGTCAGACCTTACAGTATACAAGTCATGTAGAGCATAAATGTTTCCAGGATACAAAATGTATACTCAAGTTAAATAAGTTAGTATTTGTCTCCACAGACCTCAGGTACATGCAACAGAACCAGAGCACAATCCACGCGTTTGCCATTTTGATTAGAGTTTCTATATGAGGCTTTAGCATTGGCCCTCTATATCAACATGGGACAACAGAACTAAACAGTGCACAGGCAATGGAGGTAGCAGCACATCACAAGATCACAGGACCAATAACTACATGGCCTCTCCGTCAGAAAAATAAAATGAAATAAAATAAAATAAATTAGTGAACAAGAAACATGAAAGGTGCAAAACATGAATGCATCGCATACTGCCTTTACACACATACACACGCACACACGCACACACACACAGGCACACAGAACATGTCATTCACCAACCATCTGACAAAAACACCCACCTTTGTGCAATAGGAAGACAGACACCAAATTTAGTCTTGAACTAGGCGTTTCATGACAGTTTGACAGCTTGGACAAGCAAAATACCTCCGCTCTTACCTAATTCTCAAAAGTGACAAAGCACGAGCGAAAACCGTCACAGAAACAAAAACCTGGTGTAAAATCAGCCTTGTAATCAAACGAGGAATGTCATGCACATATTGTTGTTGCTGTTTTTGAGAAAGGCCACTGAGACAGCTAAGCTCGCCCGGTGTTTCTGACATTAATGCCCTGTTGCCGATCTGCTCTTCTGTTTGTTGTTGCTTTCATCATCAGAAAAACGCCTGTCTGCTGAATCACAGGTACATGTGGGGATGTTTCTCCTTTCCTCCCCACATATGCTACCACCTCTATGATATTGCACTGAATAAAGCCTTTGTGTTAGCAGCCAGCATTACTTCACAGAATGCCTCAATAACAGTGTAGTCTATTTGAGATTTTTCTTGGAGGAGTATGATGTCTGGTTCCTTGTAGTGACATCAATACTCCAGAAAAAGTGATGTTTTTTATTTTATTTTTATTTATTTTTTTTATCGTTTTTTTTGTTTTGTTTCTTCTTGGCTGAGAAAAACCTGTTGGAAACTTAAATGTAACCAGATGCTTTGTTTTCACAGCTACCCTGCTTGAAATAAATGTAAAGTTTTTCCTGGCTATAATGATACAGAAAAGAGGAAAAAAATACATGTCATGAAAATCCTAGTTTTTTGTTTTGTTTTGAAGTTTTTTTGATTTAAAATACATCACAGTAATATGTTTCTTGTGTCTGCAGGTCTCTTAATTTTGGCACTGCACTGTACATAATTTAGTTGATTTGTATCCATCACCAAACATGTATGATTTATTTTTATTTTTTTTATCACCGGTTATATTCAAATAGGCTCATGCAGTCCAGGAGACAAAGCTCACATCCTCTCTGTCATGTGTTGTTGGATCAGAGTTGATTGTATGGATGCAATATACAGAGCCTGGCATGTGCACATATTGTACATTTATGCTTTTTCTTATGTTGGTTTGTTTGTGTTTTCATTATTTCACAGGGGAGAGTCTCTTCAGCAGTTTCTTCCCCTTGGAAAGTAGTCCTTTCTTCTTCTTGTTTGCCAGGTCTTGAGAGTCCCGGGGGTCCAGCGGGATGTGGGGGGCCCGCGAAGGGCTGAGGGGTCTCATGGTGCCCGGCAGGAGGGGGCGGACAATGGGGGACGGGGCTCGCACGGGTGTGGCGTCGTTGTCGGCTGTGTCTGTGGTTTCTGTGGTGACCTGAGGAGAGAGGCGGTGGGGAGGAAGTGTGGAGGCATGGGGCAGCGTATTACAACAGAACCAAGACTCTTATACAGAAGACTAGTACTTTTCAAGGTGGATTGGCCTTCGGTGCAGGCAGCAGTTTGTACCTTTGTACTTGAGTGTGGTAATACTTAGTGTTATGAATCAATGTAATGCAGCTGCTTTTAGTCCCTCAAAATCCTTTAAAATAGATTCTGCTTCAAATTGTTGAAAGGTCACGATCATGGGCAAACTATTACATAAAAAAAAAAAAATTCTCTGTATCAGCTTCTTACTCTGAACAACAGTGCCCTACATGAACTCAGTATTTATTAAAAACAAATAGTTTTAGTTATTTGTCATGAAATGTTCCTGTATTTAGTTTTCCTTCACTGTTTTTGTCACTGGTTTTAAATGGACAAGGTTCACGAGTCACGAGTTGGGCAGTGTGTTTTCTGATAGACGCCTCTGTCAACTAGTTAGACAGTCGTGATGCAGATAATTTGTGATTTTGATTGTTAAATAACTTTTTTTGACGATTAAAATATGAAATAACAATTTCTAAATGATAAGACTGTGCAGCCTTGGCGATGATATCTACCCTCTGTCTCTCAAACAATCCAAGTCCACTCTGTAACCTGCTCCAATCATGCCTTTAAAACAGTATTCAAACTATAACTAATATTTTAAACACAACACACTAGATTATCATCTGTCTGACTGTTAGTCTCTGCTAAATTGACAGTTTTCACATGTTTTCATAGACACGCACACACACACACACACACACACACACACACACATGTAGAAGAAACACTGAGGAGGAAGCCATCAAATGCTGAGCACGACATTAGCACACCACAGAGCTGGAGAGGTCCACCATCAGTAGGCCAGAAGGGAACATAGAGTACGATCATATACAGTACAACACCCAGGGACGCAACTGTAGATACCAGGCTTCTCATCTAATGCAGCAGTCGATACACAGTGATGCATCTGTACACATTAAGATGATAGTTTGAGTCTGGATCATTCAGACTCTTGTCAATAATGGACCATAAATATAAAGCAATTGGAAGGCAAACTGGACACAGATATGTCGTAAAATAAATCATTATGTAAAAGTTTGATAATGTACCACATCATTTTTGGTAACACCAAAAGTATGGGGAATACATTTTGGATGTGATCTAATCAGGAAACAAAACACACAAGTGCTTCCATTACGTGGCTTTTTATAAAAGGCTTTTCTGTGACCACAAGCTGTGTGCATTAGAGGTCGCGAGTTTGGTATCTCAAGTTGCCGACTTACTGTACAAGGCAGACAGAGCCATTTATGGTGTGAAATGAACAATCTTCTTCTGTTTGTTTGTTTTGTTTTGCCAAGCGGGTGAGGAAGAACAAAAAAGAAATCAGATGTGGCAGCATTGTCACCGTCGGTTAAAGAAAAACAACCCACACCACTATGACAACTGAAAACAACAACACCAACGTCAACAACACCACCAACACATGAACACAGAGCACAAAAAAGAATGTTTTTAATATCCAATTTTTTCTTTTATTGTTCCATTGTAACAATACAGTATGGATGTCTCAGTGCTGCGGTTAGTTCTGTCTCTTGAGCTCAGAGCAAACATGGCATTATCCACTGTCAACATGGCTGAAAAATAGATTTGATGTGTGTGCAATATACATAAAGAAACAAAGCCTCTTTAAGGAAATACAGCAAGTCGAGCCAAGAAAGTTATTAGAAAATGTATCAAGTTTGAAAAAGGCATGCTTTATCTCTGTTTCATCTTTAAACTTTTCTTCTTAAATAATTTCTTTCAGTGTCATTGGGTAGCAATTTTTATGTGTTAATAAAGCACTTATTTTTTTTTACCATTATTATACACAACAACCACAATTTGATTTTGTGTTTCAGTGCAAAGAGGTACCAAATTATGTGTGTGTGAGGAATGAGTTGAGCCTTTTTCAAGTCCTCCTTAACCAGTGCTACATGCATAAATCACCCGCAGAGCTCCCACAGTCTATCCTCTCTCTGTCCATGTCAGGCTTTGCTTCTTCCTTTCTCTGAGACTCAGAAAGGTGTTAACACTGGATTTTTGTCCCCTTTTCCAAAGGGTGAGGGGGGAGGAGGAGGAGGAGGAGGCAGAGGCAGAGGAGGAGGCGGGTAGGAGGGGGTTGTTAGTTTGTATAGAGTCACCACTGTCACCACATGGACAAACACACACAATGAACAGCACACAGACGGCAAGTGGAGGAAGCGAGAGACGGAAATCAAGAGAGAGGACGGAGGATGGATGGACACAGGGCCTAGCGCTGAGAGCGGCGATGATGATGTACCCGTTTGCCCTCTGAGACGTTGGCGGCGCAGTTGGCAGGGGGCCGGTTTGCAGGCTCTTCCTGGGGGTAGTGGGATGGAGTATCGGTCAGATACACCTCCACGTCATCAGGCACTTCTTCCAGGAAGTTAGAGGGAACCAGACCACGGTGGCCGTTGATCTCACCCTGGGGACGGAAACGAGGAAGAGCAGTAAACATGACACGGTGGAATAAATGAGGCTGAACGCGCTGAATCTCACACCACATGTCGTACACTGTACAGTATGAGACTGGAAACACAACACTCACATAATAGAAGCCGTCTTCATCGATATCTCCACACACAGCGATGATTTCACCAGCACAGAAGGTCAGCTCAGCCTATCAGGAGACAGAGACACAGATATACAAGGAATGCGATTAATTATTTTCTTCTACAGTTGCTGTTGGTTTTTATTGTAATGCTTTCGAATTCAACTTAGGATCAAATAAGTATCTATCTATATATAAATCTATAGTCCTTCACTTGTCTTCATAAATATTATATTATCTCTAAACAGTCTGTCCTGGACAGTTTTAAGTTCCAAAAACATATTCAGTACATATCATACAGGTTCTAACACTGTGTAATTATAAAAAGGTTGAGAATAAATGTAAGGTATGTAGTAGTTAGTTAATGTGTGGTTGTTGGCAGTCCATCCTTCGATACCTCAACATCAACATTTGGGGAGCTCTCTCGGGGGTCGTAGTCGTACAGAGCCACCATCCTCCTCGAGGCCTGATCTCGACGGAGTACTCTTTTGTTCTGCTCTGGAAGGGAGAATAGACAACATTTTAACCGGAAGTATCTATCTAATGTTGTCTTTCACAAATATTTAAACAGATTGTGTTTGACTCTCTTTGAACCCACAGATCTAGTGTCTGTGAGTGTGAGTGTGCTGGTGTAGTACCTATTCTGTCCACGGGGGTGCTGAGTGGCAGGAAGCCCTGTTTGATGAGCTGGTCCATGGTCTCGTCGTCCTCTGCTCGGATCTCTGACACCATGTTACAGGGGATCAGCCCCATCCTGCCCCGCACCTCTCCTCGGTAAAACCCATCTGTGTCTTTGTCACCATACACCTGGGAACAAAGACAGTAATGGAGCACAGTTCACACGCCAGCTTTAAAACATAGAATCTGCTTTATCATGGTCATAAAACACAACTAGAACATTTCTTCAGAGAAATTTTGAGAGTGCCACAGGGGGCATGATCTCTGTCAACATGGGAATCAACCCCCCGATCAAGAGTCACATATTGTACAGAGAGAGCTAGTCAGACAGGCACATGATCATCTCTAAACAATGACATCAAGGAGCTGTCAAGCTGTCTGTTCACATTTGTGTGAGTGTGTATGTGTAAGTGCATGAGTGAGTGTCTGCTTGGGTGTGTGACAGTAAAGTAGATGATAAACACCACAAACACCTAAGATGTTCCTAATAATTTGATTTGAACCATATGTGTCAGCCTGCCCTCAGATGTTGCCATGGTGATTTTAACTGCTTAGTTTTTACGAACTGACATAGGGATACATATATATAGGTCTATGCAGTTGTCAAACCCTGCCAATTTAAGACAAAGCTGTACCTAATATGAGCAAAAGTTTTATATGCTCAGAGCCGTAAGACCCTCCTGAACACATTCATGTCATTTTAGTTGAGTTAATTATGTGGACAGTGTTGCGAGCTAAAAACAGGGGACACTTCTGCTTTTCAAAAGCCAGCTCCTTATCCTGTATTGGAGTTAATGGGCAGCTGGGTGGGACTGGCTTCACTCTGAGGCTCATAGTTGAGATTCTGTGAGTCTCTCAGCGTTGGGAGAGGGGTATATGAGCTACAACAAGTTTGTTGTGGAAAAATGTACTGTATGTGTGTAGAGTGTAATCTGGCCAGGTGGATTTTAAACTCCCACCCTAATGATCTGCCCCTCTTTGAAGGGCAGCTCCTCATCAGCTGCGTCTGGGTTCGGGGACATGGACAGGTCGTAGTCGAAGAGGGCCACAAAGATCCTGAAGGATTCCTCAGACTCGGACTCATCATAGTACGTGGGAGAGCGGCGATCCCTATCCCTGTAGCCATCTTTAAAACATGACAGAAACCCAGAACAAAGTCATCCTACAAGACTGCCAAGACATGATCCAACAAAACAGCTGCTTCATCAGAGATTTTTTTTTATTCTTATCTTGCTTATTCTTATCTCAGGTCATGAATTTGGAGCAGATTTCAGGGCTAAGTGACAAAACCTGGAAATCAATTGATAACCAATATACATCCTCTATATATACCACTTCTATAATGAGCAAATCCACTGGTCTAAGTGATGTATCTTTGCCATGCTTCAATCAGAGGAAATCAATGAAAGGAAATTTTTCATCTTAATAAGTCTCATTGATTTGCTCATGCAGTGCTGCATTACAGATTAGATTTTCTTGTCTAGTCATATTTGTGCCTGTGCATGCAGGAAGAAATCTGTGCTCAGTCAACTATTTCAAATCATTTACTGTTGCATGCACTCACAAATACACACACGCACACGACACACTCTCACACCCCACATGTATTATTATTATTTTTTTTACATTTTTATTTATATCTATATTTATAATTTTGCATAAGTTTGCCTATGCACTGAGAGACAAATGGGGAGCAAGACAAAACATGGTGCAATGCACAGAAGTGATTCAGGAATGTGACAATAACAAACACACAAGACTCAGATGTGCATGCTACAAAAAAAAAGTGCTTCTAAAGATAACGACTCCACATGTCTATTTTCACTTCATGTCAAAACACTTTCTAAGACTTAAAGCACGTATCTATATTTATTGTTCCACGTTTTGCCAACTCTTGTAGCAGCAGATCTAAAGCAGAAATGGCAGAGTTGCTGTGGAAGCTGTGGATGTTTAGAAAAATGCACAAGCTTGCAGAGTATAAGACTGTTGAGCCAGTGCTTTTTTAAAATGCCTGAAAATACAAGCATGATGTGGTGTTGCTTCCAGGTCTGGATATGCCGGTCTGGGACTCAGTAACTGTATTATTGTTTTATGTGTTGAAGTATGAGGCAGAGCTGCATTTCCAGCAGCTGATCAAATCACATTAAAGTCAAGTGTTAAAAAAAACTCAAACATGTAAAAAACACATAAAGCAATGAAGACAGTGTAGTCATTCTTCAGTGTCTATCACTATTATCGCTTCAACCTTTCATGCACGAATGCTCCCGTTCTAAGTGTAGTGGGTGTGGTTGGACCACAGAGGGGAGGGGTTTAGCAGGCATCTGTACTTCAGTGCAGTGAATTAGGCATTCTCTGAGCAGTCAATCAATCAATCATTTATCATCGGCAACTGTGAAAACGTTCATCCTGGACCCCATGTATGGCTTGCCAGTGGGTCCACCATTTCAGTGCAGTGCAGTCATGCTGTTCAACTGGAAGCATAATAATAACTAGTATTATTTAAGACAGAGAAACAGGCACTTGCAAGTGTCCACAGCTACTGTTTTCCATTTGCCAGTTGCTGGTGGCATTTCCATTGCCATGCTGTGGTGGTAAAAACAGGACTGCAGGCACATACCATGGGGAGACCTGGTGCCGCCCATGTGCCTGTGGGATGACCGCGTCCTGTGCCGAGCTACTCTGCCATAGTAAACATCCTCGGTGATGGGGGAGAGGTTTCCCTCACTGTTATTCTCAGAGGTTACCTCTATGGGAAACACCAGTTAGAGGGTAATGGGGTTACAATGCAAAAGCACAAACTTCCCCTCCCAAAAAGGTCAACTAAGTGTTGCCACCTAAAACTCACAAGTCATAACAAATGTACACATGAAAGCAGCTGTGAAGAACTACTGTGTCCAAGAATATTTTAGTATTGTTGTGTGGTGCAATTGTGTACAGCAGTTATGATAATCTCTGAAAGATTGAACTTGTGTTGATGTAGTTGAGGGAATGGGCATGGTTCATAGACACAGAGGTGATCTGGAGACACACAGAAGCTCATGGAGGCTTTAACAGAGGAACAAACACTACTGCACTAATGCACAGACAACATAAAAATAAAAAATCTAAGAAATTCTCCCTTCTCTTCCCCCACAGCCTCCTGCTCATACTGACCAATGGATGGGACCATTAGAGGTCGCCTCTGAGGTTGGGGACCACAATGATGGCTTCTTCTCCCAGGTTCCCGGTCATGGCCGCCTCCAGAAGGAGTGTTTGACTGAAATGCACATAAGCACACAGACCATTTGCAGACATTAGACATTCATGAGTTGCTCACAGACGTGTGGGCAAACTTGCAACAGGGTGTGAAAAAACTGACATTGACACATTTGTATGTAAACACAATCATGCAGCACTCACAGGCAGGCACGCTGAAACACGGACACATAGACACACACTCAAACACTCACGAGCCCACAGGAAGTTTTACCTTCCCCAAATCAAGCAAATACTAATAATACACTACTCACTTTGAACTTAGAAAAAATAAAAAGTAAACAAAGAAGGTAAAAGGATGTGTCTAAGACATCGGTAAGTTTGTTCTCTACACTCCATCATTAACACTAAACTGGACAAACATAGTTGCTTACTATGTCTCCCTCCAACGTGCTCAAACTCAATCTCTCTGTTTCTCCCCAAGGTGCCGAAACATTAAAAACTGCTGTCAGACATCGAGCAGCTTCAGGCTATCTCCGACCCTGCTAACAACCAGGCTGCAGCACAGCCTGTAAAACCTCTTCACAAAACTAAGTACTGAGAGTTGCAGCTTAAAACAGAGCAGTCTTAAGCGATACGACATGGTCAAAAGCAAGTTTATTAGCCACTGGTTATCTATTGCTACAGCAGCATTTATCACCACTGATGTATAAATGTCACATAATGCAGCTCAAATTCTACAATTCAATAAGCTTATCCTCCTCAGTGTACAGTACATGTAGTTTCTGAAGTTGCCATGGTCTCACGTCAAGCCATCACAGAAAAGGTTGAACCACCATCATCTCCATCACCTCAGCAGCCAGTAACCTTGTGTATTCATAAGAGCAGCACTGACAACAATGGAAGCCGTCTGTAAGGATCTTTACTCCGAGTCTGTCTCTCTCTCTCTGTGTTGCTGAAACATTCAAACGCAGTCCCTTTCTTTTGCTGTTCATCTCTGTGCTCATGAAACAGCCAAAGCCACTTCCTCCTGCCTACCACTACCAAACCCTTTATTTTTCCCTCTCTTGGTTTTGATATAAATTTGATCTAAACTCAGCACACACACTAACAACACAATATCAAGCACAAGTCAAGGCAGCAGACTCAGTTGAAGTATCTGTGCCTGTGCAGTTCACTAAAGAATAATCAATTTGGGTGGTTATGACTCTTGGGTTTAGAATAAGTGCAAAGAACTGCACCTTGGGTGTGTTGTGCGAGTTGCGTCGACGTCCCTCTTCCAGCTGCATCTCAGAGTACAGCTCCTCCTCATCCTCTTCCATGATGTCAGACAGGTCAGAGCCCCGGCTGCTTTCGCTGTGATAATCTTCATTGTGACTATAGTGAGGCTTTCGGTAGTCACACACACGCACGCACACACACACACACACAAACAAACAAACACACAGACGCAATTGTTTAAGTCCACATACATAACATACATGCACACACCAAACACACATAGATAGGTAAACACACACACACACGCACCCACACACGCACAGGCACAGGAGTGTATGCATGCAACCACCCAGACATGCATGCACACACACGTTCAAACATACACACACACATAAGGAGGTTTTCCATTGAAAAACACATTTGGAGGTTGAGGCTGGAAAGAAGGTCAAGTGTCCATCACTCATCGTGTTGTTCTTACCGGCCTCCCCAACTCTGAGCCTCTGAGGAACTCGTCGACTGAAGGTCCTCTCCGACGGCCGCGTGCAAACCCTTCCTCATCTTCCTCTTCCTCATCAGAGTGATGCTGGTGGAATGAATGACCCTGCTCTCCGTACCTGCCCTGCCTCCTCTCCCCCTGAAAACATAGGGAAAATGATGTAAGTTGACAGAGGTGTGGAAACGACTGTAAATGAATAAAATGAATTTTATTAACAGTTATTCTGATGAAATCATGATTATTAGATTTTACAAGTTTGACAACACAATCTGCTCTGTGTTTATTATCTATCAGTATGTATACTATATGATGATTGATCTCAGCATGACCATTTCCAGCAGACCTTGCCACTCTCTGCCGCCACCCTCTGTGCCGCGTCTCGGGCAATGGCTTTGGCCATGGTGTCCGGGATGAGCGTGCCACGAGGCTGTGGTAGAATCCTTTGTGGGGAGGGGGAGCGTGGATTTCCGGTGGGAGGGGCTTCAAGGGTGTGGCCTTGCATGGGCACAGGAGGCTGGGAAGAGGGCGAGCGCGTGGGGTCCCAACCGGGCTGGCCAGGTGGAATAGCTCCCCCGTGGTGGGCCGCATGCTCTTTGGCATCCAGGTCTCTGGCACT
The DNA here is from genome assembly GCF_905171665.1 of Trachurus trachurus. NCBI lineage: Eukaryota > Metazoa > Chordata > Actinopteri > Carangiformes > Carangidae > Trachurus > Trachurus trachurus. The sequence continues at coordinate 17,469,547 of NC_139908.1, read as the reverse complement.
TACTGGTCTCTGAGGTATAGGGTGGGGCTGGGGGTGGGGCAGCAGAGGCAGTTGGTGCTGGGGCCTGGGACCTTGATGGGGCGGACGGGGCTGAAGGTGCATGGGCTGGGGCTGAGGATGTGGATGTGGGGGCCGAAGTTGGGGTTGCGGCGGTCCGCCTGGATGGGGAAGTCTGGGATGGGGTTGAGGGTGGGGAGGATGGGGTGAAAGCGGCTGTCCGTGTGCCTGGGGCGGAGCGGGAAGCTGGGGCGTGGCGTGAGGGAGGTGAGGGGATTGGACGTGGGGTTGAGCATGAGGGTGTGGCGGGGGGCCAGGGTGGGGGTGCATTGGCGGTGGCAGGGGGATCGGAGGTAGAGGCACAAGCAGGTTGTTTGGAATGGTGGCGACTTGGGAGTCCTGGGATTCTCCCTGTACTGACAGCGTCCTGACGATGACCTCCCTGGCCTCCAGGCACTGAATCCTCGTCAACTCCACAGTAACATAGTCTGCCATTGGGTACAACACCTCAGCTATCTGCATTGGAACAGAAAATAAAATGTCAGCATCGACACAGACAGTTTAATCATTTTGGTTACAACTACTGTACAACAATATCATCACATCCCCACAGGTTCGCCACGCCCTCTGCTTCCAACTCTCTCCCTCTTTCCTGTGCTCTGGTTACAGTGGGATCAGGTCTGCAGATGTCAGGTGACAAGCTGCTGATCATCACCAATCTTCTCTGCTTTAATTACTAGGCTGCTACTCCTTTACACTGCTAGATTATACTTACCAACACAGTCAGGCTGATTTCTGCCCCTCCCCTGCTCTGCTGAGACACCACAGTGAACCAGCCCAGTTCTCCAGACCCTCTGCCCTTACCCTCTTCACTTTATCTGCTTCTTCCTCAGCCCCAGACTGCTCTCCTGTCACCTAATCAATCCTACTGGCCATTCTCAACAAATAATCCATTTTATAATACATTTCCTGTCATTTAATTCCTGGCCTCCACACACTAGAGTTTGCTGAAATAACCATGTAACAAGGAGGAACCTAACTTTAATCATTTCCTGCCCTCTCATCACTCATGGAGGCAAAACGCTACTTAAAAACACTTCAACTTTCGGACTCTGACTGCAGCACAGAAGCAGTCTGCACCCCAATGTGGCCCACTGTTGATTTCCACTTTCAGATATTGTGTGTTGATTTACTCTGGCAGTCACCAGAGGGAGTGAGAGACCTTTCCAAGACATTTTACAGGTCCCACACTGGGAGACTTGTACTGATACTGAATCACAAGTAGGTGGCACTGCTGTGTGTGTCGAGAGCCCTGATGACATAATGCCACATTCAACGACAGAGACTGTTAGGAGCCCATCTGTGATATGTTCTCATGTTTGAAGTGGATCAGACAATTCATACAGTGATTCACATACTGCATGTAGGCCTTTGAAATATGGACCCCGTATGCTTGTGAATTCTGTTCCTCTAAATGCCTGATACTGTACAAAGACACATATTTTCTGCCATAAGTGAGGCATTTAACCTGAGATGAGCTCCCCACCATCCCTCACCACACCTCCTTTAACAGACTGAGCTGAAATTAGGGCATAGTCCTGGTTGGTAATACTAACACCTGCTAACTCACCCTCTGTCCTTTAGTGCACACTGCGTAGCCTATGACATTTGCCCCATTAGATGTGCCTGTGGGGGAGAGGATTGGAGGCTTCCAGCAGACCTGTAGGACTCCTGGAGCCTGCCCACAGAGCACCTGTACGTCGAGGGGAGGCATGGGGGGGCCTGGGAGGTAAGAGGATAGGTGTAAGAAAAACATGATTCACTGTTTAGATATCACCAACATATAAAGAGGGAGGGGAGGAGAGGGTGTGATGCATTCATCAAATGCACAAACGGGCACACTCACAACCATGCACAGAAATCACCACATACAAGAAGGGGTAGTGGGTGGGAGGATTCAGGAAACAACAAACTGAGTTCATTCATACTTTACCCTACATTTTTAAATGTATGAAATAATTACATTATCATTACTTTGTGCTTTGTACATATACACAGTCCATGCGGATACTTGTGATAATGCAACATTGCTGGTGGTGGACATTCACAAGACATTGTGTTTATAAAATGTCATAAACATTTACAACACGTTATTGTGGCTCACCTAGGGTGTTCCATAATCAAACTGAGCACTCTTGGTGTTCATGAATTTACAAAATATTTCCTTGCTTCACCATGACAAGCATATTCTACATTTTATTAGAAGATGAAAGGTAAGCTAAAATTAAAAAAGTGCTGGCGTATGGGTCTCATTGGGTCTCATTGAGAAACAGTGTGGTCTGAGCATGCAGGACACAACCCAGAGAGACTAACTACAGCCCAGTCTTTGTCTTCCACTCTCCTGGATCACTGCATAAAACATGCACAACTGCATTCAAGCAGAAGCAAATGCACACTGATACAAAATGGTCATTTCAGTGAGCAGTGGAGGGGCACTGCTTTATATAGAACTGGTTATTCTAGGCTAGGCTATAGGCTGAGTAAATGACTCATCAGAATAATAACTGATCTGTATCTTGTGATGCAGGCCTGTTCTCTAATTAGTGATGTGCTTGGTGCAGTAAGCAAACTTGGGCAAAATTGCATTTGAATTTGGTTTGAAAAAACAAAGTGTGTGTGAATTTAGATACTGTATGAATGACAACAACGTTAGTAGATGAAAAGTTGTTCAATCTCAAAACCATAACAAAATGCCATTTTGCCCACACCCTTTAATGAATCTAATTAGTCTTGTAATGATTATGACTCTCTTTTCAAAAGTGCCATAGCACTTATGTCATCTCTTCCTATTGGTTTTCTTTTTGTAGAAAGTGCTGAGACATATGAGAAACCCAGCCAAGGACTGATGTTTCATTCTGACCTGTTCTGCAATATGGTGTTGGACCTAGACAAAATACAATACACAACAATGGCATGGTAAGGCAACGTGTTACTGCAGCATAGTGCAACAACTTAAATATGATCCGACATTACGTTACATATAAGACCTGACGTTACAGTTAACTGACATAAACACAGTGGTAGCGGTCTGTAGTCTCCATCTGTCCTACATACAGACTACAGAACTGTTAAACACAAAGAGCACACATAAAATACAACTGACAAGTCTGTCATGGAGCTATAATAAATTAGTATATACTGTAAATTAGCTTTGCTGACCTGCGGCCTGAGTACAGAACTCCACACCAGCTTCCTTCCTCTCTCTCTGCTCCAGCGGCAGTTGCCATGGCACCTGGTGTGGCTGTGCCGCCACCGTCACTTTGTACACCGTCAGGGGCTTCAGGTGGAGAAAGCGTAGTCTATACCTTCCTGGCTTCATCACAGCGTGCTCTGCCCCATCCAAGAACACGGTGTGACCATAGTTACTGTTACTAGGCAACCAGGAGAGCTCGGCAGTGTCGCGCTGGATGTCGTCCACCCGCAGGCCGCACGGAGCCACCACCACATTGGCTCCCACCAGCAAGGTGCACCGCAGCTCGTCTGACAAGCCCCGGTCGGTGATGCTCTGCACGGACACGCGGTGAACGCAGCCGTCCAGGTCCAGCTTCTCCAGCAAACACTTGGTCCGGCCACCGTACTGTATACTAGCACGAAGTTCACCGTCTATTAACACGTTGTAGCCAGAGATGTTCCCCCAGCCCAAAGGCACTAGTGGAGGCTCCCAGGCCACAATGACGCTCCGTGCCAGCTGCTTGATCAAGGTGATCTTTCGGGGATAAGGCACAACATCTTCAGCCAGGTCCTCAGGGTCAAGCGGCCCCCCGGTCCCATTGCTACAGGGAACCAAGGCATTAGCTGAACCCAGGAGGCCATCCTGGGAGGCACCTCCATCCACTGGCACCAAGGCCAGGGATGTGTGGTCCAGTGGGCCCAGGTTCTCCCCTCCGTCCCCAGCCTGAATTGCTAGTTTTTCCTTGTCCTGGACAAACTCCACGAAGTTGGAAGGGACAAGTCCTCGCTGGCCGTCCAGCAGCTCCCCTGTGACAGAGAAATACATAGAGAGACATGTGCAGGAAACTGCTGTATGCTTCTCACTTTATGTTTATATTTCCTGGTGGTCTGAAGCTGACTAACGGTAAATAGCACTCTTTAACAGCTATCTCTGTGTGAGGCATCCTACAAATGTTAAAATAGGCTTCACTAATGGATCCTTACAAGACAAAAGGAAAGCAGTAACATAAATACACATAATCATACGTGAGCTTTTTCTCCTTGCAAGGTGGGAATGAGTCAGAGAGTGAGAGGCGAGAAAGTTGTAAATATACAGTATGTACTATTCCCTAAGATGTAAAATGTACCACTGGTGCTCTGATGCCTTCTTTTGTACTCTCTCCAGTAAACACAGAACTGAGCAAACACTCCTTTTCAACATTTCGAAGAACTTGAACCTAAGTTCACTGCTTTTGAACATTTCCAGGAGCACCCCTGAGGATGTAGTTGTGGTCAATGCAGAAAAGAAACAACTTAGATTTGCTCTGTACTTTCTCTCCCAAAGGGAAGAATTTGTCTTCAAAAAAGCTCCCTATCATCTTGTCCTTCAATCCCTTTTTCCACAGAGGCCTGGACCTTAAGACCATGTGTGTGTCCGTGTCTATGTGTGTTGTTTGTGTGTGCTGATGATGAGGCCAGCTGGATTAGTCATCAAGCTAAAAGGGACCGAGGTCCCATCTTGACAACAGCTTGGTCTGAGGCCTGATTCTCCCTCCTGCATGGTAAATACAAGGCTTCTCCACGATGCCATGCAATCTCACCGCCCACAGCTAATGAATCACTGCAGCTGAGTACTACTGTGGCTGTGACGCGCTGTGCTGGGCGCAGGATTGCTAGCTAGAGGGATTAGGATTGCCTCTGATGGAGAAGCCTTCATAATTCTAAAGGGATTATACAAGAGAATCACTCCAATCACCACTTATAAAAAAGTGTAAAGGAATTTTTGGTAACACTGGTGCACTTAAGAATAAATTCATATCCTATATATGTATGTGTGAGATACATGCAGGTATGGGCATCACCATGTGAAACTTAAAAGTGAGTAATAATTACAACTACAACTAAACACTTACAAGGTGCGTTAATGATTTTGTTAGATATAAAGGAGGTCAAACAACTTTAATGTGGGCTTTCAAAAAGTAAACCGAAATGCCTGATGTCTCTATGGGAACAGTCTTGGAAATCATGGCAACTTAACCCAAATACATTCACACTGCAAAGACAAAAACTATGTCACAAAGTAACTTGCATGTAACCTAAGACCAACTTTTGTAGTAATGTGTACAATGACCACTGTATCTGCCCTGTAATACTTTTACATTAAGTTCTTATTGTGTTAACGTATATTTCGACCTCACACATATGCAGTACATCAGTGACAAGAAAGAATACAAAATATATTATTGAGAACTTGTCATTGTACATACTACAACAGTGTGTGCTCCTGAGACATGGTTATTTAAAAAAAAAAAACACATGTAGATGCAAAGTTCAATATTGTAAGTGGATCAGATTCTCTAGGGGACAACTGTGAGCTGACACATGCTTTTTGGCATTTGTCTCATTGTGAGGTAATTAATACATGATGATGCACACGCTTGTTGGGACTGTCAGGCATACTCTGCTACAGCAGCAGACACTGACTCAGGCAAAATCACAGAACTTGAAAAGCAACAAAGGACACCTCCTGCTCTACTGTCATCTTTTGTCTGCTGAGACATTTTTCCTGGCATTTCTCCTTTGATTTCCTGCTTAAGACCAGCTTTCAAGTTAATGTTAATATTATTTTCCATGTCATCTCCACCCCAAGGATAACTTCACATGCATCACTTGTGTTGGCCTGTTTTACTTCTCACCCTCGTAGAAGCCATCATCGTCCATGTTTCCATACACGTACAGATACTTTCCAGCAACAAGGGGGAGTTCGGCTTCTGGATGCTCGTTTGGTCCATCGTAAGGGTTATAACTTGAAGGAAAAATATCAACAATTCACTTTTACGCTTAGGTCAGCAGCCTATTTCTTACATTTGATAATATGAAAGGTTTGAGGTTTACAAAGGGGCTCTTAATAAACTTCACAAAGATCAAGTGCAATAACATCAACAGACTCTGGAAGCTGGTCTCATTCACCTGTAGCGGGCAGTGCAAAGGCGGACCTGGCCTGTGTAGCGAGGCTTGGACCTGGGTGATGGGTTGGCCTCATCCTCCATCTATAGATTAACAACAGAACCAAAATTTAATTATTATCAATCATGATTACCTTCATAACCAGATCCAGGGTGATGTTGCTGCGCTTGTAATAATGTGATGAAATTTAGTGATGAGCTGTCACACAGACCCACCTCTGATGAGGTCAGCTGGCGAGGGCTGCTGGGGCGGTCCGTTATCACGGTGCTGGATTTGACAGACAGCAGTTCTGGTCCTTCTCTGTCTCCAGTCTCCGGCATGCAGGGCAAGAACTGGGAGATCAGTAGCGGCGTGTTAGCCGCGCTCTCATCGCCTGGGAGACATTGATTTCCATAGCAAATGAAGAGCAACTGTCAATCCTTCTCTACCCATTTGGTGCTCATTGCACAGCTATTGATCTTCATGGCAAAGTCTATTCCATCCCCATCAACACTCACATCTGCAATGCATTGGTCCTTAAACACCACTGAGGTCCTCATGGGAAAAAGACAACATGGATGCACTGCATCACTGGGTTCTTGGTTTGTGAGTGAGTAATATTATGCATTAGAACAAAAGCATCAGAGCCCCCTCTCTTTCAAGTGAAGAGAGAGATAAAACAGGATTTCCAGCACTTCAAAGACCTTTGGTCTGTGCCAGACTGTATAAATCTACATCGCTGATATGGCTGTATCTGCTGGCTCTGCAGGTTTACACCATGTGCTGCTATACAGTACCGATGTGTTAAACCACATTTGTGTCATACATCAGGCCTGTGATCAATTAGGGTAGGTATTGATCATGAATAAGCAGTATCGTCGTTAATGGTGTCCACCTCTGGTCAGGGGTAAACTGATCCAGCTGTTATGTGAGCTGTGTGGGGATTAGATCGCTCTGGCTCTCGTTGCATTCTGATCATAACGTCTTTTGATCACATGTAATGTGGTGGATGCTTTCATCATGTGCGTCAAGAGTGCATACATTTTTAAGAAATGGTGGACCCCACTGGTGTTGAACCATTTAATCTTGATTATATTTTCTTACTATCAAAGCACACAGCTCAATTTACCACAGAGAAGATGGAAAAATCATTATTAGATCCAAATGCTGCTACCAGTGAAAATAATTGCAATGAGCTGTAGAAAAAAGGTGAAATATGTAAACAAAATTCTCAAAACTGAAGTTTGACTACCGATCATCGACCCACCTGTCTCCGGTTGGCCTTCAAATCCAACAACGACTTGTGGGAGATACTTGACTGGTGAGAGAGGGATCTGGGATGTGGAGGTTGGATTAAGTTTAAGGATGTCCACAGTATCTGATTGCAAACGAAATTTCAGCAGCTCTTTGGACAGCTGGTGAAAGTGTTCACTCTGTGACCTGCATTTCTGCTCCAGGTCAAGAACCTTGACCTTTGACAGACAATGACAAGAGCAAAAAGGGGGTGATAATGGCAGAAGAGATGGGAGAGAGAGAAAAAGAGAGGGGAAAAATATGAGGAAAAACATACTCCAACACACAATGCATCACATGTATTTGCACAGATACCAGTCCTCTAAAGAATAGCCAACATTTTATCTGTTAATGCTGATCCAACACCGAACCAATTAGAAAAGGATCCCTAAAGATTCATTTTCCAGCTTATAGCAGCATATTATATTGAAACCACTGCAGTCTAATCAACACAAGTGGAAGTGTAGTAGAGTCATCTCCTGCAGCTGCTGATACACAACACAGTTAAACTCTGATAACAAAGCCTGAGCACTGCAAAGAGTAAAGAGGATTATAAAACTTACAGGAAAGACATTAAAGACATATCATATCACTGACATATCAGAGGAAACTGGGGAAGAAGTATGGGTGTACAGTGGGTATTGTATGGATACATATATAGAGCAAAACCTTATTCTGTATCATTCAGTGTTATTTAGGGATTCCCAATTTGCACAAAATACCAGCTAAAGGCTTTGAAGGCTCTGGTGATTTGCAGGAAATTCACACAGGCACAAAGAGGGGAGATGAAACTAATCGCGGAGGAAAATAAATACCTGAAACATTCTGTCCTTATTGTTCTGTTCAGATAAAAAAAAGCAAGGGAACAGGAAAAAATAAAGAAAGGAGAAAAATTACATGCAAACGAGAAAAAAAAACATACTCAAACACCAGTAAATGTTATTGTAATTGATGCAAAATAGGAAAAAATAATGCGAAACAACAATGCATTTGTCAGCACAGATAAATACACACAAGCCGCACAAAATGAAAGCAGAAGGAACTGAAAAGACAAATACACATCTATCAAGAAGCCTAACAAGCACAAAATGATGGAATATGGCACAGGTTATAGTTTTGTTTTTTCCTACAGACAGTGGAGCTTTAGTTTTCCTCCTGCTAAAGCGTGTTTGCTCATCAGTGTGCAGGAACCAGCGTGAGAAAAAAAAAGTCTACAAAATGAATTATTTGGATTTGTAGAGAACTACACTCACTGACAGTGGAGTTTCCATTTCACCATCCAAACTCTTGATGTTTATCTGCGCCAAACTTAGGCTGCATGCTCACCAGAATCGTATTCAAGTGCTTAAGATGGATAATAACATGACCTCACTTGAACTACACTCAAAGGAGTCTACACCCTATTGTCGTGACAAAAGGATTTAGAGTGAAATGAGAAAATAATTTCAACTAGGCGGCTCAGTGACAAGCATCTTAAAGACTGTGATGAAACCCAGCAGGTTAGTGATTTGATCATGAGGAAATTTATAAAAGTATTCAAGGTCAGCCTGGATGCAGGATTAATGTGTAATCAAAGTTTTTAGTGATACCGCCACAACAACAGTGCAGAAACTCTAAAACAAGGCAAAAAATAATCAGAATTTTCTATTATATTATTTAATCAGGCTTGGTTTTGACAATTTTTTTTTTTTTTTTCAGAGTTGTATCTGGCTCTTTTCTCTCTCTTTTCTGTTATTATTCCAAGCAAACTGTATTACATGGAGGAAGTGGTGCGAAAATTCAATAACCTCACATAATGTCACTGTATGCTATTTATGGAATTCAAACTTAAAGCCATAATTTATGCAACACCACCTGTGTCCAGGCAAAGGGCACAAGCGAGCACCCTGCCACTGTTCCTATATGTCAAACCAGGTTGTGTCTTGAAGAACCTGCATTAAACAAACATTGAGAAACGTGAGCCGGAGGTTTTGTGTCTGACAATATTCCCAATAGGTCCAGTCCAGGTGTCCAGGAATGCTGTCTCACCTTGCTCAATATTTAAGTTCCTACTCAGACAGTGCACGCCCACACAGGTGTTTTCACTTATTTGGACTGATTAGATGTGGTGTGAGGGTAAAGTGCAGACCGACTCTCTGAAATCTCCTCCCCTCGTCTCTTGTTAGATTAATAACACGTGTAAGGGCATGTCAACTCATACTTTCATTATTATCATTGTTCAATTGATTCATTCATGGGCCCCTTTTTGACCAACCATTTTGATTATGAAAAAATGTGTGCCAATTAATAAATGTTAGTACAGTGCATGCTAAACTCAATCATACATTTTATACTACCGGTACGTATAATACAGCCTCACAGAGCTGCTAGTGTGGTTGGTGTAACATGCTGGTTTCTTTGTAAAGTAACAGTTTTCACATACAGTACACATGTATAACAGTACATGTGCATGCATCTGTTTATCATATGTCTAATACTATATGAGATATCCCAGTTTCCCACAGGATTTTCTGATTTGTTTCATTATATTCAAACAAGGAGATACATTGTACAGTAAAGTAAAACTGAGGTAAAGCTGGAGATGGATGTGTTTGCTCATGTTACTGTACCTCTAACAGGTATACTGCTTCCTCATGCTCTTGGTCAGCTTGCGCCCGAGCCTGCAGGGAACACACAGAAACACACAGTGACAGCTGACACCGTGATCACAGTCCATGAGGCAGAACAGACAGCACACAGCTGAAAGACTGTCAACCCAGTACCCAGAGGAGGCTCACTGGTTGATCATAGCAGGAGAGCTGTAGAGCTCTAATGAACAACACTACATTTACTTGAGGGTATGTTAGTGTCTGGTGTAAAAACCTCTTTGTTGACACATTTATAACTATTTGTTAGTGGCTGATTATTACTGTATGTTATTAGCTGTTTATTCAAATTTTAAAATGTCTGAGTGATATTTATCAAGGTGATTGAGTTTCTGTGAGACATTATGTGATTAAATATGCAGCACAAGCACTCAAAAAACATCAGCAACCAATCTGGGCCACACTTGGTAAAAAAGTAAAGCAGACAATTTAACATATTCAATATTTGAGGAGCCTCAAAAATATCAAAAGCACTTCCAAGGGCTCCTTGTCATATTTGAAGTTTTGTTTGACCACTTTCTGAGAGTGAGAGCACATATACGACAAACAATCCTTCAAAATGACACCAGACGTAACACAACACTTAGAGCAGTCACATCTGTGCGCTGAAAGATGTTCCCAAGGTGTATAAATTTATCAGCAACTAGAAAGGCGACATTTTTAGCGAAGAGTGGTTGAAACTGGATCTCTTATAATAAAAAAATGCCTGATTTTTGGACAGGTTTCTGAGGTCTTCATATTTCCTGATACACTTGCAGTGATTAAATGACAGTGAATCAGCACAAACTGGCAACTGACACATTGATGACTGAACCAGGAGCTTTGGCATTAAGTCAATGCGCTATGCTCTATATGTCAAGCATTTAGAAATTGAGCTTTTAATAACCACCTTTGTTTTGTTTTTTTGTTTTTTGCCTTTATCCACTTGGTCGTACCTTTTGTAGTTGATTGATCTCCTTCTGTTTGCTGTGAAGGGCCACCAAGGATTGCTCATGCTCTGTCTGCAGCTGCTGCTTCTGCTCTACAGCCTCGTGCATATGCTACGAAGAAATAGACAGAGGGAGGGAGAGGAACAAGATGTGGTTATGCTGAGGGATGAAACTCAGAGATGATTTTCAACAGTGTCCCACAAGAGCCACCCAACCACAATCTTTCTCTGTAAATGGTGACAGATAAAATACAGCTAGGCCTCATCCGAATATTTCTGTGGCTATCCCTAAAAGGAGGGTGTGTGTGCTGCAGTGGGTTGGCTACCCACCTCGTCGAGGAGCCTTTGAGGAAACTGAACACAACGTATCTGAATGACAATTAGCAGCAGCTGGTTCTGCATTCTGATGAGAGGAAGATGCTCACAGTTTGCGCCATCAGAATATGGTCAAAAATCCTGAATTACAACAGGAAAAGTTTGATTATTATGAAACCTGCTTATGAGCTTTCATGCTGAGAGTTAGACGAGAAGACAGATGCCACCCTCACGTGTCTGTGTTTGAGCTACGAAGCCATTGCCAGCAGCATATTCCTCAAAATGTTGAATTATTACTTTAAACATCAATCTCAACTTCTCAAGTCTTGAGTTCACTACTTAAAGTGAGAAGAGTTTGATACAGCATGAGCTTGTTATATAATTTATAATGTATATTTGTCATATTCAATCTGGTGTAGGCTCCAACCTGACTCAGACAAAGCTGTCACACATGGTCACCCACACTGATCCCAAATCTACCCTCTCTGAAATCAGCCGACTCATGACTATACAGTATCTATCCGTGGAGTCACGACCAGCTGCCACATCTAGCAGAAACAGGGTTAGGGCACAAGATGTTTCTGCGAGCTTAAGAAGAAAAGACAGCTTAGAAAGCTCTGACATTCATCATTTTCTCTCTGTATTCTCTCTTCCTTGAAAAAAAAGAAAGAAAGAAAAGCCTCTTTACCTCCCGGAGTGGCTTCGAGGTGTCCTGAGCAGGCAGCCACTGCTTTGCATAATCAGGGAGAAGCTCTAAGCTGCAGAGGACTGGGCTGAGAGGAAGAGGCAGAAAACTACTTTTTTTAACCCTTGAATATTCAGAGAGATGACTTGATGAAGTCACCTACATTTTCAGGAAACACCCTGTGATGTCATGTGAAAACTGAAATAGACCTGAGCAGTTCATCTGAAGCAGCAGCATTTCAAGTGCTCAGAGGTAAAGAGTGAGCAGGGCAACAAGATCAGCAAGAAAACACAACTCAAAAACTCAAACACAACTGAGTTCTCAATAAAGCTGGCTGAGAAGGGCACTTGCAAAGCTAAAACTTACTGATGACATTTATACCTGGAGGGAAAATCTAGATGTGTCCATAAATGAGAGTGATCCCAGGTGTGTTACGACAACATATACTTAGCTGATGTACACTGCTGTGCTGAATAGAACACCTGAAATCAGCTGGAGGATTAGTATGACCTTTTGTATCAAATTTGATACATGGGTTTTTGAGACCTCTATATCCTCACTGTGATTGTTTTCCCCTTGAAAAACCTAATGTATACAATCAGATACTGTACATGTAATGGTCAGATAATCCACCAGGGTGAAGTAATTAATACACCAGGGGGTCTTCACTTGGGACATCCAAAATGGCCACCGTCAATCAGTGACCCACATGTGTTTTATCATGGATATTTTTGGCTATTTTGAAAACATTATGGTAAGAAAAACTTTTTTTTTTTTTACTGAAACTTGAATAGGAACAGTTACTGCATTGATGTAATGTAAAATAATTTAATATTTAATAACTTATTTTATAGTAAAACCGTGTTGAAAATGTGTGTATCAAATTTGATACAGCAGGTTTAAAAGGTAATTTTTTTTGCAAATCTGTCAATAGTCATTTTATTGCATTTCATATATTATGCATTCCATAAAGCAACATACAGTCTTCTTATTATTTAAAGTTACTGTCCCAGGTGGCTATAGCCTATTTAAGATTTTTTCATCAAATTGCACAACTAAACACCCATCCCCTCTGTCCAAGACCATTGCTAAGTAAAACAAACCGTTGCTAGCCGCTCTGATAAGAGTAGCACACAGCTATGCATGATATTTACCTTATGTTTCATTTTTACCTTCATTAAACAGCTTGGGACTAATTGTAACTTGCCTTGGACACTACTGCTGAAAACCAAACCTGCACGATAAGAGCCTCAGAGCCAGTGGTTCCGAGACTCTGATCATGCAGGCTTGGTTTTCAGCAGCAGTGTGCAAGGCAGAGAGCCTCCACTCTCCCTGTAACAAGTTACAAGTCACTTATCTTACATCACAATTAGTCCCAAGCTATTATTATTATTATAAAATTATTTAGCAACGGTCTTGGACAGAGGGGTGGGTATTTATCAGGTGTCCAATTCAGGAAAATCAGTCAATCAATGAATAAATGCAGCCTTGGATGGTAACTTTAAACTAATTTAAGGTTTAAATGACATGATTAGGTATATTTAGAGTAGAAATGTATAACCTCAACGGTCAAAGGTCAAATGTCTCTTTATTGTCATACAACACATGTTAAAAACATGGGACGAACGAAATTGCGGTGCCCTGGTCCTGTGTCAGCCCACTAAGATAAATAAAAATAAATAAGTACAATAAATAAAAACTGTAATTAAAAAAAACTAACCTATATTGTATTTTCAGTCTGCTGTATCATGATTGAATATTGGGTTAATGTTATAAATAAATAAATAAGTAAAAGCGTGATGAAAATTAATTTTGTACGTTTACTTAACGCTTCCAAGGTTTCATTGGTGGATTTTTTATTGCTGCCTGAAGAAAAAGTTATTTTCTATGTTTAATGTTTTGAAGTTTAATGAATTACAACACATTAGTTGTATGTGTTTTTATTTGTTAAAAAAAGAAAAAACGGACCATTAAGACCTGGTGTATCAAATATGATACAAATTTAAAATCATATATGAAAATTAATTTTTTTAATTTTTTTTTTTTTTTTTGTCAGAAGGTCCAATAAATACTCCATTTTCAAAGAATTAGAATTTTCTGGCAATTATTTCATGGTTCAGGCTTTACAGGGTTAAGGAAAATGGGCAAATTCCCCATAAATAGTACACAACAACAATAACTACAGCTACAAAGCAAGAAGGCTTTCTGGATAATTTAACATTTTAAACATTTCTTTTAACAATGTAACACTGCTTGCCCTGGTATATGTCTACCAAAACAGACGTGACGAGTTAGCATGACCCACAGTAAGAGTAGCCAGAGTTATGCTAATAAGAAAAAAAATAGATTTTCCTTAACAAAACATCTCAGCTGCCTGGTTAGGTGGATTGTTCTCTTCAGTGACGACAGCAACAGGCCTTGTTATGTAAAAAATATATGTTTTGCTTGTATGTTGCCCTCCAGCTATGGAAGAACAGCACAAAAGAGGATGTGGTCTGCTGACTACTGCCTTACTCCCCAACAGAGATGTGAAAATAAGCCTTTTTTCTAGCAGATTATATAACTTTAAAACAAAGACTGACAGTGCTGTATCTCATTATTGTTGACTGCTTTTTTTTTTCATGTGTTTCCTCCTCCATCTCTGCTTTCTCCACCCACGCCGCCCTGTGTAATTTTCTCTAAATAGTCTCTTTGTCTTTATAATCAATACACAATGAGAGAGTGACAAACCACTCTTTGCTGTATTAGAGAGCAGGTCAGTTTTTTTCTCATATGGGGACATTTCTCTCTCAAATATCCTGACAAACAGACAATCGATAGGAGATACAGGGAGGCGAGGATTTGTAATGAGAGTGCCTCTCACAGCGCAGTGAGACTGTGTCTGATTACTATTGGCAGACCAGAACACAATGAAAAAAGAGCCTCTCCATGAAACCGATGACACGTCACCTCATGCGCTGCATCACTTTCCCTCTGAAGTTTTCTTAGAAAACAAATACATGAGAGTTGGGAACGTTTCCAGAAGAGGGTGTAAAAATCTGGACAGAAAAACGAGGGTGGAGGAATGAATGAACAGCATGTAATGTAGTGGGAGCTACAGTATGTCAGTGACAATATGGATGAGTAGACTCTGTGGTGGTGATGGAGTGTGAAAAGAGGATAGAGGGCCTTAAGTCTTTATAAAATTCTTGGCTTTAAGATCTATGCCAGATGTGTGGTATCAGTTCCTGGACTAAATTTAGTTTCAAATATACTGTACGTGTAAAATCTAATCCAAAGCAGATGATTAAATCTGCCCCCTGGGAAAATTCTTGGTAGAGAAGGAAGACTGTTCTTGGTATATATACGAAAAATCAAATATCAAGATCCTTTAATCAAGAAGTCCAAGATTTCAGTTTCTCCAGGTTCTATAATTGGTGAAGTCAGAACTGAGACACTCATGGACACGATTTCAGACTTCTGTCCCCACGCTCCAAATTGATTTCTGACATTATTAAGTTATCTGTTGCTGGCCATATGGTCTCTTTTACTCCACACTCATTGGCAGACAACTGAAACCACCACAGCACTCACACTGTCATCCAGTGAGAAATCAGGGAGAGGATTTGGAAACATTACAGAAGTATGACTATCGGCAAAATGAAAACTTCATCAAACTTTAAATTATGAAAATGATCTACTTCCATGGTGCTTGGAAAAGATATATGATGCAAAAATGTTAATATGAATGCTCAGGGGAAAGGGAGAGTGTGGTTCCCATATCATTCCTCAGGATTAAAAGGGGGAAAAGACGGGATGAAAGATGTCTCACCTTTAGAACCTGTTCCAGGTTCTCCACTTTGCCTTGGAGTTGGCTCCTCTGCTGCTGCACCACGTCTCTCTCCTGGCTCACTACAGCAAAGGTCTGTCTCAGCTGCTCATAGTCTGATCGCACCTACATGGACAGAGAAAAGACACAAGAGGGTTCACAGGCATGTTAACAAGAAAGATGTAGAGGACCAGTGAAAAAGTCAGTGGAGGCACAAACGGAAAGACAAAACAAACAGAACAAAGTGAATAAAGAAAATGCTTTAATTTCCCCTTTTTTTTTGAAGATTTTCAAAATGCACTCGTTACTCTGTTGTTCTGTCTCTAAAGAGGAAAACAAGCATGCAGTTTTTATGAGGTTTGTTCTTGCAGCAGACCTAGTTTTTACATTTATGAATAGCGGCAGCTTTTTTCTGTGGCTGGAGGGTTGATTGGGAGTTCACACTCTGAAGAGAAATTAATCAGCACATTTCCATTTAGCCTTGATGAGACAGAGCTGCTGACTGGAGCGTTCTGCGTCTCGTTTCTTCATCAGTCAGGGGCCTTGAGCTAAGCTAGTTCCTCTAAAGGTGGCCTCACAGGATTGAGCAGAACCATCCCTCAGCCATGCACCCATCATCTCATTAATTAACAAAACAGATGAGTGCACAATAGATAAGCGCAAAGTGCTCAAAAATAGACTGCTGCAAAGGAAATGAGTTCATTCATAAAGAGGACTTTATGATTGAAGCAGCTGGAGTTGGAAGCTTCACTATCACCTGAACTATATCACTAATAATCATCATTATTTTCAAGCCTATAATATTATTAATAATAATAATAACAATAATAATAATAATAGCTATTTTATGGAGAGATATACAAAAATGCTTTACATGATAAATTGGCTAAAGCACAATATAAGTGTAGAGCAGGATATGATATAAAATTAAACATTAAAGCTGTGGTCTAGTAATATTGCATTTTAGTGCCTCTCTTAAAGATAAACACTCTTTTCATAACAATTTAATTTAGTCTTTTTTTAAAATATTTAAATCAACACAAGCCCTGCAATAAATGTTATGCTCATGTGGTGTAAAATATTCATTATCTATATCTGTTAATTCTCTGGCAAAGATCTAACAATGCAAGTGTAATTCATTTTCAGTGATCACTTTCTCTAATCATATCATACCATATCATCTTTCTCTCCCACTCTCAGCTTCTGTCTTTCTTTTTCTTTCCTGTCCAGTACGTTTTGTTTGCGTCTTTGCCATGATCGCCCTTGCAAGCCACTCACATTTATTCCTACTGTACACCTGGCAGGACTGGACATACCTTTGCCCCACTTTCTTTTCATCTCTGTGACCACCTTGTCAGTGCACAGATGGCATCTTTTTGTGTGGACACGGTGGAGCAAGAGCTCTGAGCCAAGTCCCTGGACGTGTGTCAAATCTGCCCCCTCTGTGAAAGTCACTATTAGCACCAGAGTAGCAAATCGCCCACCATCGCAGACGGTCGCTGTGTCTCTGTCTGGGTGTGTGTGTGTGTGTGTGTGCATGTGTGTGGACTGTCCCAGTGCAGCCACAGTCATGGGGAAGGGAGAAGGTGCAATGATGATGATGTTTTATGTATTAGATGATATGTTAGAGATTTAAAAGCACTGGAGAGGCAACACGTGATAACATATATGATGATGATAACACGGCTGCAGGTTTATTGATCTGTAGAGATGGATCACACATCCCACCTCATGACTGATTTTACAGTCATGTATAAGACATTGTACGTGTGATATGTAGCACCTCTATCACTAGTACTGCAAAAATAAAATAGATTTTACCATCGATCTTTGTCTGATCTGGCCACTCGGTATCACTGTGTGTGTGTGTGTGTGTGTGTGTGTGTGTGTGTGTGTGTGTGTGTGTGTGTGTGTGTGTGTGTGTGTGTGTGTGTGTGTGTGTGTGTGTGTGTGTGTGTGTGTGTGTGTGTGTGTGTGTGTGTGTGTGTGTGTGTGTGTGTGTGTGTGTGTGTGTGTGCTTAAATGTGTCCTTGTGCAGTGTCTCACCTGGTCATATTTCGATGCCTTCAGGTGGTGGTTAATCAGCTCAAGGTTCAGACGGTTTTTCTCCTGCAGGGCAGCATGGAGCTTTGCTTTCTGCGGGAAAAGAGAGAGAAACAAAAGTTAACTTTGTTGGTAAACTATGACACATTTTCCCCCTCGCTGCAAAGATTTTCATGTCTGACTGCATCACGTATGCGAGCCACACAGCGGAACTCCATCTTATTAACTATTACATAAGCGACAGATGAAAGACTCAGGTTAGTGCCGATCCCTCCCTCCGTCTGTATGCATGTGCATGTGTGGCTAAGCTTTTCTCCAAGATGCTGTCTGGAGGACAAAACACACAGCTGCATACTGTCACCCTCCATTTGGTATGTGGCATTAGGAACGAGAGGGGGGGGGGGGCGGGGGTGAAAAGGAGGGGAGCACGGCAAGAAAGCGACGAGGAGATGGAGAGTGATGGAAAGAGGAATAGGAAGTGGGGAGGGGGAAAGGCCCGAAATAAAAAAATTAAGTAACTAAGGAGAGAGGGATGCAAAGAAAGGAGAAAATGAGTGCATAATGTTGGTAAAATCCAGCAAGCTCAAGATGAGATTAAGTTTCACACCACGTAAAAAGGATTTAAAAAGAGGTGTGTAGCTCCTGTCTGCACTCTCCACTGCACAGATCCACATTCAGAAGTTGTCATGCCGCTGGTGCTGCAGGTACTCAAGCATTACATAATTACGCCAGACTCAAACTAGGGCAATGCTCTTCTCCTATCGCAGCTCTGAGCATTCAAGAGTGATTTCACTGCGACTGGTCATATCCTGGCACATAATACCACTTCATGCTGGTGCACTGAGCTCATACTGTTGATTGTCATTCTCAGCATCCCCACTATAATACGTGGATAATTAATTTATAATAGCCTTTTCTCTGTTCAGCTTTGTCCTTAAACAATGAGCAGTCTGAGAGTCAGTCAGGAATTTGTTTTCCTGAGAAGTCTAGCCGGATGTGATGGTGGCGGGGCCTGGGTTCAACACTTGTTATTGATTTGAAAATATTGAAAATACAGAGAATTAGGTTGACGGTTGACAAGGGAGAATTTAATTCAATCTCCTTTTCCTTTATGTGTAGAATATGTGTAGAATTTAGAAGAAGAATAAAACTGAAAAACTACAATTCAGAGTGACTGATGATCACACAATCTGATGGACAAAAATTGTATTTTTAAGTTTCATAAAGTGCAGCTGTCTGTGTTATTTTTAATCTATACGGATGAGCTGTAAACAGTCAAAACACAGCGATACACCATACATGCATGATATATGCTCTCCTGAACCTCAAGCAAAAAAGCTGTTGAAGCTTAGTGTGTCAGTTTCAGTCCAAGAAGAGACTGTGTGGTGCAGAGTTTTATGATGAAATTTATCAGCACAAATAGAACTCGGTAAACCCGAGCCAAGAGGAGGAGAGGGAGAAAAACAGACAGCGTGAGAGGCCGGCAAGGTTCATCCATCTCTTAGTGTGTGCAGGCAGAGAGACAGCTAGGGCTGTCGGAGGAAGACACAATCAAACCAAGACAGAGGGAGAGAACAGACAAGGACAGGAAGACACAGAGAGACTGGTGAGTGAGTTCACTGGCTGCTCTTATTGTGTAACGCTGTCGCCACATCACATCACTGCAGACCACAGAGCATCCAGCGCACAGAACCACACCTCGCTACAGCAGCAGCCACAAATGAGCTCATTTCTCTGCCTCCGACTGTTAATTATGAAGACACGGCGCGTCATGAGGTGTCAGCTGCAGTCGTCCTCTGCACTGACACCCCAGGACATGGCCTTGTAGTTGACACCGTAAGAGAGGGTGGGGGCAGGGAGGGATCCAAAGACAACTGGAATAAAGAGTGGTTGTAACAAAATTTTGGCAGGGGAAGGGGGGCGGGGGGTTAAGAGTTTGGTTGAGGTTTCCTGAGTATAATAAGAAAAGAAACACGCACAAAAAAGGAAAAAAGTGTGACCTTTCCAATGCTTCTTTTTACAGGCCTCAGGAACGATGTCTGCTTTCCCATTTCCTCCCACTTCTAGTGAATCACACATTCACAGCTCTGCTTAACACTGTGTAACATCTTGTAAACACAGTGCTACACTGCAAAGCCAAGGGACGCGCACACATTTCTGTGCCAATTTAAACCGGCGTCAATATGCACAAATAAACAGAAAACAGACAACTACTTTCTTCCTTCCCCTTCTGTCTGTTCTCTCCATTTATCTCCGTCTCCCACACGTTTTCCTTCCGTCGCCGCCATGATTATCATTCTCTCCCCAAACCCACTAATTTAGCTGCTGGCCCTGAATCTGCTCTGCTCACTGGGGCCAGCATCTCACTGAGAGAGTCCCAAAATGTATTGGGCATCCACATTGAGTGACTTGAGTGTCTCTGTTTATGTCCATGTCTGCCTCATGGGGTAATTGTTTGTACTGTAATTCCTGTATGTGCAAATTAATAACCTTACATTAGAAGCGATTTAGCACCTGGCTCAGGAAAAATAAAGTAGTAGCTTTCCTGTAACTGGCTTGACAGGAGAAGGCTTTCAGATAATAATTAAGCATTTTGGAGGATTTAGTCAGATGAGAAAATTGATATCAGGCTATGGTTAGCTTAGCTTAGCATAGAGACTCAGAGGTTCTGGTAGGCAGTTGTTGCCCATTAGACAGGCAAGCTACTTCTCACTGTGTCCAGTTTTTATGCTTAACTAAGTTAACTATCTCTCGGCGGCTTCATAATAAGCAGACAGACAGTAGAGATAACAGTAATGTAGTTTAGAGCCTGATTACATTGTATACTCTGTGTATCTCCCTGCCATGTACAGTCTCTGTTCTCCTTGCATGATGGATCAAAATACACTTGCACAAAAAATATACTGAGAAGATGGAGCATGTTTACAGTTACAGATTTCATAATAAGTTTTGAAGCATATCAATATCATGATCAGGACATAATGGAAATCATCTTCACATGTCGTTGTGTTTGATCTGACATCAAATGCATCAATTACTGTTCATGATGTGTTCACTGGAAAGAGATCAGTTGTACCATAAATAACCTGATTATGACATAGTGGATTAAGGCAGTGCTTCTGGTTATTGTAGTATTGTGTGTCTGTGAATCAGCAAGTCTGAAAAAAGCTGCAGTGTCATGGTTTTTGTATTTTGTTCTGATGCAGATACCAGATCAAGGAGTCACTTTGATTTGATGAACAAGATATCAGTACACAATTTTATTTTGTCCTTGACATTTCCCTTATACGTTTTTCACTTTCTGATGATGAGGACTTGAATGGCAACTCCTTGAAAATGATTTCATTTGATCTTCTCAGATGAATTCAATGTGCCTTCATACTGATGGAAATTAAACATGAATGGAAGAATCTTAAAATAATTCCCTCCTTTCATCACCCAACATACACAGCTTTGTTTTATCACATGTAAATGTACTTCTGTCCTCACAGCTGTTTTTGCAAGAAAATATTTACAATCCTGAAGATGCCGGATTTAACAGTGATGTAGGCTTTGAATGTATTTAAGGAAGGTGTTTATGCTTTCAAATTGTGGATGATGTGCCACATTATAATAAACCAGCTGTTAATGGGAATTAATTGCAACATTTAAATGCTATCTGTCGTCAGCCAACGGAAGATTATACAGACAGGATGTTGGATTTGCTTAATTTAGAAATAAAGGTCTTGGATCATATTGGTAATACTAAACTTGGCAATATGATATTTGAACAAGAATAAGCTGCTAGCTTAATAATGAAGAACAGATGGAGAATGAACCTGTGGGTGCTGAGATGGATACTCCTGACTCTAAATGGGATTCTTGTGGGTAGAGGATAAACTCCAAAGAGGATTTGTCATTAATCAGATGTCACGATAGAAAAATTCGGTTCCACGTAACTGGGAGAAAAAGGACAATGAATGATAACATATCTGTCAGTACCAGTAAAGTCACGGACAAACACAGATGCACCACGCTGACAGAAGTTCATGGAAAAACACACAAAAAGATATGACCGTGTAAAATATAAAGATAATACATGTATAATACCTTCTGCAACAAGATGTGTTTTGCTACATGAAACCTTTTCCAACAGAAACTCAAAGCGAAAGTCAACGTTCATTAATTTCTCTACTTATAACACAAAAACCACACTCTCAGAGCATTCCTCACCTACATATGAAGCATAATCAACTCCATATTCTCTTTTGTAAGTTAGATTAAGTGCAGTTCCGACTGGCTGTTAGAACTGATGCTCAAATAAAAGACTTCGCACAACCATATTAGATTATTTCAGTCTTATTGAAATATTATCATATCATAAACAGATTACTTCCTCCATTACTTTCCACTAAACTTTGTGTTGAGTGCTTTAATAGGATGACTACAGTTAATGTGTGTGTGTGTGTG
This sequence comes from Trachurus trachurus, assembly GCF_905171665.1. Lineage (NCBI taxonomy): Eukaryota > Metazoa > Chordata > Actinopteri > Carangiformes > Carangidae > Trachurus > Trachurus trachurus. The sequence continues at coordinate 17,447,228 of NC_139908.1, read as the reverse complement.
TGTGTGTGTGTGTGTGTGTGTGTGTGTGTGTGTGTGTGTGTGTGTGTGTGTGTGTGTGTGTAAGACTGTTCTGCACTTATGTGGTTAGAGAATGGGTAAATGGAGTCAGAGTCACGACTGTTGTCCCACCACTAATAGCAGCTGCAGCATCAGCTGTCTGTTCGGCACCGCCTAATGTCTGTAGAAGTCAGGACCATGGACAGCTCCTTGAATGAGCCCAGTTTAACGGGTGCAGATCAGGACTAATGCTGTTAAAACTACTGAGGACTCTGTAAACTCTGTACTGGACCCTAAACACCACTGGTAGTTTTACATGTTGAATCATATTTAAAGCCTTAAAGACCCACTCCCATGAAAATCGTGTTTTTCGTGCTTTTCACATGTTCCTGTGGCATTTTTCTTGTGTTAGAGCACATATCAGCAGAAAAGGAAGTGCAAAATTGCATTTCTGAGTTTTTCTGCCTTCAAATTGCTGTAAACCAATGGCAGACGCAAACTGGCAGTTTCAGGGAGACTGGAGCTGACGTGTCACAGCTCCAGGGGAGGGCACTAGTGCTACAAGCTCCCGCCCCGCTCTGCATCTGGCTGAGAGGTGAAAGGCTTGACAGCTCGAGGTATAACCAAGGGGGCAGTTGTGGGTCTGAGAAGTGAAGCTCACTTCCGCGTTCAACAAACTGCAATCCCCCCGGCTTCCTCTGGGGGCTGGTGTCAGAAGGGAGCATTCTGACACAGCGCAGAGCAGCGCAGTCTCCGCCCACCCTCCAGAGGTGCATTGCTAATGTGCATTGCTAATGAGCTGGTTTTAACATGACCGAAAAGGGTTGTGGGAGTGGGACTTTAAAGCAGAAGTAAGCGATCCGGTCGTTTTGGCTAACTTCTGGTCAGCCGATGGAGTTAGCAGTCCCCGCCCTCGTCCCTATGTCACCACATTCACACGCTGCGCACACAGAGAGGACCGCCCCTTTATGCCGTTCTCTCTCCTCATTGGATAAAGGTTGTAGTATACAAGGAAAGTTTTCTCCTCGGCTTACAGCAGAGCAGAGTGACTGACAGACCCGTGTTTCAGACCAAACACTCTATGTAAGTGATTGCTGTCGGAAGATATAACTATTTAAGACTTATATTAACACAAACATTCTGCTTACTTCTGCTTTAAAGCCCCAGTATGTAACTTATTTGGCTTTTTATTAGCAAAAACCAAATATTGCTAAGTTGAATAACACCCGCATACAAATGAAAGCCTTCTCATACTGTACCTTAGAATGAGTTGTTACAAGTCGTTACAAATACATAAGTGGGCAACACACCGAACCGAGGCTGCCATGTTGCATCGCCATTTTTTACGTTCAATGGCAGCATGACCATAGGTACGTTCAGATATGCAACCGCACTGCTAGATGGGGGTAATTCCTACATATTTAAATATCAATATAAGGTATAAAGTGCATATTGATATACAAAGTCACATTTGAGATATATTCATGGATATAATGAGTTATAGGTTAAATAAACATTATTTTGCTTTTCAGCTCACAAAGGAGAAAGTTTTTTTTCCCCACATCATAGTTTTCAAACTCACTATTGTGACATTTCAAAATAAGTATCTTATAACCATTTCCATTGACCATTAATTAACCTCAATTTAGACATGTGCTTGTATTTCACAATAGTACCAAACATTTTAAAGAGTTTTGGATTCATTTTTCTTCAACTGGGAACCATTGGTTTCAGATGATTTCAGTTTTGACCACCAGGAGTGCTAAGGGGCATTTTTGTGGATCCCCATTTTGTAAGTATCACTAGCAACATGGCATTAAGTCCTGAGCCTTGAAAACACACATGTAAACAATGACTTAGACTAACAAACAAATTTCTCACAATACATTTGGAAGACAAACACGGAGTTTGCAGAATGAAATAGGTTCATAATTGCGTTCTCTTCCATTACCTGATGGTGATTCAGTTTTTAGCAGGGAATGTTGCTTTTCATAAAACTCATATGAGCTGACTCAAGGAACATTTTCACAGTGATTGATTGCAGCTGTAGTACCATGTAGCTGTAGTATCACATTGCACAAGTATATTTTCACAGTGATGGATTACCCACCTAAAGCACATTTCAAGACAAATGCCATAGTGAAATAAAAAGAAAACAATGACTGAGTACAGGGGAAACATCGATCTTAAAAAGACATACAGTACCGTCTGAAAATGGCTGGCAGTGGTAAGTATAAATATTGCCAATGAAGTAAAACATTCATAGTCATCAGTGTGATCATTTACTGTAGATTACAAACAAATTACCTACATACTGTGGTGCACCCAAAGAGGACACATTCTCAAGGTTGATGTTAAACTTTAAAGCTGTTGAACACGGGTACTTAAGGAATTGGTTATGAAAATGAGGGGCATTTTGGAGATTTATTGTGCAGCATTAGCAAGGGCTTCGCTGCAGCATAAAAGATGATACATAACGGTTTGTCCTCTGAAGGGCTCAGTAGGTGTTTGCCTTTTCACAACTGAACGTGCAACTTCAATCCCACTTGATCTTGAGCCAAACATCAGCTTCCTTGGAAGACTGCATTGAGCCTCGAGAGCATTTCAGGATCAATTGTTTATAATACTCTTAATACTGCGCATTACCCCTGGTTTACAACATAGGCATGACACCTGAACAACTGTTACAGCTGCACAATGCAGTAATTTACGTTAACCTTTAAGTCATGTAATGTTCTTTTTATTTAGAAAATCTACCCTTTAGATTTGGACTGCAACCTTTTGCGTTACTCATCTTTTCTTTGTGTTTATCATGAGGAGTAGTTCACGGTAAATGTTACCATAATGTCATCAATAGATTATTCATCAACATGCTATTAAAATATTCCCCTTTATGTGTCAGTTTCAAAGCATTCACAGACATTCCTCCAGTCTCTGCCAATAATGTGTCCCTACGGGTGTCTCATTCATAAAGCATAAATAAATTAGTGTTTAATCTAGTTTCAATGGTACTGACTGTACACTTCTGTTTTATGTATACAGACACATATATACTCAGACACACACGTGTGCACACACATGGGCATATGTCACAGCCATAAGACCTATGAGACCATCAATAAGCATAAACTGTGGACGCAGATGGCAGTGGGTAATGCCGATATAGCAAGTATTTGTATATAGAGTATTTGTGTCTGTGCGTGCCTCTGTGTGTGAGTGTACGTGCAAGCTTCAATGAGTTGCATAACTAGAATCTCCAGGCATACATTAGCCAAAAGCTCTTGCACATCGTGTGTTCCAGACCTCTCATCTGAATCCTAAAGATTCAAAATCCCCCCCAAAAATTATTCATGTGGCAAGAATTACCTCACATCATAAAACACACATACACACACTGAGGTGAAGTTCTCACGATGTATAATACCCTTATCATTGGAGGGAACCCCCTGTTGTTAGTGCATATGTAAATAAAGGTTTTGAAAAAAATGTCTGAATACGAAATACATGACTCACTCCTGCAGATTTAATAATGTGGATCAACTGGAGCTTGAATGGACACCCAGCCTACGCAGACGCAGACGTTATGCCTCGCAACAAAAGACTCAGTGTCAGGTCAATCTGGCACGGGAAATTTTATGTGCATCCAGAATCTTTCAGGAAGGAATCACTGTACACAAGAGTCTTTTGTGCTCAGTAAAAAGTACATACTGGAGATTTGATGAAGAATGATGTGTTCAAACATTCAGATCTGTGCACAAATACACAGGCTTACGGGATATCAAGCAGTTAGGGTTTTTTTTTTTTTTTTTTTTCCTACAACCTGTCGTGTGTGTGTGTCTCACAGTGCAGGGGACCATCCAGACTTTTATGGAGGGAGAAGACAGAGGAGAGGCAGGGAGAGGCCGACGCTACCGTCAAGAGAGATTAACTTCTCCTCCACGTAACACACATCCTCATTCACCTCACTCTTCCACCTCCTCTGTCGCTGCCCCTGTTACTCATCTAAGCTCTGCACAGCTTCTGTAATGTTTGTGCTTGTTTATGTCTTGTACACATATATACAGTTTATATAGTGTTTGCTTTTGAGTCTCCACGGCTGCTCCGAGGCACGATGCCAAATAGCTACAGCTACTCCCCTCTCTTGTTGTATTGCAGTGTTCTTTAGCGGTACAGTGCCCTTTGGTTGCACTGATCTGATCAAAATCATTCATTATTCAACAAAACTGATCACCAGCAATTCTGGTCATCATTATTTTTTCTAAAATGTGTTTATTTGCTGATATTATCTATTTTCTAAATGGTGTACAATGTACATATTTATTTATATTTGGACTGTTAAGATGGCGCAAGATGTTGTGTGGGATTCAGGAAACAGTTGGTGGGCATTACAAAGTGATTATTCATAAAATAATACTGGACAGATTGAGCGATAATGGAAATGATTGTTAGCTGCAGCCTTAAGGATTGTGCAACAACAACAACAACAATCTTCACTGCATGTCATACTGTGCAGTGATGGGTCTAATAAAGTCTTGATCGCAGTCTGTGTCAGCCTGTGTGATGTCAGTTTTGAAGCTTGTCAAATGGTGCAATGAACGATAAACAACATACGGCACTTTTTCAAAAAAGGAGGACTGAGAAGTCAAGGCCAGGCCAGGGGGGGGAAAAGAGTCCATGTGTAACTTTGACTGTGTAGTATGTGTGACACGTCGAGGTGCTCCAGCTGCACTGTATATGGAGGACCCTCCGGGAAAAACAGTGGACTCCCTGGAGTATACATATGCCCCACGGGGAATATTAGGGCACAGCGGTATGTGTGTGTGTGTGTGTGGGTGGGTGTGTGCTGTATGTATATAGTGTGGGAGCAGGCTGTGAGAGTGAAACAGGGTTGCCATGACGTGGGCAGCAAAGCTTCCAGTCACATTGATGACATAACACATTTGATGTGAACAGGACCTATTATTCCCTCAGGCCACACAGAGAATATCAGAGGGCTGGAAAATAAGTTCCGAGGAAGATCAGTGTAATGCTAATGAGGAGCCCAAGAGCTGGTTAAGGATTACATGTGCTTGGATGGACCTTCATGCTCACATAATGCTCGGATGGACCTTCATGCTCAGAATACACAAGTGCACACACATGCACAAGCTTGCATATAAATGCTCAAGCACGGCCAAATCCATAAAAGTCTCAACAACACCCGGCCGGAGATGCGCACACATGCACCTATGTGCTTACATCGCCACACACAGCCATGCACGCGCACAATATCCACAAATACACACTCAAATGACCCCAATCTGCAGCAAAACATACCGCACAAGTGCTAAATAATTTACATCTGACCTCACTGCACAGTTGCTAAAATGTACAGTATGCTAGAAATACACTCACAGAGCCTTAGCAGAGGTTTCCTCGCTACTGGTTTCTATGGGGGTTCACAGTCTAGATCCGTTCATATAAACACTATTTTATCTTTATCTACACCTGCTGATTGTGAAACATATTACAGTCCTGTATCTATATTAGATTATATAAAAAGGGCGTATAAGGATAAGTATGTTTCTGCAGTGGTAAACAGCACAAAACTTGAATTTTATCCTCTGCAGCAGCAGATGCTTCAAAATCCTACAGACTGTCTTCTAACTATAAAGCCCAAGGAGAACATGCTGTTCTCTTCCCATTGGCTGCAAATACCAGCAGAGTTGAGAATTCATCATAGTTTTGGTTTTTAATTTTTTACCAATCATGGACGACACCATGTGCTTATCTGTTGTGCCCACAGTTATAATTGTTCAAGTTGCCTAGCCAGACTCAACTACATGTCTTTAAAGTGGCAGTTTACATCTCACTATCAGATCATCCACATCCTATAAAAAAAAGAGATGTACTTCACTGGTTTCTTGTTAATCTTATTTCTTTTCTGTTGATCTTGTTATTGAAACCATCCTTCTAGCTATTCTGTTTGATACTGTGTGCTAAATACCTTTCAAAAACGTAAGAAGCTATATAAATAAAGTTGTGTGTATCTCATGTACTTAATATTTGCTCTGAATTAGCACAAAATTACCAAATGGCTCCTTTTGTAAGCAAAGCAACAGCAGCGCAACATGGACAAAAGAGTTAGGGCTGCTGCTACCATGACTACATCCCTGTCATGTGAACAAAGCATGCAAAGCATCACTTTAATCTCTCATAGACTTGTCTCTCATCAATCTCACAGATGTCTGGATTGTGTCCTGTCAAGCTGTATCTGCTGTTTGTGCTTGGATTTCTTTTTTCAGTGATACAATTAAGGAGAATTCCATAATGGCTTCTGTAATAGTGCACAGCAGATGCATATGACCGAGTTCCAGGTCTCCGGTGAGCCGGACTCAATGGCACAGAGCAATAGGTGACAGTTACAGGAGCACAGGTGCTGTCATGTCATCTGTATCCGAACAGGCTGGCCTGTCTGACATTGTGTACCACCCTCTCCCTCCTCCCTCGCTCCCCCCTTCATCTGGTTGCCCTTGGTGTTCAGTCCACCGAAGACTTTTGTCCTATGTTTAATCATTCAAGCCCTTCCAGACACAAAACACTGGGGACTGATGGAGAGAAAAGAGAAGAGAATACAAGAGCTGAGTGAAGGAAAACAACAAAGACAGAAGACAGGTACAATTTAAGTAAGAGAAGTAAGACAGGGTAATCAAGAAGTGGATGAGTAACAGAGAGAAAGAAGCTTACGGAGGAGGAGAAAACGAGGAAAGAGAGGGAGAAAAATTACCAGGGCCAGTTGGAGATAATTAGTGATGTGGAATTAACAGGCTTTTATCAGCATGTTCCCTTGCTAAAGGGCTCACCTTGTCTGGCAGTGTCATGGTGAGATTGTGTAGCGATACAAAACCAAATAGGCCACAAAATGAAGTTTTTGAAAGGGCATTCTGGTCTGCTGTACTTTCCTGCCTGTTTGCCAAAACTTTAAACAACAACGTTGACGAGGCTTTCAGGCTTCAGGGCTCTCTACATTTGTCCCTTATTGATAGTATGTTTATGTCGATGCTAGATGAATAAGACATCTACGTCTTAAAACCTGGCAGCCTGGAAAACGTCCTAAAAATACATTTGTGCTATACACATGAAGGATCATCATGTGATCAATCAGCAGGATCAAACACTGATACTGAGTGAATCAATTACAAAGCAGCTGAAGTGAATCAGATCTCAAATACCTCTCTGCAACCGTTTATTTCAGAATTTGAATAGCACAGCACTTTCCTGACAAGATGAATTAGGTGCTGCTCATAATATTCTTTACTAAACTGTATTTGCATTCAGACTTTAATCAGACATCCATTTACCACTGACTCCTCTCACTTTCCCTCTGTGCCCCACCCTCCTCCCTTTGCTCTTTCCCTCTGCAGTGCTCTGTGTCTTTCCTTTAGTAGAACTTCTGTGTATCTTGAGAAGCTGCCAGGAAATGTGAGGAGGAAACGTTCCTTTATTGTTTCCCTCTCTGCTATCCCGTCGGCTAAATGACATCAACACTTATGGCGTGTATGCTAGCGATCAATACAGCACTCACTCGTATTCAGGCATGTGTTCGCGTTGGGAGCTACACATGTTGCATTCACACACACACACACACACACACACACACACACACACACACACACACACACACATATGCACACACAACAGGGGAAGGGGTGAGGGGAGGGGATGATAGGGTTGCTATAGAAACTGTTCTCTTTCAGGTATGGAGTGTCAGGATGATAAAAAAAAAAAAAAAGTAGCAATGAACTATTGCATTCAACATATCTGATGCCCATTGAACTGTCTAAATGTAAACCTACATACAAGACTTGCAAACCAAAGCTGTCTAATTTATTTCCCATTCAAACCTCAAGGATGAGTTAGCACACCAAAGAAAAGCAGTAAGTGTATACACACACACACATACTCACTCAGAAATGAAATACTATACAGTGTATCCACACATACAATGCAAAAAAATAGACTATATTTAATGTGGACAGGAGTGGAGGGAGAGTAAACACGCATGGACACACTGTTAATAAGACAGTGGAAATGTGGGGGTGTGTGTATGAAGGCATAACACTGGAGTAAATGTGGAAATGTGTGTCAGTGTGGATGTAAAGTACACAGATCTTCTGATGTAGAACTCAGGTCTGTGTGTGTATCTATGTGTTTATTGATGTGTCGCCACACCCCTGCAAGGCTATCACTATTGGGATTATTGCAGTGCCTGTATATCCTGAGGAACATTTTGATTAGTCAAGGAGGCTGGATTTTAGCTGCCAGACTCGCTAATAATCTCAGGAGAGGTGCAAGGAAATCAGCCATGAGACCTAAAACACAAGTTTCATTTCCCCTCTGCGTCTCACTCCTTCTTGCCCTCTGGCACCAAACTGAACATCAGCTGACACGGCCAACCAGCCTGCTGCCGAGATGAAGAAGTTGAAGAAGAAGAATCAGAGGAAGAATGGTGCAGGGGGAGCGAGACTGGGGGTGTGAGATTTTCCCCATCATTTCTACAACCTGGTGTTGCCTTCACGGGGCACAGAGAAAGGAAAGGACTAAATATTTTAGACAGAGAGAGAAAGTGATGCCAGTCATACAAAGCAAAATGCTGCAAAATGAGACTTAAGCAGAACCGACTGTGCACCGATTCTTCCTCTCTCCTCTGCCATTTTCCTCCATTGGTCGCTCATCCTCCCACACAGCCATATATTCAAACATAAGCACAATGGCGTTACATGAACCCTGTATATTCTAAACCTACACAAACACTTGTTTTAAGCATGTGCTATAACTCACTGGAAATTAAAGCAATTACTAAGTGATTGGCAGTAGTGCAAGAACTCTGATTTGGCTCTTGTTTCAGTGACTAACTTGATGTTTACATTCAACTCATTACAAAGATCGGTCTCTGAAAATGTCAGACATGTGCACAATGCGATAGCATTTTCTTATTACGATGAGACATGACCATAAAACCTTCAGCAAGCTATTTCCAAATTATTTTAGTTGTGTAAAATCAGGCAGAAGTTTTACCCTATCCTTTCCAAATCATTCAAACTCTGTGTATAAATTACACATGCACTCAAAGCCATAAAACACCTGGCATACACACATGCTCCTATAAAACATCCTCTTACACACAGGAAGCAAAATGTGTTACATTTGCAGAAGCTATAAGACAAGTTGTGTGTTTAGTACTAACATCATGCAATTTAGCAGAGCCATAAACTACAGCCTTTAAATGCACCATAAAGGTGAAACAACAATTTTCTAAAATAAATTCAACTGAACTTTTTTTTTTATTGAAAGGTAGCATTTGTTGAATTTGACTGCATTTGTTTAGCTAACATAGGTGTAGCTAATTACCTATCAACTAAGAATACACAGCGTGCCATCTTGCCATACATCACACATTTTAACACCACACAATTAAACAATGAGTTGTTGCCTCGTGGGCATAAATGAATGGTGGAAAGCAAGTGTCAGTCAGCCATGAATGGGTTAATATTCATCACCAACACCTGGCAACCCCTCAGTGGGCAGGAACCAGGAAAAGCTCAGGTTACCGGAGCCGATAACGTCAAAGCACACACACACACACACACACATATACACACAAACACACACACACAAAATCAATTTGTTTGACAAAGCACCACACGTTTGTCTCTCTCCCCGAGTCTCTAAATGATCATGTGAACATGTGTCTGCATGTTATTTTACAGTTAATGCTCATACATACCATGGAAATAGTGAGCAGAATTTGACAGCACTCAAAAGACACCACCATTGTACACACTCTGAAAAAACCCAAAACACATTTTCATATGGACATACTAACCTTTTCCAGCCACAAACACATCATTAAACCCCTTCACCGTAACCCCACCCCTTAACACACATACATACCACAAACCACACACACACCCACTCATCTCCAAACAGGTGGCTCTGCTTCAGTCAAGGAACACAGAAGCTGGATGCTGCTTTTTCCTTGTCAAGTCCCAGAAGAGACAAAATGTACAAATCCTCCTCTCCTCTCCACCTCTCTGTGGACGTTTGTCTCTTCCTGCAGCAGCTGCACAGACAGGTTCTCCCCAGCTGCTTGGCTATGCTAGCCCGGTGCACTATATATAGGACTCAACAGAGCTAAATCAAACACCAACATACTCAAGCCACTGATGCAGAGACAGAGATAAACCGCAGCAGCACAGACAGAGTGGTGATAAAGGATTCAAATTTACCGTGTGTGCTGGTTAGCACAGGAGCATCTTGACTGAGGTGTCGCTTACTCCTTCTTCCTCCTTGCTCTGATCTCCTCCCTTCTTCCCTGCTCTCTCTGGGTGGGGAATTGTCAAACGGCTGCAGCAGCAGCAGCAGCATCAGTAGCAGCTCCAGGGCCTGCGTGTCTCTCTCTCCCTCTCTCTCTCTCTCTCACTCTCTCTCTCTCCTTTCCTCCGCCCCTTCTCTCCACACACACACTCTCTTCCCTACTCTCCCATTCCTCTCACTCTCTCCCCACCCCCGAAGACCCTCCTCCTTAACACCCTTCCTCCATCATTTTCTCCTTTTCTCTAACGCGCTCTCTCTTCCTCTGCTCAATTTCCCCCTTTCTCTTTTGCGCTGTACGCGTGTGCAGCGAGCTGCGGAAATCCACTCTGTTGAATTAATCAGCCAGCTCCACTGTTACAACCATCAGCTACAACAGTGAGCTACTGTTATGCGAAAAAGGTATCACTGCCAATAGGGAACAGACATCTTGGAGTCTGGGGTACAAATAAGGATGGTTTGTTGGAAGGCTGCCCTGTACATCCACAGTCTGGACCTTTGTGCCTGTCTGCCAAATTGAGTGAAATGACAGCAGCCTGCATGACGCTGGCTGCTGTCACAGACTCCTTCCTTTGCTCTGCAATTCATGTGTTAAGCTGTGACACTAATTGACCAGGGTTTTGATTTATGCCACTTTTGCTTTCTGGCCAACATACATACATTGGATAATGATGCTGCTGGTATGAATAATGAAAAAAAAATGAAAAATAGGATGCAGGTTTATCTGTTAAGTTTTGTCTTAATCACTGAAAAGGCCCAGCATCAGGTTATTGCAAGAAGGGTCGTTTGTTTGGTGTTTTTAGTGACACAGTTGGAGTATAACGCTGTTTGCTTACCCAATCTAATGTATTTGAGGATGTGTAGTTAGTTAGTTGGTGAACAACAAGGGAGTGACATGTAAATTAAGTGTATTAATGTTGGCACTTTTTGGCAATGTCATTCTTGCAATATAAAATCAGATGTGTAAATATCCTTTTCATTCTATTGTATAACTCTAAGTCTCCAGAGGTGACACAAATTAAGATATTTTCATATATCTCGTGGCTGAATCTAAATGAATATTTTCTCCACATTGTTCTGTAAGCAAGGGGATTTCAGCACAGAACTAAGGGTGATAGACTGAGCTCTTGTCTGCTGATTTAGTTATTTAGGAACCGTCAGAATCTCTACTGCAGTTTTTATTTTTGCTTGGGCCTTAAAATTACACTCAGGGTGAAGCCAGCATGATTCATTTACCAGTATTTTTGTTTGGAACATGCTCAACATTCAGATCAATGTGGGAGAAAGGGATGTTTCTTCAGACATTTTAAGACATTAAGTGTGAGTTCTCAACAAGTCACAATGACAAGGTGATTAGCAGATATGGTATATGTACCAAATTCACCATCAGTTTCGCATGTCAGCTAAACTAATTTTTATCTAATGCATCTGTTGAGAGCAATTTCACTCAGATGAAGAAAGTTTTACCTCATGGTGGTGCTAGAGGAAGGGTCAAAGGATCAGTTTGATCACTCAAGATTTCAGTCTGGGCCAGAGTGGCGGGTGACCAACTGTTCAACATTGTAGTCCACAGACTCATGCTGCGAGCGTGGCTAATAAAAATCTACTGTAGCTGCTATGAATCCAAAGTGACCACAGCCTTCTTATGTCATTGTGCAGTTCACTACAAACATTTCAAAGCCACTTGACCAGACTACAGGTTGTACCATGTCTGTGCTATAACCTGACCATCTATAGGCCTATTGACACCAACTGAGATACTGAGATTTTACTGAGGTGTTTTCATGTAAAGTTAACTGAACAAAACAAATTCCAAACACGTTTTTTCCGTTAAATTCTACATGCATAAAACGAAGCTAATTTTATCCCCATGCGACCAATTATTCCATTTTCTGTCTCTTCCAACTCTAATCCTCACAGTTTCACAGCTTTTAGCCTTTAACTACAACACAGAACACACTTGCTATCACACTGCCTACACTGCCTTGTCACAATGAGTAATTATATCATATTGAAATCAGCTTATGTGTGGGGGCTCATGCGTGTCCCTTCATGTGTATGTGCCTGTGTGAGTATGGGTATATCACAGATACCCCCTAAAATGATTTAATCCGGTTAAGGGGATTTTCAATTAATCCAGGAGGGTCCTACATTTTGACAGTGCAATATTTTTAGCACATTTTCCTTCTGATGCAACAGAATCTGTTTTTCCTACCAGTGTTATGGGTAATATGAATCAGTGCTCCCACACCATGTATTACTAGTATTTTTGTCAGCATATATTCTGAAATCAAGTCAGTGTTCACCATATGTAACTGTCAGTCTCTGTATCTATATCAAAGTAATTTCGCTCTTACTCACTGCTTTTTCTGCTTCTTCTATAGCCAGCGCCAACTTAATAAAGACTGAAAGCATTCGTTGCCTAAGAGGCAGCACAGAGAGGTACATTATTAATTGTGGTGGAATAGTAGCAATTGCCATTGAAGTGCAGCATGAACAGATGTCCCAACAGCTTTACATCTCGGACTACGCAGTATATACTGGAAGTGACTTAATAAGGTCATAATGAGTGGTTCCATTTGGTTAGAATTGAAGGTTAAGTGTAGACTTACTGTGGCAGTGGAAATACTTTGCATGAAACACAGAGTATGCCTTTCAGGATCAGTAAGAGAGACCAGCATAGATCAGACTGGAGCAGCCTCTAAGTGCGGCTGTGGGTTTGGACAGTTAATAATAATCAAACAGAAAATTTAAATGACACTGGTGTTATCGTTTAAACATGATCCTCTCGCTACCGGGAAGAAAGCATAATTCATTTCAAAATTTGTGTCTGGAATGAACTCTGTGAAAATGTCTGAAATTTGATTATGGGCTGGCATGGCCCTCACTGATATACATCTACTCTGCTTAGATTACTGCAGGCATGAGGCTGCACAGGCCAGACCAGTGGCCTCAGTCAACCTTTCTGCCAGGAAGTGGGCAGTAAAGAGGTTAGGACAGGAAGTGTATGTGTGTGCTGAGTTGGGTGGGGTGTAGGGAGTTGTTAAAGACTGGGAAGGTAAATGGAGGGGAAGACCTATTGAGATTTATGGTGAGAAGAGCAGGCAGTGACAAAGCAGAGGAAATGTAACAGATAAAAGAAAGAAGAAGAAATATGAAATAAATATTAAAAATATTCAGATTGAAAGTACTACCCCTATAGCAGAATAATCCTCAAGCATGTTCTCAGTGCTGGCTGTGTGCACTATTATCTAAAAGAGTACACTGATAATTCGGCCATATTGTTATGGGGAAAAATTGGTACGATTGTACATTTCAGTGGGAAATTATTATTTGTGATCTAACAATTACAGTGGCACTGTTTTTTTTTTTTACGTGCTGATAACAAGACAAGACAGTGACAAACAAACAAGATGACTCATCCCGTGGGTACTTGTGTGTGTGTGTTGTCCATGCATGACATAACGTGACATAAAATGACGTAACATAATATAGCATAGTATAGTATGTAGCATGAAATAAAATAGAAATGGCCATTATTATAATTAGAGTTGTGTATGACTAGGCAAAGTGAGATAAGATAGACTGAAGTATTCGGATCCGGAGTGCCGAGCGACACTGTTGGCACTGTCATCTTAAATATCTGATATCAGTCTTAGCTGGGCACCGTATCTACAGATTAATGGGTTTCAACAGAAAATATCAATAAAATTATAATACAGCAATTTTTACAGTTGAAAATGAACTTATTTTGAAGACACCCTATGGTTTTCAAACATAATATATGCCGTCACATCTCAAGATTAGCTTTCTACAAGCCTTGGGTTTATTTCACTCATTCTGGCTTTGGTACAATTAAAACATGTGCATTGTTCAATTGAAAATCAGCACAGCTGTTTTTACTAATGCTTGTTGAGCCACAAAGTCCTCGGGGTCTCACCCATTAATTTCATAGATTAGTTCACATTATGTACAATAAGTGGTGCCCCAAGAAAAAACAACCAAAATGTGTTTTCCTCTTTTCTGGCCATTTCCTCTGAAACTTACTATGCTTTGCTTTAGCTCTTAGCAGTTTTACTTAAGTAACAATCAGACGGGGCATGGACTGGGAAAAGAGGATAATGTAGTTATATAGAGGCAACTTGTGCTATCTGAAAGACTAATTCAATTAAGGAAAGAAGAGAAAGCTCGGCCAAAACACACCCTGTCTAATATCAGTTGTTAACACAGACTTTTGAGTCTAAGCAATGTGGGTTGTCTGCCTATCCAGTTGGTGGTGGTGGTAGCTATTACTCCAGCTGACCTGTGTTACTCAGCCCTGACTATCATCAACCTGCTATGTCTGTGCGTCATTGCTTAGAGGGAGTTAAAATGGAGATTACTGGGTCAGCTGAGACAACACAACTATTAGTGATTATTGATTAGACATTGTTACTCTTTGCACTGGGACAGCCAATATCATCATTAAGACTCATCTGAATGGGCCAGCTGCTTGCAGTACACAATTGTTGCCATAGGGATGGTGTCCAGGGAGACAGCTGTGGCCTTTTAGCAGCAGTTACACAGTACACAGAAGGTCATTCCTCACCTAGGGTACGTTTCTCTGACTGTCGATCACAGATTGTTTCCAGGCAACCGCTCTGTGATTATTATTTTTTCCAGGCAAGCAGCTCACCTTCTCAGTATGTTTCTTGCCATTTAGGTGCAAAGTCATAAATGAAATGGCTGAGAGGACAATGCTCAGAGCACCCACTGAAATGTAATCTCAAAAAATGGGTTAAATACAGGAGGTTGAGGTGGTGGATCTTAGGCATTTAGCTGGCAGCCCAAAATGTCACCCTTACCTAAATATACAGAACAGGGGGTTAAAAATGTCATGTAAAAAATCACTCAGGTTTTTTCCCTGCCAATAAACAACTGAATATTTTTCCTTATGAGCAGCCACTCGACACTATAGGCTAAACACTAACTACTGTCACATCTGACATGTTATGGTGCAAATATTGATCTTTTGGCCACTTAGCAGCAGCCAAGAAACCAGTTTAAAAGATGCTGTTATTCTGGTACATTTGGAAACAGGTAGATTACAGTTAACACTTCATAAATAGTGCTCAAGTCAAAACATATGAAGTAATGATTCATTAATGCATGACTCATGATGATTCAACTCATGAAAAAAAAGCTTAAGAATCAGAGTGGGTATAGTTTTGCTTCCCGAAGCACAGGTCTGTAATGCCCCTGTTCAATGTAACTTAAATGTGGATGGATATCTATTAAGCAGCTGTGAATAAATATCCATTAGTTGATCATCTAATATGTGTTAACTAATCACATCATAGTGATTTTATAAGGATCATGATACACCCCGCATTATTCATGCACTGAGTCAGTGTGTTAGTTAAGTATGTGTTTTGTACGATAAATATAAAGTATAACCAAACATATGCACTCCTTCTCATCATGTTCAGTGAGATATAGCACACTGACACTTTCAAGATGCTAATATGTGACAGCTGATGGATTGTACAGTAATAACATAGAACGGAGCTGGTATTAAAGACACTTGAAGTGGTCATTTATTAAAAGCATAACTAACAGCTTTTGTGTATGTGTGTGTTGTACAAGCATATTGCTTAATCTTATATCTTCAGTTTAATGTGTGCTTTATTTGGATGTACTACCATGGCCCTCTACCTTTAGCCAAGTTAAACGAAGTGTTAAAATCAAAAGTGATTTCAGTGACACACACACACTCACATGATCACATTTATGTAGCCATCTACTGTACTGTGGGTTAGTTATGGTAACAGACCACTGGGTCTGCCTGTTTATGCCAAGGTTTTGGCTGTGAAGATTGACAAAGTCTGCCACTGGGCAGACTGCCATGAATCCCAGTTAAGTAACAGAAAGGTAAGACGAGGAGACAGTAAGCACTGTGCTGTGTCCTAGAAAGGATTACTCTGTCCATACAGTGGAAGGAGAGAACCCATGGTAGAGTTTTGGACTCGATGATTATTCTCAATGGGAGAAAGAGTGATGGCAGAAAGTCAAGTTAATTCTTCACTTGTACTCCATCTAGTTTTCATATATGGAGGAAAGTGTAGCAAATCACATCGGTTTCTGTCTCTGAGATTGCAAATATCAACTGTATCAAACGCTTCCGAGAAGGCGACAACACTCTCAATCACACCCCAACAGAGTGGTGTGACAAACTATTTTAGTCTAAGAGCTACAGTGAAGAGAAACACTGTCAATACAAGGTTTGTAAATACAGACGGTAGCATGTGGGTTTCCCTCTATTTTACTGACACTAATTTCAAGCCATTGAGGCTTATAACAGAAGCAGCCATTACGCTCTGTCAGTTCCCCTCTGCCAGTCTGTCCACACTCCTGCAAATGGGCGTGTTACCAAGACAACAGCTCACACGCCTTGCCATCCGAGACGACCTGGGGGAGGCCTCCAAAGGACAAAGTCGCTATATATACAAATGCATGCATGAACATACAGGGCAAAAAAAATATATGTGGCCCCGCAAACAGTCACTCCCCATGCATAATACACTTCAAACCACACACACCTCCTTATCTATTTAACAGCACATTACAAACGCCCACGTGTGCATGACCAGACCAAGTAGGGGGAGTATGTATGCATAGGGTTATGGATGTCAGCCCGCTACAGGCAGCTGTGTCCTTGAAGAATAAAAGCTCCAAGAAGGACTATAGTGCACTCACTGAGATTCTATATATCAAGGCATAAAGATAGTCATTTCAGATGAGTGTATGAACAGTGAAGAATGGCAGTCAGAGATGATGTGTGCGTATACGTGAAAAAAAAAAGAAGAAGAAAAAAAGACAAAGCTAAAGACAAAGCTGGAGTGGAGAGAGTGGGAGATTTACCAGTTTCCTGTACTGCTGTTTCTCTTGGCGAAGTGTGGCTACTTCAAGCTTCAGAGCTCGGTTTCTCTCTTCCAGCAGTCGAAAGCGGTTGTAGACTGAGAGGCCTGTAGCTTGCTGTGATGAAACCTCATACCTTGACTGGAGGACAAAAATAAATATGTGGAAAAAATTACCAACCAATTTCTAATATTACTTATCATTATCATATTACTACCTTTAGTAGTAGTTGTCATAGTTCTAAATCTAACAAATCTAAGAGGCAGGGGTTACTTAAATACAGTCAGCATGCTGCTCACATATTCACTTACATTCATTGTCATTCACAATGACAGTGTGGTGATAGTAGGTGTTATATTTTACCACACTCATCATCTTTGTTAAACATTTTAGCACTTGCTAATTAGTAAATTAAATATGAGCTTAAATGTGGGATCACCAAAATTATTACACAGCATCTTCAGAATATAAATGTCTGTAAAAACTGTAAATAACTTTGTCCTGCTGGTCGAATTCATGCAATTCATGAGAAACAAAGTCTGGACACAAAGTGGTGGACCATCCATCAACCAGCTGACTAACAGACCAATCAACCAGCCAGTCTAAAAATGATATATATAGAGGAAACAAGCACTTGATTAATACAAGTTATGAAAAAGGCTTCTGCCAATCTTGCTTACAGTTATGTACTCAGGAATTAGTTCCATCCTGCAGGGTCAGTCACAGGAAAAGGATTACCAGGCCTGAAAATGAAGCTGCTACTGCAACAGGTTTTGAGCCTCAGCGGGATTTGCCAGTCAGTGTTTTCCTCCTTAGAAATGTTCTTGATGGCGGAGAGTGGGCTTTGAAATCGTATTTTCACCCGCTTGAACCCTCCATGGAAATACACTGCATATCTGCCATAGGCAGGCTGGAAGCTTCTCTTGAGGTCTGCAGCTACTTTCCTACATGCCAGACATCAATTTGTAAAATGTGATGGCGCTTTTTTGAGTTCACACTTTCCTTGTTTTGGAACAGAACTGCTCAGCTGTCAATCTTGTACTTTTCTAAATTTCCAATCACTGACGCTACCACAGGGGTTTCACATAGTAGATGAATTGTGCAGCTGTTTGGCTGAGGTAAGGGCAAAGTGATTTAGGATAAGTGGATGAAACTCAGTGTGCATCCTGAAATTAAACACCCTTCAAGGATGCAAGGACGTACTATTCTCATTTTTGCGCCAGAAGAAAGAATTCTTCCCTATAAATTAATCTAAAAATGAATATGATGCTCTACCCTAGACTATCCACTGTGAGTAATATAAATGTATGAAATGGGAACATTTTGGAGAGCTACAACCTGATGTCCCAAATGAGGTGTAGCCTCCTGAAAAAGCACACTTAGCCAGCCCAGCCCCTCAACTCTTACCACAGCCATAAAGAAAACCATTATGACCCGAGACAAAAAGAAACGTGTGCTGCATTACTCTGAAGCCTGTTCACATTTCTCCTTTCACATCTTTATCTCTGCTCTCAGTTTTTTAATTACGTTTTCTTTTTCTTTTCTTTTTCTCATTTGGGGAAAAATTAAGTAAAGATCAGCTCATTGTTCTCCTGGAGCACACTACAGATGTCTTGTAGGAAACCCTGACAGACCAACAGATGGTCCTAGCATCGGTTTTTATTATTCTAATATATCAATTAGTATGGTTCCAGAACATTTGGTATCTTGTCAGGTCCACAAAAGAACTCACACATGAACAACAACAACCACATCCCCTGACTACAAGCCAGACTGCCATCCTCCACAAAACAAATAAAAAAACAAAGTTGCAGGCAAGATATCAGTTTAGCCTGACAGCCAATGCTACCAATGCCAGTATGATGGACCTGCCAAGCAGACAGAAAGACAGCCAGATCCACCTGCTATTACAGCAGACCTGCCAAGCAGACAAGCCTACAGATAGAGCCACCAGTGTAATATGGTGGACTTTCCAAGAACACAGACAGATGGATAGCCATGCCAACTAGCGCTGCTGGTTTTCCAAACACAGACAAACTAACACATTCAGTTAGGCTATTTAGAATGAGATATTAGGGCATATGGACATCCGTGTGAGGATTGATTTATGAGATATTTAGATAAGAAAACCACTGGTGTAAAAATTAAATGTGCTTGAGAAAAGAAATAGATAAATCAAAGACAGGTAATCAATCTGTTAGTGAGAAAATATAAGTTTGGTCTCCAAATCAGTTAGTCAGGATGAGTAATGACACAAATTTGGAGGCTGTAACTGCAACCAGTCCCAAGTCGGACATGGCCCAATTGTGCTGTCCACTTGGGAGAAGTCATCCTCGTACCGAAGGAGGCTGCCAAAGCTGCTCTGACAGGAGCTGCGTCAGAGATGGTAACGTCTGACGCACTCGTGCAACTCTGGGGCCACAGGAAATACCGACATCATGTCCTGCTAAATGTGAGCCAGAAAGGGAAGACCTGAGGGGGACAGTGTCTTCATCCACTCCCAGAGCCAGCCTTTTATTTCAGTGTGGATGGGTCAGAAAACACAGTGATACTCTATCCCAGGTATTATATAATGCAAATGTTACCAATATATCCAGATTTTGCCAATATGATGTTCATTGTGTGATAAAATACCATAGCCATTAAAGGGATAGTTCACCCAAAATTCAAATTTCACTCATTATCTACTCACCCTCATGTCGACTAAGGGCTGGGAGAAGTTTCAGAGTCCTTCGTGCCTTCTCGGAGTTACAGGGGGGCTCCGTGCAGCACTGCACTGCCATGTGACGGTTGCGAACGGAGCTCACCTTTCTTCGTCCAAAAAGGCACACCAAAAAAACATTCAAATACCTCCATAGTGCTCGTCTGTAATGTCCCTCTTGTACTGAAGCCGCAAAATGAGAAATTGTTCCGAAAAATTTAAATAAGTCTTTGAGCACTTGTAAAAGCGCGTCATAAATAAAAAATGTATTTATGTTTTAAGCTTGTTTGTAGCAGAAGCTCCCAGCACTGCTCTTCCTGGTCCGTCCAAATCTCGATTTGCATTGACACCCAGTTCACGGCTCTGCAAATCGCGCGAGATTCCGGCAGAGCAACACTGGGAGCTTCCGCTACAAACAAGCTTAAAACATTAAATCTTTTTCGGAACAATTTCTCATGTTGGGGCTTCAATACAAGAGGGACATTACAGAGACGAGCACTATGAAGGTATTTGGATGTTTTTTTGGTGTGTCTTTTTGGACAAAGAAAAGTTAGCTCCGTTCGCAACCGTCATATGGACATGCAGTGCTGCGCCGAGCCCCCCTGTAACTCAGAGAAGGCACGGAGGACTCTGAAACTTCTCCCAGCCTTTAGTCGACATGAGGGTGGGTATGTGAATTTTGGGTGAACTATCCCTTTAAGACGGTGGAAAACAGCTCATCCAGATAAACCACTGTGAATGACCAGAAATATATGCGTAGTAAGGCGACATTGGGGCAGAGGAAATACACTGAACAAAAATATAAATGCAATACTTTTGATCTAAAACGTTTTCTATGAACACAAAAGAACTATTTTTCTCAAATATTGTTTAAAAATCTGTCTAAATCTGTGTTAGTGAGCACTTCTCCTTTGCCAAGATAATCCATCCACCTCACAGGTGTGGCATATCAAGATGCTGATTAGACAGCATGAATATTCCACAGGTGTACCTTAGGCTGGCCACAATAAAAGGCCACTCTAAAATGTGCAGTTTTACTGTATTAGGCGGTCCGGGGGCTCAGAAAACCAGTCAGTATCTGGTGTGACCACCATTTGCCTCACGCAGTGCAACACGTCTCCTTCGCATAGAGTTGATCAGGTTGTTGATTGTGGCCTGTGAAGTGTTGGTTCACTCCTTTTCAATGGCTGTGCAAAGTTGCTGGATATTGGCAGGAACTGGAACACGCTGTCGTATACACCGATCGAGAGCATCCCAAACATGCTTAATGGGTGACATTACAGTGTTGAGAACACCTCTCCAAAGTGGCAGACGCCATCGAATGTGAGCATTTCCCACTCAAGTCGGTTACAACGACGAACTGCAGTCAGGTCGAGACCCCGATGAGGACAACAAGCATGCAGATGAGTTTCCCTGAGACGGTTTCTGACAGTTTGTGCAGAAATTCTTTGGTTATGTAAACCGATTGTTGCAGCAGCTTTCCAGGTGGCTGGTCTCAGATGATCTTGGAGGTGAGCATGCTGGATGTTGAGCTCCTGTGCTGGTGTGGTTGCACGTGGTCTGCGGTTGTGAGGCCGGTTGGATGTAAATTCTGCCAAATTCTCTGAAATGCCTTTGGAGACGGCTTAATTCACGGGCAACAGCTCTGATGGACATTCCTGCAGTCAGCAGGCCAATTGCACGCTCCCTCAAAACTTGCGACATCTGTGGCATTGTGATGTGTGATAAGACTGCACATTTTAGAGTGGCCTTGTATTGTGGCCAGCCTAAGGAACACCTGTGCAATAATCATGCTGTCTAATCATAGTCTGGGGCTGTTGACTCGCTGTTTTGGTAAGCAACCAGAACCAGGGCGAGAGAGACAGGCCTTTCAGTCAAAATCCCAGAGCCATTAAGTTAACCTTTTTCTTTTATTGTATTTAATTGTATTGCAAGTTATTGTCTATTTTATAAGTTGTTGTTTTGTTTTTTAAAGTATATTTTTTGGGGATGGACAGGAGAGTTGAGAGAGAGACAGGAAATGGGAGGCAGGGTGGTGGGGGGGGGGGGGTGACACACAGGATAGGGCTGCTCGACACGGGATTCGAACCGGGGCCGCCTGCCTGCAGTGAGGACACATTTTTTAAGTTTTATGTTGGTGAACACTTTTACTTTGGTGAATTTGGTGATTTCCGGATCCGCTCTCAAGACCAGAACCAGAATGCAGACAAAATTCGGAGTAAACAGAAACCAGGCTCTTCTCCTCTCTGAAGAGCCTGGTGACGCGAGGCTAGTCTAATCAGCATCTTGATATGCCACACCTGTGAGGTGGATGGATTATCTTGGCAAAGGAGAAGTGCTCACTAACACAGATTTATACAGATTTGTGAACGATATTTGAGAGAAATAGTTATTTTGTGTACATAGCTCATGAAAAACAGGAGCAAAAGCATAAGTGTTGTGTTTATATTTTTGTTCAGTGTAATTAGTTAAGGAAAAACTACACACTAAGCAATCATAAAGAATGAGTGAGAGAAAAAACCTGTGGCAGCTATCTTGAGACTTACCATTACATCAATAACGTTCCTTTGTGTGTTTAATATTACATTTCTTTCTGTTTGTTATCATCACAGTGGGACAGGCATGCACAAACAAAAAACAATCATCTCCAATTGTTTGTCTGCATACATATTTCAATAGCTTATATGTTTCTCTGATCTAGTGATGCCATGCAGTTTATTAAAAATGTCATGTTGCCTGTGTACCCCGAGCTTATTAAATAAGAGTCTGTCTGTTTTTCTTCAAATAGTGCTTTCAAGCTTTAGTAAGTCCAGCCACAGGAAAAGGACTACTTGAGCTACAAACAAGTTTTGCCTGGAGGTCAGACAGAACTGAACATTTCAAACACTGATTTGCCAGCCTAAAATCTGCCTCTTATGGACACTGACTTCCAAGCCCCTGGTGCTCACAAATAAATGTGAAAAATGCTTGAGGGGAATCTCCACTCAATGGTATATAGTATGCTTCTCCCACCTGCTGAGTTTGTGTCCAGAATAGCAACAATGAGGGTATAAAGACATTTTCAATAATCAAAAATTCACAGTTTGTAGCCCAGGAATTATTTATTCCTTCTGAAACAACATTGGCTATACATTTCCCCAGAGCAGGAAACAAAAAATACAGTCAATTTTATTTCTGTGAATTTTCTGACGTGCTGATGAGGGACTGGGGTTAGTGTTTATTACACAAAGCAGATAATGTGGGTAGCTATTAAGATGTTACAGCATATAATTATGTAATAGGGGCTTTTTACTACTTTATTCCATGCAGTGTACGGCTCGTTTCCACTCCTGTAGTAATTAATAGCTACTAAATTTTAAATCACCATGATACAAATGTTATGTGCATATTCATTCAATGGCTCTCAAACCATGTTTTCATTTTCTAGCATTTTTTTTTTCTTGCATTTCAGCTTTGTCAGATGACTTATGGGTACACAGTAGAATGGATTAGAAGAGCAGCATGTGGTGGCTGGATTTGAACCAAGGGCATTGTGGTTAAGTGGCATGTGCTCAGCCAACCAAGCTACCAGGCAACCCTAAGGTAATCTTATTCTGACTAGGTGTGATTTAAATGGATTGTCATATCGCCATCTGGTGTGTGAGTGAAATACTTACATCAGTGCTGCATGGTGCAGTCACCCGTGAATGTACAGCTATAATTTGGGGGGGGGGGGGGGCTCAGACGGACCGCTATAAATCTTGTCAGTTAATTACTGGGGAGAGGAAAAAAATCACTATCACCAAGGCAGATCCTCGGAGGCAATATATGTTTCCCAAAAATGATCATATCATTAAGAGCCATGGCAGCTGCAGTAACATCAAGTGTATCATTTGTGTGTGTCGGGAGTCGGAAAAAAACAACTACCTACAGTATCAATGTAAAAAGGGGTGCGGGACAACAATCCTAACGTCTGATTTTCTGATACAGAAAATGACAGCTTCCCTACCTTAAAGGCAGTACCCCCTTTGTCCCAAAATGACTCTCATCCCATCACGTCACATCACAAGCTGGCACTGAAGGCAGAGGCAACACGTCCATGTGTGTACATGCATAAGCCGGTGTATGAGTGCCTGTGTGTGCAGTCGCAATGAGCGTTTCCAGTCTGCAGCTTTACTAGCCCGCCTGCTCTGTACACAGCTGTAGCAGCACCCTAACAGTGTGAGCAAAAACACACACTATGCTACAGAGGCTTCATGGTTCTCACCCACACACACGCACACTCCCTCAGTCCTATCCCTGAACGTGTTGACGCCTTCTCCTGCATGCCTTCCTCCTGTTGTGCTTTAACCCCCCCCCCCCTTTTTTTTATCACTCCGTCTCACTCATGCAGACATCATGCACAGCCTGTTCAACTGACCATAAGCATCACACATGCGGGGGGGAAAAGCATGCATGACAGCTTTCATTAGATGGGCTGTGTGAGTCTGTAAATCATTACATCGTAGATGAGCATCTTTCAATCTGAACATATCTCCCAAACAGGGCAGATTATGGTCCAATGTCCCAGTCTCACTATCTGTGTCTTACTTTTCTCCACCCAACATGTACATACAGTGCATTCAGAGGATATTCAGACCCATTCACTTTTTGTTATGTTGAATTGAGAAGAATTACATTCACAGAAATATTCAGACCGACTTGAACTCTCGCTCAGGTGTCTCCCATTTCTCTTGATCGTCTTTGTGTGGTTTCTACACCTAGACTGGAGCTCACCTGTGACACATTCAGCTGATTGTACATGGCACACACCTGACTATAATAAGGTCTCACATATGACAGAACAAAACCAAGCCATGGGTTTGCAAGAACTATACCTGCAGGGCTCAGAGACTGAGCCACTGATACAGGGAAAACTACTCAAAAAGATTCAGCTACATTGTAGGCTTCCAAGAGCACAGAGTCCTCCATAAATCTTAAATTCAAAATGTTTTGAACAACTGGGACCTAGAACTGGTGACCTGACCAAACTGAGCAGCTGAGGGAGAGGGGCGTTTTTGAGAGATTCCCAATAATCTGGTTGTTGGAGCTCCAGAGACCCTGGAGGAAAAAAACTTCCAAAATAAGAAACATAAATGCAGCACTTCACTGATCTCAGCTGTTTGGCAGAGTGGCCAGATAGACCTCACTGTTCAGTGAAAGTTTGCCTCAGTTGCAAACAGGAGGAATACAGACATGATGTGTATTTCAGTGACAGGTCAGTATTGAAAGCTAAAGGATCATCAGCAGGCTCAGAGCCCTCAGGACCTCAGACTAGGGCGCTTTCACACCTAATAGTCCGGACCAAGGTCCGGACTTAATTTTTTTTTTTGTTACATTGTTTCCATTTAGTCCAGTAAAGTTCGCTTTCACACTGCTATTATGCCAGCGGACTAAAGGATCTACCGACGTCATGACGGATGAGCGTGCGTCTGACGTTAGTGCATAGAAAGTGCTCTGAAAAAAATAAAATAGAAGTAAAAAAAAAAAAAAAGAAAGAAAAAGAAAAATATAGCCTACTGCTGCAAAGCACGCTGTGGTTTGTAATCGCGGTGCAGAAGAGTGAGTTTAGAGCTGATGAAAGGAGATAAAAAAGAGGGTTGTGCCGCGGCGACATGCTCTTATTGATCAGAGTGGCAGCGATCAGCTGTTTTGTGTAGTGGAGGGGAACACACACACACGCTATGCGCACACACGCGCGACCCTCCTGTCAGATGCGACTGCATCTCTCCAGGTCACTTGTGTGTGTGAGAGAAATAAAAGCTCTGACTTGCTGGGGCAGATGTTGTTTGGTGTCACCCGCTGATAAATATCCGTCTTTTTCAGACTTTTTTCGGCGGAAAAAAAAAATATTCGGGTCAATAGGCTATATAAAAAAAATGCATGTATCGTTTGGGGATTTATATTAAACACTCTACTGTTTAATTCCGTGTAAACGTTTACAAGTGTAGCCTACAATGACACACCCATCCCTCTGACCAAATCTGGATATAATATGATCTCCTCCTCTCCCCAAGTGTTGCCGCTGGTTGCCGCGGCTCCTCTTTCCTTTTTTTCTGTTTATTTACTTTTTCGGTACGAGCGCATCTGACGTTATTTCCTGTATTTGGTCTGATAGTTCGAACCTTCCAAAAAAATGCTTTCACACTACGCAGCAGCGGACCTTGGTCCAGGATAGTCCGGACCGAGACCACCTCCTGAGGCTGGACCAAAGACTCGGTCTTTAGTCCGGACCGTGGTCCGGGGGGGCTTTCACACCTGTCAATTTGATCCGAACTATCTGAAAAGTCCGAAAGTCCGGACCAAACGAGGTAGGTGTGAAAGCCCCCTTAAGGTTTGCCTTCCAACAAGACAGTGAGCCTAAACAGACATCCAAAAAAAGAAAAACACAGCAGTGACACAGGGACAACTGAAATGCCCCCAGCCAGAGCCCCGAATTGAGCCAAGTCAAACATCTCTGAGGAGACCAGAATGGCTGCCTACTGATGGTCCTCATCCAACCTGACAGTTTCTGAGAGGATCTGCCAGAAAATGCCCAAATCCAAGGGTGCAATGCTTGTTGCATCATAGGCAAGAAGACGTAAGTCTGTAATCTCTGTCGAGGTACTTCAACTAAGTACTGTGTAAAGGGTCTGAATGCTCGTGGGATAATGTGATATTTCAGTTTCTCCTTTCTCCAAAAATTGAGAAATGTCTAAAAGTCTGTTTTGGTTTTGTCATTATGACTTCCTGACAGTAGATTTATGAGGGGCAAAATTGGCATTAGGCTAAACATAACAAAATGTGGAAAAAAAGGAGTCTAAAGAATTTGTCAATGCACTTTGCTTCTCTTTGGTATTACTACTTATTTCTGTAAGTTTCCTCTAGCATTAAATCAAATCTGTGCCGTCATGTTCCTGGACAAACCTCACGTACAAGCATCTCCTTGCTCTCTTCACCCTTTTCAAGCCCCTCATCAGGGGGGTTCAAATTGAATCAGTGTGGCGGTTTTAGTGAAGTGAGATCAGCAGCAGGCACGGCGTATCCATTCAATAGCCTTTCTCTGCTTAGCACTGGGACGAAGCCACAGGACAGAGGAGAGGACAGAAAGAAAGAGACACTAAGTGTGTGTGAGTGAGGAGAGAGAGCAGACCATACGCTCTGTTCCACTCTGTTGCCTAGCAACACTTGCTCACTGTCTGTTCCCATCCTTGCGCTAGACGCATTACTCTCGCAGTGAATTGGTTTTCAGGCCTGACATGGAGCCCTTTGAGACTGGGGTACAGGAACACATAGAAAGTGGATTGAGCAGAAATAAAATATGCAAATAGCTGTAGGCAAAGAGTCGTTTAACAACTTAAACAAGCTGTTAGCTTTGGACCACATCATGGCTTGGTCTCTTTTTCAAGTTTTAGCTATTTACTGAAGACTCGGAATAGGGTACAAGTAGGCTATACAAATATCCAGACCATCTAGGATAGTGTCATTGGTTGCATGTTTGCTTAAAACCCTGGTTTTCCTATCTGATAGCCTAACCCTAACCCTATCATGGAATGAAATTCTTAGTGCGAGGCAGTCTGAATCAAACAGCAATGTAACCTACTGGTTGCCATCAAAATCCCTGTTGTAGGCTATAGGAAGAGTTAAAAACACAACAGACAGGTGTACAGTTGTTAGGGTCCCATCAGGTAAAGCATTATTGAAAACAATGGATTTGTGGTCAGAAACGGCAAACTGTAACAACTGGAGGACTTGTCTGTGCACAGCTCCAATGAGATTAAACAACATTCACCAATAATAACGGTGACTTCCAGATAATTCTTTTGTTACACTGTCATAAGATAGTTTGGAGAAATATTCTGTGAACTTCTTGCTCTGCCTGCTTGCTCTGTGTCAGCAAAGTGAAATATGGTCACCATCCCTCCTTTGGTTCCAGAATTACAGTGTTATTTATGGTTAGATAAGTGTTTTTGGAGAACATTAGGACCTTTTGGATATACAATGCCATCATGTCATTATTTCATCCCATTAGACACTTAAATTGTATCATAACTAGCAGATGAATTCTTGAATTATGGCCAAATACGTGTTTTGTGAGGTCACAGTGACCTAGATCATCAAAATCTAATCAGTTTATCTTTGAGTCCAAGGGAACACTTGTGTCAAATTTAAAGACATTTCCTCAAGGCACTACTGGGAGATCATGTTTATAAGTATGGGAAACACAGACAATCCAACAACATAAGGCCCAGAACACAACACAATGAGCAATGCATCACTCAATCTCTGTGCTGTAAGGAATGTGCTGGAAAAGGTGGCTGACAGACTGCGGAGGACAGCTGATAACTCTGAAAAGAGTTCTCTGATGTTACGTCATAATAATGTGTAATGAAGATCAGATTAGGTTGAGCAGATGTTCCTTTTTTCTAAGGACAGGTCATAAATTTGTTGCTTTATCCCCAGATTTCCTCCTCTCAAGTGGACTAATAACACAAGAGGTCTGTTTAATGTTCAGGATAATTTTCATTTTATCATGTTAGTAGGAACATAAAGCCATATAGACATTATTATTATTATTGGGGATGATAATGCATAATCACAATGGCCCATGACAGAGTATTTTCCTTTAAAGACACTTACTTGCACACCATTATCAGGTTTCAACCATGCATGTGTAGTTTATGAATCAAGGACATTGATGCAGCTAATAAAGATCTTAAACTCAGCCCCAATCCATAATTTTATAAAGTGGCACCATAACAACAGGTAGAGTCATCAAGTTATTTTCTATTACATGTATCTGTAGTAGCAGTAGTAGTAACACAGGCATACAGTATGTGGGATCATATCACAGTACCTTGACCTTGGAGTGCAGGTGATGATGGTGTAGGTTTCTGGCAGCAATCATAGCCAGCTGTCTCTGGATCCACTGTAACTCCATCTGAGACTGCCTCAGCAGCTCCTCCACATTAGGACCAGACGTGTTATCCCGCATTATCACCTGCAAAACCCACACAGGCAGAAATAGCACACTATCAAACAAACCATACAAATATATTGCACAGAAGACTGAAAATGTACAGCTGAATGCATATTATTGCATAAGGATTATTATTTTTCCTTACTTCTGTACTTGAAAGCTTTCACTTAACTTCACTTTGACAAACAACTGCACTTCTACATACTGTCTAGAATAAAATGCATGCATGCAACTGAATCACACTGAATTTGACTTGTTTGTAAATGAGCATGGCATAGAGATAATAGCATGACAACTCACCTGAAGTAATATTACATACAAAGATGAGTTATTTTCCATTCATGCATTTCTTTCTGAAATTGAGTATGCTCCCACCTAACAAACTTTAATTTAGAAATCACCATAATTTCAAGCAAAACAAAAAGCAATACACATACATAAAAACAACAAAGAATATATCTAATGGATCTAGCAAAGAGCTCTGTGGCACTTACTGTACAATTCCTTCATCTTCTTTCATTAAAATCACATAATTTGCTTGTTAATGTCAGTTTTCCTTTAAGTTCATTATCAATCTCTGACAGCAAAATCAGCCACATATTGTAAGTACTGCTGCAACTTAACATTGTTGCCCCCCCACATCGCTTCCTCTACGTGTATTGGCAGGTGCCGACCGGAAAGATTGATATTTACATGTGTGTGGCCATGTGCATGTGTATGAGTGTGAGTGTGTTCAGTCAGAGTGAGAGAGTGAGTGAGGGAGAGAGAGAGAGAGATCCACTCAGTTACATAAGAGGGGATTACTGTATCACAGCAACACAATGACAGAGGGGAGCGTAGAAAAAACATCAGCTTTTATCAGTCCTCAAATCCCCATCTATGTTGACCTGCTTTGTACCTTTGTGCAAACACACACACACGCACTTACACAAAGGAGTGCCTATATCCACAGTGACTATAATGTAGACCACCAGCACGTGGAAAGTTAAGAAGGTTAATGCTGCTTGTACCTCAGGAGATTTGACTTATCTGACTCCATAGCCACATCATATCAAATACTCCAACAGCTGATTTCATTCATCTTTTCTCTTTCAGACTAATGCATTTGTTTTGAAATAAATTAAAACAGCACAACAAGATCACATTTAAAAAAATAATAATAATGAATTGACTATTGATCTTGCTCAGTAACAGCTAAACAAAGCCCACTGACATTTGGGTACCATCAACAATTAATAATTAATGGATAAAGAGGGAATAAAAGTCATTTGTTTTCATATTTGCTCTCTCTCTTTCTCTCAGGTAATAGAAAAAAAACATTAGGATTAATCGTCTCTCTTCTCTTGTATCTCTCAGAGTCTCAGCCAAATGCTCAAACAGCTTCTCAGTGCTGACTCACCTTGGACAGCTTCTATTTCCTCGCAGGGGGACTGTGGATGAGGAGGACAGACACAACAACAACACCACACAAAGCTCAGGAGTCCTGTAGATTTATGCAGAAATGTCCCGTACTGCCAAGACCTCTGTGAACCTGCAGTGCTGCCAAAGCATCTCTCTCACAGATTTATCAAAGTGAGAGGAGAGAGCTGTGCCTACGTCACTTATCCAGGCCTGGATGAGGTTTCTCATTTGCCATCTACCTATTAATCAATCTATCGATCAATTACTAAGATTAATTTCAGGATAACACAGCTTTTTTTTAGGCTTAGGGTTAGCTATGTAATCTCCCTCTGAATAAGACATCAGTGGTTTACTGTCATGAGCCCATGTCCTCAACTCAGCTCCACTCTGTAAACTCATTGTTGCATTGTTTACACTTAACTAATACCCCTTTTTTTTAAAGAAAAAAAATGTAATTGGCTAGCACAGACACAAGTGCAGTTCAGGAAATGGGATCATTACCCTATTTCATTTTCAATTTAACAAAATCAGACAGTGTATGGTTTTACAGCCCTGCTGCACCAAGATCCACAAGTGTGTAAAGCTATTTGCACCTCATCTGCCAGTGGAGAAAAACTTTGTAAAACTGCAGTTTGCACCACATCACAGGAGGATAAAAACGATTTGGTAGCCTAATGTAGGAATTGATAACGTGCAATAACATTCTTACATTAAGGCTATACTACTACACTTTGCCGCAAGTTTCACTTAAAAAGATTATTACCCATTTAAGTGAGTATCTTCAGTGTCTCTCATCCTCTTCGCTGTGATCCTCTATTTTGGCTTCCCGCCTTGTCGGTCTTGGCAGAGCTTGGTGTCATGTCTGCCGCATGTAATCCTTCATAATAACAACAAAAAAAGGAAAATAAGTAAATGCACCACATAAAAATCTAACATAGTACAGCAGAGGTTTAGTGCGGACTCTGTAGCTTCCACGGGTCCAGATATGGTTTGCTCCTCATAACTGTGTGTGTCCATCTGTGGGCACATTGTTTGGACAGCTTCCTCCTCATATGACTTGCTCTTTTTCAAACAGTTGTGATGCTGAATTTTCTCTCACGGTGTTCTTGTACCCAGGGCTGCCTGCTGTGAAGCCATATGGCCACCTAACAAGAAAGGTAAAACACAGAGATGGAAAGGGGGGGGGAAGCATTCAAGGCAATTTTCTCACCTGTCATGATAAGATGAAGGCGGGAGGACCTTGAGATTCTTCGTCTCCTTGTAGCATATTTGATATATTTCTTTTACGCTTACAGCATTAGTTGTTACATAACACATTGTTTTGTAACAAATAAAAACTTGAAGCAGTTACACGATTACCTAACAGTGGGCTAACACAGGTGTTTGCACTTAGCCTGATTGGCTAATTAGCGCCTCTGTGAACTTGGCAAACACAAGTCATTAACAGTTACCTCATCAGTTATTAGCAAATTTGATGTGAGTAGCCAACATGGCAGGTCCAGCATGGTCACTTACCTGGGTATAAAAGCCTTAATAAGTGAAAGAGCCAGACTTGCTTTGTATAATTTTGCAGCTCAGGCGAGAGCCTACACAGGCAGCCTATGCTAATTAGTGGTAACGTTAAGTTAGCTTACATTAGCAAAATGCACAGTTTAGCATTTAGCAACTGATAAACAAAAAATATCCAGTATGGGCCCCATCTCTTGAGAAAATGACAACCTGCTGTCAGAGCAGTAGAGCAAATGTACAACAATACAATAAGCCAAGGAAAGCTTTTATTAGCCCTGACCTCTAAGCCATTATCTACAGAGGTTTTACATTTTACCGGAGTCTCTCAATCAGTAAAGAATAACCTGGTAAAGTCACCATGGCAACCTCTGGGGGCAAGCTGACACACAGGTGTTTTAAATCAGATTATTACGAAGATGGAGGATGTTTGCAGCATTAAGTATTGCTTAAAGTACCTGCCTGTGTGTGTGACTTTTACTGTCAAAAAAAAGTCACACACACACAGGTTGATAGCTCCTTAGAGTCAGTGTGTAGTGTTATCCTGACCTGCATGTTTCTTCCTCTTGTTCTTCTGTGTCAAATTTAAGTTCACAGGATCCTACACATAGCCCATCTGCAATACACGATTTAGAGCAGATTTCTTCCTGTTTTTAGCTTGCATGATTTTCCAAAATATTTACTCTAAAAACACCAAAAACACATCTCACACACACATATCAACGCGCCTGGTCGAGCCCAAGGCCATATTGTTCTCGGGTTGGCCCCATGTTGACAGAGATCACACCCCGGCAGCACCCCCTTAGCACTCTCAAAATTTCTGCGAGGAAATTTTCTAATTTGTGAAGCTGCAGAGTTTATCAGTCTCTGGTGTGTTTATTATGGAGTAATTCAGGCTGTAGGAGAATGAGCTTTGGGAAAGGTTTCTATTGATGTACAATAGTCAAACATTCAGGACACCAACAGTCATGGAAAAAAAGAAAAAAAAACATGTCAACACAACCCTTGATCAAACACATTTCTGTTGCAGCTGCTGCTCTCAAAAAGGCTTTTGTGTAATTATTCTTTAGAAAAGTCAGACCAAACTTCCTGTTCAGTCCAAACTGTGATAGATGAGCTGGTCCCAGACACGGATACTACGCTGTAAATGCAGCCCCTTGTTTTTACTTTAATTTAATTCAGACAGAAGTGCTGCCCCAGCACATCTCCCCCTCCTTTAAGCAACTGAGAGGCAGTTTCAAACTCCAGTGGGACACTCTTGTTCTTAGTCTGCTTCAGGTCTCTCTCCATCAGCTGGGGATAAGAACAAGGGACATTATTCTCGTTAATTAGATTACTTTGAGTATAAGATAAATATTAGCATGACTGAGTTAAATTACATTTAGTTTGCATGCACTATAAGAAAGAATGGTGCCACTATTACCTAAACAATTGAGTTAATTCAATGTGGAATTCAATTAAGTTTGTGAATGTCACATTACCTCATGTACTGTTGTCTCCAGTACTTCGCTGATGTCATCCTCTTGCTCTGACAGAGGTGTGTTAATCAACATGGCGGTTTTGGCCACATCTGGATTGTAATGTTTTTGCAACGTCTGCAGAAATGGAGAAAGGCAAAAAGAGATTGAGTTTACCTCAATTAAAAAATCGGATAAAAAAACTAGATTACATTCCTATGTTTCTCCATCGTTGCTTTCCAGTCAACATTGGGGGAAAAATATGGCAAGTTTGATGTAGTGGATGGTTGATTTTGTGATCCCTTAACACACCTTAATTTCCCACAAACTGCTCTCTAAGGCACAGCTCTTAGCAGGGTCCTCTTCATCCATTAGATAAGGGTCCTCCAGAGACTCTGTCATTATAAAGACAAATAAACATTTAATTGCTTCTTGGATGGTAGAGAAAGATCATAGTGGTAAGAATATTATTTTATTTTTTTAAATGTTGGCAATTTCAAACCATAAACTGAGACTCTCACCATTCTCTGTGCTGGGTTTATGGATAAGGATTCTGCAGGACGGGTGGCGACGGATCAAGTTGTAGATCAGAGGCAGCACTATCAGGAGGCCTGTGGGTGGCGCTGTAAGGGCCAAACGAGCCAGGCGCTTGGTAAAGGCAGCCACTAGGTACATCGGTAAGTGACTGGGGTCAAGGACAAACACACATGAAGTTAGTGAAGTAAAGACAAATTTTTTTTAATGCTCATTATCTTGAATAGCTGGAAGCAACTGTACGTGACAAGAGGAGAGCTACAGACCGCTATAGTTGGATAAACAGGGCTTAAAGTACTTTTAAGTGAAGCATGCGTGATCTTACCTGGAGCTAAGGAAGAGGTTGGCTAAGTGGAAGAAGCGTGCTCTGTACTTCACATGGAAAATAGAGGGCTCGAGCAGATTATACAGCTTCTTGTAGAAATCAGGGTAATCCCTAAAAAAAAATAAGTTATGTACAATTTTTATTTTATTGTTCTTCTTCAAGTTTCTTCTACTCATTACTGAATGTGGAAAAAATATTTCTGCATGATACTCACAGGTTGTGTTGATGTATGAGGACAAAAAGACCGTTGAGTGCCAGCAGGCTGATCGCCCCACCTATTCAACAAAAGGTGTGACAACACATCATCAGTTCATGATTATCATCACTCCATGCAAATATTACATCCTGAAAAACAGGTGTGACAGATAAGTATCTTTAAAACAGTCAGTGTGAGCTCACATTGAGTTATTAGAGTGTTGTCACAATTAAACCTCATGCACTACTTACCAACTTCATAGGCAGCAGTCAGGAAGTCAATCATCAGAGCAGGTTTACTCATGTTGGGCAAAATGGACTCATGGAGGATCACCAAGATCTTTTTATACATGCTGCTAGGCAACTACAATAGAAAAGGGAAACAAATAATTAGACAAAGCACCGTGTTAAATGGCACAGTGTCCCAGATGAGATTAAGAATGACGATTGTGCAGTCCAGATATTTACCTTATACTTGAGAAAGCCGAGCCACATCCTCTCAAAAACACGCTTGTGCTCCTGTAATGAGGTCATGTACAATCTCATTCACATATCTATTTCTGGTGCAAGCAGAAAGTGATGATCGACATTTTACTTACATTCAGTTTAGCAGCTTTCCAGTCCTCATGCTTGGCTGAAAATCATTTTTCAATCGCATTAATATCTCACAAAAAATGGAATGTACAATTAATATTTACTTGTGGCATTATGGGAGTTTTTACCTTCCTGTCTGACCATGAAGTTAGTGAGCTCTGACTCCTGGCTCGGCAAACTAATGTTGGACATGAGGGTGAACACATTGTTCTGGTATATAGGCACCACTTCCTAAGAAGAAGACAAACCAATAGTATCAGCACACGAAGCAATATTTACCCCATGAAAAAACATAATATACATAAAGCTATGTAGAGTTCTCCTACCCCTTTGTTTTGCTCCATGATTTTGCCCACATTCTCACGAATGGAGCTCATGACATAATAGCGGACATCCTCCATCTCGAGGAACTCCTGGAACCTGGAGATCAGCAGGGAGTTGTCTGTGGTTTTGGATAGCAGTCTGGACACCACCGCCTGATCATGACATGAGACAAAAATGTCAGCACGCCTTTGTCAACAGTAGAGAAGAAATGACTGAAATTGCACAACAGAAGAGATTTAAAAAATTATCATTATCAATACATCAAATATCATCATACAGATTATTTCACATAATCCAACCTGGATGAGTTCCCTCGGGAAGGTGTAGTGTTCACTCCAGTCCAAGTCCTCGAGAGGATGCTGTCCTTCTTCTGCCGCAAACTTCATCAGGCAGCACAGGGCGCTCTCCTGTGTACGGACAGTAAACGATAAGATGAGAGAGACCTTCATTTAAAACACTGAATAATGGTTGACCAATGGATGGGTAACAATGAAGTGTTGATTGCTGACAAGGTTTCACTTTTGTGCCATGGCAGTATACAAATTCTATAGTCTACCTCTACCACATGCTTTTGTGCCCTTTAAAAAGGCTTTCTACCCATGTAGGATACTAGTCAACCTACCTTGATGTTGTAAACTTCATGGCTGAGGTGCTCAAGCAGCATCTCCACACAACTGTTGTAACGGTGTCTCATGAAGATGCGGTACTTCTCCTCAGCACTATACCCTCCTGTAAAAGACAAAACAACAGACAAACAGATTAAAGTTGTTATTTCTCTTAATATAAAAGATTGCCATGAACTATGAGCTGCAGGTTCATATATTATCTCAACATGACTTCCGCTTTGGGGAACATACTCAAGATACATGTCATAGATTCATTGGTAATGATCCTGTCCTCACCGGTCAATGCTTCCTCCTCTGCGGGCAGTTTACCCACAAACAGGTCTTTTCTCTCCAACAAGGTGCAGAACAATCTGCTGCACGAACCGACAGCACCGATAACATCCTTCTCTTTTTCAGACTGCAAACACACACGTGAATAAAGAGTAAAGTTTTAGTCTCCTAAATAAGCTGTAACTACTGTAACGTTGGCCCAAGCTGAGCAGCGTGTTTCCACTTGTGTGTTTCCACTCCGGTGTGTGTTGTGTGTTTATCTACCTGAAGGAACTCCAGTACGTCGAAGACATCGTTGGCGTGTTTCCTGCTCTCCAGTATACTCTCGACTTTGCTTTTCAGGTCGATTTTAGCTGTTTTTACACTTTGTTCTGTTGATTTGGTCGAACTCACGTTGCGTTTTTTGGCCGGCGCCATGTTTGACTCAGAAATGGTGCGTTCATGTCCCCTGTGAAGAATATGAAAATCCTAAACTACATAACAACAAGGATAATGCAGGGCACACATTCTAAAAGAAATTTCTTATTATTTCAACTTATCATTTCAGTAGATTTTTTAAACATATCTTTGTATAGATAACATAAATAGTTTAGATTTTATCACTTATTTCAAAGCCGTGGGAGCACGATAATTATAGCAGAAGGATGGAAACCGTAATTTACTCTACGTCCCGAGGACCTGAATGCGACATTGATCATACCCATACATTTGTTGTATCGCCACCTAGTGGCTGGAGGTTGACGTTTTCGCTTATGATTTACACCTCAGTCAGGACCATAGACTGTATATAGAGGAGTCAGGACCATAGGTGAGGACACAGCTCTGAAAAATATTTTATCTACAGTCTACACTGCATTTCTTCAGCACTTATTGCCATATTTAAGGTAATCGATAGTTGTATAATATCATAAAATCATCAACAGTAGCAATTGACATCCAGAAAGATTCAAAATACAAAAATTGAATTTAATTCATTTTTGACTATTGTCCATTTCTTACAACTGCAAACATTTTCTCTACTTTGTAATTATTTTTGAGCGTTTAAAGTCATTTTGCATTTTTTTTAGTTGTCTGTCCCTCTAATAAAAACTAAAACATGCCCTCTGTTTGCTTGCTCTCATATAAAAGCTAAAGTGATTAATTTTAACCTTGACTGTTTTTTTTTTTTGATGATTCATCATTCAAACTTACTCAGAGGTATTTTAATTACCTGCACTTGGAGACTGTGTTTATGAAGAAATTCACATTAATTGAGGTTTTAAATGACACTATCTGCCAAGAAGAGTTTTAAATGAAATATCAATGACTAGAAAAGAGGCCCATATATTGAATAAAGCACACAATGTTATCGTAAGAGTTTACATAACATTGATACCTACTTGATTTGACACAAGAATCCAAACCCATAGACACAAGACAAAGACTTAAGCTGGTGAGAGACAACTGGCAGTGGCAACCATTACATCTGCTATTATATAATGTCCATCTAATTGTTTTAATGTAAAATAAATGAATTGCAGAAGTGGTCATCAAACAAATGGAACAGGCATCCACAAGGATTTCACAATGACATTATTAATAAGAAACTATGATTGGAATAAAGAATAAAGAGGCATCTGTTATCATGTTTGTTTAATAACATTTGTATAAGAGAAACACAATTTAAACCCACTAAAAAAAGTCAACATTGGAAGATATACTTTGGACCTAAATTGGAAGCCAAATTCCCAGCAACAGAAAGAGTGTTTTGGTGAGTCTCTTCTTTCAGCAGGTAGTGTGACCTAGTCTGAGTCATTTCCTTCTTCTGCATTGTCCTGGAGAAAAAAGGTGACAATGATGAATCAGATATAGCAAAAACTGACATATTGACATCATGCATCAGTATTTTGACCAAATGTTCCTTTATTATGAATCCCCACATACCGGTTTCTGGTCCCTATTGTCTCGTGTTACAGCGGCGGTGGCTTCGAAATCGTGGATAGGAAGCGTTGACATCCAGCTGACCATGGAGCCCTCCTGATTCTCTGTCTCAACGATGCTGGGGTAGATGTGAGCCTCCTTAAAAGCCTTGACTGCTTCTTCCTCGCCGTCCCATTCCAGGCGCTCATGCAGCCCGTCCCCACCGAAGCGTTTGTTGTAGCGGTCAAAGTGAACCCTTTCCAGGACCAGCCCCAGTCCTGGAGCTTTGGGTACATCCACCTTGTCCTGTCCCCAGCTCCGCTCTATCACGTCCTCCTTCGCGTAGCCCTTTATCACCGCAATCACCAAGCCAATCATCTTGCGGATTTGGTGCAGCATAAAGCTCTGACCTCGCACAGTGATCACCGCAAATTGGGAATTGCTGCGGGTAAAAGGCTCTCCGCAGGACATCTCTGTGATGTAGCGGCGGGCACTGGGGTCACTTGGAGCCTTCTGGGAGGTGAAGTTGTGGAAGTTATGAGTGCCTTTGTAGAGAGCGAACAGACGATTCACTCGCTGAAGTGTCTCTGGTTCCAAGCGAAAGTCTGCTATATGCGCCGTGTCATAGTCTTTTGGGGAGAAGGCCACTGTTGGAAGCATGTAGGCGTATGTACGAGCATCACAGTTGTTTTTAGAATTGAAACCCTGGGTCACACGCTTAAGACCTGTGGAGGGGCAAATATAAAACATTTTATTTCTCAATGACAGACTCTGTCCTCTTACCATTTCAGCAAATAGTAGGTAATACAGCATAAGTAGTCTCACCAAGCACTCTTATCTGTGGTGGCAGATGCTCATTGATTTTTTCCATGATGTCTTCAATCAGCCACACCTTTAGAGACACCACTTGGCCAGCAGCAGACACACCCTAAACAATTGAAATAAACATTAAACCTATTAATCATAATAACATACGAGTAATATTTCACATGGTTTTTTATAATAGAATATTGTTCATTAGAGAACATGTAAAACAACATGGCAATGCAAAGGTAGATTACACTGAAAAACATGTCTCTGGTTGAGTGAAATTTTTTTAACATTTTCTTTATAACTGCAGTGTAGGACAACCACTGTTCACTGAATTCAAAGTATGCTACCTGTACATATGGACGTACCTTATCTGTTCTGGCACATCTTTGAAACGACATCTTCCTCATGTCATCCCCATGGTTTTCAGGAATGCAACCTGATTTAACAAGTGCAGTGACCAGTTCATCTTCGATGGTCCTAAACTGAGAAGTTCCGGGATTTCTCTGAAACACAGAAACAGTTACATTTTTAGCAAAGATAAACAAAATTTTTAAAAGTGCACAGAATTAAACTGAGTGAGGGAGTAACATCCACCTGCATGCCATAGTATCCTTTTCCAGAGTAGGCCAAGAGGAGGACCACTTTCTTCTTAGGATATTTCTTTTCATCTTCAGCTTGTACCCCCTCTGCTTTTAATCTTTTAGCAGCCTGCACCTTTTCAGCAGAGGCTTCATTTTCCTCGTTGGCTCTTTTCACCAGCTTGGCTGTGGACTCATCTTTAGATCCTTCACTCATCATGCGACTGGACTGATAAAGGCCACCTGTGAAGATGATGACACCAGTCATTGTCACCACGGTGTATAGAATCGAGTCACACAGAGTACAGTTGTGCGATGTGAGCAGAAAAGAGACAGCAAGTGCATCTTGCACACATTTAAACAGGAAACAACATGAGTAGGTAATTAAAATGAATTCTTCCAGCGCAGATAGAGACTTGTCTTACCGCTTGTCTTCAACGTCAGTGTGTGGTTAACTAAGGCACTCAGCAGTGGTCGAAATTTCAACATGTCAGGTTAAGCCATCATCAAGAGGACCCTTCTACTGAAAGATGCAAACTGTCATATCAGCTGAACTGAAGCGAAGCTAACGAAGCAGCACACGACACTGCTAAAACTATCTGTATACGGCTCCGTGTACGAAATGTTTCATTCACCAAACACGTAAAAACAGTCCTCTGGTCCCAATTTTTTAGTCACTATATTGATGAATACGTCTGAGAAATGCGCAAACTGCACAAACTAATCTTTGGTAGACACGGCAACACACTCACATGGCCAGGTCAACTTTGACCTGTGAGAATATCGCGAGACCTGCTCGTTCTCGTTTTGCGTACGTCATAGCAGGGCTGTACCATTTTTTTTTTTTTTTTACAGTCTATGGGCTGTACCATTTAATTAATGAAATCGTCAATTAATGACCCTCTGTAACTGCAGTGTTGAATTTATTTAAACCCATTTTGTTTACACGCGATATTCTACATCCAACACCAAATACCTTTTTTTTTTTACCAAACCACATAGGCAAGTGATGGATTTATAACGCCTTTGATTGACCAGCAGGTCCACTGTATCGTAGTTGGGCCATCAAATTGGCATATTCTGAAAAAAGGAATTAAGAAAACTCCCACACGTCAGATTTTTTTAAGACATGCTTCCACGACAGTCAGTTTACATGTAATAATACTGGCTATGTGTGTTTTACATTTCAGAGCAGATAAAGGAAAAGTGCCCCCCATTCAGCCAAATGCATATTGCAGGGAATTAAGGCGAAAGTCTATTGTGTAGTAACATTTTTGTCCACTTGGGTGCGGCAAAATCACACGAACAGAGGTCATCCATTTACTATGAAAAAATCATATTAAACATTAATGAATGTATTTTAGGTTATCCTTATCTGATTCTCATAGCTATCATATTATATTCAATCCAAAATCTTTACTTTTTTTTGCATTGTATGGGAACAACTGCAAGTTTCAGTAAATAATCTGGGCCAGCTGGGCATTAATTGTTTTGTTTTTTTTGTAGTTTTTTTTTCATGCAGAGTTCTCCAATTTATATGTCATGTGCTACAATACCTTGTTGTTCTATTGGTTGTGTGTATGTGTGTGCATTTACTCACTTTTGCTTGAATCATCACTCCAGACCTCACCTTAACTCACCCTCATAATGTAAGCAAGCAGACACCCTGATAAAAATGGGCTTGTTGTAGAAACCAATTACATGATGTATAGCCTATGTTTTCCACCATCATATTAAACCATATAAAGTATTACAGTGTCAATTTACAGTGGCCACTCATCACAATGTGCTGTGACTCATGTAACTGTCATGCATGATGATAAATGCTGACATCAAATTATAGCGGTAAAGAGGCTCAGCATTTACAGAGTAGGCTATTGAGAGCTTCATGTCTTTCTCAAGGACACCACAACAAGAAGGAAGTCTGGTTGCCAAGGGGCCAAACCTTTAACCTTCTCATCCTGAGATGGCCTTAGAGTGCACACTTGCACTTTTCATAGCACCTTATAAGGTGATTAGCTAGTTTTCAGCTGAAAACCCGATGCCAAACATAGGCTTGTTATGGGAAAAGTGCATGTGCCCATTACTGAATGATGGTGATTCTAAATGGGAAACAGTGATTCCTCATGACTTGTTATAAGGCTTTGGGGGATTAAAGAGAAGTATTTTTAAATTAGATTATTAACTTATTGCTTATAGCCTTCTCGTTTTGACAGGAGCAAACAGGGGCATGACTAAGTGTTAAATTCCCAAAATTAAAAAGCTATAAAATTACTGAGTGTAGAGACAATTTCTTTTAGTTGGCACATAAAAACTGTAAATTGTATGCGGATAAGCTCAGAGAATAATGTTCAAATGTTCAAACAAGTCTCTTCGTGGATTTTAATCAATTATTTTCTTTGACTAAGACGACCTTATGTAATGTGTTAATAGGGGTCTGATCTGAACCAGTAAAAAATTATCATCCATCCCCTGGAGATAGACATAAACAAAGCTAGTAGTGTTATCATCTTCACTATATCCTCGCTGTTTCATCTCAAGTCTAACAGAAAAAAATGAGCAGCCACCATCTGAAGACAGATTCTAGGGAGTCTGGCCTCAAAAAGAGCCATTTACCAAGCTTTAAAAAAAAAAAAAAAGACCTAAACCTCACTGCAAAGCTCACACTCTCCTTTATTCCAATGTGCAAGCTAGCTGCAGTCTGTGCAAGGAATCCGGGCACAGCACAACCTTGATCAGGTTGAACTGATACTCCCTGCCTGTGTACTGCCTCCACATATACGTAACAAAAAAATAATTAATCAAAAGCCATCCTCTTTATAGCAATGAAATCCACAGTTGCAGAAGCTGTTACCCTGCTGGCTGAGTTATATAAGCTGCCGAACAAAGCAAACATCACACATTGTATCCCCTAAATAGAAGGGGAATCAAGTAAAAGTAATTATTTTAGAATAAGTACCAGTCGCTCTTAAACAATGTGACTTATATATACTATATCAAGCATGTATTATCAGGCTTGAAATGACTACATCCTTTTTCTTTTTTTTTGTATTTTCTTTTTGAAGCTCTAAGCTAATTTGAAGTATTGTCAGTCTGCTTCTACTATTTGAGACACTGTGCTCAGTTTTTAGAATGGACAATGAGGATGAACTGTGGAGTACTCACTCAGCTTGAAATAGTGCTCTCAAAATGGATCCGTTTTATCATTAGACAGTAGTTTAAAAGAAAGTCTGTCCATTGCAACAGAAGCATCTTGAATCCTCTATTTTGGCTGAGGTCAGAATAGTCACCTACCGTATATAACCTGCTGTAACTTAAGCACATTATTTCATTTTAATTTGCATTACATCATGTAGGAATGTGATGATCCTTTTTTAGATTGCTTCGGTTTTTATCATGTGCTTTCAAAACTAACTATCGTAGACAGTAACATGTGTGTTCCTATTAATGTTTAATGTGTGGAGAAAAAAATATTGGGATATTGTGTATTTTTGTTTTTATTTTCCACATGCATTATCATGCTTTTTGCAAATGGAGCATTACAGGATTAAGCTCTTTCTCAGCACCTTTATTTTTATCCCAAAACACTGTGTGTCTGAGTAGTTGCAGATTTTTTTTTCTTGTCAATGAACAGGAGCCTGTCTGTGGCAGCATGCATTAATCTCAGTGTCTGAAAATAACTTGAGTTTCAGATAGACAGCAGATACCGTGGGCTGAAAGATACCTCACACAGAAGCTATCTCACTGTCTTTAGGGATTTTGAGTTTAACCCTTTAACTGAATTCTCTCATTTTCTCTCAGTGTATATAATTCTTGAAAGTATGATTACACTCTGGTGCAAAAAGGATTGATATGTCACTGCTCAATTTGACTTTACAGTATCAAAACAACTTCCATGACTAATTTAACAGATAAATTCTTGATTAAGGGCCAGAGAGCAAATGATAAGGCTGACTCTGTTATAACACAGCATGCTCTGTCAATCTAAAAAAGAATGGTATTTTTCACAGACACTTCAAATAACACTGACAAAGACAATAAAAGTGATGCCTGCAGTGCAAGAGTGTGTGATGACAGCAAGGGAAAGTAAAAGATTTATTATACATAAAATATTATCCTCATTTACCTGTCACTTTCACTGAAATAGGATAAAGAATATTTCACATTAATGAACAAAGAAAGGAATATAACACTGACAAAGAGTCATATGTAATTTACTGTGATGAAATAGGCTATCTATTGCCCTACACCATCAATATAAGAGTAGTGAAATCCTTTTTCTACTGTTACTTATAGTCCTGAGTAGGCTATTGTTTTTCTGATTCCACTTTCAAAAAAGTAGCCTACACTTTTGACAAGATAAATTCTTCATATGTGGAGATCTCATAATATAGACTTGTTTGAAACAGTTAGGCTATAGGCTAACATTTTATTCAAGGGGAACAGATAGGCTACATACCCATTTTGATGATGGAGAAACTATTTTTGGCTTATTTCTGGCAGGTTTGTTGTGCATTTTCCAAAATAAAGGCTATTATTGAGAAACGGATTTAAATCAATCAAATTCACCATCATTTCTTCTGTAACAACATATTTATAGACTGCCTGTTGCTGGATAGCACAATTTGCTTTGGCTCATATTTGGAAATTGTGTGGAAAATGTAAAAAAGAAAAAAAAAGAAGAGAAAAGTGTGTCAATGTTAATGTGAATGTAATGTGAAAATGTGGCATGTAACTGTATGACACCACACACCCGCACCACCATAGACTGTAAAGCGCACCACGCACACAATTATCGTTATGGAGAGAGAGAGAGAGGGAGAAAGAGAGAAAGAGAGAAG
Organism: Trachurus trachurus; assembly: GCF_905171665.1. Taxonomy (NCBI): domain Eukaryota; kingdom Metazoa; phylum Chordata; class Actinopteri; order Carangiformes; family Carangidae; genus Trachurus; species Trachurus trachurus. The sequence continues at coordinate 17,402,940 of NC_139908.1, read as the reverse complement.
GATTTCCGGTATGTCGGACCAATGAGGTTGTTCCACATGCGGACACTGAACACCGCATTCGACGTACGCGAGAACTGCAGCGGACAAACGCGATTGGTGCCGATGAGGACGCTGCTGGTGATTCCGCAATACACAGACAGGCAGAGCGGGCGAAGGGATCCGAGCTGAACTCAGCCACATGTTTAAAAAAAACCCAATCTATTTGGATATGGTTTAGCCAGGAATCTGCCGTTTTAAAAGAAGAAGAAACGGGCGGCATTAAATCGGCTAACTGAAGACTGCGGTGGTTGATATGAATCATTTGCCAAAGGTCTCGCAGGAAAGCTAGCGGAGCACAGCCGGCGAATTCAAGCAGAGCCCAACAGTAAACGTTAGCTAGCATTAGCTCGTTAGCCACCGTTAGCTCCGGAGCCGCTAATCCGTCCACTCTTCGGTAGACACCTGCACGCCGCGCTGCCCCGAGCTTTACCTAACAAGCCGCCGACAACAGTCACAACACAGGAGTAGCCGGTCGAATATCTTCACGTAATTTGTTTTGTCTTAAATCACGGGGGTGACACCAAAAACGGGGGGAAATAACCACGACAGGTTGAGTGAGGTTGGGACCCGCAGCACGGCGAAACAACAAGCCGAGTCCTCAAGTGGCCGTTCACCATGGACAACGGACACACAAAGACCGTTGAAGAAGTTTACAGCTTTTTTAACGTGAATGAAAGCACGGGGTTGAGTTTAGAGCAAGTGAAGAAACAGCGGGAACGATTTGGACCAAACGGTAAGTGGCTGGTTCACGTCAGTTAATAGAAATAACGTCACATGTAGCTGTATGTTTCCCCCTCCGCCGGTGTCATGTAGCTATGAATGGGCCAAGGCTCCTGATTGTAACGGGCGACATGCTGGGCAAAAAAGAGAAACGTTGTTGACGTCACGATCTCTGTGTTGAAATATTGTCGAGCATCACTTTTGTGACTCAGTTGTCCACACAACGACCCTCCGTTACATTATGTATCTGTGTTATTTGGGCTTCACAGCTGCTAATACTGCTACATGCGGATATTTTACATGAAGACATAGCCTACATGACATGACTAACTGCTTCTCCATTTCTCTTTTGGTTGTGGTGTGGATGGAATGATCTGCAGAACTGCCAGCTGAGGAGGGTGAGTGGACTATTGTATTTTTTTTTATGCAAGAGTTACCTGTTCATGTGTTGAATCTCTGATACAGCTTACATTCCTGTAATTGATTGAATGAATGAATCTCTTGTTTTCTAGGTAAATCTCTCTGGGAACTGGTCATTGAGCAATTTGAAGACTTGCTTGTGAGGATCCTTTTACTTGCTGCCTGCATATCTTTTGTAAGTATACTTCCATTTGTTCAGTCACTGCTCAAATACAAGAGATAAAGCTACTTCTGGTTTAAAAAGAAAATACCCAAGGGCTATACTTCCTTCACCATGCTATCTAGATCAGTAGTAATAAAAGTCTGAGCACGGTGTCACACTTGGATACAGGGTGGTGCATTGAAAATGCAACTCAAGATAACTTGAATGTAGATAGTGTGCAAGAATTTTAGTCTTGTTGTAAGGAGAGGGCAATTCACGCTGACATAAACAGAAGATTCTCCTTAATTTCCTTCAGTGTGGAAGGAGAAAATAGCCACCCTTGGCTCTCTGCTGTTTAAACATTGTTTAACGTTATCCCCCCTCACCAATCATTTCAACCTCATAGTGATGAGTCCAGTGCAGGTTTTTATTTTCTTGGTATAGCTCTGTCAGCCTACAAAGTGTATATAGTCCTTTTCTGATTGATTCAGTGCAGATTGCAGCTTAGCAAGAATGCTGTAAAGCGGAGGAGCCAGGCGCCCAGAACCTGTCTGACACAACGCAGATGAACTTTTTTTATGATTCTATTTTAATGTTTTATTTTTCCAAGTTGGTGCATTACTGCTTTTGCTGTTGAAGCACATCTTAAATCTTTTAAATCATAGAGATTCTATTAACATGTCAATAGTAGTAAAGTCCACAGTTTAAAAAAATGCTGACATGGTGTGACACTGTCGACAGATTGTTGTGCCACTTGTTCAGCATGGTCAATGTTTGTGTGGCCTATGGTCCAAATGAGTGTTGAGGTATGTGTTTGGCTGCTAAAGAGGGAAAGTGACAGACATCTGAGGAGTTCATATATCTCTCTGATGATTGAGTTTCCTAATGTCAATTTGCCATTGCACTCTAGAGATGGGTAAAACTCCTAGCACCTGTCTCAATTCTGCTTTCATATCCAGTATTTATGTTGTTATTGTGAAGAGTAAGACATCACATTTTCACAAATGAACAAACATGTTTATTTTCTTCAGTGAAGTGCTATTTGTGTGACACAGTGTCAGGTTCACTAGCCCATGGCTATGTTTCTACTTTGGAGGCATGGCGATGACAGCCAGCTATGGATGTAAAGGTTATTAGCCCGTGGTAATGGTAAGCAACACGCTGTTAATAACACAAGCACATGGAGAGACAGTCACACTTATTCCAATGTAAATATTTCAATTCACGAGGTTGTAAGCTTATATTTATCTAGGCTTTATATTCACTTGGTTTGAAAATGATGGGAGCATTATAAACTATTTATCTCAGTAGACTCTTACAATTGAATTTGATGTTTGATTGGCCCAGCGTAAGTAGGTTGTTGGAGTAGAAGATGTGGGGGGGGCCGTTGGGATTTCGCTTGACACAATTCACTCCTGGCACAGATTCCAAAAGAGGCGAAAGTGGTTACTACTCCATCAGTCTCTCTGAAACGACTTTCTAACACAGTGGGCTCAGTTTCTGCAATACTGGCAGAGACTGGCTTAATATTCATTATGACTTATTGTTAGGTGCTCAAAATCATAATGCCAGATCCGTAAAAGTCGGTTCTGGCACAAGTTCACCAACCAGGAAGGTGTTAACCACTTTAAGAGACTGAATATAATTTTCCTAGCAAAACAAACCTGTAGCTTACATTATTGTGTACAGTACACAACTATTATGAGAATGCTTTCATTTCCAATCTATTACACTTTGGCATGCTTCCCTATACTGTGTTTGCACCGCAGTCTGTGAACTACAGAGAAGGCTACAAAGTGAGAGTACATCTACTCTTGTTGCTCAAGAAGCAGTGAGATATAATGTCAGACGAGGCCGAAGACAAACTCCACCTGGAACAATCCAACACTGCTTAATACAAGTCAAGTTGAAAATAGCTTTGACCTTTCTACCTCCTGTTTGTTCCATTCATGTGGTGATGTAAAGTGGTTGGCCACACTGATATTATCTGTTACACATTGTGGTGGTTTTCGATATCCTGTAAGGTTTTGCCCTACTTAGGAGAACGGTGTTTCGTGCAATAAAAATTATGTGACCTTACCTAATAACTGTTCAAAGTGTTCTCTGTGAATACCTCTTGGTGTGGTTTTCCACCAAGGGAGAATTAATTGTTGTTGGTTTTTGGAGATGCAGCCAACGTTACTGTAAGTCAAGGCCTCAACACTCCCCATGTCTCGCATTTCAGTGTTGATATTTGTTATATATTTCATTGCTAATTTTCATTTTCTCTGTTCATTTAGGTGCTGGCCTGGTTTGAAGAGGGAGAAGAAACCGTTACAGCCTTTGTGGAGCCTTTTGTTATCCTACTTATTCTCATAGCAAACGCCATTGTTGGAGTGTGGCAGGTAAATACATGTTACCTTTAGAAATGCATCTCTGCATGAGCTTTTGCTTCTGTTTCTAAAAGTATGCTGAGAAAGTACAAGCTTTATAGCACAGGGATTCTCGGTGAAAGGTAAAACGAATGCCATTGAAAGAAAAGCTTGTAATCAAATCACGACAGAGTAATTTGAAATATAATGTTTCTCACTCGGGCCAAGGATAAAGCGCATATCCTATTGGACCCTCAGGGTAAAGACACAGTCACACTGGCAACCTTGCCTTCTTCACCCCCCCCCCCCCCCCCACTTAATATATTCGGCTCCTCTTTCATTAGCATATCTTTTCAGAGAACCCTAGCTTTTACCCTTTTGACTGAGCAGGACAACATTTGGTCTGCAAGGGTAAAACAAAACATACAACTGTTGTGAATGCTGCTCATGAAGAGTTATTTCTGCGCCTCTTTGTTCACATGCGGCCGCTGAGCCCTGGCTTCCCCCCAGGATTTACAGTGTCAGTCCCTTTGAGAGGCAGTATTGATTTGTCAACATACACCTTAATTATAGGCAGGAAGCAAAGGCAGCAACAGTCCTAGATTGAGGCACCCGACTCCTCACACAAAAAACCTAATTATCTTGTGTGTTTTTTTTAGACTGGCACCCATGTCGATCAAATTTCAAAATGACCTAGAAAAAGGCCTGTTACCCCAAAGTTAGTTAGGATGGATAGATACACCAGCTCTTTAAACGTGTCTTGTTGAGGGCAGGTCTAAATAAATGCACCTAAGCACTACTTGTAATAGAATCTATTGATGTAGACTTGGGATGTCATACTAGGGAATGGGATGAACAATACAGTGACGGGCATGTTTCTGTCAGACATGATTCATTGGCATGTCAGGCTGTCTTGTTACATCATGTCATGGTTTATGTAAGAATATCTAAACAGATATCATTGAAATACACAAAAGGCCTGTCAGACTTGATGTTTCTTGCTTATTTCACACACATAGAGGTCACACGTTGAAGATCAAGGCCTGTAGGGCATGTTCAGTCTATTTTCTTGCCCTTGTCATAGACCCAAAGTGCATTTCTGCCTGTTCAAGTGGCTCCTAGGGTTGATGTCTAATAAACTCATTTAGATAGCAACCCCCATGCTTGTAGTAAAGACATCTGGTAGGTTTGGTGGGTCTCAGCTGGATTGTCTTGGAAATTAAAAGCTGGTTTACAGCCTTGGTGAGGCTTGTGTAAATAGGGAGTCGTTAACTAGCTGCTTGTTCACCATTGTTAATGCAACAAAGCCTGTTGATTTGGTCACTGACAGGACTCTGCCCATTTTCAAATGAGTCCCTCTGAATTAAAAGCAGGTGTAATTTAGCATGTCCTCTGTAGCTCCCTTTAACCTTGTAAACTCTCACCTTTACTGGCAGCCATTTTAATGGCTTTGTGTCCCTGTTGCTATCCTTTACAAAAGACCATGATGTCCTGCGGTGTGTTACCCTGTCTTGCCATGTTTAGGTGAGCGCTGCCTGCCTGCCTGCCAGCCAGCTGGGCAGGGAGCTGCCACTAAACATGTCCAATCTGAGAGCAGTCAGTCAGACAAGGAAAAGTCAGCACTAACAGAAAAGTGCAAGTGAAGAGCGTTTTAGGAAGGAACTGAGCAGGCAAGAAGGGGAAGAAAAACAGAATACGGTTGTAGTCTTGTGTCTTTCGAGACTTTTACTTTAAACTCCTATGTTGGCATCAGACCAAACAATATTTTTAATATCTGAAAAGAAAACCAAGGCAAAAATCTGTCCTCTGTTGTTCAGTTCCTCGAGTTTGTCCCAATATTTACATAATTAGCTCCACTGTCTATAACACGTGTCATGATATGCACTTGGTTTATTTTTTTATTCGTCACTTTGCTTATGTAAAGATTATGCTAAGTTAACTCTCGTCAGCTATTTTGAATATCTGTGCTCTAGCTGTAACAACACATCTGAGAAGACACTTTGTCTCCATCTCAGGGTGGGCGATCGTCCCAAAAACATCCATCTTTTTAATACACAATCACATTCTACATTGTGATCGTCCTGAACAAATTTGAATTATTCATGTAAAACACAACATTGCCATTAAGACTGTTTTCATAATCCCCATGTGCAGATGCAGAAGTGTTTTAAAGGTTGTTGGGTTGTTTCACAAAGTTTACAGATAACTTTCCTTAGAAAGAATCTGACTGCATCAACAAACCACTGCAACAGCAGTTCATCATTCACCTTGCTGCTATGCCACGTTGAATTGTTGTCTATGCATTAAGATACCATGTCATATGCATCAGATGTAATTTGGCCATTTCATGGTATTAAGCTTAACCAAACACCATTTTTTCCCCCCTCAGATCAGTGTAGTTCCCATGTTAAAATAATTCCTTTTCTACTGTTCAGGAGCGAAATGCAGAAAATGCCATTGAAGCGCTCAAGGAGTATGAGCCAGAGATGGGGAAAGTGTACCGCCAGGACAGGAAGAGCGTCCAGAGAATCAAGGCCCGAGACATTGTGCCTGGAGACATTGTTGAGGTGGCAGGTAAGATGAGAAACAGTAGGCATGTTCATATTCATGGTTCATTTTAATAAAGCAGAATATTCTCACTTGCATGTAAGTTATCACTACAGGACGAAATGGCTCAACAACCAAATCGGTTTAAGAAGCCACATCAGTTTTGCCTTTTGAACTGATGGAATCAAACATGCAGATGCTATTGGTGTCAGAGATGCACACATTACATTGGTCATCAGCTCTGTAAACATCATCAGAAGTGTTATGACGTACTCTTTACACAGTCTAAACACACAGCTGATCTCTCATCCTGTTCAACTCCCATGACAATTTCAGAATAATGGTAGCGCATAGTAAGTAAAGCTGTTATGCAACACAAGAGCAGAGGTCCATTCTGTTTCTGAACATTTCTTGGCTAACCTCAACTTGGACTGGGCCACATATGTTTTTTCCTTTTGCGTCACTGCTCCTCATCTCTTGTTTTCTTACTGATTCTCAATGACCATGTTCTGTCTTTGATCCTTCTTAGATTTCTTTGGTTGACTTTCATTCAGTCTTTCTCTGTTTAGTATTGTATTGTCCCATTATCTTCCTCTCAAAGCAAAGGTTAGTCAATCAGGGTTACAGAGAAGATTTAAAACTGTTCTCTAAATTCATAATTCATAATCTGTAATTTTGACCAGCACTAAAGGAAAGGTTTATGGATTTAACCTCTCAGAATGTGTTACTCTCTATAATAAATGTTTCAGTGTAATTTGAGCTAGAGAAGTTCTTAGGCTAATTATTATCATACTAACTTGTTTTTGATAAAGAGCGCAGGACTTAAGTCAAGTTAAAATGGAGAAACGTAACGCTTCCAACAGAAGACAGTTAATGACAAATCAATATTTACTATATTAGATCTTGCAAATGAAATGTAGCACTGGACTGAACAATGGCCTGAAGCATGACAAAATAAAATGGGGAATATTTTTCATTCATCCTAGTCAAAAAAAGACTTAGATTTTTTGGCAGACTTCTATCTGTTCAACTTTTTTCCTTGTCAAAATTTTTGGGTTTATTTTCTCACTTCACTAATAACATGAACCTGAACCAGTCAGTGTTTGATGCTGCAGTTTTCCAATCTTAGTGATCAAGTAGGCACTAAAGCCTCCTCTTCTTGTTCCACTCAAGAACAGGACTGGAGCTCAGTACGACTGTTGCGTGTCACACTGTTCAACACTTCAACACTTCAGACCTTGTCCTTTGTTATACTCAGAGTGACACCACTGTGCATGTTGTAGCGACCATCATTACATGGGTTTTTCAGTGCACCAAGTGTGTTGTAGTTGGACTGTATCTGTATCTGTATGGTGTGCTTCATGTGCACTGTTATAGCATGTGATTTACTGTCTGTGGTAGCAAGCTGTTCGCATAAATAAAGCTGATAGATGGGCCTCTGAGGGCACATGAGTAATGAAGATGGAGATGAACAGATTAAAGTCGCACAGTATGGACCTGTCACAAACTGAAATGCAGCATCTACAGGTGCAGTTACCATCGTTCTAGTTGCGTAGCCAAAGATCCGTGTGTGCATGCGTCCGTCAACCGTTGAGTTGCAGCATGAGCGCTGTGTAATGGCATGCTGCAAAGTGTCCTGTCAGACCAGGCATGTGGTTTATATCCTTCAAGTACTTTTAGATGTAGAGCTCTGATAATTTTTGCTGTCACCACCTTAGATATTCCATCAGAGCGGTTGTCGTTAAGTGGTTAGTAGACGTCTCTGTGCTGAGTGTGTGAAATGCACACAGTCCTATCTTTGGACACACTGAAGGTTGTACCCACTCCTCCTCTCGGCTGTCTCCGTTATCCAGAAGACATGCAGCCCCTTGTCTTCCAGGCTGAAAAACAATCTTCTTCTGCAACACATTTGCTTGTCACATTTCGGTGTCATGGCTGTGTTGCACAAACAGTTTTGTTTTGGGGAGTATGAAATTGGTATCAATGACCACGGTTTGTATTATCTGTTTGTGGGCATCGTATCAAGTGACATGCCTGCTTCCATTTGTATTCGTGGAAGTGTTCTGAGTGGCCATCTGTAGCAACTGGTCATCTAGTTTAAATTAGATGTCATGGTGCTTTCTAATTCTGTATTAGTTAAATGTCATATCTTGTTGAAATCGACTTCAGCAGCCTAATTCCCATATTAAATGTAAAGCAAAACCACTTTGATGCTGATAGAGTTTTACTAGCAAGTCAGCGCAGGACACAGGGCTGTTTTACTTCAGGCAGGAGTTCCTGTTCACAAACTATCGACGGGCAGCAAAGGTTTAGAAAACTCATCACTGCAATGTCACAGTAGCTTATATATGGACATTTTAACTATGCTACATTTTGACAGTCGCATATCATATTAATTCCCAGACCAAATGACTCAAAAGTCGTCACGGGCTGGTTATTGTTGTTTCAGTTTTTTTTTTTTACACATTCAATGCAAATCAAACAGCACTCAAACTTTGTTCAGCTGGCATTAAAAACTATAAAAGGAAACCTTAATTACTGGCATCTGTTCTGCTTTATATTTGTCGTTAACCTTGTTTTCTGGTGTGTTTGTGACATTTAACATGATACGCAAGAAAAATGGCAATGGGAAAAGAATTGGTTTGCTTTTTGTGTTTTAAATATCCATGGCTCTGACTAGACTGATGCATCTTCTTGCTAATTATACACTTTGAGCCGACTAGGAGGTGTCCCAAATACAAGAAGATCATGTGAAATCATTTTTCTGTCTTATTCACGGTTGTTCCACTTGGTTTCCACTTGCTTTTTTGATCGAAGATAGGATCAGTCAAAAAAGAATGATGTCAGGGTTTCCTGTAGCTGTTGTAGGGGAAGTGGGCTACTTCTGTTGGATAAGGCACTGCTTCATTAATGCCAAAAGAAACATGCTTTGACTGGCATTATTGAATTTATCGGCCTATGGGTGGGAAGGATATTTTTCATCATCTGAATAGAATTCATCCACTCTAGTCTCCACCATTTTTGTCAGGTAATGTAGAAGTTGCATCAGCATCAAATATAGTTAGAAAACGACATACACTATAGAACAGTGAATGTCTGAAAGGGTTGCTCTGCTTAAGGCTGGCCTGGCACACATTCTTCAAACCTTCACAGATTTGGAGACCACACACTTTATGATAACAAAAGACAGATCGCACAAGATCTCTCTCTTCTGATCTTATAGTGTGTGTATGATGTGCACTACGGAGCACACCACACTAACTGATCTTCAGCAGTATCAGGTTCTTCACGCTCAATATTCCAAATCTGCTGTGGTCAAACGTGACTTCAGTGTAAACAAACATGGCGGGCGAACAGGAAGATGCAATAGTGGTTGTTGTCGGCCTATTACTGTCTGAAAAAACACACAAAAAAACAAAACGACTATGTGAAAAGTCATGGAGACGGCGGGAATGTGGGCTGTATGCGTTACAGCGCGAGTTGGAGGCTATGTGCTCTGGCCCCAGGGACTTTTCCAAAACCCCAAAATGTTTTTTTCTATCAGAGTCTTAACCACTTATTTTGACACATCACTTTTTAGAGTGAAGGTTCTTAGCTCTCCTGCTTGTCCTGTTACGCCTTGACTTTCTCGCTTGTGTCGCCCACTTCATTATGACTCACTGTCCCTTGGTTGAGCCATTCATAGACTGTCTCTTGACTATTGTGAGGTTTCATTAAAACCCCAAAGTGATTCTACTGGTTGTAATTGACTGCCGTGCCAGTACTCCACTGAGGCAACAGTAGCAATTCTTTGCTTCTTTGCTCTCTTTTGGCTTGCTTTTGTTTTACCTCGCAATGCCTTATTCAAGAGTTGCCAAAGTGAAGGCCTTGACCCGTGTATCAACAAACATCCTGTGCACAAGGAATAAAAGCTTGTCCTGACTTTCTTCCTTTCTCCTTTATTCACTCTTGCTGGTTGTGTTTAACTCAGGTGTGTATTACATCATGTGAGACTAATCAGCTCAGTACTTCCTGGCTTGGAATTTATCTTGTGGGCTTGTCCTTTCCTGGGGGACAGCAAGACGGGATGTAACTTTTTAAATGGGAAGAGATTCAATTTGATAAACAATTTGTGCTCCAGTTGGCCACGTGGCCACATTTCCTTTCTCATGTCCAACAGTGTAGGATGGTGTATTGTCAACACCCGTGCTGTTTGTCTCCATCTGTCATCTTCTGCCTGTCTGTTCAACTTTACTCTGGCCTCTCACATGTCAAGGTGTTGTCCATTAGTGAAACAATACACAGGAATGACATTGCATGCACAGTGTCGCGTATGTTTAAGTTTGATCTTAGGATTTTTCCATTCATAAGAGGAGTGGGAAAGTGCTGCAGGACCTTATGAAAGGTCCCAGAAGGCTGGAAGTTTTCATGCTAGCACATCAGGGAGCTTCAGCCACTGGGAGAGAAAATATACAACCCCCTTAAGACCTCTGAAGTTTTTCTAAACTCAGACCCCCCATGATGACTTGTTAGGCGTTTTATTAGACTGCAGTAACTCAGTCTAAATTTAAAATTAAGGGTGTCCTGTTCCATGTTATGATTTTGAGTTGACCTCAAACTCTATTTTATGGGATAGTTGTCTGTTCTACAGTTTCACATTCTCTGAGATTGATCACAAGAATGGAGACTACGCCATCAATCACTCGGGCTTTACACACACAGTCAGGATGAGGAGGGAAAAGAAGAGACAAGACGCTGGCCTGGACAGGGTACGAAGACGACTTCACCGACTGACAGACAGAGCGTTATCACTCAAGTGTGTGTAACCTGACATTTGTCCCCCACGCGGGGGAACAGATACACACACACACACAGATAAGGTCTCTTATTCACATGGGAGAAGGAGAGGTCCCTATCCCAGAGGCTGTCCACTCTTTCCCAGAAAAATAAGAGCTAAAAAGGGCATGTTCTGTAAGATGAAAGGAAAGATCACGTCACTCTTACCAGTCGGACCAGCTGCAAATTCTTGATCCCTGCAGCACACTTCTGAAGATAACTATAAAAATGACTGAATTCGCTTGTTGTGCTAAAATGATTTGTAGCACCACTGATGAATAGCATCAGTAATTTCAAATGCATTAATATTGCATTGTATTAAAATTGCATCTTGTGCTTATCTTATTATTACTGACTGTTGTATGATTTGCTTTTTGTAATGTAAAAGGTTTATAATTTCAAGGAATGTAGCTTTAGTTTTAGTGTTGTCTTGCTGCCAAACTATGCTCAGATTGTTTGCACTGTATGCAACGATGGGTGGTAAATAGGGAGGTGTTTCACTATTACTTCAAGGGATGAGGTTTTCTAATTAGCGATACCTTGGATACCTCGTCCCACAGGGCTTTGCCTCTTTAATATCACCAGTGACTGCAGCTCCTCGTCTCCTTTGCGTCCTCCCTCATGTTCATCTCCTCCACTATCCCTATCTCCTGTGTGTGTGTGTGTGTGTGTGTGTGTGTGTGTGTGTGTGTGTGTGTGTGTGTGTGTGTGTGTGTGGAGGCTGTAGTTTGAAGGCAGACAGGTGATGATGAAGTAGTTTTGACAGCCACTATTCAACTGGACAACCATATTTGGTAATCCAGCTGGTACAGTCCAGAAGCATTATCACTCACAATGAACTCTGAGCATTACTACATGTTACAGTGATAAGATCCATTTTTTAGATTATTGGTATGGTGTGTGTCCAGTGTGAAACGACGCAGTGTGCTTTGTTGGTTACATGTTTCTTGTGTAGAATCTTCTCACTTAAGTGTCTGTAATGTCTGAAAGCCGTTAAAAACTTGATAACGGTGGGAATGAATGAACAGAACATATACAAAGACACGTCATACTGTTACTATTTCAATTTGTGACGTGAAGTGGGTTCTCCTTACTTAAAACAGAAGCTTTTTAGGGTCCGGGCAGCGCAGCTGACAGGACACTATTGTATTCCTAGGAATTCTTCTTCTTCTTCTTCTTCTTCTTCTTTCTTTCTTTCTTCTTCCAAGGAAGTCATACTTCCCATGGGCGAAAACTCACCAAACTTTGCACAAAGGTTCAGTCCCATGCCAGATTCACTCAACTCCAAGGACATGTGCCCCCCCCTCCTAGGGGGGGCACAATAAGCGTTTAAATTTAAAAACTTTAAAAATTCCTACCAAACCAACGGTAGATGCTACAGTGTTGAAACTTCACCACAATGTCGCCTCAATACTGCTGAAACTTTTGTCCACTAAAACTTATTACAAATTATGAAGTCCATCACTCTGTTTTTTTCAATAACTGTAAAACTTTTAAAATGTATCTCCTCCCACAATTTTTGCTCAATTGACACCAAACTTGCTACAGAGCATCTCCAGACTGTCCTCCACAAAACTTGTTTCTCGGATTTTTGATTAAGCAAAAATTGAGCCTACAGTACATGAAAACGTTTGACTGCAAACAGTACTGTAAACATATACCATCAAATTCTTGATAAATACATTTTCAATCTTCCTGAAAAAAAATGACAATATTCTGGAGTCATGGTTGATGAAGTTTGGCAAATATCAGAATTTTAACTCAAAAACTGAATTTTTGAGAACATTTTGAATTCTGCTCTCATGGGAACAACTGCAGTCAATGTGAGTGTGGAATTTTTAAACATCATATTTTCTCTTATGAAGCAAAACACTTATCATTAAAAACAAATCACCAACATTTCCATGCTGTCAAGATGCAATTTATGTATTATCAGATTTTTGTTTAGATAACTGAATTATTGACATTTTGACCATTTCATCACAACAGCTGCCCGGGCACTGGCTCACCTGAGTGGATAAATGAAGCTACACAGCAGGTCTCACTACCAGTCAATTAGCTCAGTGAGTTAGGAGCTGGTTCTTGGTGTCAGAGATTGTGAGTTCGAGACCCAGCAAGGGTGATGATGATGATGATGATGACGGATCAAAATGTCACATGTCCTTAAGCTGTTTTGCTGTCTAAATGCAATTTATGTAGCCTATTAACAGATTTTTGTTTGGATAATAGAATTTCTGACTTTCTGAAATCTGCCTTGACAACAGCTGCCTGGGCACTGACTCCCTGAGTGGATAAATGAAGCTACACAGCAGGTCTCACTACCAGCCAATTAGCTCAGCAAGTTAGGAGCTGGTTCTTGGTGTCAGAGGTTGTGAGTTTGAGACCCAGTAAGGGTGATGGTGATGAGGACAGATCAAAATGTCAGTTGACCTCAATATGAAACACAAGACAATTGTCCTAATGGTGGCCTCACAGCAAGCCTCTAAATTAAAAAAAAAAACAAATAGCTTGGACTGGTCCATGCGCGAAGGCTCCGAACATCTTAGACTCATAGTAGATGTTTGACAAATATCATTATTTTACCTCAAAAACTGATTTTTCTTTTTACTGTGGTTTCAAATCTGCCTACACGACAGTGAATGGCTTACTCAATTTGTGAAGCCACTGTTGATCTGCCACTTGTCAATTAGCTCAGTGCGATAGACAACGGTCTTTGGTTCCCGAGGTTGTGGGTTCAATCCTCAACTGATGCAAACTGAACGTTACAAGGTCAACTGTCTTGTCTTCCTATTCTCCTGTTTGTTGCTCAGAATTGCCTAAATTTGCCCAAAAGTAGCCCGGACCCGACCCATCGCTGCGCAGCAGCTATAATTTTTTCTTCTTTTTTCTTTTTTTTTATCAGTCCCCCCTCCCCCAACTCCAACCGTACATGTTTGCAACTGATCAAAATAGTTTTCCCATTTTTGGCTGTGTGTTTTGCAGGACTCATCCGATCTCTCTTCTCATTCTCTTCTCTCCTTCTCCCCCATCTCTCACTCTCTACTCAGAAGGGCACCGCAGAGGCCCATGGCTTGGTTTACATGTCTGTCACCACTGTCCATAGAGGGATCTCTTAAGAGCCTCTGGGTCATTGCTTTATATTGCTTTTGCCGTCACCGTTTCAAGCTGTGTGATGTCTTACTCTAAGCTCAAAGTCACATTTCATTATAATGCTATGATTACATTTTCCATTGTGCTTTAGAATTTCATTAAAACATCACACATCATTTTTAAGTGCTATGATATGGACCCATAGCTGATCCATCGTCTTACTGTAACAGTACAGTATCATAATAATAACAAGTGTGTTCTAATTCTTTATTATGGATCTTAGATTTTATGAAAGTACTTTGTAATTGAAAGAAAAATATAATTCGAAAGCAGATGTGAATCTAAGTGCAGAATATGGTTTGACTTTGAAATACTTATTTATTTAATCAAAGCAGAGCTGAGAGGTTCCTTATCTGAAGTTTTTATCTCCCACATCAGGCCCAAGCTGCGTGTAAAACCATACAAAGGAGCCAAAAGGATCCCCTTTACAGCAAAGCTATTAAAAGTCACTGGATTTAATGGGACTTATCTTCTTTCTGCAAAGGAAACTCTTGTTAGGAATCTACTATATATCTACGTACATCTTACACTTGTTTTACTGGGTATTGCTAAGACCTTGTGTTAGTGGAAAGAATGAGCAGCAATCTATTTGCGTCCTATACAGGAGATGAGTGGAACATTAATTTTTCAATGATACTGAACTCTCTCGGCTTCTTCCCAACAAATACTTGAGTTTGATTATTTTATTACTCCCATAGGGAGATGGGGTAACACAGCAGTTGATTTTATTTCCAAGAATTAAGCGTCTGTGTGTGGTGATTTGTTTATTGTTCTTATCTTAAGTGTCTTCTCTTTTCATTATATGCTGCTTTAATTTTAGAGATGTCTTTTTCCACATGGGACATTCACATAACAGGACTCTACCCTTGTATTGCTTTGACGACTGTTTGTACACTTTCAAAATCAACTTAATCCAGTTACACTATGTATCTAATACCTGTGGGCACGTTTCATTTACAAATGACTTTTTTAAGTTGTGAAAACCTGCTCACATGTCTCCTCTGTTGTCTCTGTCCACAGTTGGTGATAAAGTGCCCGCAGACATCAGACTGTCTTCCATCAAGTCAACCACACTGAGGGTAGACCAGTCAATCCTTACAGGTAAATATGTCTCTAAAATGTCTTTGTCTCTGTGAGCGTCTGCGTGCTCACTGTATGTTTTGCATAATACTCTCCTTGGAGCTTTTCTTTTATAGCTTTGATGAGTAGGCACGTATTACTTGGACATTATTTGTTGGTCTCCCTCTACAAACACCTGACTTCTCCTGATCAGCAGGAAAATAAGAATAAGTACTTTCTGCTCCCTTTTGATCCCTTTTGATGCACTGCCTTCATTATAACCTGCAGTCATGGCTGCTCAGACAGATAATACTTGAACAAGGGGAAGTGTATGATATGGATGACAGGAAAGCAAAATGAATTATGTGAATATATGGATGAATGATAGGGCAGCGAGGTAGGTGGAAAATAAGGGAAGAACACTGAATGGTGGATAATGCATAACAGAAGAGGTTTACACGAATCAAGTCCTTAAATCTTGTCTTGCTCTGCTGCCTTAATTGGTAGCAAATTCCATGGGATATTTTAGTGTTTCAGCTATTTTTCTCCCCTCTTCCTTTCCCCATTCATGGCCATACAGCCTGTCAAATGCTCCCTGCCTTACTCTGTCAGAACAGCGCAGACCTCTCACAGATGATTACACACACACACGCACACACACACACAGACTGGAAGCACACAATCAGATATGGGGTTTGAAAGGCAGTGGCAGTGCAGCATTTGATAATTGTCAGGCCTGTTCAGTCAGCTGCAAAGCCTTTTCCACACATCTGCCCAAAGTGTCAGCCAAGCATCACAGCTACCAATTTGCTCTCCCACTGCTTCCTTCTCTCATATGTTTTGTTTCTCCTTCCTGCAGGAGAGTCGGTGTCTGTGATCAAACACACTGACCCGGTGCCTGACCCTCGTGCTGTCAACCAGGACAAGAAGAACATGCTCTTCTCTGTGAGTGACTCACGGGACCATTTTCGGCTGTTCAGTCTTACACATTTAAAAAAAGAAAAAAGAATCCTTGCCTCTTTTCATCTTTTCCCTGAGCTTGGCAACACCTATAATGGCAACAATGTTCTGCTGTCGTCATCCTCCTCCCTCCCTCCATTCATTTTTTTTTCTATTTTAAAATAACAGCACTTCTGGGAAAAATTGAATTATCAAGTTATGTCCCTGGTTTCTCCCCTTTTACACATGAATGAAACATACTAAGCTGTTCTGCTTACTACTGGACTGATGAAGAGTCCTCAGCAAGTTTTGTGTTATGTTCACCTTCTTCCACAAAAGAAATGTTCTCATTGCTTCCAGGCAGAAATAAAAAAAAAAAAAACATTGCCATAGCCACTCTCACTTCACTACAATTAATTTAGGAAAGTGTTGATACTGTAAATTCTTGGTTCTTTCTGTATGTTCAGCCCCCCATTTGTATGTCCTTCGTGACACATGTCAGAAAAGTTGTTTAACTAGTTTAACCCATATGCCCAGAAGCTGTTGTTCTCAACTGCCTTCTTTAACTGCTCCTTCACAGGGCACCAACATCGCAGCTGGTAAGGCCGTCGGTGTGGTGGTGGCCACAGGTGGCAACACGGAGATCGGCAAAATCCGAGACGAGATGGCAGCAACAGAGCAGGAGCGCACACCGCTGCAGCAAAAGCTGGATGAATTTGGGCAGCAGTTGTCTAAGGTTATTTGTGAAGTTCTCTCTTTTTCCTTTTTGTACTTTAGAATATTCTTAAACACATTAACTTGTGATAAGTTTTTAAAGTTGAACTAATGTTGTTTGATTCAAGGTTATTACACTGATCTGCATTGCTGTGTGGCTCATCAATATTGGACATTTCAACGATCCCGTCCACGGAGGCTCCTGGATCCGAGGCGCCGTCTACTACTTCAAGATCGCTGTGGCTCTGGCAGTCGCTGCTATCCCTGAGGGTAAGCTGCAGATATGTGCATGACATGCTGTTTGTGCTGAGAGGCTCCAGTAGTGTGCTGCTATTCAGACTGCTGGAACAGTTGGTTGGAAAATCCTATAATCTGGTCTGTTTTTCAATACTTCATGCAACTGAGGTGAAGGATAGTCATTTCACCGCTTGAGTAAATGAGTACAAATTGACGTCTCCATTTTTCTCAAGCCATTTATCTCTCTCACGTATGTCGTAATCCCCCCCTCTCCTCTCTGTTTATGTTGCTCTGTCTCTCCAGGTCTGCCTGCTGTCATCACTACTTGCCTGGCGTTAGGGACACGCCGCATGGCCAAGAAGAACGCCATTGTCCGCAGTCTACCCTCCGTGGAGACCCTTGGCTGCACATCTGTCATCTGCTCTGACAAGACCGGCACCCTGACCACCAATCAGATGTCTGTGTGCAGGGTAAGAGAGCGGTCAACAGCAGCCGAGGCAGACGAAACCAGAAACTTTTCATTTTGTGGATCTCATGTATTGGTTAATAATACATACCGACACGCTGCAGTCTAGATGCAGAATAAATTGCACGTTTGATTGAAATAGTTTTTGAAGGAGGCAGACTCGCTCGCTACCTTTGAGAGTCATAGCCTGTGGAGGTAACTAGTCAGAAATCTACATTTAAAGTTAGATGTTAATAAATAATTTTTAAGCTTCAGTATATTAAACTAAGATGTAATGTTAAAGAACATTTCATCTAGAAAGAAGATCTTGTCAATACCTCTTCACCAACCCTTGACAGTTTGTTGAAACCACAAACATGTTGTCTGCCAGCTCTCTTTCAGTCTTCTTATGAACAGTTCTATGGGAATTCTACCTGGCTGTTGTTCATCTAATTTTGATTGGATACATTTATCATTATTAACAAAATCTAAAATCTAATCTAATCTAAAATCCTACCTCTACCCATTTATTCTTCATATTTACTGCACAAAGTATTGTTGCTGTTGAAAACAGTCAGCTCACTAACCTTCAACAGTTCACTCAGTTCACTTGACATGTTCACATTGTTAGCTTATCTTATAGCATTTACACTGGTTCCGTAGTGACCAGTGTATAAATGTTAGCCTGCACCTTAGAGAGTTTGAAGACAATTCGTGGTAGGCTGATTGCCAACACGAGGGGGAGAGAACACAACCAGCATATTAAGTAGATGACATTATGTAAGCATAACAACAGTCACGTCATTTGAGAAACAATCAGTAATCAGACCAAAATAACCCACTATTCATGATTGTAATCGTACTTCTGCTTGGTCCTGAGCTTTCTGACATAAGTTTTGTAAATGGGACATCATTACAGTTCATGTTGTCTTAGATTTGGTTGAGTAAGCAGCAGACAATTTCTGATGATCTGACCACAGTGTTCCTATTACTGATCCAAACAATAGAAACCATGATTGTGATCATTATTAAACCAAGTGATCAACCGTTTATTGTTGGGTGTTCTAACATTTTCTGGTCTGTGATCTTTTTGTAGGAACAATTATATTGAAGTTGTCATGGCCACAAAATGGTGTCAACAACACCATGTGTCACTGAGGCAGGGTGTGGCTCGACTACATCCTCCTCAGGAAAACGGCACAATTAGCAATGACGAGCTTAGAGGGGGAAAAAAGGAAGAAAAGTACAAATATAAGTAGGATCTTAAATCTGTTGCCATATATGGAATAAGAGCAATGACTTGCGACTTTACTGACATCTAAGAACTTAGTGTAAGTGTAAACTTTCAGTGAGCACTGCAGTAACCCTGACAGCCTCTTGCTGACAGTGGGGATTAGCTGAGCAATGAGCATCGCTGACACCAAATAGCTAATAACGGATAATGAAAGATTTAGTTGTACACAGACAGAGATTAAATAAGATTTAAAAATACATGTTGTGTGTTTATATTTACTTTCTCAGCCCTTATCGGCATGAATAACTTCAGGCAATATGAACTACATCTGTTTACTGGCTAAGACTTAAAAATGACATGAATTCCCTTTTAGACTAAGCACATTAGCACTTCTTATGTTTTTTTTGGGTTCATCTTATCCTACTCCCCTCTCCTGCTCTGTCCCACCATCTTCCTCAGCCTTTTATCTTGCTCCGCCGTTTCCCTCCTCCTTTCTTCCCTCCTCATTCCACTCTCCTCCCCCTTCTTGCTCAGGCAGCATGCTGATCAGTATGCAGTAGTTAGTCACTTGCAGCAGAACCAGCAGTAGAGTTGCATAACTGACCTTGTGTTGAAAGATTCTCTCTCCCTCGCTGCTGTCTGTCTTCTCTTCCTTTTGCTCATCCTGCATGTTTTTTTATGTTTAGCCATTTTCAAAGGCTTCATTTTGGAAAGCAGTCAGACTCTATTCCTGCTTATTTGACTGTCACTGATAGAGGAAAAAAAAAAACTCACGCTTGATCTATCTGCAATGTCCATGCAGGGGGGGGGGTTCAATTTCTAACTGCTTCTTGTAGGACCTACACTGACATCACTGCCTTTTGTAGTCTTGCTGGTGCCTGAGAGGAGAGAAGCCATTATGCTTTATTATTTTATTCAGATATTTCTATTTCCATCCCTAGTGCATCTCTGTCCTGATTCTCTCAACTTTGGACAAATGTGTTGCTTTACATGTAAGACAGACAGTCCATGGCAGCTGTGGTTATAGTTTAATGTGGTCTAACCTCAAAAGCTCCATTGTTTTTTTCCCCCTATAAGATGCTAATAAACAAATTCTACTATTGCTTCTCAACTAAAACAGTTTGAAGTTTTTGAATAATTTTTTTTAAGGCCTGAATAAACCACACACTATAACTACTTTCCTGACCCTAAGGGTTTGTATACTCACGGTCAAACTATTTCCCCCTTCAAGTGATTCACTTTTCTACTGAGTGTACTCGTGAGGAACTCTGCGTCTGCCTTGCTGTAACATGACATTTATGGACCTTCCCCACCAGAGTGCTCAGTGTCTGCTTTGGCTCAGCGTTTCACTGTTAAACACAGTACTATGTTCAAGTATGCTCCTGAAGTCAAGGGTTCTTTTTTTGCGGATGGTAGTCTGCTGCCACCTGCTGAAAGCAACGTCCCTCAGCCTCGCAGCGTTTGCCTGTGGAGGCATTTACCCACAGATACAGTAGGGATTTAATACGATTATTACCTATTAATACACTATCTCTCCATTTTCTGTGTTCCTAGATGTTTATCATTGACCGTGCAGAGGGTGAGCACTGTTCCCTGAAGGAATTCAGCGTCACAGGCTCTACATATGCCCCAGATGGAGAAGTGTGAGTATTCAGTGTCTTGAGCCTGTTTGCCTCAGAATCAGGCCTGCATGATACCGAAAAAATTTCATTATTACGACTCATATTTCAATTGTGCTGTCAGTTGGAGTGGTTGTTCTGGCATTTCGTTTTCACTGAAAAAACAGAAAACAATGATAATGGGATTTGTATTGGGTCTTGTTCCAAACAGTTTATGTCTGGAGAGTATGATTTGTAGACCTGAGCAGAGACGCTTACAAATTATACTCTCATATATTTCATTTAGAGTGTAAATCATGTTTCTATAATGAAATGAAACAAACTCCTACAGCTCACTAGTTCCTTCTTTTCTACATCCGTATGTTGTTGTTTAGGTACCAGGATGGAAAAGCAGTCAAGTGTTCCCAGTATGATGCCTTGGTGGAGCTGGCCTCTATCTGTGCGCTCTGTAACGACTCCTCGTTGGACTACAACGAGGTTGGCAGAGAGTCATTTTTCCATGTTACCTGGCAGATAATCCTTGGCAACACCTGACATGTTTTTGCACGACATTTTCTCTTGAAGACTGACACTTTCTGTGCTTGTGTGTTTCTGTCCAGACCAAAGGTGTGTATGAGAAGGTGGGTGAGGCCACAGAGACGGCTCTCACGTGCCTGGTGGAGAAGATGAACGTGTTTGATACCGATGTGAAAGGCCTGTCCAAGATTGAGCGAGCCAACGCCTGCAATTCTGTAAGTAACCTCCAATACTCGAAAGTAATTTTCAGATCGCTAATTACGTAATAATGTCAAGAAATAGCCAAGAAATAACAAGTAATTGCGTCATAATGTCTAGAAATAGCCTAGAAATAACGGTCAATTTCATAGTAATGTTGGGAAATATAGCTCGATTGATTGCAAGGACTTGGTGGAGAACAATGCTGGCCTTTTCCCAAAAAAGCAAAGCATGAAAAGCATGTGTAATCTTTTGCCTTTATGGAAAACATGACATTATGAAATTGCCCGGCTATTTCTTGACATTACTATGCAATGAATAGTTATTTCTTGACATTATCATGTAATTAGCAACATGTAAATTAAAGGGTTACCTAGTCCCCTTGTATTGTGTAACTGTGATCTCATTATTTTTCATTTCTTCTTTTTTTAATGGTGAAAGGAGTGCTCATTGCAGTTGTGTTTTATCATATCTTTAGGTCATCAAGCAGCTGATGAAGAAAGAGTTTACCTTGGAATTTTCCAGAGACAGGAAGTCCATGTCTGTGTACTGCACCCCGAATAAAGCCCGCTCCTCTGTTGGCAAGATGTTTGTAAAGGTAGGAAATGATGTAGGAGTGGTATGGATTGCAACTCCCAAGACTGTGCCACATTTTCAAATATTTTCTCGTTGGACATAAAATATTCTGCAAAAGAATCTTTTTCCATTTCATTTGCCCTCATTATCCTTTCCCTGCTTGCTTTAGGGTGCTCCCGAGGGAGTGATTGACAGGTGCACACATGTCCGTGTGGGCAGCAACAAGGTGCCGCTGACCCCAGGCATCAAGGAAAAACTGATGTCCGTCATCAGAGAGTACGGAACTGGCAGGGACACCCTGCGCTGTCTGGCCCTGGCCACCAGAGACAACCCCATGAGCAAAGATGAACTGGCGCTGGAGGACTCCACCCGCTTTATCGAGTATGAGGTAAGAGCCGGGAGAGATTTATTTGGCTGGACTGTGACGTTGGTTTCTGGGCCCCCTTGGTCTGGTGTGGTTTTGTTCAACTATTCTCTTTGCTATCGTCCAGACTGATCTGACGTTTGTCGGCTGTGTGGGCATGCTGGATCCTCCCAGAGCAGAGGTGGCAGCCTCTATTAGACTCTGCCGTCTCGCCGGCATCCGAGTAATTATGATCACTGGAGATAACAAGGGTACGTAGAGAGAGCCACAGCTGCGTAGAGAATGAAATTTTACCGGGCAAAATAAAACATTGTATTTTCTGCACAATGTTCATTCAAGATTCAATCACACACTCGAATTCCAGGAAAGTAAATGTTGTCTCATCTACACTTTAGGGACTGCGGTGGCTATCTGCAGACGCATTGGGATCTTCAGCGAGGAGGACGACGTCTCCAGCATGGCTTACACCGGCCGAGAGTTTGACGATCTGTCACCCGCCACGCAAAGAGAAGCCGTGATCAAGGCTCGCTGCTTCGCCCGCGTGGAGCCCTCGCATAAATCTAAGATCGTAGAGTACCTGCAGTCCTACGATGAGATCACAGCTATGGTAGGAAAAAAGGACATGCTTTATGAGACAATGATGAATAATTTCTTGTGTTCATAATGTAAAAAACACTACAAATAATGGTTATTTGCGCTGGTTTTCACCCTCTCCTCAGACTGGCGACGGAGTCAACGACGCTCCCGCTCTAAAGAAGGCAGAGATCGGCATCGCCATGGGCTCGGGCACAGCTGTTGCCAAAACAGCCTCAGAGATGGTGCTGGCCGACGACAACTTCTCCACCATTGTAGCTGCCGTCGAGGAGGGCAGAGCCATTTATAACAACATGAAACAGTTCATCAGATACCTCATCTCCTCAAACGTGGGCGAAGTTGTCTGGTAAGGATGACTGCTTTATGAAAAAACACCTCTCTCTGTTCTCTGTGTAACTCACTCTCCCACTGACGAACATCCTGCTTCCTCTGTGTGCAGCATATTCCTCACTGCGGCTCTGGGGTTCCCTGAAGCTCTGATCCCAGTTCAGCTGCTCTGGGTCAACCTGGTGACTGATGGTCTGCCTGCCACCGCCTTGGGCTTCAACCCGCCAGACTTGGACATCATGAACAAACCCCCACGCAATGCTCGCGAGCCCCTCATCTCCGGGTGGCTCTTCTTCAGATACCTTGCCATTGGATGTAAGAGGGGGGAACTTTGATGTCTTAATTATCAAAGGGCAGTCTGTGCTGCATGTGGGACATAACTTGCTGAAAACTTTAGCTTGTAGCTAACATGTAGGACTGCTGGTTGAATGTCCTGATGCCACGTAACCAGCGCGGCTAGCAATTAGTCAGCTCAACTCTACCACCATAGGTAGTCACAAGAGCGTGCTCACGTGTAATTATGGTTTGTTGTCCTCTCAAATTGAAGTAACGGGGCATCTGTAATTGTGTGCATGTGTGACAGACATCTTTTCATGTTTTTCGTCACCAGGTTACGTGGGTGCTGCCACTGTGGGTGCTGCTGCCTGGTGGTTCGTTGCAGCTGAGGATGGGCCGAGGATTACCTTCTACCAGCTGGTATGAACTACATCCAAGCAGCTGTTAATGAAACACATTTTTTACACATAAAAAGCTAAATCCATCGGCTGCTAGCTCTGTGTGCACTAAACGGTGATCTGACCAAATCATTTTTCCACTTCCTACAGAGCCACTTCCTGCAGTGCGCTCCAGAGAATCCAGACTTCGCCAACATGGACTGTAAGGTGTTTGAGTCCCCTTACCCTATGACCATGGCCCTGTCTGTGCTGGTCACCATTGAGATGTGCAATGCCCTGAACAGGTCAGTGTGAGCAAGGAATCCTCCAGCAGGTCCAGCATGTTCAGAAAGGATCGTTATTGTCGGCAGAAACAAACAGTATCTTCCAGATGGCTCTGAGTGACAGATTTGTGCTACAACATGCTGTTTTTTTTTTGTTGTTGTTGTTTTTTTCAATTATTTAGGTGCTTACCTTCAATAGTTAACCTACATACAGTAGTGGTATGTAATGTAATGGCTCTTGAGTGATTTTTCTTTCTTAACAAGTATTTGTCCTTGTCCCTCAGTGTGTCAGAGAACCAGTCCCTGCTGCGTATGCCTCCCTGGGAGAACGTGTGGCTGCTGGGAGCCATCTGCCTTTCCATGTCTCTTCACTTCCTTATCCTCTATGTGGAGCCACTTCCTGTAAGAAATAGTTTTTAGTTTGACACAAAAAAAGAAGTATCGTGAAATGAGGACACGCAGAGTCTTAGGTGTCATCATGCTTTTCTCTCGTGACGTTTTGTCCTGCGTGCTTTTTCCAGATCATCTTCCAGATCACCCCTCTGAATCTGACTCAGTGGCTGATGGTGCTCAAGATCTCGCTGCCTGTCATTCTACTGGACGAGTTTCTCAAGTTTGCCGCCAGGAACTACTTGGAGCCCGGTAGTAAAGATCTGGAGAAGCCGGCCAGCTCCAAAGGCTGCGCCCTGTCTGCATGTATGGAGGGAATCTCCTGGCCCTTCGTGGCCGTCTCCCTCCCTCTGGTCCTCTGGATCTACAGCTCCGACACTAACATGGCTGACATGTTCTGGTCCTGACTGACTTGAGCACAACCTCGACTTTTCCATCCCCCCACCCACCCATTCCCCTCCCCACCTCCCACCTCCCTCCACCCCACTGCCATCACTTCACTCTTTCCTCTCCCTCTTCCCTCTCTGCCTTCCTACATGTGCATAGCTAGTGTGTGTGCGCGTTTGTAGAGTTAGCGTGTGTGCTTGTGCGTGCCTACCGTGTGTGTACGAGAAGGACCAACTTTAACACATGAAAACGTAACAAATAATATAAAAATGTTAACATTGAGAAATCACCTGTTTTGAGTTGGGATAGGATTTTGTGAACGGGTGAGGCTTTAAATGCGAGTGTTAGAAGACCATCACTCCTGTAGCTGTGGACTTTGTTGCTGGTTTGAAAGAAAAATATACTGTTGCCATTTTTTTTTTTGTCAATATTGCCTTTGAGGTTTATATTTTTAATGATTTTGGGAACATCTTTTGTCTCATGTCACTACAGTAACAGGAGATTGTTTTGCTTAGATTCCCTCTTAGTGAAAAGAAAATTTAAGATATCAGAAATTCATTGATCTGTACAGAGAATGAACACTATTTTATGCAAATTTTTTTTTAATGGCTCTGTAAATTGTTTGACCAGCGTGGCTTAGACATGACCGCCTTGATTTATTTTCTAATGTTTACCATTGTGTCTTCAGTATAAACTCAGAACTCTTTCAGAGAGGACCCACCTCCACGTGGCAGACGAAGATGGGGGGAAAGGTTTGGGAGTGAACGTTTTGAATGCTCCGCTTAAACAAAAGAGAAAAAAAAAATTCCTGAAAAACAAAAGCCGCATGTCCTGTGACCAAGCATGAACTGTATGTGGATTCTCATTCCTAATTTAATTGTGTATCCCGCCCCGATCCCCTCCCCCCACCCCCCCATTGTTAGAGTTTAAATTAACTTCATGGATGTTTTTTTTTTGGTTTGTTTTTTTATTATTATCATGATTTGAAGATAAGCCAGTTTTTCTGCACTGGGCAGAGCACAGCTACCTCAATATGATAAAAGAATTGTTTTTGCTCATCTCTAGATGCTTTTCCTCTATGGTCTTGCTAAAGCGTAACATCTGAGGTGTGCCCCTATTTGCTTGTGCAGAAAACCAAGAACACAAACTTTCTTCACTCTAACACTTTTAAGGATATATATATTGTTTGTATTGATTGACATTCATTAACTTTATTTGTGTTTTGCTCTGGAGACAGAACTGGTTGGGGATGATGTATGTTAATTACCATCTCCATGGCGTTTGATTCAAAGGACAATAATAAAAAATTTGAAGGAAAAAATACTAATACAAATACTCCAACTTGAATTTGGATTGCAAACAAGAACCCAAAATGTTGTTTTTTTTTACTTCAAGGAAAAATACACTCTTGAACCCTTTGAATCAAAATGTTTTCTGTCTTTATTTAATACAATTGAGGCCAATGGTTATCAACATTATTCATATCCAGTGTTTTTGTATGTGCATTATGATACTTGAATACAAAATCTTTTCAGACGTATGAATGCTTCAGTTTTCTTGGCACAACATGACGGGAAGCAGATATTCAGGACACAGTGGAACAGATCTTGTGTGTGTGTGACTCACAGGCTTTAATATTTAGAGGTCCTGGTTGGTTCTGGGTAAACCACAGTACTGTGTGGTAGTGGATAACGTGTTGGATCAGAGCCCGTACAGTCAACAGCACTAATCTTTAAAGCATCCTTTGTATGGAAATTTCCAAGTGTGAGAAAAAAAACAACCCCGTCTAAAGCATGTGTTTTCACGGGGTGAAGCCTGGGTTTGTTCGCACTGTGTGTTTGTGTTCCACTTAACAACTGTGTGCTTTCTTCCTCAATGCCTGCCATTGGCTCCCCTGTCACTAGAGTGAGTATCCATTTGTCTTCACACACACTGCACTAGAATCTGATAACAGGGGGACAGCTGAATTGTTTTTGGTTAATTTTATGTTTACATTTTGAGAACTTTTGACCTCCAGATATTTTAATGTTAATCTTCACATTAGAAGTATGCTAGGAGTTATAATGGGATGTCGTTCCTTTAGAGAAAACCTGAGAAACTTTGGCCTTGATGTTGACCACATGCCACCATCGTGAATGTCACCGTGTGCTCTTCTTTTCACCACCCTGACACTTGCTTATATTCACAAAACGGACACCTACTCTTGATCACATAGAAAAATGTACAATTTTACGAAACGTAATCGAGTTTTTAATTATTTTGTACTAATGCCAGCTTCTATCTCCCTTTTTTTTTTAGGTTGGCTCTCATAAAAAGCTTCATAAAACTTATAGAGTGGGCTCAGAGGCTGGAATCATCGTACCATCCAGCATGTGTGTTCACTCTACCTTCACACACCTCAGACACCATGACGACCAGCAGTGTGTGCGTACGTGTGTGTGTGTATGTGTGTGTGTGTGTGTGTGTGTGTACCTTTGCACCGACGAAAAAAAAAGAGGACATGTTTTCACAGTAATAAGACCAAATACATGAAGGGTGTATATTATATGAAGTGGTTGGGCTGGAAACAGTAGGTCCTTGGCCCCATCTACCACAACACATGAACACACTTATACCTCTGTGTGCAGACGCTATATCAATACAACACTATTCCAGTTTTGTGTGCAGGGAAGTTCTCGACACCCTCAACGTCCCTTCTTGCATGAAGCATTTGTTTCCAACTTTCATGGTAGCTTAGAGAATCTTTAAAAACCACTGGGTTGAATGGTCTTAGCTGTACATCAGTGTACAAAAATCATGCATGCGTTTCAGCTGTATGTAGGCTTTGCAATTTGTATTTATAGATTCTAATGTATAATACTCTGATGACATATTAAGATGGTTTTAAGATGGATATATCATAGATATTGGGAAATCACTGTTTTTATTGTAACGGTTTGGGTAATTTGCACAATATTAGACGAAGAGGACGTGACTCATGCTGAACCTGACTGTGCTCTACTTGAGTTTTGACTTTTAAACCCCCTCCTTTCCCACCCCCACCCTGTTAACCGCTGTAGGCCGATCACAGAACCATTTGCCATTCTGACAAACTAGTCCTAACACGAGGGCTACAGACTGGTTTATCCTGCAATACAACAGTGTTCTCCTGTTTTCTTATAGCCTCGACATCATTATTATTACTATCATGTATCCTTATCAAACTGCTGTTAAACTGTGATCTAATATGAGGGGGCCCTGTGTGGTCCCCTGGGTAACTCCTTCTGGTCGAAGAACAATATTAACCATGTGTAAAGAGACGATCATTATTATTTAAGATTAATAATGGTTGTAGATGCATTACTGAGGTTGTGGTTTCAGGTAAATAAAATAATATAGTATTTGAATTGTCTCTTTTTTCCCTTGCATGTTTATCTTACACAATTACTAGCAATCATATTATTAAAAATGAACTCATACACACTTTTTCAACAGCCTAGGAAAGCTATATTGTGGAGGACAATAGTTTGGACTGTAGCAGGAAAAAGCTGATTCCCCACAAAAAAGGCAGATTATGAGTCCACTTTCCAGCCAGTATCAGTGCAGTCAGTCAGCATGTGACTGAGGCGAGACATTTTTATCAAAATATCTAACATCTTTTGTCCCTCTCCACCTTCCATTGAAATGACCATGACAACACAGGCAGCTCAGCAGTAAAAAGCTCCACTTCTGTGCTACATGAGGCAGTTTATTTTGTATTTAATTTAGCAGGCAAGTCTTGGTGTCGAGCCCTGTTTAAACCTTCAATGTGGAGATCTGGTGCAATAATGTAATGTAGCCTGACCAGTGAGGCTACACAGCCATGCTACTACTGTCAATAACAAAGACTCCTATCTGCACCAATTAAACAGCCAAACTGATAAATTGGTCGACCTGTGCTCTACACTGAGATTTCTAAAGATGTGAAGTTGATGTTTCAAAAAGAAAAAAGAAGAAATCACACATACAAGTGGAGTAATGTTGCATGATACAGCACTACTCCACTGGGTGGCAGCATTGGGTTAAACATACCCACAACACTGGCATGAGTAGCACCCACCTGACAGGTAGAATGACGAGTTTTAAAGCAATACAGAGGAAATTCTATTATGAAATAAGCTTAAAATAATTGTTTTAAGTAATAATAATTACCCTATACAGAAGGAAATCTGTGATTTTGTGGTGACTTAATTTTTTCTTAGGGCATTTGGAAGAATAGCTTATAACATGTAGGTTTAACTCTAGGCTAAGCCAAATAATGTGTAGGCTTTACTGTGTGCTGCAACCTTCTTTGTAGGAGTAGATAAGACACAACAATTACTCATCCACAGAGAGATAAAGAAAAAAACCCATATGTGCCAAATGTAAAGCTATATGACCAGTCTTTATGATCTTAAATTAAAGTAAGAAAATAAGCTTTTAACAGTTACATTTCATTCCCAGCACATATACAGACAGGACCTATAGTCAGATGATGGGGGTGTCTGCATCCCTTTGCTCTGTCTCTTTAACCAGCAGGCTCACTGTCACTCTGGTCCCTCCCATTCTTGCAGCCCCTCCAGTGCTGCTGGCCTGAGATGGGAGCGCACACAGCAGCAGCAGCACCATCGCGGCCGAAGAAACGCGAGCAATCTGGAAAAGAACATCACAAAAAAACCACACACTCACACACATAGCCTACACCATCACATAGGTGCCGTGGAGAGAGAAAAAAAATGGGATAAAGAACCAAATTATCACTCCCAAAGCTTGATCACCTCTTTTGAGGAACTCAGATGTTACCGTCGCTTGTGTTTTGCGCTTTTTTATCCATTCTCCTTGAGCGCTGCTGGTACAAAGGCGCTCGGTCCGGAGCAGCAGCACCACCACCTGAGATTATTACCTCTGTATGAATGGGAAAGAAGTGAACGGACCAGCTAAACCTGGACTGCCAGACTCAGACTGTGAGTAAACATTCGCGAGATTAAAAACCACTTTCTCCAATTTTTCCCTCTCTCTTCTTGAGATCCACATCACCCGGAGAAGACAGCTACTGTCATTGTGTCGAGGCTGAGATTTTTTTTTTTTTTTTTTTTTTTTTAATTCTTCAGAAAGTGGCCCTGTGGAATAATAATGCATGAGAAAGACGAGATCTGTTGTAGTTTTTTATTCCCTCCACTCTCACACACGCTCCGTGTTATTCCTTTGACTGAACAGCCGGTTTCTCTTGTTCAGAATGGGATGTATTGTTGCGACTGCGCAACCAACGACACTTGTCAGCAATTAGACTTAGTGTTACCTAAAGGCCTGTTATAAACACGCTAACACTCTTTGTGGACATTGTTTAGTCTGTGGCGAACCGGACTGAAAAGGGACAAGCGGTGGTGGTGGTGGTGGTGGTGCGCCCTTGGCGTCTGTCCCTCCCCCCTGTGCCCGTGAAGCGGGGACGGCCACAGAAATAAATTAGACACAATATGGTGGAGCCGGTTGGATTCATCGAAGCGTGGAAAGCGCAGTTCCCAGAGTCAGAACCCCCCAAGATGGAGCTACGGTCAGTCGGTGGAATCGAGCAGGAGCTGGAGAGGTGCAAGGCGTCCATCAGGCGTCTGGAGCAGGAGGTGAACAAGGAGCGCTTCCGTATGATCTACCTGCAGACCCTCCTGGCCAAGGAGAGGAAGAGCTACGACAAGCAGCGGTGGGGCTTCAGGAAGACGCCGCTGAACGAGGGGATGGATCCTGCTGCAGCCACACAGGGTGCAGAGTCCCAGTCCCAGCAGCCACACGTGCAGGAGACCGGTGGGGTTGGGGTAGTGGTGAGTGGTGGAGGGTACAATGCTGGGAGTATGGAAAGGGGTCGGTACCAGCCTCTAGGAGATGGAACCGGTAGGACCAAACCCAGACCTCCACCAGCAAGGAAGTCGGCCTCACACGGAGACGGCCTGGAGGCAGCGTTCGATGTTCCCCAGCAAGTCGAGTCCACATCCTGCGACAACCTGGATGGACTTTCACCGTCCAAGCAAAGAGGCGGCATCACCGTCTCTCCCCGCAGGCCCACCCTTCCGCCCCCAGACAAGGACCTGCCCTCTGACCCCAAGGACAAGCTTGGGATGGGACTTGGCGTGGCAGCTCTTAGATCCAACTTTGAGAGAATCAAACGGGCCAACTCTCACTCTGCGGGCGACGTAGCCAAGGGCCAGGAGAAGCAGCTGCCTCCGCCGCCACCGCCGTTTTACACCAACATGGAATTCCACCACGAGAGGGGTCTGGTCAGGGTCAATGACCGTGAAGTCTCAGACAAGATCAGCACCCTGGGCAGTCAGGCCATGCAGATGGAGCGAAAGAGATCTCTTCACTCTCTCCCAGGTAACCTGGCAACGGTGGCTGGTGAGCTCCGTGCCAGGCCGGTCTACAGAGGACGGTCCACCGAGAGCACCTGTGGCTACGACGCCGAGTACGAAGATGGAGAGCCCAACCAGAGACATTCAGGGAGGGCCAACGGGGGCAAGCCTCCACCCCCGCCTTGGCAGCCCTCGGACTTCCAGGCTTATTCCAGCGTCTATGTCGGCGGAGTGATGATGGGTGAAGGCGGCGGCGGTGGAGATGGTAGAGGTGGCGTTGGAAGCAGTAGCGGAGTCACTATGAGAGACCATGGGGGAGGTGATGACCATCTCCTGACCTGGCCACGCCGCTCATACTCCCCAGGCAGCTTCGAGGACGTGGGTGGAGGCGGTGGCTACACGCCGGACTGCAGTTCCAATGAGAACCTGACGTCCAGTGAGGAGGACTTCTCCTCGGGCCAGTCCAGCCACGTCTCACCTAGCCCCACTACGGCCTTCCGCCGGCCCTTCAGAGAGAAGAGCCGCTCGCCTTCCCAGAACTCCCAGAATTCCCAGCACTCCTTGGACAGCAGCAGCCCTCCGACGCCGCAGTCCCAGAAGCGTCACCACCGGCAGCAGGGCGGCCATGTGGTCATGTCTGAGGCCACTATTGTGAGTGTTCGCAAGACCGGTCAAATCTGGCCACCTGCTGCCCATCACGACCTCCTGCCCCACGGTAGAGCATCCCATGACAACAGTTTCCATGGAGACCACCTAGGTGAGTGGAGGATGCTGTCTTTAATCTTTGTTGAGGTGGAGAGCAGGTGGACTGCAGTGCAGAAACAAAGTGTGCCTTGTTGTGTGTGTGTGTGTTTGTGTGTTTGTGTGTGAACTATCAGGAAAAATGAATGAAAGTCTGAGTGAATGAGTGTAATTTAGTCATGCTGGAATTATGTTGGCATCTGTTCTCTTGAATTTTTAGCCTCTTCTTTACGTAATACGTCTTTGCTCTAAAAACCACAAAGCAGCCAAATGTTCAAGTGATTGATACTGCGTGCACGCAAACGCGCTGAACTGTGTGTCCTTTGGAAGGCCTTGCGTGGGAGACGGATGAAAGATCCACCTCTGCTTATTCCTGGAATGTCAGTCGGGTGGGTGAACAATAAATGTGGTCAGTCTGAGTCCAAACTGCAGGTCTAGCCTTTCTCAGACGACTCCTGCGGCTCTGAGTATGGAATTCCAATCACAGGTGTCTGTCTGCCTGTCTCTCTCTCAAGCTGAAACTATTTACTTGCTTATATAACAGACCAGGACAAAAGAAAGCCACTGTAATCTCTCTAAACAATTATCTGTAGTATCCCTAACCACTAAATTGCAGCCTTTGAGCGATGGCACCTGTAATAGAGCAGCAGCTATAGCAGATTAATGTGCAGCCTGGAGCTAAAGACATGGCCACTATCTACCTTTGCTGCCAGGCTCAAGCACAAACAATACAGTGGAGTGTGTTGCATAAAGAAGCATATTAGGAGGGCTTAGTTTACTGTAATTCCACAGTGAAGTTTCCATTGTAGAGGGCGTGCGAGCTCACAAGAGCTAAAACCCAACACTGCTCAGGTAGCTCAAATATTTGCCATATTTTTTAGACATGGAGTGCTGTTTACAAAGGTGCGGTTTCCAGCGGTTATGCACATTTTGGCATGTTATCTCTCTCTCTCTCTCTCTCTATGGTTTTCTGCTATGGATGGGAGTAGTATTTTAGTGCTCGCTGTATTGTAACAGATTTAGGACTGGAGCCCTGCTGGACCCAGACAGGCAGCAGGGTGCTGGCATCGCACACCTGCTCTGGTGCCAGGATGAACTGGAAAGAGAGGGAAGAGTTCGCCTGATAGATAGTAAAAGTGAAGAGAAACAGCAACAGGGAGATTTGGAGAATCATTAGGTGGTGGAATGGAAAGCTCATGGAAAAAAGAGAAAGAAAGTGTGCAGTCATAAAATATGAGGTGCATGGCGATTAGAGATACATGCACAATAAAGTTAGAGCTAATTTCAGTAGGCTGTAAAGGCCTAATTTGATATTATGTTGCCATAATATGTGCCTCAGCACTGAAAGTATTACTGTCATCATTCTGGGTAGCATTACTGTCTGGAACCTGATACCTCTCATTGCCTAAATTTCCTGAACAGAGGACAGGTCTCTGTGCATCTATAATTCATTTATGCGAATACAACTACTGACACAGTGGCCCGAGTGGAATCAGCTAAAATGTTTTTCCAGACAGGATGCTATCGTCAAAGCGCAGGATAGCATCCTCTCCAGAAAAAAACTCGGACATATTTGCGGTGAATGTTAAAGGCATATCTTTTCCTTTTAATTACCATTCCCCCCTCCCTTATGGCAAGTAATAGGCAAACACCATTAACAATTTAGAGAGCAAAACTAACGTTCTTAGATATAACAGCAATCAAGAGTGTGCAAGTCCCCAGCAAATGGCTAGCTAATTCCCCAGCTGCTATGTTTAGGATTATCACTGCACTGTCTGCTCTCTTTGTTTTAACATCTTTTCCACAACAATGAGCCCTGCGGGGAGTTAGGCAAGCCGGAAGAGCAGGGACAGAGATGGAGGATTGGGTTGGTGGTAAGGGGGGGGGCGGTGGTAGTGTTGTAGACAGCGATCCATTTAGTGGGATAATCTGGAATTTAAGCATAAGAAGTAAAAATGTTGGTTAGACACCCCGCAGAGTGGTCTTGTTTTCTAGGTGGGGTTTAAGCTGAGGGCAGACGGGGCGTGATGTTGACAGTGAAAGGTGACTATAACCGTGAATATTGCATCATTTTTTTTGGGGGGGGGGGCAGCAGCCGGTGGCGTA
Organism: Trachurus trachurus; assembly: GCF_905171665.1. Lineage (NCBI taxonomy): Eukaryota > Metazoa > Chordata > Actinopteri > Carangiformes > Carangidae > Trachurus > Trachurus trachurus. Next base: position 17,369,038 of record NC_139908.1, on the reverse strand, counting down.
ATAGGTAGGCCTAATGCCAGCCAGAAAAGAGAGCGCGGCTAGTGAAGGGAGGAAGAGTCAAGAAGAGTGTGTTTTTGGTGGGCGGCTGATGATAATAATGACGAGTGGGACGGCGTTGTGAGGAAGACCGAGGGAGGCAGAGCAGAGTGCAAGGCAGAGCTGTCGTTTCTCGCTTCATTGGTCAGGGATGCGGGGGCTGCAGAGAGGCACAGATGGGAAGAACTCTCCCGTTGCGTAACAGAAACACACAGAACTCGGGCTCACGCACAAAGACACACAAGCTTGATGTTTACTCATAATACCTTGAGGCTGCTTCGCCTTCAGCGATAGGTGTGCACATATGAGACGCTACAGATAACATTGAGACCGGGTCAAAGGAGAGAAGATGTTTCCTGTCAGTGGTCGACCTGACTCTGGAGTCTCAACATCCTCTATTGTCGTCTCTTCTCTTTTGCATGCTAACAACTGTAGTAATTGCTTCGTGGTGTGTTTTGTTTATTTAATGTGGGGAGGGGGGTCCGGGGATAAAAAGTTTACACGCTGAGCAGATTATCAGGCCTTTGTGCTCTGCGACAGAAAGACAGAATGACAAAATGAGCGAGATATAAAAATAAAGATCTCTCCCTTGAGTGTCATTCAGTGGGAAAGTGGAGACGGCTGGCATATTAAATCTAGGCTCATGAAAAAACTGTGAAACAACATGTTTGCAGGCAAAACCTTCAGCTGCCAACTTTTCATTTTTGAAGTGAATTGAAGAAACATGAGCGCTTCGATGTTACGTTGAAGCATTTGATCATTCATGCTGAGTTAGACGACTGACAAGACTCTTTCACATCACCATGACTCAATTATTCATCCTTCCTTCAAACGCACCTCGGAAATAGTAGAGTAAATTCCCATAAAATGCAGAGCATGAAAATAGATCTTGAAGGGCAAAAGTTCATATCCAGGCCAGAAAATGATTCAAATGAAACTAGAAAAATAATCAAAAAGTTGCTCGCACACTGACAGCAGGGAAAGAGGAATATCGGATTTGTGGAAAGCTGAATGAAAGATTGATAATAACTGATGATTTAACTCTCATCCTCTGAGTTTTAAAAAATGTTAGCAGGGCAGGCCCAGTGGCCAACCAAAAGACTTAGCCTAACCAACCAAACCACACACATATTACCTGCTGAAAGTTTTAGTGAGGTCAGTTAACAGAAGAATGGGAGCTTTCAGTGCCTCCTGTCCTGTGATGAAATGGGTGGGTAGCCGAAAATATGGAGTCCCTCCACACGCTGTTTCCAGTGATTCATCTGAAGGGAGGTCTTCCTCTGGGACCAGTGAATACCTGTGGGTTTGCGTCTCTGAAGGCTGGGATGCCAAAGCAGGACAGGCCTGAGGACGCTTCAATGGCAGCATTGTCCATGACCTCCACCTAGCTACTTCATCTGGGCAAACTAGCTGGCAGGTACAACCTCTTGCACTCTCTGTTGGTCCTCTCTGGCATCACTTTTTTCACAAACCACTTCTTAAGTAGGCATGTGTTAGTTATTATTAAGTATTTTCAACATTAATTGTACCTCTGAGCTGCTAAGTGTAAGCTAACAACATTAGCTAACGTTAGCTTGCTAATGTGTGACCTGTTTAAATGAAGAATAGAGGTTATAGAGTATAGCTGACACCTTGCACTTGATAAATTGTTGTTTGAAAATCATAAACTGGAAACTTTTCATATTAGTTCACATAAGTAATTTAGCTCAAATTATAAAACAATGTCCCAACACCATTAGCTTAGAGTTAGCAAGGCTAGCTGATATTCCTGACACATGTGGAAGTAGCTAATGCCTGTATTGATGAACATATTTTTGTATGTGCACGAGGAAAACAAAGTTGTAGCTATTCATGAATAATTTGGTTACAGATATTTCCACACAGATTTATGTGTGGCTAAAGTCTTAATTTGCTAACTCATTTTGTAAGTTTCAATAGTGCAACCTGATTTAGGCTAGTTGATTACTGGTTTGAAACTAACTTGCAGTTATGAAGAACTTTCAGAGGGATTTTAATCACACAAAATTATAATGTGCTGTGACTGTCCTGCTTTATTATTGAAATATTCTGTGGTTTAAGGCCGACTAATTTCTAAAATACAATTAGGCTATAGGCTAGTCCTTTTTTTTAACCTGCCTTTTGACTTGGAAACTGTACCTTAAATGGTAGTTTGAGCGTGTGTCAGTGTATTAGGCTATAGCTTGTGTTTGAGAAGACAGTCACTAAGAAGAGGGCTTGCCTTTGCAGATTAAATCTGATGTCACCAGTGCCACTGTATTTTTAGCCTATTTGTTGTTTAACTTCATGGTGTGAGACATACACTCACACTTACTTCCTTGGAAATCAGTCTTGAACGTGCTAGGTGCGTGCGTGCGTGCGTGCGTGTGTTTGTCAGTCTCAGAGGATTTTCTGAGCAAACGTAAATCCTGTAACATGCGGGTGATCAGTGGAGACGACGGCCTGTAGCAGCAATGCCAGTGCGAGCAGGCTGCCAGAGAGGATCTGAGGCTCTATAGCCTAATGTTTCTTCCTCTCACAGCCTTATGTGTGTAAAGCAGTCAGGGCCTTCGCACCATGTGATTCAGTATGTATTTCCATGTGGGTACGTGTGCAGGGAAGGAGGGGGCAGAGGATGAAAAGGAAGGATGAGCACAGACAGCTCACGAGACACTGAAAGAGATTTTGTATTTTGTCAGTGGTACCTCCGGCCAACTCCACATGCTTTACAGTTAGCCCGGCGTGGCACAATGACCCCCTTTTCACACTGAAGGAGGAAGGGGTGGGAGGGTGGGGTGGTGAGGTGGGGTGAGGGGGACTGTAGCTCTTAAAAAGGCTCGTTCAGTGTGTTCTGTAGAGTGAGTTTGGCAGTGAGAGCCTCAGTTACCTCAATACGCAGGGGCTGCAGGCTCACAATCAGGCCCTGAGTGTTGGGAAAGAGAGGGGAGAAGCCTGGGAGGATAAGGAGAAGAGGTAGAGATGGAGGGGGGGGGGGAAGCGGATCTGCTTTTCTTGCCAGCTGGGTGCTCAGCTCAGCCTTTCATTGGGCTGGTGCAACCTGCTCAGACCAATTATGCAAGCACAAAACGGACCCTTTGTTCTCTTTGCTGGGATCAGTTATGGAGGAAGAAAACTTCCTCTCTGAGAAAAAGTGAAAAGCCTGTTTACTCATTCAAGATTTGTGTTTGTTGGCTTGCCTGCGCTAGTTAAAGTACATTTAACCACATTTTATTATGAGTAATACCTAGCCTAATGTTTATGAGCCAACAAACACTGAACATTTTTAGTTCAACATTTACACATTTATGCTGTCTAGTGTTTTTTTTAAGCATAAAAACACTGCTAAATGATTAAAATGGAAACACTTAAAATGTGATGTAGCCTAATTTGTTTTTGAATAAGTGTGTGTAGTTTAGAGATTGAGCGATAGTGGATTTTTAAGGGCGTTACGGCACAGCGGTGAAGTCATACAGAACTCATGAATTACACTTGTAGTTACCGTGAACAATAATGCTGTGTCGTCTAATTGCTTAACTTAGTTTGACACAAATCTAAGATGTGTCGACCTCTTTACCAGAGGGTCAGCAGGGTCAGAGAGATTCTGCAAACTAGCCCAGATGCAGAGCTGGGGGAAGATGTGTGCTTTTTGAAAAAAAAAAAAAACTGATCAGCAGAGATGTTCTCCTCTCAAACTCAACTCTGGTATACCCAGGATAATGTTTTACTGTAAAAAATAATCTTTTTTGGCTAGCAGCACTATCAGAGACTAACTTCTGCATTAATGTTAGTTTATAAAAAATTCCTATCAGCGCTGTCAACCTCGAGCTGACTTCCTCTGTGGTGTTGTTGCATCCAAGCCGGTCGCTGAGGCTGGCGTGGCGTTGCTGGCTTGGCAGTGGGCAGGAGGGGTAGAGCAGCTCCAGCAGCTCCCCGGTGACAGTCAAACTGCCTGGCTTGGTTTTGTGGGGCTTCAGCCACCAGTTTCAGGCCATACACTCGACCGCAGAGCTCTAATGTGTGCTGTGTTTGATGTAGGGAAAGGGGAAAAAGAAATCATTTTATTGCATGCGTTCTCTGCCCATTAGTTTCAGGCTTGGGCACAGTTTTGGACACAGGGTGAAGGGATGCAGATTGGATGATCACGACTGGACACAGCAGACAAATGTGCGAATACAAACGTATAAACACACACTCACAGCCCTCCTCAGGGTAATTACTCTTCCCTGCCTCTGTTTATTTCTTCTCCTTTTTTGTGTGTCCTTGTATATTTCCTATGCCAAGCATCCAGCCACAGTCTTTCCTCTGGTGACCAACAGCTCAAGTGAAAAAAAAAAAAAAAAGTGGAAAATCCCTTACATAAATTCTGGTGCCTCGTTTCTTTTCATGTGCAACTGTTGTAACTTTTGAACAGAGACCATTTTGGCTCTTCTTTTTTTTAACATGGTCCGTGTTGTCACAGTCACTGAGCATGCGTCCTCTCGATCGGCCACAATGTTGGGAAACTGTTCTAGTTAGCGTCCACCACTAACCACTCACCACAGGCCCCATGGCCTCATATTGTAAGTGCTTGCTGTGTGTTTTCTGGTCCTCTATGTATCCTAGGTTAGCTGCACGGGTCGTTAATCACAGCCAGCTCTCGAAGGGCTAAAGTTGTGGGGGTGGGATGGAAAGAAAGACCTGGTTTCTGGTTTCTGGTTAAGACCACAAGGCAATATGGCGTCTATGAAGATTAATAATATCAGAATGACCCACATGGCCTGTAGAGCTGTGTAGAGCTGTACCTTATTTGTTTAGATTTACTGGTTATTAAAGGGTCACTCCACCTATTTAAAGAGTCTTCACTAGTCACAGGAAGTGCCTCACAGATGGATGATGTCATCTGTGGCTCAGGAGGAGCTCTGTCAAGTCTTTGCGAATTACTCATTGAGTCACTCAGTGCACTATGGGAAGTGTAGTTTCCATTTTTGGGGGGGAAAGTGCTGTACTTAAATGCTGTGTGAGGTTGTCAGGACTTTTGAAAGCTATATTTTCAGACATGGAGGGCAGATGAAAAATAATCAAGATACTTAATGTGCATTAAGGAAGTAAATGTATAAATTCACTGAGGCCTTAACCTACTTTAGTTCTGAATGAGAGGTGCAGATAGAAAGCCAGTTAACAAATTCATTTTTGTTATAATTTCAAGTTTGTCTTTTATGACTGACATGAACCTTTGGTCTTGTGGCATATGCATTAAACACATTTATAATAGAAAGCCTAAGTGATATTCTTTTCTGGATTAAAGGTCAATGGAAACCTGTCTAGTCATGCAAACATGTAAGCCTTAATCTCCACTCTTTCGTCTGGGAATTAAAAGCTGGTTACAATCAGATTACCATTAGTTTTTTTCTGTTGTTTGTTTTTTCATCATGTAACAGCTTCCATCACACTGCTCTCATTACAGCAGCACTAATACATGATGTCCTATATATAATATTTAGGATTATCATCACTCAGCACTGGCATGTAAGCATGTTTAACATGTGTGCTATGGATATTTAGACTGATTGTTTCTGCTCTGCACTGACAAACATTAAGAACATCAGTCTGTTTCAAATGGAGCTTTTCATATTTTTAATGAGCCATTCTTCCTCTCATTTCCCACCCCATTTCTTCTCCTAAATATCTCCTCTCTTTTTCACTTTACTTATCCAGTTTTCTCCCTCTTGTCTAACTTTTTCCTTCCTTTCCTTTCTTCCCCTATCTCCATCTCTCCATCTCCGTTCCATTCTGCCAGCTGCTTCTAGTTTCCTTTGCTTGCAGCCAATTAGAGGTGCATCACCTTTCCATCTTTGTTTCGGTTGGGTTTTCCACCAAGCAAGGGGAAAAGCAAGGAGAGATCAAAGTCACATACCCCCCCTGCAGGAGCAAGCAGGCTCTCTCTGTAATTGTCCAATAGGGGTTTAGCCTAACTGTTGAATGCCTATAAAACAACACAATCAATGCCAAATGTCTCCTTGTTACAGAACAGTATAGACCGGCCAGTCTTTTCCCCCTGCGTCTGGCACGGCTGACTCTCCTCAGTCTTTTTGTTTTCTCTCTTTTCCTCCAGATATTTCTCCTGTCTATCTGTCCATAACATACTCTCAGTACCTGTACGTTCAGTCTGTGCAGCTGTTTTGGTCGTGTGTGTGTGTGGACACAGACAGTTACAATCTTCTAATTCAACTGGAAATTGGTTTAAAAGACTTCAATAGCACTGACCTCAGCTTACTGTCAGCAGCATGGATTGTGGCTCAGCAAGGGTTAAGCTAGCCGTCGTGGGATGTAGCTTTATTCCCTCTCCTTCATGAATGACCTTGAAATCCTTCTGTCTTTTGTCTTATGTTGCAACACCAAACCAACTGGTGGGAAAATAATTCAAAAGAATGATAAAGAGCAAGGATGCAAATGATTAATATAAATATTATACAAAGCTTTTTCATGATCACCACCATAGAGAAGGTTTGTAGTGTTCCCATCCAACAGTGCACCACAGATTCTGGACAAAAGACCTTGATGGTCAAAACATTTCCTCATTAAATACATGAGATCTTACAATATCCAGTGTGGCTGCTACCCCCCCCCCCCCCCCACTCCCTTATGTTTTGATAGAAGAAAAAGCGCAGGAGTCGTCACGGTGCTCCTGCAGGGACAGAAAAACGCCTCGAGTAGTTTCCACAGTGAAGCTGAACGGCTGGAGAGGAGGGAGGAAGCTCTTCAGACCTTATTAGCTTTATGTAGCCACAAATGAAGAGCTACAGGATGAGACACCTTGTCCTTTTCTTCCCCTCTGCCAGACAGGACACATGCATGGACATACTCTCTCTCAGACTCTGTCTATATGTCTCTTAATCAAACACACGAGCATGGATGTAGACAAAGTACCTCTCTCACTTACTTACTACCTTTCAGCAGTAAACCCTAGAGAGCCTGTTTCATTTGGACTTTTTGCAATGAACAGCATTCATGTTAATTACCTAAAGCTGATATGACCTGATGCTGTTGACCTATTTCACTTTAACTGATAAAACCCTCTGCCAGCGCTGACTGAAAGGGTAAAAGCCTGACACCTCACCAGCTCTCCTTATCAGTGATTGGATGGGAACAACGGTGTTACTAACGGCACTACTTTTTTCAGTAACGAGTAATCAAAAAAGGTAATGTTTTCCCCGTTATAACGCTGTTACCATTACTGACAATAGAATGCGCCGTAATTGACTCAAAAGTCCCATCACAAAATAATACACCCATTAAAGTGTATGTTATTTTTTTTTTTAATCCATCAACTACTCGGAAAAGGCTGTTTATCTGGAACTAACCAACTCACTCAGTATTCCTCCACAGGCGAGGAATACTGAGTGAACACAATAGTTACTTTTCCTGGTAATTCAGTTACTCACTCAGTTACTTTTTGGGGAAAGTAACTATAACTATAACTAATTACTTTTTAAATGTAACGTGCCCTACACTGCCCCTTATCCACATATACTGGAGTATAGCTCAACTACAATATAAGTTCTCTCCTGTAGGTCAGAGGTTTTAAACAAGGAGAGACAAGCGTCTGTTTGAGATTTATGAAGAGATCAGGTGTTTTCACCAACCTGGAACTCTGTGAACTCAGCCACGAGCTTGGACACACACACACACACACACACACACACACGAAATCAGAGATCTCTTTACAGCCAGCCAGCCCTTCTTCTACTCTGGGCCTTCTGCCTCCTCTAGGCTCGTCAGGTCTCTGTCTCCTCTCTCTCTCTCTGTGTGTGTGAGTGTGTTGCCTATCACTTTCCCTTCCCTCAGGCTCTCTGTTATTGGACTGTGTTTTCACTGGGCAGCTGGATTGGTGCTCAATAAACGGTACTTGTTAGGAGCTGCCCAGGCTATTAAAGATGGAGGTGTGTCTGTCTGTGTGTATGGGTTCTAGGATTTTTTTTGGGTGGGTGGACCTATCTTAGAAACTATGCTATATGAATATAACACATTATCAAACTGATGTGCAAAGTGTCTGGCTGCTGATCAGCATCGCAGCTGGCTGCTCCTGTCTGCTCCTCACACTGGCTGCGCTGTGGCCTGATCGATTTCTAGAGAGAGAGAGAGAGAGAGCAGAATCCGTCCTGACTGAACAGACATTTGTAAAACGTCACAAAACAACGTAGAGAAAAGAAAAAAGATTTTACCAGATGTGAAGAGATGTTTGATTTCCATTATTCTCTCTCCAACTCAGGCTCCTTTTTTTATTGTCTGCTATTTGTTGAGCCGCTTGTTGCAGAGGGACTGGATAACTGCAGGCTCCTGGGGAAGATCAGATTTCATGTTACGATCTGCCCCCCTCCCCTCCCTTCTTCTCTCTTTTCCCTGAATGCCCTTCGGTAACATCCCTCCTTCTGTGATATCTCTTTTATGTCACTTAATATCCTTTTCTCTATCCCCTTGACCATTTCTCCCTCTCTCTCTCTCTCTCTCTGTCTGCTGCCTCTTTCACTTAGTGCTGTTCAGCCTGGAGCACACTGTATAACATAAAGGCTGATTTTAAGCCCAATTTGCCCATGACAACTGATTTTCAAGTTCATTGACAGACTGCACTTGTCTGCAAAAAATATCAAGCACACACGACCACCGACGGTCTTGAAACTTAATCTTTTGAGATTTTAATTTGTTGCCTCTCAGTTCAGTCACAGTCATGATTAAATCAAATCAAATCAAATATCTCCCATGCAGGTTCTGGATGAATCTCAATGCAGAAACATGAATGGAAATCGCCCAATCTGCAAAAATCATTAAAAATGGGATGCAGACGTCTTTTTCACACTCTGAATTTTAAAAGCCTATTCTCTGCAGCTGCATTGTCCCTCTTCTGTCTTTCTCTTTCTGTCCATTGTTCGGCCTCTTTTCTTCTGACAGGCAGCAGAATCCAAACCAGCCGCTCTCGGCCTGATTCCCCTCCTACGTACCTATACGCCGCCGCTGCAGCAGAATGGAGACCAGAAATCTAACTCTCTGGTTTTACCAGCTCGACCTGTGCCCCAAGCAAAAGAAGCTTGAATCACATATTTTTAAGTGAAAAAGAGGCTCAGCGCGGCTTAGCGTCCACTTTGGATTGTTTCTCTCAAAGAGTTATGCAATTTTCTGGTTCGGCCTGCAATCTGTAAGTCTTCAGCCGAAACCTTTGTGCAAACAACCCCCGAACTGCAAGATAACAAGGAAACACCGAAGGCGTGTGATGTTTGCTGTTGGCTGATACTTTGTCTAAAATGGCTCAACGCCAAATGGGCAGTTTGACTCAAACTAGAGAACATGTTTATCTTAATATCACATCAAAAAATGAGAGAGAGAGCGCTGGGGAATAACCCTGCTAACACCCGGGTGTGTGTGTGTGTGTGTGTGTGTGAAATGTCAAAGAGATGTTTTACAAAACAAACTCTCCAGCTGACCGGTGTGCGAACATCACCTGACATCGACTTTGCTGAAAATATTTCTCTGTGTTCAAAGAGCTGCACTGAGAGAGTGAGATGTTTGTGAATGTAGGAGGAAGAGAATATGAAGTGATTCCGCATGTGCTGCTTTTGTTGTGGGATTGGGAGCTTCCTCTGCAGTGTCCACATGGTGTCCACATGGCCTGAAACACAGTCTCATTTCAAGAAGAAGCTATTTTTTTTTTCTGTTATCTGATTCTTTCTCTCATTCTTTGTCAGCTCTTTCGCTCTTTTCTTCTTTTTTTTTTACCCCCTTCTCCCTGCGTTCCAGTTTAACATATCTCCCTGTGTCATTGTTGCTACAGCTCCGTCTCATTTGGCCCACTTTATAGACCTATAAATGGCCGAGTGAGCTCAGGGCGACTGTGCCAACTTAAGAAGTGTTTTCACTCGTCACATCTGTAAGGAGGACATACAGTAGCTTGTCTTGTTGAATTTTGCATTTGAATAATTCAGAGATCTCCCCAAAGTAAACGTCTCTATTAATCATCTCTTTGTACCGTTGTACGTCTGCCTCTCTTACATGAATTCACAAAAATGTAAATGCAGATATTTAGGAACAAACTTCCCGTCTCGTACATGTCGGGCTGAGTACATATACCCTCTAATTGACTGACTGCTGAATCCTGATGAAAGAGTATGTTTGCTAACCAGCATGCACACGCACCACTCTGCCTCCCTGCCTAATCCCTTTCTCTGTCATCTATTATTGATGCAGGAGCCCACTTGTTGCAAAACTAGAAACTGGCTCTCGTGACTCAGGGCGACCCTTCACGTATAGCTTACAATGCCTCCACACCCTCATTCACACAAAAAGAATACGCACTCACAAGAACAATCACGTGCTTGTGCATGTGCATGTGTGTGTGTGTGTGTGTGTGTGTGTGTGTGCAGTTACACCCTAATCTGATGAGTAAACTAATAGTTTGAACAGTGTGAAGGCGTTCTGATCCTGTGATAGTAGATACAATTGTAGTATCAAGTCTCAGGCTGCAGCAGCTAACCTGCTGATTCTTATGTAATTGACTAAGTGAGAAAACGTAGACCAAGAGACATTTTAAATTCATTAGCTGCAAATCCTCATGTTTGAGAAATTTAAAGTAGTGAATATTTGATTTTTTGATTTTTTAAACAGTCAATTTTCAGTCTGTTGATGAATGGACTAAATAAACTGTTGCAGCTCTCACCATGTTGAATCTCTACTCCCACATTACCACACAAACAAGAAACCATCCCAAAGCAGTCAGACTTTTACACTCAGTAACTTTTAAAACTTTTACACTGAATGTACATCACTGAAATATCCTCTCTTATATCTGCTGGCCGTGGAGCTACATGATTAGATAAATGTCCATCCAGGGGTTATAGATTATTTCATTTCCAAATGTACCGCCATTGATTTCTTTTAGAAAGCATTGTTTCCGGTTGGGTTGGTAAACATTTGTAACTGTCAACTTACAGAAAGTAGTTTTTTCATGTACTATAGCTTCCATTGTTGAAAAGCTTTTCTCCTTTGAGTCTGCACTTGCAGCTGCAGTTCTTCGCAGACTTTGTTCAGAGAAAATAATGTCTAATGAACCATTAAGTGAAGCACAATAGAGAGATTAAAGTAAAGCATCGCCTGAGGCCAAACTGAAGGATGTCGCACATCAACGAGAAAGCAAATGACACAAATACAAAATAGTCACTGTTGTATTAAAATGTTATTTTATTGTCACATCAACATTTTATAATAGCAATGAAATGCAACGTAGGGAGGCATCTAGAACTAAAACTATTAAAGCACTAAAGAAAATGTGCAGCGTGTGAACAAAGACTAATACACTGCAACCCTGTTTTGAATTATTGTGCAACATGACTTTTTCACCTCTCAATGCGCCTTTGTGTGACTTTTTTGTTTTTAAAGTGTTTTAATCCCATAAAACAAACCTACAGGATTCACATAGTCTATCACAGGATTGAGGATTGTCATTGAACATCCCACATTTTAGGTTTACACAGTTTAACACTGGATTTAGGAGAGACTGTTTTCTTTGAAATGACGACAGACAGTCTAGTCACAGCAGATGATGAGCAGCGTACACACACACACAGCAGTGTAACCAACACTATAGGCTGGGCTATATGCTCAGTCACATGGTTCCATCTGTCACATGTAATTTAGGTTAGTCACTTATCATGTGAAACAGAGGCAAATATCTAATTGACTATAAGCTGGAAGACGTCTGTTTTGTACATTTTTCCATGAACTAACCGGGACAAAAATGAACCAATTTGATTTCGTTGCGTTGCTTTAGTCAGTTCTAGCGTCATCATCAAACCCTGATTGTTTTTAAGGGTTTTACTTCCTTATTTGATTTTAGTAGTGTAGAGAAGTTTCCTCTCTGTTCGGACATGTGGAAAAACAAGATGGCTCTCTCAGGGACTGGAGGATCATTTCTGAGTCGGTGTCTCTGTGAGAGAGATGATGCTATTGGCTAGTTGCGAAGGAATAATATTTCTGGTTAAGCATCCAGAGAGAGAGAGAGAGGGAGAGGGAGACAGTGATGTTTGACAGAAGCAGCACATAAACATCCTAAGAGGGATGAAAAGCAGCTGCAGCGCTGTGAGTAAGGATTGACATGGCCTTCCACCAGCCCCGCCCCCGTCTCTGCAGGGGATTGGACGATGGCCAGAGAGAGACAAGGTGTCTCAAGGAATCCCTGTGTCACCAGGGGACGTAGCTCTCTCTCACACACACACACACACACACACACACACACACACACACACACACACACACACACACACACACACACACACACACACACACACACACACACACACACACACACACACACACACACACACACACACACAGAAAGTCAAACACACCACACAAAAACCCATCACCCTGTGCTATTTACTCTACACACACTTCCTCCTTCTTTAGGCTGTGTCATGGGATCTTACTTGAAATGCATAGATGGAAGACACACACACACACACACACACACACACACACACACTGCTCTTTAGCTGTGTTTCCTGCTAGCTCCAACACACTTAACGCAAACAACACATTGAACCCTCTGCTGAAGTGCTGAGAGCTTCTTCTCTCATGTGCACAGTCTCCCTGGCCACAGAGGGATGCCACTCCCTGCTGCTGTTGATGTCAGTTCATATGTGGGCACAAATGTGTTCTTGTATTTGCTCCGTGTGTGTGTGTGTGTGTCAGTTTTGCCTTGAGGATGAAAACAGAACAGGGTCTATCTATGCGAAGACCTGTGGTGCCCACAGTCTGCGCTCCAGGCCCCGGAGAAGAAGAGTGGATTCATTTTATTACGCTGTTGTGCCAGCCAAGGCCAAGAGATATTCATAACTGTATTGATTAGTTAAGTGAGGGCGCCCATCAGAAGACCTCTATAAATCTTTAAGCAGCAGATGGCTGAACCCCCTCGACGGAGAGAGATGAGAGCAGCCCTGCATCAGCAGCTGAAACTGTCCTTTACCCTGACAGGCTTTCACCTTGCTCAAGTCTTCCCTCACAGCTACACTTTCACAGCTCTAAAGACAGCCAGAGAGGAACCGGTAATTATCCAGCGACACTGCTCCACAAAGTCCTACTGCTGAAAACCACATTTTCTTTTTATTATTATATTTTCTTGTGGTAGATGAAAATGGTTTTAATAATAGCCACCACTCATTTCTTCCTGGGCTTGGAGCAATAGAGCAGTACCAGCTAGTGGGTGTGATGTCTGGATGAGTTGTTTTAAAGATGGACATAAAAAAAAAAAAAAAAAATAGCACCCACCAACAACGTAGGGAAGGTTTCCAGAGGACCAAACAGATGGCTGGACTGTGTGAAGAGACGTGGTGCTCCACACACTGGAAACTTCCAGTGTTGTACACTGACACAATTAGCTGTAATGAATTGAATTATTCTGCCACGGTAGTGATGGCTTCAGCGAAGAACACAGCAACACACACACACACACCTTGCTTCAAGGCCTCTGTTGTTCCACTGAGGGAAACAGATGGGTTAGTTTTATTGAAGTGTGGGTGTGTGTGTGTGCGTTTGGGTGAGAATGTTTAACTGCATTTGGATGTGTGTGCGTGTGTGTGTGCATGTTTCAAAGACAGTGTGAGTGTCCAAGAGCAATGGATGCAGCTGTGCTGGATATAAACCACAGAGGTGTCTCCCTGTTTCACTCACTCTGCGAAAACAGGAGCCTTGTGACTGATAATTGTGTGACTGCCACGGTTACCATGGTGACATACTATAAAGTCCAGGACACAATGTGGTCTCTTGTGTCTCCTAGGTCCCAAATAAGTCCACAGTGAAACAGAAGTTAGTGTCTTTGGCTGCTGCCGGGATGTGATGATGCTTTAACGCGTTACGAGGAGGGATCCCAGTCACATCCTTGAGATTTGATTGGATCGCTCGTAAATAAGCTTAGCGGTTACGAAGAGATTCTGCGCTACAGAGCTACTGAGCTGTCGATGAGTGTTCAGCCTCCACCACACATCTTTCAACCCAGAGTTTAACCAGGATGAGGAAAAAAAAAACTGAACTGAATAAATCAGAGCCTCAAAAACATTCTTTGGAAACACAAACAACTGACATCCAAAGACTCACCTCCTGCTATGATACTACCACCAAAACACACTGTGAGCACTTTGTTTTATGACTCTTGTATTTTCCAGCTAATTTCCCAGAAACCTTTCTCTTCCCAAAAATTAGCTGGTATGTAGCTACAAATTAAAAGGATGTTTCCAAAGAAGGCCCACACAACTCACTTAGACCTTTCCTAATCCTAAGTAATACATAATAATGATTGTTAATATATCTGTAAACAGTTAATTAATGCTTAATAATGTACTAACTAACGTTAATTAAGGGACCCTTATTGTAAAGTGTTACCCTAATATTTATTTTGAACTTGTAAAACAAAATAAGACACAATTTCAGTTGGTTCCTTCACATGTAAATAACATAAACAAGTTGAAGAACCAAAAACACAAAAGCATCATCATACATATTCGGAAAGGAGTGAGAAGAAGCTTATTGAATCCCACCCTTTTTCCACAAATCATCGATTACTTGTCCCACTACATTAATTGCCCTTTATTCCATGTTAGAAAAAATGAGAAAATGAAAACATAAGGTAGGCTAAATAAAGATAAAAAATTTAAAAAATAAGTCCTTGTAGTTCAGTTTTTTCTTCTTTCTTCTTTACCATCTTCCCTCTACCCCTCTAGAGTTATTAGTAGTGTCGCACTTTGTTACTTCAAGCTGCTGCGGTGACTGTGCACTGTTGACGAGTTCAGTGCGTTTATTAATCAATAATTATAACTCCCGCGTTGAGGTTGCTCTCAAACAAACAAGTCCATAAAATACAGAATTGCAGTGTGATCACGAAAAGGGGGGAGGTTGATCAACCACTGTGTGTCTTCTCCTGCTGTGTGTGTGTGTGTTTGTGAGCATGTCAGGGGAAAGAAAGGGTTCTTGTTAGCTTTGATTAGCATCCATCGACCCTCCAGTCGATGCTGTTTGCCCTGCTGTCGGTGGGCCTGTCAGTCAGTCTGGTAATAGGCCAGTCGCAGGAAAGCAGTGCTGGTGAATTGACTGTCAGTCATTGTGAAGGAAAGAAAAAAAAAAAAAAAGACAAGACGCACATGTGTGTGTCTGCAATTCTCAGTGACGGCCCGGGGACTCACATGCACACAGACAAAGAAACACATACATGTTGGAAACAACTACGACTTGGAGATGTAAAAGAGGAAGTGCCAAGCAGCCTGGCTCCGTCTCGACCCAAGATTAAAACTAAAAGTGGCATGTTTCCAGAAATACTGCGGGAGAATTACATCCCTTCTGTGTTGGCTGGAGTGTTGATCATGGTTAGTAAATCTCTGCCGCCCGTGACTGTGTCTGTGCGTATTAAAGGCAGCAGGATGATTTGTGGGGGGAAATCTTCACAGCACGTCTCAAACATCCACTGCGTTATAAAAAATGGCCTGGAGCTCTGAGTATATATTAGAGTAATTGCAGTGTAGATGATGTTTTCTGTCATATTAATGTACTGTACATTTTTTGGCTGCAAATACAAAGGGCAATTCAAAAGGCACAGGCTCGTAACAGACTGTAATATATGGGCAATCTTTCTTTGCCGTCTCTGCCCGCTACCTGAATGCTTCCCTGTGTTTATTCTTTATATTCCTCTCTGTCACTGTACTTTTAAATTCATGTCCCAGTTGAGGCTCTTATGTAAGTGAATTAGCTGGCGATGTAGCGTTTCATTTTTCATGTGCTGTGTGTCGGTGATCAGAGACTAGCTGGCTTATGTCAGCGCTCTCCAGCAGAGGGGAAAGATTTAAACATGAAGTTAAATGCGGATGATTCTGCAATGAATCTGCAAACTTGCGTTAGTCTGTTTATTTCTGGCTTTTAGAAATCTTTCCACACTTCACAGCAATAAAGTGCATCTTTGTTAGCCTCCCTCACTTTAACAAATGTGTTCATCCTTTCATAATGCGCTAAGTACGATTACATCTCCACTCTAAACATCTCTATTCAGGTTTGGCTGAAGAGGAAAGGTTTCGTCTCACCAGGCTAATCGGTCCGAAGGACAAGACACTGAAACCCATCAGACCTTCAGAGTACATTTTAGAGCATCAGAGGTTAAATTGAACGTAATAGCAGCTCTATCCAGGTTAAAGCATTATCCTATTCAGATGGTTGGCTCAGACTGGTATTGACTGTGGGCCATTTTCTGTTGCCGTTTTTGTCCCAAGGCCAGACCTCCTGAGAAAAAGACCTAACTGCCAGTAAAAATCCATTATCTATCTTTCCCTCCGCAAAACAAAAAGTGCCATCTCACTGCTTCGACTTATTTTTAACTCGCTTTGAAGTGGAAGCAGGGCAGGGCTGAGTGGAGATGATAAGCAGAAACTGTTAAACGGTGCCGTGGAGAGAAAAGATTTTTAGTGAAATCAGAGTGACACAAATTCTGACTTAGAAAGAAAGGCTCAAACAAATATGTATTGGTGATTTCAAATCTGAAACAATAGATGACAAACTGTGAGCCCAACATGAACATTACACTTTCAAGTTAATACAGTAAACCGATTAGCTTTTTTTTTTTTTTTTTTACTATTTTACCATTTTTTACCCTTTACAAAAGAGAAAGAAATGTTGCTACTGTTGTGAAAGCATGCACACATGTATTGTCTAGTTTTGGTCAGATTAAGGCGTATACATGTGGAAGAAAATCGTTTTCCAACCGCATTATCTGGGTGTTTTAGTCCAGTCATAGTCGGACTAACGCGTTTACATGCACTAGAAGGATAAGGCCATGATTCAGTTTTTTTTAGATGTCAAGTACGTACTGACTGAAAGTCTGCACAGCTTTGCCTCTGCTTTGGTCATAGTCTTGCAGAGTCTTTGGTTTGTTTGATTACTGAACCTCAGAGGTTAGTGTGCAGGACTGGTGCGGCAAATAACAAATACACAAAGTACAGCAAGGATTTCATGACTTTCCTGGTGGTAATATCTTCTTTCCTTTGAAGAAAGCTGACAACAGAGTCTGGCCAATGTTGACTTTGTGTTTTAAAGTGGATCTTTTTTTATAAGGGTTTTTATTTGTGGTTGAGGCTGGACGGCAGCAGATATGCTAATGCTCAGAAGTCACTGCTGCTATATTTTGATGCTGATGTCACAGTCACTCTGTTTGTTGACGACGCTGATTCATGGATCTTAGGCGGAACATGTGACTGAGGGGACAACAAGGCTGGGACATCACACACTAGTGTGTGTGTATGTGTGTGTGCTTGTACATGCACATCTTCATCTCTGCCCACTTTGAATGAGAGCACGTCTATTTTCAATACTGCATCGTAACTCCAAGGCGTGGAACATGGGCTGAAAAAGAGGAATAGAGGGCAAAACAGATTTTTAAATAAACTCATTGGATGAGTAATGTGAGGAAAGGCTTGGAGCCATCAGAGCGACCGCTAGGAGAACAAGAGCTGTGAAGTATATTTTCAGAGCGGGACACAACATGAGCAGAGTTAATTTTGCTCCCGGGGCACAGCCTGTTGAACCATATTTATGACGTTGTGCCTTTTGGTGACTCAGACGAAACAAACCTGGGTCCTATATGGTTGTTAAGGAAACCATCTGGGATATGTAGGTGCTTATTTAGATCTTAGTCACATCTGCTGCAGTGTGTTGGTGGCCCTGCCTTTGTACATTCCTCTGGGTAGCTGGTCACACTCTGACATGTCCCAGTGAAAAACTGTAGTATATGAAGTAGCAATTTTTTTTATATTAGAAATAGGAGTTTGGTGACACATTGGAACAGCGGTTAGCTATGTCGCCCTACAGCGAGACGGTTTCATGTTCTCCCTGTGCCTGTTTGGGTTCTTTTCCAGGTTCTCCAGCTTCCTCCCACAGTCACAAGACATGCACACCAGGTTCACTAGTGGCTCTGAATTGCCGCAAGGTGTGAGGTAGTTGGCGACCTGTGCAGGGGTGTAACCCGGCCTCGCCCTATGTCAGCTGGGATCGGCAGTTGCATCTTTTTACCAGTTGATAAGCCGACAAGAGGTATTAACCCAATGGTTCCCAACCTTTTTTGGCTCGTGACCCCATTTTGACATCACATATTTCTGGTGACCCCCGATCACGTGCAGTCATGTGATCGCGGCCATCAATCATGCGTCAGCTCAGATATTTTTATATGCTACATTTTATTTCAACTCGATTTATATTTGAGAAAGTGAAAGTATAGAATACAGTTGTTTAAGATTTTGTGTGGTGTTTTTAATCATAATTTTAAAAAGAATAATAATTGGTTAAAAAAATGTGTTTATCAGTCTTTTTTTTTTTCAATGACTAGACATTTCAGGCGACCCCACGTGGGGTCCCGAACCCAAGGTTGAAAAACACTGTATATTAACCTAAAATGTCACATCTAGAAGAATCACAAGAAATTCACAAGAAAAATGTCAATGACTAGAAGACATTGTGTAAAATGTGAATGTGATGTGTGTTGTTAAATAGAGTTAACACCCCCTCATGATAGATGTATCACTGCTCTCTGAAATGCCCTGGACCCATAAAAGCCTTAATGCAGCTGATAGTATCTAACCTCAGGCAGCTGCAAGGTTATCAAAGAGTTGACAAAGTTGTCTGTGTGTGTGCACGACTGTGTTGGTGTACGCACGTGTGTGTCGTAAAAGAGAATTTGTGGAGTGCAGACAGGTTGTCAGCCCCCCCCCCCCCTCCCTCAGTGTGGTCTCGCCGTGAGACCTGTGCGCCGTGTTATTGATGACTTCAATTAGAGACTGAATCACCCCTCTGAACAGGCGCTCACACCCTGCCTTACCTGTTTATTATTTCTCCACACACCATCTTTTTCTCATGGGGAACAGAACACGGCCCTCAGGTTACACTCAGGAGTGCACAGATGAATGCAAAATAGTGCTGAGGAGGCAGAAAACCAGGCAGACTGGATTTGACTCAGAGAAAGAAAGTACATCATAGCAAACTTGTACTGTCTGTTACTTTCAATATAAGTGTCTGTGTTATTGTCTGCTTAGTCTGATTGCTGAATAATTATGTAATTAATCAATAAGACAGTTGAATATTTACCTGGCACAACGTTCAATTATGGTTTGAGATATTTATCAAAACATTCACCGTCCACTTTTAAGACACTGTTTTGTTTCATTTCTTTAAAAATGAAGTGATTAATTGACCAATCAGAGCTGCGGTATGATCAGCATTATTAACTGATAGTGGAACTGATCATGGGTTGCAGCTGCAGATCGTTTGCGCTAACGATCAGCGAGCCAGGAGAGGGTGAAAGGCCACAGCTGACACATTCAGAGATACAAGCGTGAGGTGAGGATGAACTCCAGCACATGCTGCTGCTGCTTTCCCACGCTCCTCCCTGTCTCTGCAGACACACATCACACACATCTTCCTCTCCTCTTTCTGTTTTCTTTCTGCTTCTCACACACACACACACGCACATAGAGACACCTACAGCCCCACACAGTTATGGGTGAGTTGCTGATCACTTTGGTGTGCAGTTTCAGTATCACTGCTCCACTGACAGTGAAAAGTGGGTCACTCCAGGGTCTTGTCCCATTTTTTTTTCTTTTTTTGGGTGGGGGGCTATTATTTGTTCTCACTGGAGTGTGGTGAGGCCCCGCTACCCATTGTCTCACTTCTCAATGGATAATGCTCTCTCTCCCCCTCTCTTTTTCTTTCTCTCTCTATCTCTCTCTCCTTCTCCCTGTCCGTCCTTGACCACCGGTTGACTCAGTGTTGCCTCAGGCTCATTGCCAAGGGCTCACGACTCGGTGCTAAAAGGTTACTTTACTTTGGCCGGTGCCTTGGTGCAGCTGAAGAGGGTGTGTGAGATGTCCGTGCAGTGACAGTGGTGTGTCAACTTGTGTGTGTGTGTGTGTGTGTGCGCGTGTGTAAGCCTATGTTGACTTACACGTGTTTGTTTTGCAATTAAGCTGCCAAATAGAAGTTTGAAGAGATAATCAAGATGAAAACCTTCATTCAATGTATTTGTTTGAGCATTACCCTGGGAACTGCTCACAGTTTAATGCATCACTGATAGCAATCTAATAGTGTAATATAATTTAGTATCAGTAGTAGCCACTTTATAGGGTCACCTGTCTTATTCGAATCAATCCAACGGTCTGCTGTTAAACTGTTATGATGCCTACACTGTTCATTTATTATACATTTTGGTGTAATGTGGTGTTGAAGTTGACTGCATTATATTCAGATGTTGTGTTCCTAATATGCTGCTCCCCTCATTTAAATGTAACACAAATAGAGTGGGCAAAATTAAAAATAAATAACGTATCATTAGCTGCTCCAGTACAACAACACTTTTAACTGAGACATTAGTGATAGTAAATCATTTCATTGACACAATGTCAACATAAACTGACCAATATGAGCCTTGTAATGATAGAATGTTGTTGTATGAAGTTGGAAAAAATGGAAATACAGGAAAATACATACAAATGTAACTTGTGTTAAAACTTTCCTGTGTTAAATGTCAGAACGTCTGCAGCTGCACAGTAGAAACTGAACTGCATGTCTTGTCATTTGGCCAAGTGTGTTCAGATAAGATGTTGATCCAGTTTCCACAGTGCAGATTTAGCTGATTGATTACTGATTGATAAAACTGATGCCTGTCTAGAGAGCTGGTTGGATGAAAGCCGTCGTAGCTTGATGATTTGTCTTCTTTTTTTTCCCGCTGTGGAAATTTGTTTTTGCTTCACTGCTTGTTGTGGCGCTCTGAGACAGAAGTGTTGCTCACAAAACCACAAGCATAAATACTACATGTCCGTACACTTCTGTTACTAATTTGGTTTAATTGACAAGTACAATGACACACACACACAAACACACACACATTTCTGCAGAAGATGTGGGTCAGACCTCTCTCACACTGACTAGTGTGTATGTGTCAAAGAGAGTTTAAGAGGCCCCTGCCCTCTGTGTCCCGGTGATATCCCAACGGTAGCACCATGTTATCTGTCTCTGCTCATTGTCACCGAGACAGGCCTCCTGTCCAGTTATAAGAAGGTTGCTTTTGTTGGCAGATATGGGAGATATAGGGGCGCGCACACACGGACAACACACTGTGAAATCAGACATTAGGGAGTGTGTGTGGTTTTGGGTTCACAGACCTGTTTCCTGGATGAACACTTACCTTCAAACTCTGTACAAATCCCTTTTGGTTTTTTTTGGCTCTGTGCATGAAATATTCATACACAGCAGAGATGGGGTCTGTCTGCCTTTGTGTGTCTTGTCTGTTGTGTCTGGCTTATTTAGTGTCCAGTTGAGACCACCACTGTCTGTTTGTTTTTGTGACTCTGTGTCTGGTGATTAAGGCGTGTGTCTGTGTGTGTCTGTGTCTGTGTCTGTGTCTGTGTCTGTGTTCGTTTTTCTTGTTGACCATATATGACATGTCAGTCACTTTGTTGTTTAGATTATTCACACACAAGTTCACCAGATGGATCATTTGAATGAATACAACACTATTGATTCTGTGAGAAATGTTTAGACAGTAAGTGGGGGAAAATAAACAACCCGGTTCCAACTTAATCTGAAAACCAAACCCAGGCCGAGACGGAGAGCTGAAAAGAGCTTCATGAGACGTGAAAATAATCATCCCACTTAAAGAATTCAACACCCAGAGAGCAGACTCTGTATTAAATCAAGTCAGCTTCGAGCCGAGGCTGTTGTTTGTCTGTATTTATCTGCGGTTGTGTTTGTGTTTATGTGGTGTGTGTGTGTGTGTGTGTGTGTGTGTGTGTGTGTGTGTGTGTGTGTGGGAGTAATATTAACTCAGACACAGTATGTCTTATGACTCATTGTATCTGTCTGGTGAGGGTTTATCTTATTTGCTCCAGCAGAGTTTAACAACATGGTATACCCAGCTACAGATGGAAGCTGCTGGTTATGACTTTATTATTATATTTTGACACTTTTGTTTGTTTTTACAGCATTTACATTTCTTAATCTGGTAGATTTTTTGATTGAAAAAAAAAACAGCCACATGGTTTTTAAAGCGTAAACTTGGATTGAATGGAACAAGTTGGCCACCTGTTTTCTGTAACTTATTGAAAAACACTGGGAATACTGTATTATGCACTAATCAATAGGCTGCACAGGAAATAAATGTGCAATAAAAAGGGAACCGTAATATTAAAACAACTATATACTGTAGCACAATGCTGTGTGTTTGTGTTGCTCCAGCAGCGTGTTAATGCGAACACTCATTTGAACACCAGAGCAGCAGCAGGAGCAGCAGCAGGGCCGACTGTGGCTGAGCAATCCAGAGGTCAGCTCCGTCTCACCCAACACATATACAAGCTGTACATATGTCCAGAAACAAAAGGCAGACATGTGCGTGCACACACTCACGTTATCTCCTCCCTCCTTGCCCCTTCGTCTCCTTCCTCTCTCTCCATCAGTCAGACGGGCAGATTAGTGGAGCACATGACGCCCACAGGGGAATAGCAAGAGTTGAGCTCTGGGAGACACTCGCTTTAATTTGATTTTTGTCCTTGAAGTTACAGCTCTGTCTCAAACCAATTGATGATTTTATTTTGATTGTCTACACTCGGCTCTGTGGTTGTTAGTCAAAAGGCTGCTCTAACAAACGCATCTATTCTGTTTTTTGTTTTGTTTTGTTTTTTTTAGACCTGTTGCGCCTCCTGCTTGACGGCGTTCATCCATCATTGAGTGAGCTGTGAGAGCGGGTTTGGTCAGAGAGGCCTGAAATGAAATCTGCAATAAAACCAGTGAATTTGTTTTGAAAGTTTTATTTGAATGCAAAATAATCAGACACTCAAATTTTCAGATTTCTTTCTTCTTTTCTTTTCTTTTTTTTTTTTTACCTCTACCCTCATTGCAGAGGAGAGATGCTAAAAATAGTCTAATGGTGTTGTGGTTGTGGATGTCGTGTCCTCGTCCCTCCTCCGCTCTGCACTGCTCCTCTGTGTGTTTGTGTACCATGTTTGTTTACCTTTGTGCATCGGACTGTGTCTGTTCACGTTTGACTCCGTGTCATGCACGTATGTTTGAATCTGTGCCTGTGTGTTTGGATCTCATCATAGAGTATCAGCAGT
This sequence comes from Trachurus trachurus, assembly GCF_905171665.1. Classification (NCBI taxonomy): domain Eukaryota; kingdom Metazoa; phylum Chordata; class Actinopteri; order Carangiformes; family Carangidae; genus Trachurus; species Trachurus trachurus. Next base: position 17,345,855 of record NC_139908.1, on the reverse strand, counting down.
GCTGTAAAGAAAGACTGACTGATTGATTTATATTGATGATGCAGGTACAGGGATACAGTTAAAACTGAAGCAATGACCAAAATAGGCTCATAAAAAAACAGAAAAGGGAAGGGAAGCAGTGTCACTCTACGAGTCACCACCCATCCATCCTTCTTCCTATTTGTCTGTCCGTCCATCCATCTGCTCCTTACATGTCGTCGTGTTCCCCTCAGTGTCCCTTCACTCCCGTGCTGCTGAAAACTGTGACATTGAGCCGAGTCCAGCTTCTCTTTAATTAACAGCTGGCTGGTCTAATCATAATGATATGATGCTGTGCTTTGGTTACATAATGATTTCCCATCATCATCATCATCATCATCATCATCATCATCATCATCATCATCATCATCATCATCATCATCATAATCATCGTCATTGTTGTCATTCATTCTGCCATTTGACTCAATCAGCCTTTTTCTTTCTTTTCTTTTCTTTTTTTTTTTGGCTGATCTTTTCAGATGAAAATTAATTCCTCAATTAACGTGATCATCAAAAAATGATTGGATGCCATTTAAAGACAGGACAAAGTATCAATATATGATCTGTTCTGGAAGCAGCGGTGGACAGCTAGCGCAGTGCAAGGTGCTATTTCATACAGCGACCACTGCATTGGAATGTGATTAGACATGCCAGACCACATCCAGAGCTGGGTCTGGCTCGCATTATGAACGGGATCTCGTCCTAGTTCACCCAGAAATAAATGCAAACCACGGTTGTGTGTTTATAGAGTGAGAAACTGTCTGCACACCAGATGCGCCCGGTTCCTAGTTTATTTAAGTACACCTTGCTTTAAAAAAAAAAAAAGCACATCCATGCAATAAATCCTGTTAAATTTTTACATTTTATTTTTGAGTTTGAATCTTATTCTTATTCTACAGTTTGGTGTGTCCACTTTTTGAGGCCTGTTTGGACAATGGACACCATTTTCAGTTTGTTCTACATATCACACATGGTGTGTTGAGACAGACTTGATTCATCATCAGACGCCTCACAAGGGTGATGACGAAAATGACTCCTCTTTGTTCTTCCACTGTACGTCTCTTGTCTGCCGTCTTTTTTTTGGGTCATATGGAGTTTAATGTTTCTGTGTGTCTGTGCGCTGATGAGGAAGTTGGCATCTGAAACCGTTGCTGGGCTGATTCAAAATATGCACATCTGGCATCTGTGTGTGTGTGTGTGTGTGTGGTAGTAGAGGGAATATCAGTGGATATGTGGAGCAGAGTTGCACGCAAATGTGCCTCAGATTTGATAGATGGCATTCATGTGTCCTTGTGGTGCATATGAGGTCATATATGCACACACAGGCATGTGTTTGTACCTTTGTGTGTGTGTGTGTGTGTGTGTGTGTGTGTCTCACCTTGTCCTTGGTATGTAATAAGCATGTGGGACTATGGCACTTATAGCACATCTGTCTAGTGGTCAAGAAACCATGCAGCGCTGCTCTGCACCATTTCCACCAGCTGCCCCACCCCCCACCTGCTCTGCCCTCCCAGTCACTTCATACACACACAGTAAGGAGGTCGACTCGCTTCCACACAAGTTTGAGGACGCCGACACTCCATGGGGAAATTTTCCTTTGTCTGAATGAGTACATGGACCTATACCGTGCTTTCATCATGTTTCACTCACTCTCTGGTACCTTTAGGTTCCTCAGGCAGCCACACTCAAGTCATACTTCACTAGGTCGGCAGCAGAAATCTCATTTAGAGCCCTGGGATATAATGCCAGGGTTGACAAGTCAATATTTATACCGAACACCATCTCCTGGCCTGTCTTTGCTCCACTTCTGCAACTCAGTGATCATTTCTTTCATCAGTCTTTTTCTTATAAAGAAAGATATCCTTCTAGTTTACACTCCATGTTATTCCATAAATTGAAGTGTAAAAGAACAACTACAACAACTCTGAAATATTAAGAATGTAGCAAAAACCCTAGGATTTTTAATTTACTAGCCAAGTTCTGTTTTGTGTCTTACAGCTTATCAGAAAGTACGAGCATGTTTTTCATTGTGAAAACCTTTTTTTTGGCACAGCAGAGCAAAACCAATATTAGCTTTCTGATTGTCTGCAGGAATTGAAGCTTTAAAAGTGCTTATATGCTCTGCTGCTCCCTCGTAATGCACTAAAGTTAAATGACAGCCATTGGCGTACACCCATGCATGCATATGAGTGGCTCTGCAGCCCCGTGGTGCCATGCGCTCTCTCTCCCCTGCTCGTAGTGTCATGTTACATAAGCGGGCTAACATTACCCTAACAGGCTGTAACTGGCACCTCGGTATCAGTCATCACCCCAGAGAGGTGAAAGGAGAGTGGAGGCAGAGGACGGTAATGAAATGATTAGTAGAAAGTTTGAGGTATGAGAGGGGGTGTGAGAAATAGAGGGATGTGATTGTGTCAGTGATGAATTAGAAATTCAGGGAGGGCTCCTTCCTCCTGCCTAAAAGTATGTTTTTGGGGTTTTTCAGGTATTTAATGGATAGGACGGTAGAGAGACAGGAAATGGGGAGAGTGAGATAGGGTGAATGACATGCAGCAAAGGGCCACCGGTGGATTCAAACTGGGGCCGCTGCGGAAAGGACTATAGCAGTGGTTCCCAACCTTTTCTGGCTCGTGACCCCATTTTAACATCACAAGAAATTTCTGGCAACCCCGAAGATGCGCCAGCTCAGATATTTTTATATGCTGCATTGTATTTGAACTCGATTTAAATTCGAGAAAGTGAAAGTATAGAATACATGATTGCACTGCAAAAACTCAAAATCTTTCCAAGAATATTTGCCTTATTTCTTGTCAAAATGTCTTATTTCTAGTCAAAACTAATCTCTTTCCACTTAAAATAAGACTCATCACCTAAAAATTTACTTGTTTTTAGATCATTTTCACTTGTTTCAAACAAATTTTCACTTGAAATAAGTAGAAAAATCTGCCAGTGAAAGCAAGTTTTCTGTGCTTGTAATAAGGAAGAGAAACTTGCTCCACTCTCAGATTTTTCTACTTATTTCAAGTGACAAGTGACAGAGTTTGAAATGACTATTGGTGTTTTTAATCATAATTTTGAAAAGAATAATAATTGGTTTAAAAAATATTTTTATCAGTTTCTTTTTTGTTTTTTTTGTCAATGACTAGACATTTCAGGCGACCCCATTTGAATTTCAGGCGACCCCACATGGGGTCCCGACCCAAAGGTTGAAAAACACTGGACTGTAGCCTCTGTATATGGGGGCGCCTGCTTTACCCACTGAGCTACATGACTCCCCCTCATTCCTGACTTTTCTGTGTTTGTTTTAGCATTCATCTCTTCAGTGATGTGTGACTGTCAGTTGCCCTGGTGGCCATGTTTGTAGTTTTCAGTGACAGTGTATAACCCTGATCTGGCTGAGTAAAAGCTCCGCTCCTGAATCTCTCAATTACCATCCAGAGCAGAGAAACACACAGAAAAAGGCATTAATCCTGCATTCGGTGTCTCACATGCACTCCAGGCCCGTCGGAGTGTTTCCTTTCTAAACACATTCTTTTAACACAAATTGAATATATCATTCCTCCCTCGAGGCGCCAGAGAAGAAAGAGTCTCATTCACAGTGCCTCCCTCACTGTCTCTCTCTAAGTAGTTAATGCTTCTGAGAGGCTCCTATCTCGTCTCATCTCTCTTCTCTCTGTTTTTCCTTCGCTAACATTTTGTCAAATCCTTCTTGTTTTTTGGCTTTTTGTCCTTTTTTTTGCCTGCAGGTTTTTTCTGTCTCAAGTTGTGTTCACAATAGAGCAGCAGTCACACTTTGCGCTCTGTGGGAGGACAATGAACCTGTCCACCCGCTAAATAAACTCCCAAGTTTTTTAAAATAATAAACCCTCAAAAAAAAAAAAAAAAAAGTGAAGTGAAGTGAAATGTCACTCTTCTTTTCTCCTGACCAGGCAGACCTGACCTGTATTTTAATAGCCAACTCTACCAAAAGTATATTGACTTAGATCTAAGACTTGTTTTAGCATTAGGATTGATGTATCTAACATTGCATATTCAGCCCTGAACAGTGTCTGCAGGACATTATGTCAGCTACAACAACCTCCAGCAATAAGCGAGGGCACCTTGTGTGTTGCCTCAAATGCAAAATCAAGGACAACATATCCAGAAGTAACTTTCTGCAGCCAATTCATCCCATTAACGGAGACCAATATAATAAATATTGACATTAACTAGCATATAATAACTTTTTTTTTTAACAATGTCTCTCTTGTGTCACCTGCAGTATAGTGGCCACACAGTTAGAATATTATTTTCAATGAGATGTATCTGTAAGAGGTTGGCAAAAGAAGGATGTTGTAAAGTTTAGCAGACGTCTCCTCTCCATCCCTAGTGGAAATGATGCTCTTGTATATTCCACACTCTTTGTTTCACAGCGTCTCTATTGCCTTAAGCTGTCGGGAGCATTTGATGGATGGACAGTGACAGTAAGCGATGGAGCAGTTATTCAAATGCTGCCTCCTCTTCACCATCTGAGTGGTGGTTAAAAAATGCTGCTAGATCAATGTATCTCTATTCTAAACATGTATACTAATTCAGTTATGCTCTTATACTGTAAATAGCACAGGTGGATAGACAGAAAGCCAATAGCTGGATGGATTGATGGAAAATGATGTGCTTCTTTTTGGAGAAATCTACTGTAATATATTAAGTGAACATTTCCCAGGACTTCACTTTTTCCTCAGTGTGCACTTTTTTAATGCATGCTTTTATTACATAACACACTGTACTCAAGTCACCATGAATATATGCATGTTCTTTATATAGCTGCATGTGCTTTCTTTGCTCCCCTTGGCGCTACCAGGCAGGTCATCACCTGCATTTGCTCGGCCATATGTGTGTTTGTTTGCCGCTGTTGTATAAGTTAGTGTTAGTGTTCATGTGTAGGTGTTGACTGTCGGTGTGAGTCGTGTCCTTGTGACAGAGCCGTGGAGGACACCGAGGCTGCGTGCGTTTTCCAGAGGGAAGCAGATAAAGAACAAACACCCGCACTCACACAGGTCTACCCAGAGCTTCCTGTGTGTCTCTGCTAGGTCCTGTTGCCAAGGAGACCGCGGGGCCCTTGGCTGAACGCATCCAATAAATACCTGGGAGGATTTAGGAGTGGGAGTGAGGGGTGGCTTCATTCAAACATCCCTGTTTATCATATCACAATGCAGCTGTAAAGAGACTACAAATACCACAGTCGGGCCTTGCCCTGCGCCTATTGTTGCTCTCCACATCACAAGTGTCCCTGCAGAATCCATCAGGAATCCCTGTCTCCTCCTGTATCAGGCCTTTATTTTTAAGTTTCACAATACAAGTAAGGAGTGTGTTGCCCGCTATCACTTACAGCAGCACAGAGACACTAGAGGTCCATCAGGACAGCGGTGAGATCTAGCGTGGGATCCTGTGTGGATGAGAATCAAATGGCAAAACTGGCTCCTCATGACTAAGTCCCAGAGGATTCTGTGGTGAGCTGAGCCCATAACCTTCAAGAGACAGCAGCAGCCAGACAGCCAGAGGAGTAGAGATAATTGAAATGACTGTCTGTGTAGGCACTGGCTCTTTTTTTTTTTTTTTTTTTTTTTTCATCTCTCTAATTATTCAGTGTCCTCATTTTGTGGAAATGTGCATGTGTGTGTTCACATGAAAAGACAGAGAGAGGCTGAGAGTGTACTATAGGTTTTCGAAAGTGTGGATAGGCTCTAGTATCTCACGAGTGTGTATTTGATCAGGCGTTGTGTGTGGGGGCGAGGCTTATATATATGTGTGTGTGTGTGGGTTTTTAGAGCCATTATGGGAATACGTGAGTGCCGGGTTCAGGTAATTGATGCTGGGACGCTTGAAACTGGCAGACAGTCGGACTGGCCCAGTGCCAGTGTGAAGTAGAGGGGGAGGAGGAGAAGATTAGAGAAGAACGGATACAGGCCGATGGAATTCCATGGCAACCAGATCAAGCAAAAAAAAAAAAAGCATTAAAAGGATGTTAAAATAACAGCTTACCTTATGGTGGAATGCTATCTTACCATTTACATTTCATCTCCGTCATTTTGAGCGAAACATGTTTACATTACCAGTCAGCTTTAATCAGAATTACTTCTTCAAATAGCTGCTCAGAGCTGCAGCCTAGACACATGTGTGCATAAGAAACTAAAAAAAATGGCGTCCAAGAGCGGCAGACATTAATCTGATGGTTTGCTCTGGTCGCTAATTTGAAGCAAAAACACAACCATTCATCGGATATTCACCTGGGATGTTTAATTCCTACTGGTTATTTTTCTTAAGTAGCATGAATAAAAGCCTCTTCTGTATCTTGACAGGTTACCTAATCAGAAATGAAATGCTCTTCCTGTTGGCTTTGGTAACCCAGGCAACAGTTCCCCTGGAGACGGGCTTTGGCAAATCTCTATGGTCCGTTTAGCAAAGTCCTAACGCGTGTCCCCTGAACAGCTCCGGCATAAAGCAGCAGTTTATTGCCCTGAGCAGCGATGATGCTGCGGCTTGTGTTTGACCAGAGATTAGGCAGATTGGAGGCCTTTGTGCTCGCTCTGCTGTTTGTCAATGATAAGCACCGCTGCAGGCCGTAATGTCTGAGCCGGGAGCTGTGGGAGAGGGGACGGAGCGAAGGTAAACTGAGCGTGGCCTCGTCGGTTTGTTTTTCAGGGTTTTGATACATCAACCGTGTATCATTAACTGATGGTTTTCTTAATGCTGTAAAATGTTACGGCTTTGCATTTCTCAAGAGCGTCCAGTGGGATCAGGAATGACCTCCTGTGACCTTTTCACATGCCACCCAATAAAAATCGAATATCCCATCAAATAAGGCTCCTTCTCTGATATCCCGCTGCTCATGCTCCTAATTGTGAAATTAATCAGATTTACTGTGTAAAAAAAGAATATAAATGATAGGTGAATTTGCATGGGATACTTGCCATAATAAATACTGGATGTCATAGTTGTATACACAGCATGTAGAGTAGCAGTGTCAATAGTATTGTCTGTGTGCTAACCTCACCTCAGTATGTTATGAAGAGGCAGAGGTTTAGTTGTTTGGCAGAGCAGCCAGGCAGAGGCTCTGGTCTCTAAGAGACTATCTCTGCAGCAACAGCAGCAGGAGGGCAATATCACCTGCATTACAGGGCTCTGAGGATTGTAATGGCAGTGACGTAATGTGCCTCAGAGGTGAGATAATGCACCGCACACACACACTCATATAATGCCCGTCTTCTTTATGAAGGACACACAGTGACTGAAGAACATACGGTGTGAACCATTTGTACTTGATTATTCTCCGTCAAGGGCTTTTAAAGCTGAGTTGTGCAGTGACACGGTGGTGCTCTGCTCTCATGTGTACACTGCAGTACTTTCCTCATAATTAAGCAAATAAGTGCTTTATGCATGGACACAGACACAGCGTTACTCTGTGGAAACCACCGGGCTTCTTGCAGTACATGGATGTAACCACTGTAGCTAATCAGGACCATGTAAACAGTACATACCACAGCCCTGTAACCACAGAACTCGAACCGCTGCACATCACAGACAGCGACTGGTATTTCATGTTGAAACCAAGTGCTGCTTCCATCCATGTGGATATATTTACCATCAAATCGCAATGAAGCAGAATTGCATTCATTTTGATTAGTTGTTGTCGAGGATGTGCACAGTATCATACCAGGCCCATTCTCTAAGGTGACAACTAAGAAAAGAAAGAAGAAGTGCACTAGAGCTCTTGTAGTAATTGTAGTATTGTGTGTGTAAGCGGGTCTGAATATGATGTGGCACAAATAAAATTCAACAAAAAATTCATTATGACTGAAAAGACTTGTCAATAGTAATTAGACCCCTGCTGAACATCTGCCTGTCAGACAGATAATTTACCTTTATTTGCGGCCCGTCACAGATTACCGCTCAATCATTCATCTTTTCAGAAAAACTGTCAACATAAGTGTCTCAAATCAGATCCACAGAGGCAACCAAGGATCACATTTTCTATCTAACGTGACATATCAGAATTCAGTTAAACAATCACTCAGTAGGTTTCGCTCTCTTTCAAAATTCTGTCTGTCATCATTTGTGTCCGTACAGGTGGACAAACAAAGCCTCTGGGTTTTTCAGCCTCACAATTTCAGAGCCAGAGACAGATCTAGTTGTATATTTGGATTTGATGAGCCACACACATCATTGTGTAGATAATCAGTGGACAATTTCATGATAATAATAATAATAATAACTCTAAAGGGGGGAGGGTATAGCCTGTATGTGTTGCTGATATCTGATAAGGGCTGGTGTGCATTTCTTTAAGCTGGTGGTTTTATTGATTGGAGTCGTAATACTTTTTGTTAATTGGATTTCAGCGCCCCTGCTCCAGGCATACATGGATACACACACACACACACACACACAAATACACACAGTAACACAAAACCCATGTGACCTTTGTCCCCACTCCTTCAATGCGTTAACCTCCGACCTCTGGCCTTTGCTCTGCTCTGTGCTGTGACTGCCTCCCGCCTCCTGCCTCCAGCCACAGACGCATGAAAACACTTAACACCTGTGATTGTGCGATAGCATTTTGTTGCACTCTACGTCTCTGTGTTGCCACTTTATTAGCCATGCTAATAAAGCTTCTAAAGGATGTCAGTGGTCGTGTCTGTTAATCTGCCAGCCACATTGGTCCAGACTTAACTATTTAGGCAAACATTGACTGGACATTTCCCATCAGCCTCAGCTGTACTTTGTGTTGACTGCTTCTTAGCAAATGCTGCTAGCACGCTGGTTTAACACGTTAAACTGAGACGGTGAATGCTGTAAACATTATACTTGCCAAACAGTATCATGTTAGCACGTTCTTAACAGCCTCTCAGTGTCACGGCTGCTTGTAGATTTCCAGCTTGTCCACTAACTCAACCGCACTGCTATGATTTATGCTGTGTGTGAACTGTAGCATGTCACAGGCGCGTGATTTACTGACAGTGAAATGTGGGGATGAGGGAACATTTTCTTATAAAAACAGTCATAAATAAGACTTTTGATGTTGCAATGAACTTAATCAGTGTTTTACACCAGTTCTAGCAACCAAGATTTCAAGTTGGGTCACACATTATAAAGCTTCTTCAACAAAGCTGATCCGTGCATAGCTATTCTTACTACTTACTGTGGCTATGTTACTCATTAAGATCATTTCCTATTAACCACTGTACTATAACAATGGCTTCTCTTCCTGGGGTCCCTTAATGTATTTATATAAAGTATGAACAACAGCTACAACTATTCTCTCTCACAATTAGGCAATACGTAAAGGGATAGTTCAACATTTTTGGCAAATTTGCCTATTGCTACAATTCCTATAGTCATAGGGGTACATTAGCTTCATGGCGAATGTGCAGGTCACAACTTGTCCATGAGAGCGTTTTGGAGTTGTTGGATTGTGTCTTTGATGAGGGACAGGGGACCAGTACCGTTCACCTCCATTGTGTTCACTGAGCAGCCCACCGACAACTAAAGGTAATGAACCTACTCCTATGACTATATGGCAATAGGAAAATTTGCCAAAATGTGGAACTATCCCTTTAACACAAGACCTACGACACATAGCCTAACAACATAAACTATAACTTGATGATATTATCAAACTCAGGTCTAACTGTTACAGTCTACTGGCCTAGAGATGCTGACACAAGTTTAACTGATCCAAAGATAAAAAACAATTTGCTTCTGTCACTTCATTCATTCTATTTATACGCAGCCCGTAGAGCATTTAAAAACCCACACATTAGTTGTGATGGGGCCGCAGCTAGCCGTGGAGATTTAAGTGCCAGCTTCGTTGTGGATGAATTAATGAAGCCGCTCTCCGCCCACACAGAAACGCCGCGCAACGGTCGCGGTGCTCAAGACGCATTAAAGTGAGTGTCAGAGGGCTGAGGTTTACCCTCAAGTCTCACCGGCGCGCTACGATTGCAGACCCTGACCCCTGCCAAAGGCCAACTGGAACAGATGCAACAGAGGGATGAGATGCTGAGGAGAGATAGTATGTGGAAGGAGTGAGAGGAACAGAGAGAGAGAAAAGGTTTCCCTGTTGTGTAATATGAAAGGAAGGTGCAAAGTGGAGTGGAGATGAGAATGTGTTGTTGTTGTTGTGGAGAGCAGGGCAGTGTACACTTAAGAGCCGTCATCACCCCTCTCTCTGTGCTAAAATTCCCATAGTCTTACCGTTTGCTGACTTAACAGCCTAAAAGCCAAGCCTCTTCTATTTTTCATCATGCATTACCATCTTTGCCTGTAGAAACCACAGTCTAATGAGTGCAGGCCATGTTCCAGAGCGGGGCTGGTAATTTAGCATGCTGTATTATTAATCAGAGTCTCTGTGTGATTTTGCAGCAATTTGAACGCTTATTTCCCCCATAATGCTTTGGGGGTCGGGGTAATGAGTCTCCTTCCTAATGACTTTAGCGGTTGACAGAGAAGACACGACAGGCGCTTATGGAATCAAAGGTTTTGTCTGGCAGGATGAGCGTACAGCAGTGTGTGTGTGTGTGTGTGTGTGTGTGTGCGCGAGTGTGGGTGTGTGAGTGTGTGTCCACCGAGACAGGAGAGCGCTCTCCTCGAAAGTCTTGTGTGATCAAAGGAAGCGGCGGTGGCAGCAAGGAGAGAGAGAGAGAATACAAAAGACGTAGAGAGAGGCAAAGAAGCTGTGGGTATAGAGGAGGATGTAAAACACACACCACCACCAAGGGAAGCTGACAAAACGCACAAAGATATAACATACGGCTGTTTGTAACCCCGTCTGACAGGCTTTGTGATCGTCTATGTGATTGGTTGTGTAATTATCTTCCGTGCGTCCATGTCTTCATTTCTGCTGTATTATGTTTCTATGTATCTGTGGTGGGTCACTTCTCAAGTCTATATCTGCCACAGTTCCCTGCTGCCTGTCAACTCTTTCTCCCTCTCTTTTCATCTGTCTCCTCGTTTCCCTGCAGAAATGTTTGTTAACATAAGACTCAAGAAGCACAGCGTGTGTTTATGTCACCGCAACCTGAACATCTTTTTGTGTTTTCGATTGTCAAACAAAAGCAGCAAATTGAGGTTTCCAGAACTTTTCATGGTAACATTTCTAGTATCCTCTGAAACTTTTTTGACACAAAAATAGACAGCTGATTAAATTACCTTTTCTGGTTTTCAGCATCATGGTGGCAGCACATGTTTTCATTAGGATTCATTAAGATTTAAACATAGTTAATGCTCCATTTAAGATAAATTGCCATAGCACCAGTATCCAGTAATAATGAACTATCATGCTTTTAGCAGCCTCGGAAACCAGAGGATTACCCATAGCTGGTGACTATTGGCATCAATGCCAATCACATATTTCTGTTGAATATGAGCTGAATGATCGGCTGTTGATCAGCTGGGGCATCTCTGGTTTAAGTTTCACACTGGTTCACTGTTGGTTTCCAAACATGTTATATCACATCATTCTTGTACCTGCTCAGGGTTTAAAGGTGAGCACAGAGAAAGTTTCCCATTCAGCAGATCAATGTGAGAACAGCCATTTAGTGGATTAACAACAACGAAACATTATTTCTGAGAAAAGGGGGAACTAAATCCTTCATAACCCCCAAACAAAGCAGACCCATTGTCAGTTATATCATATCAAAAATAATGAAACCTTTCAGTATTGTAGAAAAATCCACATGCAGTGGATTGTAGTACCCAAGAAGCTCTTTTGTGTTCCTCTCTCACTAAGCAGTACATGAAGCAGCCGGAGGCGATGTGCTGCTGAAACTAACTCATCAGTGCAGGCAGCCTGGCTGTCATATCTGACATTGTTTCTCTTTCTGTGGCAGAGATTTATGACACAGAGAAACATGGACAAACAGTTTGCATCTGTCCCCATGAGCAGTTTAGGAAAACTTCCAAAACCATGCAAACATTTAAACATCAGTAGCATGGTGGAGCGACACGGTAAACAAAGCTGCACTGCAGGCGCACACAAACACACAAACACATACGCACGCACGTACAAATGTCCTTGTTCCTCTGATCGTCTCTCTGTTCTGTCTTCCTTCGACGGTGTGATGTTAGGCCACGTTCTTTCTCTCATCACTCCATCCTGAGACAAAGGGATGATTACATCACTGCAAGGGGCGCTGTTTGTATTTAAAGGAGCAGTATCTCTTACTTGGCGACCATCCCAGTGTTATAACTGGAATCATCATCTCCTGCTGCTGCTGCTGCTGCTGCTGCTGCTGCTGCTGCGTTGATTCCTCCGAGATTATCAATGCAGAGGCAAAGAGATTACCTCCAGGAAACAAATTGGTTTATTATGATTTCCCTGCTCGAGTATGTTACGATAGGAAGCGAGGACAAAGAGTTTACCAGCAGATAGACATCGGCGCTGTGACGACCAGTTTGATCAGTGGTGTGAAATTCATGGTAGATAAGCAAAAAAAGGTAGTGCCTTCACACATGGTGGTGTGTGTGGTCCTCTCAAAGGAGTAATACAAACACAAAAATAAATTCATAGAATAAAACAAGCTTCCTGGGGCGAGTTGCCCCTGAAGAGACGGTGTTTTGTGCAGTGAAATACACACTTTGTGCGTCTTTGTTCTGTAAAGATACCTTTAGGATTCATCTTTGGAAAGTGATATTGCTTCTCTATGTGACTACAGTAAATGGTTTCGCAGGGCCGCTGTGGCAATCAAGTGAAAGCAAAGCATCCTCATGTCCTCTGAGAAGCTGAAGGGAGCCCCCCCCCCCCCTCCTCCTCCTTTAGATTTTCATGCCTAAATTGCAGATATTGAGAAGTTTAAGAATAGAGCCACCCATGCACTATATGGCCTTACGCCTGCCCTCCAATGACAAGATAGCGACATTTATCAAATTAACTGCTGTCAAGTGCCTGTGCAGTCGCGGGAGGATTACGGGAGAAACGCTTGTGTTCAAGTTCATTTGACGGCGTGTCTGTCCCCCCCAGCGATGCTGTAGCTGAGGCTTCACTTTAATTTCCACAGCCTTCCACTTTCCCCTCGTCTACCAGCCCCCCCTCTTCTTTCTGCTAAATTGTCTCTAAATTAGATATTTAGGGGATGGGGGAACTCAGGGGAAGGGGTGCCCTCTCTTTCTTTTCCTCTCCTCCCAGCAACTCTCCATCATAGTTTACAGCACAGCCCTGCGTATGAATTTAATACAATTTTTCAGGGGTAGTAATGAAAATTGTATCATTATTGGAGGGACTGGGGTGCATCTTCTTTATCTCCAGTGTCCAGATTTGGCCTCTTCAATACGATTAGCCCTCCCAAATCCACTGTGCCCTACTAACACACTGTACTGTGTATGAATCAGATTTATGGGGAGGAGCCGGAGGAAGCCATTAAAACTCACCATTCGATCTCTGATTATTTTCCTCCTCTCTATCTCTCCACAAATGGCTGGACTAGGAAAGAGGGTGAGTTGTAGCGAGTGTTGTAGCGTAACATTAGGACCCTATGGGGCTGGGTGGGGCTTTAAGGTAAGTGTGTGAATGCATTTGTAATTGTGTGTGTGTGTGTGTGTGAGACACAGAGAGAGAGACAGCTAAAGGTGGGGTTATATTGGCGGAGTGAGGATGACAGGCCTCCTCCCATACTCCAATAAAGGCGTCAGCATCCTGGGCAGATTTATGACGGCCATGCTGAGTGGAAAGCATGATGGGGGATGGAGAGGCAGCTCTCACTATCGAGGATATCTTATGCCTCCTTAGAGAGTCACTCCTTTTCTCTTTTCTCTCTCTCTCTCTCTAATTTCATGCTCTCACTCTGTTGTAGTGTCTCCATCTCCTCTCTCTCTTGATTGTTTAAAAAAAAAAAAAAAAAATTTCTCTTATTGTAGTCATTTCCACGATCATTTCTGTCATAACAGTGTTTCTTTTTTTTCCTGTTTTCTTTTTGTTTTAGTTTCACCCCTCCTTTCCTCCAGCATCACATAAAGCGTTGCAGGGCCAATTGCAGCAACAATTGTTTCCTTTGTCTTTTGTCTACAGCTCTGTTTATCTCAGTTAAACTTAGACAAGCCTTTAATTCCCTAGTATGTGTGGCAATGAGCGAGGCAAATAGATTGTAAACCCATTCGTCTTTTTGTTACAGTATGCGTGGATGTTGTACTGTATACAATATGACCAAGTCGAGAGCAAGAAAACACTGAGAGGCAGTCGTGGAAAAGGTCAATGCAAAGGTTAATCTTAAAGAAACAGCAAACAGGGTAATTGCAATAGTGAAAATAGTGGAAGGCAGTACTCTGAATGGCCTTTAAAGAGACACTTTTGTCAAAATCTAGAATATAAATACATTTTATCAACTCTTTTTTTGTTGTTGTTGTATCTTTTCACTCTCTTACGAAGCATAAAGCCAGAAGATTGATACCAATCTCATGTGTGTAAACTAAATATGAAGCTAGCATCAGCAGCAGACCATTAGCTTAGATTAGCATGAGGACTGGAGCCCCATTCTGTGTAAATACACTATTTATCTAAACAAAGCTTAAGTTAGAACTTCAAGTTGCACTTCAGCATGTCAAATTGTTATTTTAGAGGTGCTAATAAGTGGGTAATGAAAAAGAGCTAACTATTTCCACTGTGCTCCCACCTTGCTACATATCAGGACCATGTTTTCAAATGTTAAATCATGTCTATACACAAGCAGCCTTAAAAGAGGGATGTCAAAATAAACAAAAAATTACTACATTTGTTGAAACGAGAAAATATTCATGAATAATTTGATCAAAGTACAAGTAAACAAGGTTACTGATCAAAGCAGACATTTGATGCTAACTTTCAGTAACAGGATTTCCTTTGTGCTTCAGGCCTGTTTCAGTTTTTTACCAAAAATGTATCTAAGTTCATAACTCACTCCCAGGCTCCTCAGATTCTTTATGGGTTACAAAAGCACATAGTCAGATGCATAACACACTCTTGTCTGTCAGACCTAGAAATCACTTAGTGGTGTGTCATATAGGAGCACACAGAGGCTGTAATGACTCACCAGTCTCAAGCAGCTCCCCTGTATAGTATTTGAAACCTCTGTAGCCTCTTCCCCTCTGTTATATAGGATGTCCTGTCAACAGATCATTGTCACATGATACCCTGATACCCTGATACCCCTGCCCAGCTTGGGATATTGTTTTGGAAAGACTCATGTATTGCCATGGCAGCGAAGCAATAGCTTTTGCCAGCGTGATTGTAGTTTTCCACCTGCAGCAGGAAAAAGACCTGTTCCCCTCCCAAACACTGTTTCCATGTAAACATTTTACAGGTGTGTGTGTGTGTGTGTGTGTGTGTGTGTGTGTGTGTGTGTGTGTGTGTGTGTGTGTGTGTGTGTGTGTGTGTGTGTGTGTGTGTGTGTGTGTGTGTGTGTGTGTGTGTGTGCGTGTGTGCATGTGTGTGTGCGTGTGTGCGCTGTATTTTTGTAGTTAAAAGCAGAGTTTTGGTCGTTTTATTTGGCAATAGCTGTAGGAAGAAATCAATGTTTTTTCCTTTTGTTCAGAAAAAAAGCCTACTCTGTGTGTGCGCTGTGCTCTCTAGGCCCACATGAATGTGTCAGTGAGGAAGAGGAAGATGCTTATTTGTGAGCAGTGTACGTGGATGAAGAGGCCAGCGGTGGAGGCCACAATTCAGCGGAAACACAAGCGAGCAGGGGCGTAGAAAGATCGCGCATCTGAGAGGCAGACAGAGGGAGAAGGGCGACGTTAGGAGCGATGTCTGAGCCTAGATGAGGTCAGACGTGGTCAGACTGAAGCCTAGTGTTTCACCACCACAGGCTATAGTATAGTGACCCGTTAACAAACCTGTAAAGCTCTGTAACCCTCCCCCATCGGAAAACACTGGTCATGCTCACACTTATTGCTCTAATTGTATCCAAGTACATCAAATAATGTAAAAACATCCTAAGATGTTTTGAGTCAATTAGCAGACTTAATAATAGTCTCAACCTGGATTATCTTGTTTTACTTGTAAAAAGCAGATAAAGTGGAGCTATTTACCCTCTAGCTTTTGTATGCTTTTGTACCTCAGAGATACATACATACATTCCCCAGAAGACACTGCGTTTAGTCAGAGTCAGAGCTGTGGTGATTCACTTGGCATTTCATGCATCATCATTATTTTATCCAGAGTTTATCGTTATTATTCATGATTGTGGTTTTCAGTCTGTGGCTGTGCCCTCCTACAACCAAGATACGGTTACATACTAAAAAACTGTTGTTCGAATGTTCAATATATTTGGCCTGGAGGCTGTGTGTGGGCAGTGAAGGAATTCCACACACACACACACACACACACACACACACACACACGTATACACTCCCCCTCAGTATGTTTCTACTGACAGCATTTTTCCAAAGCAAGGTGGCAGGAAGACTAAAACGAGTCTGCAGTTACTCGAGGGTTCTGGAGAAACAGCTGGAGGAATCTTCCTCTCTCTTTTTTTTTTCATAAACGCCAGCATGGGATGTTACTCTGAATACACTCCCTTACATGAACACACAGAGGTGGGGTCAGGGAAAAACAAGCCAGGATGGCACCCACTCATTTCCCACTTGGTGCTTTTCACATCCACGCCCTGTATTTTTAGACAATGCATTTGACAGATGTGTTTTCTGTTTGTTAGCATGTAATCCCCTGCTGGTACGGACTGAACGTGTATGTACTTTGTAGAAAACATAAAATAAGATACATCAAATCCAACCAAAAATGATTCCACAGTGAAACTTAGTGATTTCTCTATGAGTTATGAAATGGCACAACAAAAGTCCAGCAAATGTCCTCAGTCAGTCCAGGAAAAGCAACAATGAAACAACAAACAGCCCCTCTGAATAAAGTTACTCTGTTTATGCAAGAACCAACATAAAAAGAAACAATCCAGCCACAGTTATGAGCCCAAGCCATTGCTATAATATGCCCAGCCTACAGTAATGTGAGTAGTAAGCCAGCTTGCGATTTTGCTGAACAAGTCCGTAATATCAGTAACAGCAGGTTGGCTGTTGTAGCTGACATTATGTAGGCAGACTTGGACTGAAAGGGAAATCTGGCTTTAGACTGATCAGACATATTTCTGGTAAAAAAAAACATCTGTTTTTCTGTAAGGTCACGTTCACCTGAGTGCTGTGGGCAGTCACATACATGAGGTCAGACAAATGACTTAAGGGACTCACATACACTCATGCATGCGTACGCCCGGTAGCAAATAGATGTTTGCTGCTTTATTATAGCCTAAAACCTCACTTTAACAAAACCTTTAACACTAGAACATACAGTAATACGCCTGCGCATGTGGAAATTCAGAAATAACAGCATGTGCAGCGATTGCAAAATAAAAGCAGCGGCGCATACTAAGAATAAAGATGAATGAAGAACGTGTAGTACACTTCTTGGTTTGGTTTGCTTCAAGGTTTGGCATTGTGGGAAGAGACTGTTTGCATACAAACACACTAACACACACACACACACAGAGCCTCTATGTTGGTCTTTGCCGGGCAGAATGCCATTGGTCGAAACTGGCACAGTGGGCAGCACCCACCCACAGGCAGCAGCGAGTACACGGAGCGAGCGGTGGGTGGGCTGAAGGTCAGACGGGCCCTGGACACACTGGCATTGTTCTCTCTATCTTTTTCTGTCTGTTTTTTTTCTCACTCCATGACCTGTGGCTTTAAGAGCATATGTCTGTGTGCGTGTGTGTATGTATGTGTGTGTGTTGGCGTAAACCAAAGATTTATGAAACTACGACTATGGAAACACAAGACAACTACAAGCACTCAAGTAAATGTTGACTGAATGTGTCTTTAAGGCGACAGGGTGCTTATAATCAGTGTGAACTTGGGAGCATTGTGTGTGTTTGTGTTTGACTCTGGCATGTTATTAGTGTGAGTCAGCACAGAGGAGGCCCCGGCCGCCTCTCTGAGAAGTGCGGCTCTGTTGAAAGTCGGTGGGAGGAGATGAGCAAAAGGTCTTCTGTGACATTCAGAGATGTACGACGTCTTCCCCTCAGCTGTTACACTCCACATTCCCCGAACCACTGACTGTGCTCTCTCTCTCCTCCTGGAAGATGAGCAATTTAAACTCACCAAAAACAAGGTTTGATAGGAGCCACAGCTTGAACTTTGAATGAAATGTACAATAACCTCACTGAATGAAACAAATCATTTGTAGTCATACTGTACTTGGTTTCCGTCCAGCTCGCAGCTCGACCTTTATCTCTTGTTCTTTGTGTGTCTCCCACCTTCTCCTTTTAAAGGGCATGCCACTTTTGTGACTGTAGAACTGCTATTTTCCCTTTAGGAAAGCCATAGCACCCACCACAGAAGCAGGTCAGGAGGAGGTTGTTGAAAATTTCCCCAGAGATGCTGAGTGTTCAAATTATTTGAACCTTGACCTAGTTTGTCGTCTGTCTTTTTCAAGTGCTTCCTCTTCAGAGCGTTGTATTTTTTTTGGTATGAATGCATGAACAAAGATGCAGAGGGGAAACTCATTTTGTGTGCCCCAGTTTCCTCAAATGCATTAATTAGTGCTGCTGGAAATTAAATCTGCAATACATGACATGAAGCCAACGAGCAGTGTGCATTGTGGCGTCAGGTAACATTAATGGGTTTTGTTTAGATGAAAGATTGCTCAAATTAGGTTTTACAAAACATATGAAACTATGTTTGACGTTAACAAATACCAGTTGTATGTGAGTAAGCATGGATTTGGTCATTTGCAAGTCAAAAGACGTCTAGAAGTCTGCATTAAAAGAGGGATTAAATTTGGTTCAAAAGTGAGGGATATTGAATCATTAAAAATAGGTTCCACAGCATTGTATCAACTGCATTTCATCATCCTATGTCTTGTTGAAATGTAGATGTTGAGACGCTCAAAGAGAGTCTGCAACTAAACTAGACTTTCAATTCTCAGTCAATCAGCCCAGTTTTAAATGAGACATCATCAGACGTGTTGACCTGAAAATTAGACCTAAATCAGATATAGGTGGTCTGATGGATATCATTGTTTGGTCGGTCGAGAACCAATATGGGGTCTGATGTAATTTAGATGGTTTCTCCATTGATAAAATAGATTTTTCAGCTGTAAAATATCAGCATGCATTTGAGATTTCTAACTCCTAAATATTGATTGGCCTTGAACCAGTTTAAATCAGCTATACTGCAACTTTGTGTGTGTGTGTGTGTGGATTGCAAACTGTCTTTTAAAGCAGAAATATCAATAAAGTTGTAAGTGTAAACTGTGCTAATGTAAGTTTCTTGTTCTCTCTCATCACAGATGGTCATTTCACGGGGACCCCTCCCTCCTACGGTTACGACGCCGACCGGGCGGAAGAGCAGCGGAGGCACCACGACATCCTGCCGTACATCGATGACTCGCCGTCGTCCTCGCCGCACCTCAGCTCCAAAAGCCGCAGCAGTCGGGACACGCTCTCCTCGGGATCGCTGGAGTCCTCTAAATCGGTGCGTATGCTCTCCGCCGCTCGGCTCATGTTAATTTAGGTAAAGAGACTAAAGATGTCAAATTTCCTCAAAAGATTTCTTCCCGTGAGCGATGAGATAGTGACTACAGCTAAAGCAAAGATCTGCACTTAATAATATCAGTATATTGATTTAGCTACAAAGCCATTAAATCCAATATAAATACACAATTCTACAAACATGGTTGGTATCACTGTTCAATAGCTTATACATTGACCTCAATACAGTCTAGGAAGTGGGCTAATCTATTCTTACAGCAATCCTGCCCCATCAAAAGCTGTCAATTGATGAGAAATCAAATCTGCCATTTGAGAGGATTGATAAGGGACAATATCTCTGGCCTCATAACTACGGAGGCAGTCATCCGGTGAAGAAACTCATCCCCCCTTAAGAGTCTGGCTTTTTTTCATCCACGGCATTCAGCAGAATTACCTATCACCTCCATCACCCCCCGTCACTGCCTTCATCCTCTTTACCCTCCCTCCTTCGCTCTCTCTTGTCTGCGTTGGAGAGAAAACCAGTGATCTATGACGTCTGGTGCTTTTCAAGGGTTACCATGGGGAGGACACACACACATTCACACACACACACACAACCCCAGAGTCAGCAAAGATGAATATGAGCACCAATGCTGCATTCAAGATCTATTTCTGGCTACATTCATATTTATTCCATTAGATGTTTAATTTTATAGCGCATACATTTTCTTTGTGACACAAATATGTGGTTTTCATTTGTCACCCTCGTTTACGTATAATTTTGTTGCACCAAAGTGAAGGAACATGCTACAGCCGTACGTTTGATTACGACAGATCGGTATCGTGGGAGAACGTAATAAGCTAATACTGCCCCTCTCTGCTGAGCCCTTGGTGGAAGTAATCACATCTGTGGTCATGGCGCAGTATCACTTACTCTGCCTCCTCGGCCTCGGCCCACTGTCTGAGCAGGAAGGCCAGCGAGCGCCTGTCAATCTGATGGATTGCTTGGATCTGCCAATAAATGGTGATTCCCTTGACTGCACCCAACCTTTGACCTGTAAGCTTGGAGCTCTCACTGATTTTAATTTATACATGTACACACACACACACACACCATGTAATTTGTGCCTGGGTTTGCATCAATTCTCATATGCACACATGTATGTACGCACAAACATCTTTTTCCATTCTCTTTCAATAGCTTGAAGAGGATTTTGAGTAACATCCTGTTTCAGAGGCAGAAACCTTGAACGTCCTGGCGCAGTAGGTGTGTGTGTGTGTGTGTGTGTGTTTGGAGTTGGCAGAGGCAGCTTCTAATGGTTAGTTAAATATATTAAACAGCCGTACAACAATTAATCCATCAACAAATTCTCCAGCCAGCCAGACAGGCTTTCAATAACTGCCAAGAAAATGGAGTTATCGTCGTCCTTGATTTGTCCTTGGACGGCCTCCTTTCAAACAGCATGCCGGTCTAATTGATGAGTCAGAGCCCAGACAGGCTCTCATTGGCTCGGTGGGAGATGATGGTTTTATGATGTCACTGTGATGAGTCATCACCACCACCAATACTGCTGATCTAATTTTCCACAGTAGATCTTGTTCTCCCGTACTCAGGGGGAGTGTCACTGATTGGAAGTCAGCTACTGACGTATGAAGACTGTGCTGTGATGTTTATTTAACCATTCTCCAAACACACTGAGCACATCTTTCACAGACACTAACTTATAGCCCCCACCACCACCACCAAATAATACATGATTCCCCTTATTCCTCTGTGATTGTTTTTCTGATTTTATTAAATGGAAAAAAATGAAAAAGAAGAAGAAGAAGAGAGAGATGAGAAACAACATGCAGCAAAGGCAAGATTCATACCTGGGATATTTCAAGTTATTGGCAATTGCCTGAAAACCCCAGGCCACCTGGGTAACCCCAGAGTTAAAAAAAAAAAAAAAAATCCCATAGAGAATAAATGGGAGGAGCTGAAAAATAATTGGACTAGATTGGACTAAAGGTCTGCTAAAGGCTCCATTTAAATTTTAAAATGTATAGATAATAGTCTTGTCTATTGATGTGGGTTTCCACATTTTGATATGTTTTATTGTTTTTCATCAAGTACTGTTCAATGATCTTGATCATTTTGGGAGATATTCTGAGATTATAATGGGTGTGTATTGCTCGGACTGTTCGGGCTAGAATGGGTGACATCGACTAGAGTGGGAGGGGTTGTCTAAAGTCTTTCTCTTTACACGTTGTTCCCAGCCACAAATTACACTCTACACACATAGATACTTACAGAATTTGAATTATGAGCTTCTGTAGGAAATGTTGCTGATTATCATTTTTAAAATTATAATTAATACTGAAACATGCCTCATGTGACAGGCAGATTATGTCTCACTTGTTGTCAGTGAGTCTTGACATCTAAACTCCCTGCATCACAGGGACGTAACTTTCAAATTACATCCCAAACACTGTTTGACATTAGTGGTTCTTCTCCGGGAACCAGACGTTATCAAGAGAACAGATTTCATTTCATTTGTTATTTCTAATTCAGTTAACTGACTGATTGACTGACAGTGTTTTTCAGTCATTGTGATAAGTCTGACACACACACACACAGGTTGACAGCTCCTTAATGTCAGTGTTCAGAGAGAGATGATTGTGTGTCTGTGTACAATATGTGACTCTTGATCTTAAGGCCACAGGTTTGATTCCCATGTTGACAGAGATCACGCCCCCGTGGGACTCAATTTCTACGAGGAAACTTTCTATTTTTTTTTCTGTTCCTGACAAACAACAACTAAATCCCCCTTGTTTTCTTTGCCCGTTCATCTTGTGAGACATCACACCTTGAGGCCACAACCTCACTCAGGGAGAGGTCATCTCTTTTCCTACTTGCTCAGCATCACTACAGCACAGTGGATTAGGAGGCTTGGAAAGCCTAAAATCCCCCTTGCTATAATCTATCACCTTTGTAATGAACCTTCACTGCTTTCTTATTTTGAAATCTCGTAATCAAAACCATGGCGTGACGCAGCGTCGCAAGCATCGCGTCTGGAATACCCAACTCTGTCACTGTTTGTCACATCAAGCTGAGGAGCCGTTTAAATACCCAGAAGTAATTCTACATTACAAAAAATAAATCAACCTGTCTCCCTCCTGTTGCCCAGGATGATTCTTTCTGAGGCAGCTCTATTACATCGCAGACATGCAGAGATAGGAAGCAATCTCATTAGGCATTTGAGAGAGCGAGGGATGGGACAGAACAGGATGCTGAACAGATTAGAATATGAAAAATGAAAATTGAAAAGGGTTAATAAAGTGTGGAACGGGGCATGCACCGGCGCTCATTCTATCCTCTCCAACCTTGGCTCTGAGTGTTTATGGGAGCTGACAGTCTCCCGCACTCCATGGGAAAAGAGAGACGGGGAGAAATGGAGAATAATGTTATTACAGTTGCTGCGGCTCAGGTTCTATCTGAGCCTCCTGAGCTACATCGGGCCGCTCGTCAAATAAACACTGTTTGTATCGATCCTCTTGTATCTCCCGCGAACATTATCCATGCATAAACAAATCAGAAGCAAATCAGAATATCTAAATTGTGTTAGGGAGAGCTGCCGCTAGAGGGGGGCTGTGTGTGTTACAGCTTCGGATGTTAAATCTTAGCTTGTGTTGACTGTACTGGATGGGAAAATATAGACACACAAACCTAAATATACCCCGAGCAGAAAGAACGTGTTGTATTTTTACTTTTTTTATTACTAAAAAAAAAAAATTTGCAAGTTGACACCCCTTTAGTCTGAACCCAGAGATGGGCTCATTAGCTGCCATGGCGATGAATAAAAGATGATATGTCTGGAGATGTGGGTACTTCCTAGGGGAGTCGTCTGGGGTCTGAATGGATGAATACACACTTTAAGGATCCCGTCTCCCCTCAGCTCGTTCAGTAACATGTGGCTGGATGTTAAAGTTTCCTCCCTTTTTTTTTTTTTTTTTTTTTGAATGTTCATGAGACTTCAATGGACCCTCATGTTTCTCATGTTCTTTTACCAAGTCACTCACATCACGTTCATGCTGATACTTGTAGCTCGGCGAGGACTTTCATTCATTTTTCATTCATTCCCTAACATTCATTGGCTCCGTTGCTGCCCCGGGCCTTCCCTTTTAAGTCAGTGGAGACAGGCGGATTCAAAGCCACTGCAATTCAAAATAACACGTTTTAAGGGTAATCATAAATCATAGATATATCACTTATTTACTTCCAGTGCTCTTTTATTTGCTCTTTTAATTTACAAGGAAGAAAGTTTTTTTTCTGCTGATGGGCGTCTTAGAGTCAGTACATAATGAGCAATTAAAGCTTTTTTCAAGGGGAAACAGGGGAATGTTATATACAGCACAGATCCCCAGACAGCGCAGAGCGATGCATAATACATGTCTGGCAGAATCAATTCCTTTATCCTTCACCTAAAAAGGCAAGACAAAGAAAAGAAAAAAGGAAGCAGAGAGGTGAAATTCAGTGTACAGTAGATATAAACTGTTAAAGATGAGTCAGTCAGATGAAGAAGAGGAGGATATGAATGAATTTTAAATACTATCCCTCTCTACTTGTAGTGTGTGGCTGATTCATATTAATAAATCAAAGTCTAAACCACAGGGTCTTTCAATAGTGGTGGCACCTGTGTTGTTTACACCTGAGTTCACTGTATTACACAGCCTGGTCAGACAAGCTCAGAGCTGCCATCAGAGAGGGATGATGGGTAACGAACTGAAACCACATACACCAACACGTATAAACTGGGTGTTGGTTTTTAATTGTTTTCGATCTAAATTTATGATGTGCAGGATTTGTTTGTTGCTTTTAAGTAGTGTTTTTTGGCAGCCAATCACCAAAGCAGCTCTGCTGATAATGGACTCCGCGATAATAGAGGCCATAATAACCCTGGACCGCCTCATAATATTCTGGGCTATAACAGTCCCCCGAGGTGCGTGCTAGCATCTGCTTATGCAGTGGCCATGGAAACAGGTTTCAGGTCCATTTACCCCTTCACTTACAGCAAGTGAATGCATGTACACCCACTCAGTACTCAGGGCTGTGTCCAAATTCACTCACTACTCCCTATATAGCCCACTGTACGGTGAGTTTGTCATTTTGTAGTGCCTAATCGAATATAATGAGAATTTGTATACCCTGTATCGTGGATTAGAAAGTATCCCACAATGCATTGTGAAAAGTAGTAGCCCACAGGCATAGCTGCATTTGCGTTCGATTTTAGAATATCTTATGAAAATATGTTCAAGATTAAAAGTGGCTTGACACACAAAGACAAGAAACAGAGTTTAAAAGTTATTAAAATTGCACCAAGTCATTTATCAAACTAAAATTTCAAACATTAGCTAAGCCCAGAGTCTCAGACATGAGGATTTACTACTTCTCGTCTTTGTTATTGTTCATTTGGACTCAACAAGCAATTTTAAGTCATTTAGCTCTGGGAAATTGCAATGTGAAAGAACAAACAATGAAGCAATTAATCAGAAAAATTGTCATAGGGTTCACATTTTTCTAACTCTGTCCTGAAACCTTATGTCAGCGGTGATTCTTCTCTGCCGTAATTACATTTCTACACAGACAGAGGATCCTGGATTTGGTCTCCTTTCTCCTCCAACCTAACGGCGAATACAGTAGATGAACCATGATTATGGTCTATACAGATGAGAGGAACATCTGTAACCAGTCATGTTACATTGTACATTGTAAAATTAACAACCCCACCCTTTTGTGTATATTCTAAGTAACCTCAGTAACGTAAAATATGCACAAAAGCGATAAAATACACACACACGTGTCATCGTCACTACTTATTTTTTACAGATTTTGTGCATTGTCTGTGCTGAGCTGTCTCTCATGCTGTGTCCTCTTGCACTAACACACACTCATCCACACACACACCTCAGACCTCAGTGTCACGCTAAAGTCCGAAAAGGCAGGTAGCTTAAGTCCAGCAGGCTGAATCAGCTAAAGTCATAGCAGCAAGACCA
Source organism: Trachurus trachurus (assembly GCF_905171665.1). Classification (NCBI taxonomy): domain Eukaryota; kingdom Metazoa; phylum Chordata; class Actinopteri; order Carangiformes; family Carangidae; genus Trachurus; species Trachurus trachurus. Next base: position 17,320,320 of record NC_139908.1, on the reverse strand, counting down.
AAAATGTGCTCTTTTTTTCCCCTCCTGACCATTTTGCCTCCTTCATGCACTCAGCCTCCGCGTTTCCCGCAGCTTCTTTCTCACCAGGAAGAACCACTGTGATCGCTGTGTAAACATATATGGAAGAAGTATGCATCCTTATTTGTTATTCTAGCTTTTATCTCTTGTCTTGTTTCTCTCCATTTTTGGATTCCTCTCAGCTCAAGAGGCAGAGAGACTTTTGCATTGGACCTTAATTATGTTTCTCTCTGTTTTCATGGTCAGAAAATAGACTAAATGTCACCCTACCCTGTGTAGCATCATTGTCTCTTCTAAATCATGTCATAATCCCTCTGTTTCTTCCTTTTCACTCTTTATCCTCTCTTAATTACCTAGAATGCATCTTTCTCAGGTCTCCATCGCTCCCTGTCCTCCTCTCTCTTGGTTTTACCCTTCCTCCCCGTTTTCTCTCTCTTACCTCCTCCTCATCGCTTGAGGGACCAGATGCTTCAACATACTAACCTGGGCTCAGTGCAGTGTATGTGTGTGTTTGTGCACTTACACATTCTCACACACACACACACACGCATATATTTATAAGCCGACCTTGCTCCCATGGGAGACCCTGCCCGTTCGAGTTATTTCAGAGTTCACGGTTAAACAAGACAGCCCGAGGAATCTCTCTGTCTCTCTGTTTTCTTTCATGTCCGTACTCCTCAGTGAGCTTTGACTGGGCTGACGGGAACAGGGGGGGGGGAGGGAACCAGGAGACGATTACTAGAAGGTGCAATTGTTGCTGTTTGATTTTCCAGTGTAGCGCTCACTAACGGCAAACCTGCGGGAGACTCAAGCTCAATTTATCATACATAAACAAGTCATATCAGAGGACCTTTTAAAGGAGTAATGTCATGCTTTGAATATGCCTCATGTCCCTGACGCAAAAGAATGAAAAACAAAATGCCTTCCAGTGTGAAACAGTTTACAAATGTGAGTAAAATATGGTCGGTGTGTACAGGAATGGATTAATATTGTCCTTTTTGTGACCTCATATTTGTGTGACTTGTGTTTTGTTACAGACTGAATGTGACCTGGAAAAAGGTTTGGAGATGAGGAAGTGGGTCCTGTCTGGGATCTTAGCCACTGAAGAAACATACCTCAGTCACCTGGAGGCTCTGCTGCTGGTGAGAGCACACACACACAGAGACACACACACACACACACACACACACACACACACACACACACACACACACACACACACACACACACACACACACACACACACACACACACACACACACACACACACACACACACAAATCATACAGAAGAATCATATTATGTGCTTATTTGGTGCCACTAGAGGCACCTGCACACAAGAATGGAACCAACATCCGAGACATGATAGAAATTTGTCAACGTTCAGTGATTTTTTGTCGAACTGTTAACCTCAGTAGCTATTATCTTGAGGCTTACTAGGCCCGTGTGAGCAATCCTTCAAATCAATATCACACACCATTAAAATAAGACCATGCAACACTGGCTGAACAGCAGCCACTATGGCCACAAGTGGAAACAAAGCATAATGGCACATTCAATTTCCCTTATTTCCCATTACCCATTTTCTCAAGTAGGTTGCTTCAAAGATATCCTTTTATTCTAGCAATGGATTAAATGATTTTATGTAATATGATAGCAACAGAACACAGAGAACAATCCCCCAACTCTGCAGTTCCCCTCATCTCTATTGAACATATTAGCATCTTTTGGCTAATTCCTTTGGTTTTCGTGGTTCCACAACAGCATTGTTTACATTGGATGCTAATAGTATTCATGAAATAAAAGCTAACCTGACTGCATGCTACTGTTTGAAGTAAAAAAACAAGCTAGACCAATTGAATACTGGAATACAGTTTGCTAAGATTAGCCACCATAAACCACTCGTCATAGCAAACCAAGTTCGGCTTGAGCTGTTAAAAGTTTAAGTGTCAAAAAAGCGTACGTTGCATGGCGTGTTGCTGTTTTTGTGTTAAACAAACATTGTCTCACAGTAAAACATGCAGCCTGTTAGGGCATGTACATGTTGCTTTGAAAAATACTGTAATTCTGTACTTATTAGGGATGAGCGAGTACAGCATTATCTGTATCTGTATCTGTATCTGTTAACCATATGAATTATCTGTATCTGTATCTGTACTCGGAGTGGGCGGGGCCTAAACCGGAAGTGGGCGGGGTTTAACCCAGAAGTGGGTCGGGTTGTCTTGAAATGGGCGAGGCTTTAACTGGTATGTTATTTTAAGCATGCAATTGGTATGGATTGATCAGAAATTGTTATATTTATTGCTGATTAGAAAACTGTTTACAGGACAGCATCAGCATTGAGCTTCAGATCAATGGTTTTGATCACGATAGCAAACAAACTATTCATTTACACAACAAGTTTTGCAAAAATGAATACAACACATGTGGTTGCAATTATTAAGTAAAATGCAATGAACAAGAGTTTTCATACTCAACATAACTTTCTTTTTTTTTTTACTTTAATTTTTTTTTTTTTTAATGATCAGTGTGATTTTTTTATTTTTATTTTATTTCCACACCAGGTGTGTGTGTGTGTGTGTGTGTGTGTGTGTGTGTGTGTGTGTGTGTGTGTGTGTGTGTGTGAGTAAGAAAGAGACAGAGACAGCTGAATGTCAGCTACTCTGTGTATCACTGATCATGAGAGAGAGAGGAGGGGGGAGAGGGAGAGGGGAGGGAGAGAGCGAGAGAGTGTGTGTGTGTGTGTGTGTGTGTGTGTGTGTGTGTGTGTGTGTGTGTGTGTGTGTGTGTGTGTGTGTGTGTGTGTGTGTGTGTGTGTGTGTGTGTGTGTGTGTAGCTTAATTTGTAATAGGCCTATTATTTATAGGCTACCACTACTATTTTTTTTAAAGAAATTCAGCAAGAAAGTGTCAGACACTGAACTGCTGAACTGGTTAGAGCCAGCTGACGGTTTAAAAAAAAAAAAAAACTCCGACGAACGGCGGGGAGAGGGAGAGCGAGAGCGAGAGCGTGTGTGAAAAAAAAAAAAAAAAAATCTCCGACAGGCAGAGACGCAACGCGAGTCGGCACCACGTCTGAACGAACCCACTTTTACCAGAACTCTACTGGTTAATAAGTAAGTAACTGAAGTAATAACAAACCTGAAGCTGAAGAAACCTAAACGTTAAGGGTAAAGACCGGCGAACCTGAGTGACTGAGGGAGAGACAGACAGCTGTCAGCTGTTCTGTGTGTGAGTGATCAGAGGGACACAGCAACACACCTGTGTGTGTGTAGGGGAGGGGCTGTAGCCTATCACAGAACGCAGACACAGTCAGCTATCCAATGAGGATTTTCATTCAATCTTTTTTTTTTTTTTTCCGAGCACAGATATTGACTCGTATTACTCGTTTAATACTCGTACTCGGCAAAAGTGCATTATCCGTACCGGATACTCGTTTCAGCCGAGTATCCGGCTCAACTCTAGTACTTATCCCCGGAGTCAGTCACTCAGTATGCTGTAGTTTTGTGCTATAATTTTAGGCCCTTCACATGTGTCATAAAATTCTTTACATGCCTAAATGCCTCCTATTTGAGAGCTAATGTGTGTTTTTCTCAGTCAGACATGATCAGGAGCAGCAGGCCAGGCATTACAGACACGGATCAGAAGCCTGTAAAATAGACGCATCATTGTTTCCGATTTACACATGGACTTAAAGTCCACACAAAGACACGCTTGTCACATCTGTCGTCCCTGCTGTTTCTTCTTCTCAGCCCATGAAGCCTCTCAAGGCTGCTGCCACCACGTCGCAGCCCGTCCTCTCTGTGGCCCAGATAGAAACCATCTTCTTCAAAGTGCCTGAGCTCTACGAGATCCACAAGGAGTTCTACGACGGCCTGCTGCCCCGCGTGCAGCAGTGGAGCCACCACCAGAGAGTCGGGGACCTCTTCCAGAAACTGGTGAGGAAAAAGACAAGAGATGATGAGGGAGAGACCGATGGGGGTGGGGTCAATGTGTGAGTGTGTCAGTGTGTGTCTGTATTAGCATCTCTGGGTGTAACTGTCCCTCATCAGAGAGACAACACAGGGCGCCCAAAAGAGGCTGGCAGTATTAGAGAGGACTGAGTGCTACAGCTGCAGTTTCTGACCCGTGGACGCAAAGCAAACCGACTGTGATAGAGTGGCATTATTAGCAACAGTAATGTCACTTGAATTGTGAGGCTTTCAGAGGCAGAATTCAATAAACCAATAACGAAAATGTCGATTAGATTTTTATTTTTATTTTTGCACTGATGCCCTTTTTTATCATTTGAAATATGGACAAATTGAATCTGAATTGTCTTTTTCTTCTACTTCCGCCTCAACAGCCGCTCGCTCACTCTCCCTCTGGCCCCCAGTGCTTACTACTCTCTGCCAAAGATGTCCAGGCCAAACGTACACTGGGTCTATTTAATCATTTTCACTATGGGTCAATTAACCCACAATGAATCATTTGTTTAATTCTGTCTGAAACACTGCTGCTCTTCCACTAGTGTCTCCCTCACCCCACCACCCCCAACCCCCTTTCCATCTCTTTCCCCCTTAGATTCACTTGTGCTAGAACACACACACACACACACACACACACACACATACTGAGTGAGGGAGGTGCAGGCATCTTTCACAATGCCGCCTTTCTGCCTCAGGCAGCTGAGGGCATCACTGCACTGTGTGCTTTGTGTCTCGAAGAAGCTGCTATAAATAGGAGCTTCTCTCTTTACTCACTCACTCACTCACTCACTCACTCACTCACTCACTCACTCACTCACTCACTCACTCACTCACTCACTCACTCACACACATCAAATTATGTCAGCCGCCTCCCTGTGGGGCTCACCAAAGAAATGAAGATTTAATCAGTATTTTTTCTATTAAAGCGACACACAGTTCTAATCAAATACTTTGTGTAGAAGCTTGTTTATGCTTTCCCCCCCCCCCCATCCTTGCTCACATTAACTTTCCATTGAATGAAACAACACACTCTTCTGATGTGGGTCATGAATAAATACTGAGCTGATTGTAGACTGTGAACGGAGCACAGGAGCTATTGTCAGTCGACCGCTGCCGGTGTGACGGTGGGTTAATCCATTTTCTTTGTCTGGTCTCAAACATTACGTCAGCCTGACAAACACAGGGTTTTTTTTTTTCACAGTATATTTACACTTTTTCTATCAACTTGAACAATCTGGCTGTCATTGTTACTCTTCCTCCCCCAAAGTCTACACACTTACACATTTATACTGTGTACACACTGTTTCTGTCCCATTCCCTCCCTCCAGACAGTAGTTAATAAAAGTCAGGAGGAAAAGATGCTCAGCCTTACAAAGAAAAAGGGAAAAAAAAGGAAAATGCTACAAGACAGCCGTTGCGTTTGGAGGTGGGGAAGGGAGGGAGGAGAGATTAGATGGGAGTAGAGGAGAGTCGAGCATGGGAAGGCAAGTAGATTTAGGCTGCTGCGACTCTGATAGAGCTGTCTCGCCGTGACTCTGTAATGTGTGTGGGGAGCAGACGGGCTTAGGAATCATAAAACATCAGAACAAGGAAGGAGCGAGGCGGAGAGAAAAGAGGGAGAGGCAAAGCGTCAGTGACAGGTTATGAGCATGAGTGTCAGGGAGAAGTGTTTGAAGGCTGAAAATAGGGCTAAATCACACTTGTGCTCCTGCTCCTCCTGAACGCACACAGTTCATACACAGCTGCAAAGTGAAGGTTTTACACCGTGACAACAGACGGGGCCGATGAACTGAAGAAGAAGAAGAGGAGGAGGAGGAGGAGCAAAAGAGACTGATTCTGTGAATTTATAGAAGAAGAAAACCTCTTGATCCTTCATTTGTTTGTTCCTTCACTGTTCTTTACTCTGTTACAGTGTATACTGAGCGTGTCCTTTCTTCATAGGTAAAACGATGAATACTGTGCTAGTCACGTTTTCTATCTGCAACACCTGGTGTGTGCTGCTCCTCTCCAGGTTTAAGAGTAGAAGGATGGCAACGCTTTTTTTTATTTATTTTTTAATAAAATCTCATTGGATGCTCTCCAGGCAGAAATGTTATAATGAAAACCAAGCATGTGAGAATGAATATGCGTTAGCACCCCCTTACAAACCGAGCAGCTAAATCCAGTCTTGTCGTATAAAGGCCGTAGTCCGTCATGAGGCTGTTTCCTTAATGTTGTTTTCCACTGTGGATTACACACACACACACATAGTCTCACACGGGACAAATCCCGAACTGAGAAATCCAAACACCCGAGCAGTTTTTCTTTTCATCACCCAAAGCCATTTTCTGCTATGATACTGTAACCGCAGCCGAACGCTCGGTAAGCCTTTACCGTCGTTGTGTGTGGCTCTGTGGATGTGGCTGGCAGACATTCGCTCTCTCTCTCTCTCTCTCTCTCTCTCTCTCTCTCTCTCTCTCTGCTCTCCACAGTCAAACTGTCACGCTCTGAATGGCCTCCACTGTGGTGCAGATTGTGTGGCCCAGGGCAGGACACAGGATTGCAGGATTGTGAAAATTGCTTTACTTTTTACTCGCCTCCCACCAACTTGCGTCTTCCCTCGGCTGCGGGTGCATGTGCAAAAAAACACAATAGAGCCATTCTGGAGGAGGTTTGTCACAAGAAATTCATCAGCTGGTATTTTTAAAAAACACACATTCAGGGCAGTAATGTGTCACCAAAGGAGGCACAAATTCCCATTGTGTGTTGATTGTTGCAGCCTTTATAGCTGTGGCTTGTCTTTTTTTAAAGACACACATACAATGTTTCCTCCGGCGATAACATAATAAGTGCAAACGATGTTTAGAAAACTTGTGACTTCACATTCCTCGCCTCAGTTCCTCCTCCCGTGACGGCAAAGATCAGGTCGTGTCAGGGAGGGTAGGGTCATGCCTAAAAATAGGTTTGTGTGAAAGAGGCAGTGAATGAATGAGCTCAGTAGTAACAGAAATTGACTTGCAGATGTGTAGCCTCACATGATACTAAAAATACTCACAGAACACTCACGAACCAAGTTACTAAGTGTAGGCAACAAGTTAAATATCAACAATAATAGGAACATACAGTGGGGGAAATATTTGATCCCCTGCTGAAATGTATTATAAGTTAATTTATAACCTTTATATGATAATATTATTTCCAGATTAGTGTTGATATTCTGTCTCTCTGTTCAAATGAACTTACCACAAAAGCTATAGACCGTCTATATACAGTATTTATATGTTTACAAAATCAGCAGGGGATCAAATGCTTATTTTCCCCACTGTAGATAAAGACACAGCAAAGATACAGAGACACAATAATGAAACTAAATCCAATAGAATCAAATGCGTCATATTGTCTTGAAGGCTGATGCTTGATTCCCCATTGGACTTTATAGTCACAGCAGTGTCACCATGTTCCCAGATCTCAGTACAGTAGCTACTGTGATGAGTAATGTTACCGTAACAGACACAAAAACATTTTAGCTCCACATTATTTGTATTGTGGTAAAAGGGCTGATGAAAAGTAACATTAGGTCACAAACAGCTTTATGGGTTCAGCGCAGTAATGTGTAATGACAGTTACACACAAGTGAAAGTTACTGAGGTATTTGCTCTTCTTTTCAGAGGTGTGTGTGTGTGAGAGAGAGAGACTCTCGACTCTACACACAAAGCCGTTCTCCACTGTACTCTCTCCTCCTTTGGTTTTTGTTCAGGAGAATTGACTGTCCTTTTGTTTGCCGTGGAGACGGATGGCGGCGCTGGCAGGCAGCGTTTGCCAGAGTTTTTATTCAGCCGCGTCGCTTCCTAAACGTGCCTTCATAGCCTCCGTTACACCAATCATTAATTACTCGCCCCGGCCGCGCAGCGCAGGTCTCCTCCGCCTGGTTGCTGTGGCAACGGGGCCCGGCTGCGAGGAGCAACCATGGCAACATGCTGTTGTTGTGACCGTGATGTGTGTCTCTCTTCTGCCGCTTGTAGGTTTTTCTTTCAGTCGTCTGCAGGTCATTTACAGTCTCTTCAACAACGGACGACAAGGACAAATCTCTCATCTCTGTTTTGACATTTCAAAGACGATTCATCTCACTTCTGCAGGTTTTTAAAGTTACACTGAGAAGGTCACGGTGGACGTCATATTCTCTGATGTGTTGTGATGCCACCATTTAAACCCTTTTCTTAAAACTGAGCCTTGTTTATGTGTGTCTTTGTTGTGACACAACGACCCATACAGACTCTTTCCTCAGCACTTGGTGTTGTATATTTCAAAAAATGTCGTGATTAGAGCTGCATTATGTTACAGTCGGTGTACAGTGAGGGGATGAAGTGGAGGAAGTTAACAGTCGGAAGCAGTGAAGAGGGACCATGTGTCTGTGTTTCTCACTGAAAGAGCTGCTTTCATTGCTTTTACTGTCTCTACAATGAACTGCTGTGTCTGAACACATGGGTGATGTCTATCGCCAGCTATTTATTTCTTGTACAACATAGAAGATGGCTGTTATAAGTAGCGGAGGAAAAAGACAACAAGTTTTCTGTCATTTTTATTATTATTTTGCTTGTAATCACTGTCCAGCTTCTTCATTTGCTATGTTAACATCACACCCCCCCTCTCTCTGTTTCTTCTTTTTTTGCTCTCCGTCAGGCCAGCCAGCTGGGAGTTTACCGAGCGTTTGTGGACAACTACGAGCTGGCTGTGGAGACGGCCGAGAAGTGCTGCCAGGCCAACACACAGTTTGCTGAAATCTCTGAGGTAAGCAGTTGGGGGTGGGGGTGGGGGGGAAATAACAAACAAGGATGCCAAGCAGGGACAGTAATATGTGTTTTTTTATTGAAAGCTTCGCTGTGAATGTGTGTGGTGAAAGGAACGGGATAAAAAGGGAAACGGTTACTGGCTCGGTGTTGTTGCAGTGATTAAATCTGTGATCTCTGAGTTATGGGATCATTTTACCACCGTGTTAAATCAGTCAGTCAGACGTTTAACCCCTGCATGCCAGCAAATTATCCAATTGGATTTCACAAGTTGTTTCTTTTTTCCTTTGATGTATGGAGCAACGCTGTGTCTAATTAAGATAAAAGAAAGTCACTGCTGAGTTCAAGATTTATCACAGGAGAACATTTACACCAACTTTACTCTAAATCGTTTGTTATTTCTTCCCCGTATTCCACAAGATGATTATCTAGTTGGTGATCTTTTACTCCTGCAGACTCTTGCGATTTACGTGTCTCCAAAGAGTCATTAAGTTTTGTAAACGCTCTAAAACTTCTAATGTGTTATTATTCTAGTCACTAAGTAGCTGCCTGGTGTGGAAGAGCTGGTTTTGTCTTGTTAGAGAAAAACAGTCACACAAAAACCAAAAAAAAAAAAAAAAGATGACCTGCTCACAACAGAGGGTTAAATTATGGGTTATTAAGGGAAGGAGCCGTTTCTGAATCATGTTGCATAGAAAGAGTCTCTTTTACATCTGTTTTCAGTTTGTACCTGATGTACTGTACTTTCAAATCGCTCTCCCATTATTCACCCACGCAGCTTTTATCATCTCCCCGCACTTAAATTTGAATGTTCTGCTGAATATTTCTGCACAAAGGCAGCTACAGGCAATTTTGTGTGTGTGTGCTCGTGTGTACGCGATTGTTTGTCTGTTACACACGTGTGCACGTCAATTAAATGAAACAATACAGAGGGGTGGAGGGAGGCAGGAGGTTTCTGTCGTTTTGGCTCAAAAGAGCTCCCAGCTTGGTCTCAGTTTTATGTCTGAACAGGAAAATATGAGCACAGAATCACCTACACAGAGTCTAGAAGGGGCTTGACAGCGTAATAAATTTGTAAATTTATCTTTTCCCTATACACAAGTTTCCCAACAGCTGCGATGGCGCAGAACAATATCTTCTATCGTGGACAAACTAGATTTGAAAACACTTACTCTCATGGCTCAAATCTAGTTTCGGAGGCTGATGTAACAAAATCGATCCTGGTTTGCACGAGTAATCTACACTCCCAGCTGTGTTACGTTCAACCAGTTTAATATGGATGGGGACTGTAAAAGCTCAAACTGTATTACATGCATTTTGGGATTGTTCTGTTTATCCAGCCGGGAAAAAAATTAGTCCAGATTCAGCCTTTTGAAAAACTGTTTAATCATCGTAACTGTACCTCGGTGTGGGAAGCTTATTTGAACTGTAGTGTGCACATTAAAAGGAGAAAATGTACTCCTATCAATTAGCTTCAGGTTGTTGAGATGAAAATGAAACTCAGTCTCACTTATTATGTAGGTTCAGCCAGTGCCGTTGTATAGGGAAGAAAGGTGATGATAATTCTAGGGGCCCAGCGCCCAGTAGGGCCCACAAAAAACCCCAGTAGTCTAATCTTTATGACTGAATTATTCTGGATAAGACCCTGACTAATACTCATATAGTAATGCTGCATTAGCATCAAAACAGAGTAGCCTAATACAAAATGATAATACATAAGTAGTCTAAGAAAAAAGTGGAAAAGTCAGGGGGCAGGGGCCCACTTTAGTATTCTTTCAGGGGCCCCAGAATTCCTAGCAACGGCCCTGCGTTCAGCAGTCAGATGGTAAAAAGTTGAGGAGCTTCTTCTTCGTCCCGTTTCTTTCTCAATTTTTTCAAGCACGTGGCAGTTTCTGATCCATCATCAGTCTTCGTCTATGTTTTATGAGGTCCACCAGTTAGCGCTGAGGCTGGTGTCTACACGCAGGATGGGGAATTCATCATCGAGGGTTGTTAATGGTCTAAGTAATGATGCATGACTCCAAGCCATCTGAGCAAGATGGTGGTGAGGGGGGGGGGGCTTGGCTGCTGAGGATTGCATAATTAATTTGGAAGTGGATGACCTCATAGCAAGAGCAAAGATAATAACCTCACAGTGGTTTACAACCACTTACTCTACTGTAAAGGTTATAAAGATCTTTTTTTATAAGTGTTTTCTCCCTCAATATTTGAACTGGCTTTTGTCTCCAAACAGAACCTGAAGGTGAGGAGCCCCAGGGACTGTAAGGACCAGGCGCCCAAGAACTCACTAGAGGGTCAGTCATCTCATACTGGGTTTTACTTCTACTTCTATTGAAATATTTAAATCTAATATTTCTGCATTACAGTAATTCAAATGTTATGTCATGTAAACAACTCAGCCGGATCTCTGCTCTCTCTAATCTACAGCTTTACTGTACAAACCAGTGGACCGAGTGACGCGCAGCACCTTGGTTCTCCATGTAAGTGAGCATGAGTGCTGACACAGCGCTTCCCTCTGTATATTGTCACCGCAGGCAGAAACACGCTGTCGTGTTGTATTGTCTGCCTCTGGCTCAGAAACTGACGCTAAAGGGCTCAACACGAGTGATGAAAACCCAGCGACATATTCGGTCACCGTCATCCAAGAATCTATTTCTGCAAAATTTCTCCATAGATCTCTACCTGCCCTGATGCTCCTTAAAGACAGTCTCAATGTTTAGATACTGTTTGTAACAGACTGCAGATCAGAAATTAGATTTTTTTTAAATAAAATCTTGAGATGTTTGCGCATTTGGTTACATTGCAATTACTTTTGGACTTCTAAGTGAGGCAGTAATGCAGAGAAGGTTTAGTATTCTTAATCCAGATATTGTTTCAGATAACTCCAGAACATTTCGCACTACTGCTCTGCCAATTTGATAGACTATGTATACTACATTTTACCATTAATCACAAGGATTCTGGGTCTAGTCTGTGCATCTATGAAAAAGTAATAACCTATATGTTCTATTGCAGCATTGTAAGTAAGAGCATGAACTATTTGTGCATCAAAGAGCTCAAGAAAAAAAGAGCAGCATGCTTGAATAACCAATAGTTGTATGTACTCTGCTGTAACTTCTCATCTGTGTGCATTCTGTACATATACATGTGTGCTTTTACCTTAATGTGCTTGCCTTTTGAAATAGTTCTTCTTCTGCTCCTGCACTATAGGACTTGCTGAAACACACCCCCACCAGCCACCCGGACCACCCTCTCCTGCAGGACGCCTTGCGAATTTCCCAGAACTTCTTGTCCAGCATCAACGAGGAGACGACGCCCAGACGCCAGTCGATGACTGTAAAGAAGGGAGAGGTGAGTCTTCAGAGGGGGAATCTAGATTTTATTTCGCGTTTTATGTTAAAAAGGAGACGGACTCTTCTCTAATATCTATACTATAGGAAAAAAACAGGCCACCTTACATCATTTAATGAATTTAGACTGTTAGGCTAGGTTTACTAAATTTGCAACCGTGAACTTGAAAGTGAAAACACAGCTCCATGAAGGACACAGCCAGAAACAGCTGTACCATGTTCTCAATGCTCTAATTTTACAGCCCTGACTCTTACTAGAATAAAACACTGAGGTGCTACAAAGTGTTTACTCCGACTACAGACAGGTGATGGTTAATATTAACTCTTTTTTAGCTCTAATATGTATATATTTGTTGAGCATGGTGATGTCATGACCCCTCCCTCTCAATAGCCATCACAGTCACAGTCTAATGAGTGTATGTATGGCTGTTCAGGGGACCACCAATCTGAAGCGTAAAGCAGAGCCCATGCCCATATATGGTCATACTGGGGTTGCGTAGTGAAGGGTGGCTCTCTTGTGGCTTCCCCATCTCCACATCTCCCCTAACGCAAACACACACACACACACACAACCTGAACCTACCCCCCACTGTCTCTCTCATCCCCGGAGATGACTTGACGCACATGAATGGGTGCGTCTTGATTGATAGCTTGCGTGACACTGCCGTACATAATGCCTTGTAATGAGCCACCAGGCCGCACTGACTGGCAGATTCCCACTTAATTATTCATAAACGGAGGGCAGGAGCGAGCGAGTGAAAAGGCTCTGTCGGCTCCTCCCTCCGCTCACAGGGGGGTCATTACCGCACCCTTCCCATACACACAAACGCACTCTTTCCTACTCTCTGTTCCATTCACTCTCTCTCTTTCTCTCGCTCATGTTTGCTTTTGAACATATACACGTACACACACACACATGCCTGCCATACCTCCCCTTCAAACCCCTGCAGGCCCCCCCAGTTCCACCCCAGTCTGGCCAGACCTCCACACCAGTCATCAAATATTTATGATGGATACATGAAAGCAGCACATGGAAATCAATGGGGCTCATTATATTGTACCTTACCATAGACACTGTATATTATACGCCTGAGGTTACTGTCTGCATTTCGCCATTCGAGCTGCAACGCGGTAGATGATTCAACCGACTGTCATTACCTGGAGAGGGTGATGAACTGACATTCTGCATCCAGTGACAAGACGGAAAGTGCTTAAATCAGACAAGAAATAACATTGTAATCACTCCTAGTAGAGACTATCTGGCTGGAATAATTCTTATAAAAACACAAAACAAGGTTTTCTAGTAAAATCATGATATCCTTACACCGTCCCATAATAGCAGCTAAACTTTTCTATGTCCGATATCTAGCCTCAGGCCTCTGATAGTGCTGATATGGTTTCACTTAGTAAAGGAGTTTCCCTCATAATAATCCTCTTTTCATGTGAAGAACAGTTTCAGCGCAAATTTGATCATTGCAGATTTGTGTGGGTAAAATGACATTTATTTTAATTGGCTGCACACAGGGCTCGTAGTAGCTGCTCAAACAATCAGAAACACGCTGAGTCTCTAAACATTGGCATGGTGTCGGAGTTAAATCAGCACTAATGACTGTAGAGTATGGCGAGCACATCTGCAGCATAACATGGATGGAAAGTTTAAATAGAGGCTTGCTGCAGTAATCAGTAATAATTCTGCAATGTGAAGAGGTAAAAACTCTTCTTACCCTCTGTGTGTGTGTGTGTGTGTGGACGGGTGAGTAACCCGTGGCTTCTACAGTGGAGGCACGCAGGAGCAGAGCAGCAGCACAAGTGGCCCCCAGAGGCCCCCGGCCCTTTGCCAGATAGATGATGGGAGGGGGCAAACAGAAACTGCTTAATTTAAAAGCAAATGATGGCGCTGCCTAAGTCTCAGTTCACCTCGTCGTGCTGCTTTGTTTGCCTTTGGGAAAGATACAGCTGTGTGTGTGTGTGTGTGTGTGTGTCTGTGTACAAATCATCAGCTACACCACTTTTCATCTGTCTGTGTGTCTTTCTCTCACTGTGTCATACACACATACTGTACACGCCGCAAAAATAAAAACCCACACGAGCGCAGCGATGCCCCTTCAAGCGTGTATTCTAAATATAAACATGGATCTTTTGTAAATTCATGCCGTTACTCGTGCACACGCTCTCAGCGAGGCTCTTCCAGGAGATGGTCAATATTTAATCTGCGTTCTGTGCTGTCAGCGTGCTCTGCCTCGCGTCGCTCTCCTTCTTCCCACTTAGGTGCTGCTCATGTTCCGGTCAGCTATTATGAGAAACGGAGAAAGTCACATTTCTCCTGCTGGCTTTTTCGATATTATGAAAATGTCATCTGATGCGCTGAGACAGCTGGTTTGTTAAGGATGCCTTCTCTTCGGCCGCAGAGCAAAGCAGCGACTTAAGCACATTTTAAATTCATATAGAAATACTGAACATCCGCGTCCAATGATAAAACACTCAACCTTAATTTAAAAAACAGCATGAAGTGAATGTGTCAAAATTTAATTCAGGGCTTGAACTGCACAGTTTAATGTGTTGATGATTTGTCCTGCTTCTGGCTCAAAAAAGAATATTCACAGTGTCTTAATTCTGATTCAATCAAGCCCAAACAAAGGGTTTTTGTTGAAAGACGTAAATGTCCAGGTTTAAAAAGATCATTTGTGTTGTTGTCTCCTCACTTTATCCCTCCACATGACTTCCATTCACTCCCACACAGCTAGATGCCTGTAAATCCCTAATCTATCTGTGATCCCTCCTTTTATCTTATCTCTTTATCATGGGATCAATAGAGGAGAGGATTACCACTGAGGCTAGATGGGTAGTGTAGTTTCCCAGTAGGTCATTTCAAGTCTACTTTACTTACCTGAGCATGATAACAAATCAAATAGGTCACATCTGACATAAAGGAGCATCAGTTATTCTCTTATTGTCCCAAAACATTCAGATGATCCCTCATTTTAATCTGCATGAAGTGCTCCTGAGGTCTGATAGTAAACCAACCTAATCTTCTGCTGTACTTTCTGCTCAGTAATCCAATCAATAAGATCGTCTAATCTAAGAGTTTCCTGCTGACTCATCATGATTATCACAGGAGATTTTAAGTTTGTTGGATAGCAACATTGCTCCCAGACATAAGGTCCGAGATTCAAAGCTGCACCAACCATCTACAGTACGGGCTTGAAGAATAACGTCACAGTAGTACGTTGAAGGAGTTAAAATAGCTGCAGTCTGTGGGCTCTGTGGGATGAAAGGTACACTGTAAGTTTCCTGAACCTCTGACCACTCCCAACATCATAGTAAGGTGTGGTCGGTCATAATTATGACCACAGCCGACTGTGATGTAGGCTAAAACCACAATGCCATGTTACGTTACTGCTACACAGGATCGTGTCACCACTAGTTGGAAAGGCAAGATGAAACTATTGAAGAGAAGGAGAATGAAGAAACAAGTTATTATACATATCACATCTCAATTTATTAACATTATCATCGTGATTAGAGCATGATTCAACCTCACTGAGCTGCGAGCGTGGCTGCAAACAGCTGCGTTTCTTTATCTATTGCTTCATTTCTGAAAGCTGAATGTTGGATGCATGCAGATTAAAGAGGAACTATTCAAGATTTTAACCTTTTAACATTTTAATTATTCATTTATTAAACAGCTTCTGGAGTAAATGTGATGGTTCAATGACTTGTTATGGGAAGAATGGAGGCTCTCTGCCTTCCACCTAGCGCCACGTGTAACGAATGTGCACTCACTTCACCGATTAAAGACGTGCTAACCAACCTGCCAAGTGGTTGTCAACCTCTTGGCGAAGAGGTTAGCATCGTCGCCTCCAATGTGAGAGGTCGTGGGATCGAACCCCACCTAGGGCAGGCCGTGAGAAACACAACACAGAGGGCCAGATATGACATCGGCTACACACACCCCATAACCCGTTATCTCTTGTTTATGACAGATTAGACTACACAAATATACACATCGCAACACGTATTAGATATATAACGTTATCCTTCTCATCGGCTTTACTGAAAACAAATGTACATGTCTGGGGATGGAGGTAGGAGGGTTAGCAAAACAGCGAAAAAGCGACCAGACTTGCATAGTTCCCCTTTAAATTAAATGTCCTTTAAAACTTGAATCCTCATATTGTTGCGACCGGATGGTTCAACTTGAATTGTATGGAGTTGCCTGTGGTGTATAAAACTGTTTGCTGTGCACTGATGGAGCAATGGAGCTTTTAATAAGCACTGCAGCTCCAGTAATCCTCATTCCTACAGTTTAGTGTTGTGTATCTGAGCAGGATGCCAAAACTAAAAGCAGCAATGTGCCTGAAGTCACAGTCAAACTAGTGTACAGTACACATCCTAAATACAGATTGACATGACAGGATGTGGATTGACAGATGTGAGGCAAGATGGAGCCTTGGTTTTTAACCTAGTTAGAAAATAGTCTTCCATTACATGGGGAATGTCTCATCTATGTCCCAAAACTTAAAGATGGAGACTCAGAGATGAATGTTTTTTTTTTAGTTTAAGTACTTTATTTGTCACATATACAGCTAGTACAGTGAAATTCTTTCTCTGCAATGTGCAGAGGAAATACTTACCAGAGACTCATTTCAACACTTGGAAATCATAGCAGCGCCACGAAGAAGACAGTTTTCTCATGTGGACTGACAGATGTAGCATCCAGAAATGCCAGACCGGAAGCTGAAAGTTATTCGTCACAGGTGAATAATTACATCCACCTGTGGGAAATAAATTTGTATTAGATTGTTACCGTGGCGATCAGAATATGATTTTGTCAGCTGCAGGCTTTGTGTTTGTGTACGTGTCAGATCACTGCAGAGGAGCTGCTTTAGTGACAGGTCACATGGTTTGGTATCCACAGTAAAAGAACTGCAGTATGACTCCTTTCTCTCTCTCTCTCTCTTTCTCTGTCTGGTTTTTCCTTCTCTCTTCATTTTCGTTCCTTTCTCTGACACCTTCTCTCTTTCATGCTCTTGTTTCTCCTGTCTTTCTCACCTTCCCTCCACCCTCTCCATCATGCACAAGCGTTAATGCCAAGTGACACAGCATGAGGCCTCCTCTCTGCCAGCAGATGTCCAGTCAGGTTTTGTAAGCACATGCAGCCTCTCCTATGTTTGCATCAGCTCCACTCCAGTGTGTTCTGGAGGTGACAGTCACTGTGTGTTCATGATGGAGAGGACAGGTGGGGGGGAGGCCATCAAGATGAAAGCAGGGATGTCAAGGTGGTCTGTGGTGGAAAATATGAGCTCATTGAAATATAAAATAATTAAATGTGCATTAAGTTTTTAGCTCATCTTGGTGAGCACACCTATTTTTCTGATTTGCTTTGCTGAGAGCAGCGGTAAATGGACTGTAAAATCCTTTATGTTTGCATATTGTTAATGTTTCACTGTTGTCAGCAATGTTCACTCTAATGTTAACTTAAACTTGATTAAATTCATTTCTGTCCATCACATCTTCGCTTAAAACAAATTATAAGGTAATTACATCCCCAAATCTGGTGTAACCAAGCAAAATATCCAAAGCAAAGTGGGTTAGATTACTGAAAATAAACCAAATTAAGTGAAAACTTAAAAATAAAGCACTTAGTTTACCATTGAAAACTGTTTTGTTCATACAATCTTAATAATTTGTGTAACCATAAGAACAAAATTAAGGCCAAAAATGAAATAAAGTGCCTGCTGTGCCCCATCCTTACTGGACCCTACCTGCTGAGAATAGATACAGAACGTATACAGAAAGAGTTGAGTTGCGTGCAACTAGACTTGATTGTACATACTTGAAGATGTTTCATCTCTCATCCAAGAAGCTTCTTCAGTTCTGACTGACTGAGACTTCCGGGTATTTAACATCTGCGGGGTCATTATCAAAGCCTTTGTTAGAGTCTGACCGGACCGGTTGCCCTCGGTTCAATCCATCATTGGAGAAACCTCATATACATAATTTCATTTTTTCCTTTTATTCTTAACAATCAATGTTTCATACATATCTGTCCTACACACTGGACCACCAGAAACAGCAAGGCTACGAGCATGTAAAAGTGAAGCATTTACCATCAAGTTGTGGTTTAACATTTTTGCCTGCTCTATTTTAATTGTGTTTTCTTCTCTGGAAAATGACATCACTGCCCCCTTTTGGCAAACTGCAGTATAACACATCTCATTACATAGTCTGACGTCAGTAACCACCAGTCCCACGGTTCCAAACATCACTCTTCTTTCTTCTCTCACCACTTCACCATCACCACGACGTAGATTATAGTGCCAGAAATAATTTATCTAGCTAATCATTTATTATGATTGGATGATTTAAATTGAATCATAAACTATGTAAACCTTTTGGGTATGGATTTGATTCATATTCGATAATTAATAGGTTGCACATGAGCTTTGTCACTGACCATAGAGTTGAGCAATTATAACACTTTTGATTTTCTCTACTCTCCATGTCTCACACTGTTAAAACAGTATAGAGAATCTGGAGGAGAGAAACCGGGGTAAATCTTTTGGATGCAGCCTCGACACAAAGCCTGTGTAAACTAACTGCATCCACTGTCCATAAAATAGAACAGACTTGTTACTGTGACTCATAAAAATGTGTCAGCACCGATATGATGCTGGTTTTCCACACTCAGGATAGAGACTTTAATTTGTGAGCTTTCGTTTTTGCCAACTGTTGTGATATTAACGACAGCTTCGGTGTTTCTGACCCCACTGCTGTTGTCTGTTGTCGTCACAGAACCGGCAGCTGCTAAGAGACAGCTTCATGGTGGAGTTGGTTGAGGGAGCGAGGAAGCTGCGACATGTCTTCCTTTTCACCGACCTGCTGCTCTGCGCCAAACTGAAGAAACAGATCGGAGGGTAAGAAACATGATGGGCCTCGTGTCTCATTCTCTGGAAATGGAAGTGACTCCAGCAGTGAAATACGGCAAAACACAGAGATTGTCGTAGTAGGTAGGCAGAGCATGGTGGGATATCTTAAATCTTATCCTAAAGCATTTATGTCTCCAGTTGAAATCCCAGTTCACAGTTGAGAATCTGTTGAGACCTGAGTTACACAGAATAACCAAAGAATGTTTGTAGAAAACAATGCATTAACTACAGTCGAGTATAGATATCATAATAAAAGGTTATCAAAGATACTCTGAAAAGACGCAAGGCCAGTATACAAGACATTCAAGTTTAATTTCAAACTAAAGTTCAGACAGCAGAGCTCTGCTCCTTAAAACCCACCTTACTGGTCTTGGCAGGGCCGTTGCTAGGAATTCTGGGCCACCTGAAAGAATACTAAAGTGGGCCACTACCCCCTGACTTTTCCACTTTTTTTCTTAGACTACGTATGTAATATAATTTTTTATTTAGCCTGCTTTGTTTTGATGCTAATGCACGTGATCCAGATGCTGTTGTCTGCACATCAATATGATCAATGCAAACAAGAACAACTGAGAGCTAGTTCAGTATAGTTTTAATATTTCTGTCAAACAACTACTGGCTAAAAACTGCTTTCAGGTTGTCTGCAACTCACTCAACCCATAGCAACATTTTTCTTTGTTTTTACAGGAGGCACCAAACCCCTGCATATTTTATCATGACTCCCAAATCCAATATAAGCCAAACATATATACCAATACTTATTCAATAATTGCTGGGGAGAAAAAAAAAGCAACAGAACAAAAATATCACACAGGAAGGAAGCTTGAAGCCACTGGAATGAATCACTGTATATTTGACATTTATAAGAAATTCCTCAATAGCTTTACAGTTTGTAAGACTCACTGTCATTTCCAGTAAGATTTTTTCTTAAGATAACAACTAATAATTATTGCACTTTCTTTTTCCTTCTCATGCTGTCTCCTTCGTCCCTCCCTACTCATCCTCACATGTATCCATCATTATCAACCCACCTCCTTCTTTTCCTCCCCTCACCTTTCACCATCCATCTCCTGTCGACCCCCCCCCCCCCCTCCTGCCACTGTAGGAAGAACCAGCAGTACGACAGTAAGTGGTACATCCCCCTGACTGAACTGACCTTCCAGGGCCCCGATGAGACTGAACCACTTACCATCCCCCAGGTCCCCGATGAAGAGCTTGACGCCATGAAGGTCAAAATCTCACACCTCCGCAGTGAGATTCAGAGAGAGAAGGTAGCGCTGATCCACTCTGATCCAGATCTACGGGCTTGTTCAATCCTCTCATTTGAATTGAAACACAAACATATTTTATGAATTGTCAGGCGCTGATAAATTCACTCATGCTCTGTGATTTCAGAGAGCTAACAAGGGTTCTAAGGTCATCGACCGTCTCAGGAAGAAGCTGTCAGAGCAGGAGTCTCTACTCCTGTTAACATCTCCCAGCATGCCCCTCCGAGTCTACAACAAGAACGGCAAGGTGATGACACTCTCCATCCCTGTTTCTCTGCTCTCTTTTTTTGCTAATCATTTCTTCCCATCTTCCTCCTGCTCTCCCTACACACTCCCCCTCTCCATATTTCATCTGTTCTTCTCGTTTTACAGCGTTTTTTTTTTTTTTTTTGTCCTCTGCTTGATTCCCAGCACAATATTCCCTCGCTGGTCTTCCTCAAGATTAATTCTCCTTAATCTGTTTCTTACTCAGACTTTCTTGTACGAGTGTGTAGCTGTTGCTTTATGAAATCTTTCATCGGCTAAAGCTGGCTGAATGAGAATTTAGAACTGCAGCTTTATAAATATCTGAGTTTGTATGTTTGTACGGATAAAACGTGTCCTCTTAATGTTTGATTCTGCTTCAGAAATAACAGCTTTTTTTTATTTTTTGTGTGTGTGTGTTTACATATTTCAGGGTTACGGTTTCCTGATTTCGTCTGACTATGAACGTGCAGAGTGGAAGGAGATAATCAAAGAGCAGCAGAAGAAATGTAAGCGTCCCAGAAATGTCACATTCAACAGTTTTCAATGTTGGAAAGCATTTGAGGCACTTGACACATTTTTAGCCAAATCCAGACACATGTATATTAGAAACTCCTAATCTGAGAAATTTGTAATGGAGAAACAGAGACTGAGGTTTTTTGCCTCAGGGCAACACAGAGAAAACCTGAAAAGATGCATGTTCTTTATTGTCTACAATGTCATTTACAGCTTCAATTTATTCTCTCCCCTGAAGGTTTTAAAACATCCTCCTTAACTTCCATGGAGCTGCAAATGTTAACCAGCTCTTGTGTCAAACTGCAGACAGTCCACCACATCCCCCTCAGCATCAATAAAGAAGGTAACGCACTGAGTGTCTTTGAGATGCCATAGTTACAGATAGCATTGAGTCTATGAATAGACTCCATGAATAGAAGTGTAATTGTGTGTTTGCATCTCTGTTGTTGGTGAAAAACAAATGTCCTGGAAAGAAATAGTGACAAATCGTTGTGGGTAAGATGAGGATGAAAAGTACAAAGAGATTTAAGCCACATTTTATTCTGTGCAGTTCTGTTTTATTGCTTCCTCCCATGTCTCATTCTGCTCCAAAACAAACAGAGATCTGCATGCTTTTCTAATCCCTCCTCACTGTCTTCTCTCTCTCTCTCTCTCTCTGCTCGCTGACTGTTTTTCCAGAGGATGAATCCCCCGGTCTCTGCGGGTTCTTGAATGTAATCGTCCACTCCGCCTCCGGCCTCAAACAGAGCTTGAGTGAGTCACTCACCTTTAGCCTCTATACAAACAACAGAAAATTCAGATCGAATCAGACAAAATGAGTTCCTGAGAGGGAGAGCTCCACTTTAATGGGACTGTGGAAATGTTCTGGTGGAAACTTTTGGAAATCCATGTTTCCTGTCAGATTTGTTTCACTTGAAACTTCAATAACTGGTTGAGTTGCAGGAATTTGCATGTTTTACATCTTTAGCTCCCGGTTTGGTGTATTTGCTGAGCTGCAGACTATGACTATGTATGGACAAACATAAGAGAATGAATGACTCGTAGTCTGTGATCTGGAGATTACGCACAGCAGTCCGCCTTGTTCGCCTGCCAATGTGATGCATTCATAAATAATATTTCAGTAGCTGTGTAAATGTGTCATCTTTTCAATCCTCCCCTCCCTGTCTTCAGATCTCTACTGCACATTGGAGGTGGATTCTTTTGGCTTCTTTTCGAATAAAGCCAAGACGAGAGTGTATCGATACACCACTGAACCCAAATGGAACGAGGTAAGAGACTGGTTTTAACTGTACACGTGCAACTCCACACACATTATATCCCAGTTGGAATAAATAGGTTCCTTTGGAGTCTTTGTACAGTTTCTGCTGCCTGTCATGTATCTGACATCTGGTCCTGTAATCTGTTAGCTGTCCATCTCTGAGTAATGACTAGATGTCTAACAGAACCCTCACAGAGCATCTGCAGCGCCTGCAAACATATAGAAAACTCACACACACACAGAAACAGCTGGATAGCAGAGGTTGGCACTACAGAGGGAGAAGAGCTTTGAGACACAGTCAGTGGACGGGTTCATCTGCAGCACAGTGCAGTGTGACCCAGAGACTCTTTGAGGATTTTGCCCAGCAAAGTGGAAATAATATCAGCTAATGAGGAGCTGCTGGTGATGACTCACATCTGTCCAAATGCTAAGTGAACCAACACAGTGTGGGCCTCTGAACGATGTGCAAACCATATGCAGAGAGGGCTCTCTTACATAATTACAGGGGATGTTGGTCAGCTGTGCTCTGTGGTGGGATGTATGGATTCAAATATACAGTACTGACTTTTGTGGAGGTAGAATCTCTTGTTTGTCATTATTAGGGCCCGAGCGGCGACTGCAAGTC
Source organism: Trachurus trachurus (assembly GCF_905171665.1). Lineage (NCBI taxonomy): Eukaryota > Metazoa > Chordata > Actinopteri > Carangiformes > Carangidae > Trachurus > Trachurus trachurus. The sequence goes on along the minus strand of NC_139908.1, from coordinate 17,297,380 downwards.
GCCTGGCGAAAGCCCTATTGTAATTGCTATGTTTATTATTATATTCTCCCTAAAATCGCATTTTTGGGGGCCTCAACATGCCCCAAAACGCGTGAATTTTGGCATGCACATCAGGCCTCGCGAAAATTTTGATATTTTAAAGTCGTTGGAAATGGGCGTGGCCAAATGGCTGAATAGCGCCCCCTACAAACACATGTCAATGGCATCGCCATTCGTCTTACTTTGTCGTACACACACAAAATTCGGTACACATCTGTATTATACCCAGATATACAAAAAATCCTCTTGACCTTATGACCTCAACCCAACAGGAAGTCGGCCATTTTGGTTTTGATTTTTCCCGCCTAAACTTAACTCCTCCCAGAGCGTTCGCCCGATCAAGTTCAAATTAGGTATACCACATCTCCAGACCTAGCTGAGCTTATCTTGTGCTCCGTGAGTCCGTAGGTCAAAGGGTGTGGCTGCCAGCGCTCATCAGATTTTGGCGTTCTCGCCATGTCCATACGTGTGGCTCTCACGCCCACATACTTCATCCAATCAACTTCAAACTTGCTGGACATGACGATGGCTCCGCCCTGAACGTCCCGATATATTAACTTCCCACGTAACTCATAGCGCCCCCCGGTGGTAACAGGAAGTGTACTAAAATTTTTAAAATGTACATACTTTGCCCCATCAACTTCATTCCACTTCTAAAACATGCAGAACCAGTTGGTGAAGCTACATCATGAACGCTGTGAAGCTACGAGTAATGGCGTCCCTGTGGGGGCGTGGCTATGATTCCTCGCCATGACAATACGTTTGCCCTTTGGATGGCTTTATTGAACTCGTATCAACATGAAAATTGGTACACAGGTCCAGGGTCACGACCTCAACGTTTCTATGTACTCATAGGCGATCTCACTCATTCGCCCCCTAGTGGAAACAGGAAGTACCATATTTTACATCAACATTGTCCGATTTCCACGAAACTTCACATGTGTGATGAGGGACTGACCCTGAACACATCTGCACGCATCCCATTACTGCCCCCTAGTGGACGAACCTTTAACTGCTCATAACTCCCTCATGCTTTGTCCGATTTCCACAAAACTTCACATGTGTGATGAGGGACTGACCCTGAACACACCTGCACGCATCTCATTACTGCCCCCTAGTGGACGAACCTTCAACTGCTCATAACTCCCTCATGCTTTGTCCGATTCACTCCAAAATTCACACGAGTGATGAGGGGCGGCCCCTGAACGCACCAGACCACATGCGGTGACTGCCCCCTGGTGGATGAACGAAACATTGCATTTTTGGCCTCCTTACAGGTTTTTTCTCCATTTCTGCTCCGCGCCACGGCCCCGGCGTGCCTCAGGCCCCGCGGTGGCATGGGCGAGCGAGGGCCCGCCATCGCCGCTTGCGGCTTTAATCTTTGTTGTTATTCCTGTCTCTGTGCTTGTCGTTTTACAAAGGGATGATTTTTTTTTTTTTTTTTTTTTTTTGCAACCCTTTGAAACCCGTTTTCGCAGATTTTTCTCCTCTCACAACAGATTTTTTTTTTTCTCCCACTCAGGAGTTTGAGATTGAGCTGGAGGGCTCGCAGACCCTGAGGCTGCTCTGCTACGAGAAGTGCTACAACAAGACCAAGCAGAACAAAGAGGATGGAGATGGCACAGACCGCATCATGGGGAAAGGACAGATCCCGGTATGACATGACGTCACCACCCCCCATACACACACACACACACACACACACTTACACGCACACCTCACTTCTCCAATCAGCAGACATACCATGATTCATTGCTGATTAGCAGTTATGTCACCACCACTGCCACAAAACATGAAATCCATGTTGTTGCTCAGTGAGCATGCATGATGTAGCAATTGGCTAATTAGATTAATTGCTCTAATATATGATGGTGAGCTACGGGGGTTTGGTTGAATAGAGAAAAACAGCTGCTCAGCGCATGTCGGCCAGTGTAATTTCTCTGTCCAGTAAAGATTTACACTCTGAATGTTAAGCCATTTTTGGATTGATGGACTGACGCAAAGCTTTATATTTCATGCCGCTAATTTGTGGTTCCGCTGCCAGGTTTAGGTGGTTCAAACATTCATCACAGTCCAGGATCTGTAATGGGCATTGAGTAACAGTGATACCATCCTGCACAGGTGCAAGTTATATCAATGCCGTCAAGTGTTCTGTCCATTAGAATGGACCAAATTCTGGTAATGCTCCAAAACAAATACAGACACTGTTTAATATATGTTATAACTTTTTTTTCTTGTGCCTGCTCGCTTTATGTCAGTTTAAATAAACCACTCCTCGAAAACAGGGGTATAACAGTGTCTACATGTTGTGTCACACTGCATGTGCAATAAAAGAAACAGCACCACTCAGTTTTTTGGTTCTGTATCCCAAACACTCACATGTTTAAATTGGAGCAGACATGTTCAGCAGGACGAGTCTCCTCAGCTGCTCATTGTCTCCCAGGCTGTGAGTTACAGTCACGTGCTCCACCTAGTGGTTCCTCTGCTAACCCCCGTGACAATGATCGGCTCCTGACGGATGATGTCATACTAGACAAACCACCCAGAGTGGTGAGAAAGTTGTTCAGCAGGATTTTCATAAATCCAAGACAAGAAAACAGCCGCTCCCGTCCTCAGCCGGAGCCACAGCGGCTGATAAATCCCACATTTTACCATCTAGTTTTACTGTTTCGCCACCACCACATTGTTAACAGCTCAAACTTTATACACCAGTGTACTCTAATCATTGCTTTATATGAAAATCTCCCCCCTATCTGTCTAAAATTGACTGCAACAATTGAATCAAAAAATATTTTCAACATACTATGTTGATATTATCGCAATTTTAACAGTAAAAGTGGTAAAATTATGATCTTTTCTTACATGAATTCTGACCCTTTACTTCTTAGATACTGTATACAGTACACAATATGCTCCTAGATGTAAGCTTGTCTCAATTTTCCTGTGCAGTGTTGTAAACTCTCCCCACTCATATTTTTTTTTATTTGAGAGGGTTTAAGTCCTGCAGAAGTGTAATTTATTGGTAAATAATATGTGGCTAAACAGCACAGAGCTGGAGAAGATAAAATCATGTTTGTTTGGACGAAAAAACCTTGAGCTCTTAAAATATTTTTATCAGGGAGCAAGAGGAGCTTTCTCAGCTTTGCTGTTGTTTAGTGGAATGTAATTCTTTGTAGATAAACGGCTCAAACCAAAGAGCGCTCTCACCAGTGAAAAAGATTCACTTATGAGAAACATGATCCTGCTTCGCACGCAACCAGATGGGGCTTAGCCTAGGTAAACATACAACATGGAGTCTACTGTGTCTGTGTGTGTTTGTTTGCTTCATCATGTCAGATGTGTGTCTGTGTGTGTGTGCGGCCTTTATTGCCCCAGATGGCACATCTCTGTAGATTTGAGTGTGAATTTCATCTTTTTGTTTTTTTTCTAAACATGCAGTAGGGGAAAGTTACTGGGCAGTCAAACCACCTATAACTCAAAGCACTGTGATATAAATAGGGCAACAGTATGTGGAGATAAATTCATTTAACAAAGGAACTGAACATTCAATAAGTAGTTGATGAGAAAATAGTGACAACACTGCTTCAGAAATCATTTTAATTTAGATTTTGTTTTAATTCCTTGCCCAATTGCCTTTGGCCTGTAACCTTCTATATAACCATTTGTAAGTTACCTATTCATTAATAGAAAAAACAACTAAACAAATTGCTACAGTGTATAAAACACCACCTTCTTCGTGCATGTAATCTGAGATCATCATAAATATCAAGTACGGGTTTCATGTAAAACTTTTGGTTTACTCATCATGACCTTATTTGATCAATAGCTGTTTTCATGACGTCATGGTTTGGATGAAATCTAATAACATATATTGTCTTTTTGTGTTTCCTCCACTAAGCTTGACCCTCAGACTCTCCAAGGCAAAGACTGGCAGAGGACAGTTATTCCCATGAACGGGGTGAGTCCATTGCATTAATCTACTGCTTAATACCACAGTGCATTTTCTACTTTTATACTGTTCAGCAGTTAAGTGCTTATATCAGGCATCACTGTTACAACCTGACATTTTATTATGGTAGCACATAGCAGAGAGGGGTACTCTAAATCATTTCCAGGATGTGGTATAGTGGTTTATTTGGTGTGAAGCCCACACCAGGTTTGAAATGTGAGGATTTCCTCCAGATTGAGGAGAGCTGTAGCAGATTTCAGGCTTTCAGACCGGCTTCACACACTGTAAACCTGTTCTAACTTTAAGCTCTTTTTTCCTGTGTCAGATCGAAGTCAAACTCTCCATGAAGTTCACAAGCCGGGAGTTCAGCCTGAAGAGGATGCCCTCGCGGAAACCTATGGGTGTGTTTGGAGTCAAGATCTCCACGGTGACCAAGTGAGTTGACATTTAATTGCACAGAAGCCACTCAAGAGCAGAGTAATTACACAGCATACGTACTGTTAGACTCTAAACAGTTGCCTTCATCAGGGCTCGATTTGAGGCCAACTTTTCTGTCATGCACATTACAGTATCTTTTTGTTTCTTTTCTCAAATCCCACAGTGTTGTGTTGATGGTTCAGTTTTTCTTTTTCTTTTTTTACTTTTACCTTTTTTCACTGTGGATCTTGAACAACAACTTCCTGCCCTAACATCAGGATAAAAAAATCGACATATTAACCTTTGTTAAACTGTAGACGGCTCATCCAGAACTTAGCAAGAGTATATATAGTCTACTAGCTGAATACTAGTATCAGCATGCTAACAAGCTCACAGCATTCTGCCTTTTAGGTGTAGGGCCCAACAAAGATCACTCAAAACCACAAAGGTCAATCTGATGACGGTGCCAGGGATTTATTCAGAGTCATTAGGATACATAATTGTGAAATCATGAATGTCTGATACCGTCTAATAATTTTTGAGATATATTGATAAATAAAATAGGCCAGGAACAGACTGAGTGATCCCTAGAGCCAGGCCAATACTGAGCCTATAAAATCACAGTAGTAGGCCTATAAATTATTTACATTATTTTCTACAGTATTAAATTATATCTGAATTGATTTCCTACCTTCTACAAACCCTTTGGTTCCCATTCGTTTCCTGCACAATAAATAAAATAGTGGATACACACTTAGATATTAATTCACTGTCAACACTTTAATTCCTTTGGTGGAACACAGTAAAATAAAAGAGGGAAGCAGTTGAAAAAGAAAGAGAGATAGACCATGTAGGCCTTAGGATTAAAGATAACAAGTGGGTTAACTACATTTACCAGAGAAAATCAATTATCGTGCTACACAAAAACATTTCAACAGAAACACAAGCAAACAGCCTTCCAGAGCCAAACACAGCAAAACATTTATTTTATTGATTCACTTGTGATGCCAGTAAATGTTTTATATAATACAGACTGCTCGCTTGCCGTCATTGACATTTATATTTCTGTCTATAGGCGTGAGCGCTCCAAGGTTCCCTACATTGTCCGGCAGTGCCTGGAGGAAATTGAACGGAGGGGTATGGAGGAGGTGGGCATCTACAGAGTATCAGGGGTGGCCACTGATATTCAGGCCCTGAAAACCGCCTTTGATACCAGTGAGTACAACTTTTATACATATACAGCACAAAACGAATGTACTGTAGTAAAGCTTTCAAAACCAATGTGCCCTGTTGCCTCTTGTAGAAGTTTCCATATTCCTGCAGTTTTAATTGTACGTATTGCAATGTGTGAAACTTTGTAGTATAAATCATCCTTTGTTAATATAGGACAATATATTCTAACTTCTATGCAATTTTATGGAAGAAAGCTGATCATTTTCATGATGAGGCGTTTTCTCTGATGTGAAATCATTAACAGGACTAATTTATGAATGTACATTTATGTGGGTGGCTGTGCTAATGAATGTTCAGGGTCTATTGTGGAGTGAATAAGGCACTGACAGTTGAAGTTGCTTGTGCCAAGATGTTTCCTCTCCCATGTCAGTCGCCTCTGTCGCCGCTCACCCTCCTGTCTTTGTGTTGTTGTCGTCTCCTTCTCCTGCAGATAACAAAGACGTGTCAGTGATGATGAGTGAGATGGACGTCAACGCCATCGCCGGGACCTTGAAGCTGTACTTCAGAGAGCTGCCGGAGCCTCTCTTCACTGATGAGCTCTATCCCAACTTCGCGGGCGGCATCAGTAAGTCAATGAGCTGTTGACATAATCGATGCATCGCCCAGTTTTTATCATCAGTTAAATAAACAATCAAATAGACTGATCATTGGAGCAGTTGTATATATGAGAACCTGATTTCCTTCCTTTCAGCGCTGTCTGACAGTGTGGCTAAGGAGAGCTGCATGTTGAACCTACTGCTGTCGCTGCCGGAACCAAACCTGGTCACATTCCTCTTCCTGTTGGATCACCTGAAGAGGTATGAACCACTAAACTACACATGTGCTAGCATAATGTATCTATACAGGTATGGAAACACACACACATAAAACAAATGAAACTCATGCAGATATCTGCAAAACAAATAGAGTCATAAATATAAGGAAGTGTATTCATGGCGGTATCATAATACATGTAAGTATTCTGGAAAAGACTTCATTTTAATTTTATAATATTAAAAATGTAAATATAATCCCACTTTATCTCAGTATCCCTTCAATATGACCTACTGTTTTCATGGTGGTGTACTGTAGTGTTACCAATGCTTGTATACTATTCAAGCAAGAGCTGTCACTGCTGGGGGATGTCATTCAACTGCTAACAACAGCTAAATGTCTTCTGGTTACCATGGTTATTTTGAACCTCAAGAGGCTTCAAAGTAATGCGAGCACCAACAATGAACACACACCTGCTTTAAAGCATTACATATGTATGTAATAGATCATGCAAAGAGACAGCATGATAGAGAACATATTATCAGCCTTACATATTTCATGGAGCAATCATGACATTGGAAACTGTAAAGTGATGAGGAGGAAACAATTTCTCATTCACTGTTATATTTAATACAACATTAAATATAACAGAGCCTGAGTTTAAACCTTCAATTACTTTAGTTGTGCGACCAACAGTTCAATAGGAAAATAGATTTGGTTTTCAATGATATAAAGCAAAGCAAACAATCCTGATATTGGAGAAGCTTTAAGAAGCAAACGTTTGACCCTTTCAGTTAATAAATGGCTGAAGTGATTCGTGGATGAAAGCGTTGTTTGATTTTCTGTCTAGACGCTAATGAACACTGGGGGATTAATGGTTTTTCAGGAATTTCAAACAGGAGGCATTGACTGTGCTGTCACCTGCATTATCCCTTAAAAATGCCAATGTGAAATAAGACGGGACTGATTTACTGTCCACAGAAGAACCGGATTGTCCTTTACTGTCGCTGAAGATTTCTTCTTAAGAACACAAGAGGTCTTGCTCTGTGTCTTGTCCTCCATATACATCTCGTGTCTGTCTTCTTCTCCCCAGGGTGGCAGAGAAGGAATGCATCAACAAGATGTCCCTCCACAACCTGGCAACGGTGTTCGGGCCGACTCTGCTGAGACCTGCCGAGAAGGACAGTAAGATCCCCACTAACCCCACGCAGCCCATCAGCATGGGGGACAGCTGGTCCCTGGAAGTTATGGCACAGGTGAGGCTCACTTTTCTTCCTCTCTCTACTCCCTTTTAAAGTTTTTTTTATAAAACCACAACCTAATTTTTTAATCCTGCATGTGTGTCTCTCCCTCTCTGTCCATGCAGGTCCAGGTGCTGCTGTATTTCCTCCAGCTGGAGACCATCCCAACACCGGACAGTAAACGACAGAGTATCCTCTTCTCCACTGAAGTATAGAGCTCATATGTGGCTGACTGTGTCTGCCTGACACTTTGATCGTAAGGGAGTGAAAAAGAGAGGGACCTTGGCTCAAAGTGAGCCTATAGTAGTATGTTTTTGAATTGACTGACTGGACTCCATGAGGCTCTTGCAGCTGGTTTAGGATTGTCTCTGCCCTGCCTGAACACAAGAGGGCAATATTGAGCCTCTGAAGCTCTGAGGACTTGAGGTCCTCTGCGTTCGTACTGCTCACTTTTAGTATGATTCCTCGTACCTTTGTTGATGTTGCGGGTACATCTGCCATCTACATTTCTCCAGCATGCCCTTTCGTTGGTCCTAACATGGAACCTTTAAAACTTCTAGACGGATGTGGTTCACAACAAACACGTCTTTTTTCATCCATGGAATTAACTCGCCAACAAATCACAATTTCCATGTATCTTTGTGTTCGGGCATTGTTCTCTATTTGTTCGTTTTTTGTTTTGGACAATCATCAAGTAAGTCGAGACTCTTGCAAAGTATGTGTTTATCCATGTCGAAGCATTGCTACATGTCCCGTGGCGGAAAATTCAAATCGTGTCTTACATGATCTCAGCGCATCGTACCTGAGAAGACAAGAGGAGATATTTGTGCTGTTTGTCGGAGTTTAACGCGAACATCCAGAGCTGCCACGTTACCGTTTCTGGCTTCTTCGTTTTTTTTCCATGGGAAGCAAACTCCTATATGTTCAAATGTTTACAACGTAAACAAAAACCCGGTTGGAGTCAGAGACAAACTCTACAGCATGAAGACGGACTTTAAGGAAAGCGATGAAAAGGAACTTGACGTTTAGAAACACATTGCGATCTGACTGCCTGCAGTTTATCCAACTACAAAAGAAACTTTCCTCTGTTTGTGTTGTGTGTGTCTCAAGGTAGTCTAAAGCATAAATACCCAGGAAGCAATATATTTTCTAACATAGGAGTCTGTGTTCATATCTTTGCTGACGATATGTCCTTCTTATTGTAACATAGGACATCTTGCCAAATTAATATGTCGTTTGTTTGTTTCTAGGGAGAAAAAAAGAAAGCAGTTGTATTTACAGATACAGTATGTACATAATCTTAAAGTTGTATTTGTTTTTCTTTTTGGTTAACAGTATAATCATTGTTGCTATTACTGTAATTTATTTTCGGGCCTGGGGGATAAATTGGTTTTGTTTTTACGTGAACTTTTTGGGTTTGATTAAGAAAGTGGTAGGTCTTAGCCTTGACTTCAAGTCTTGCAGTAAATAAGCAGGATTTAGCCTTGATCTTCTAGAAACTACTCAGCTCTTCTGCCCAGCCTATCAATTACTCATTTAGATATGATTATAACTGAAGGTAACACACACATATGCAGTTACACACTGTATGCTGCTGTGGAAAAAGGCACAAGCTCTTTAACTGCTGGGTGTTTCTCAGCAGGACGTCTCGCATCCAGAGGCCATCGTCTGTCTAGTGTAGACATTATGCAATGTCATAATACAGCACATACACACTCACACACACACACACACACACATATGGCATTGTCTCCTCTAATCTGTGGCTGCAGAAGTGCACTCATGCAATGTTAGAACTACTGTATTACAATTCAAGTGGCCTGAGCACTCATATGTGTTGGTTTAATGAAGGAATCTAATTTAGTTTCATCTTCTCCTGATGTCTTTTTTTCTATTATTTCTCTCAAATGTCCTTCTAATTCTTTGTCCCTGAAGGTCTCCCAACTACTTCGCCAAGTTAAAGAAAAGCTCTTTAGATTTTTTTGTTTTTTTGTTTTGCTACTTAAATGACAAATTTCTAAGTTTAGTCTCGTTGTCCTTGATTTAACATGCAGGCATGTTTTTATTTGGCTTTAGTTTTTTTTTTCCATTATGTTCTTATTCTTGCTGTTCTGTTTACAAATGTGTCATCACAGACTTTGCTTTGAGATGCTGGTAACTCACGACAATGTGGTTTATGTTTGTAGAGTGTGTCGTTGTCTGGCCCACAGTTGGTTTCTCATATACAACATAGGCATAAAGCTAAAGCAACTGATCAGTTTAATGGATCTGAGAAGGGCTTGTTAGATAGATATCACAGAAAGGCAGATGTGAGTAAGTGTTATTAATAACAAATAATGAATCTTTTAGATGAATGTCCTCAGACTTTCCTTTTGAATACATATCAACACTCGAAATGTTAAGAACATCAAACAAAAAGAAAAATCAATATTTGATGCTGAAAAAATGTTTTAAGTTGCCTGTCTAGACTTCAGATGAATCATCATTGACTCATTCCCATGAACAAGACTGTCGAGGTTTTATTCTGAAAGTGGTCATGCCCAACACAGTTGGTGTGTGTGTGTTTTTTTACCGCTATTGTGTACTTCCACTAACTTTGGCCTATGTAGCATGCGCACAGTCTTTCATCATCTATATTTCAGGATGTGAGACAGAGAACGAATCCACCTTCATCAGTTCCTCCATTTGTACGTCACCTTTAGAACAAAGTCCTGATTGCCTAAACACTACTCTTACCCTATCGTGCCTCGACACTTTTCCTTTGGTTTAGCACCTGTGGTAAATGTCAGTAAAAACTAAAAATAAGAAGAGGAAACGCTGATGATGGAGACGTGGTTAAGTCTCCTGTTGCCTTTGCTGAGGACAGCCACACACCTTTCATCTCTTAGAGACTAAGACAGGACCTTAACCTTAAGCATGGTCTTAGCTCGCATTGATACACGCCCGCCACCTTCGTCTGACTGTGATGCTGTAATCCAAACTGTGTTCATGTCAGTCTTAATGGGACAAAGGACAGAATTTCTTTGTCTTTGTTTTTAGCTCTTAAACCTTTCAGCTCATTTAATGCCTTTTATTTTTTATTTATTGATGCTTTGACCCAATTTAGTATGAGAAGGTCTACTGGATCTATTTATTTATGATATAATGTCATCGGAAAACTAATGTTAGAAAAATGGTCTTTATATGGGGTGCTTTTATTTTGGGAGAACTGAAACCTATGTTGGTCTGTTAATCGAACGTCATGTTAACGTCACAGCTGCTTGTGTCGGAATCACAACCACAAAAACATGTTTCAAAACCCTCAAACTCCTCGTCTAATGTAGTTCTTTGTGTTTTACAACAGACTGGCCACTGTGATTGTTTAGCTATCTGGTCTAGATAACTGAATAGCAGGCACAGGTTCTTGTCTATTTTAAAGGGTAGATTCAGTGAGTTGACATAACTCTGACTTCTCCTACTTTTTCCATAGAGTTGTATATTATGTATCATACTAGAGAGTACATAATTTGGTTTCCGTTTAATTTATTGTGGCGTCCACTGACGTATGATCGTCCAGGATTGATCAAGCCGGTACACCTCTAGTCTCTTTGAAAAGCCAAACTGTCAGTATGTGGTAGAGGAGTAAAAGAGTCTTATATTACTCTAAAAATCTGCATTGTTTTGGTCTGTTGATTGTCAGTGTAACTGCATGTACCCTCCATAATACAGTTCCCTCCATCCCCCTCTGTCAAATTGTAAAAGTAAATACATCAGAAAAGGTTTAATTTCTCTGTGCAATAGCCTGAAAGTATGGAACATATTGCTCTATGTGAAAAATGACTAATCTCTTGGATTTATTGTGACATGTCCTGATAATTATCAATACATTTCCATACTACAGTTAATAGTTTGCCCCTCTGCCTCCACTTTTCTGACATTAAATGGAAGTTAGTTTTGTTCTATTCAACACACAACATGAAGCTGAGGAAGAAACTTGTTGACCAACCACCTCTTTCCACCTTCTGCAAATTTTTTGACTCTTGTTCCTGTTCAATATTCAATGTTCTGCTTGTAGAACTGTAAAAAGGAATACTGTATTCTGAGGGAAACCATGTTTGGAAGGCATTTGCAGCCCATGTTTGTACACAAAAATGTTAAATAAAATCTCCTGTATCTACATAGACTGACTGTTTGATTTTCTTTTCAAAAACAATCAAATTACTTCTATTCACCTTTACCAAAAAAACAACAAAACCTCTCCCATGGCAGCAGGAACAAAAACAAAGAACAGTGACTCCTACTGGTTAATTATAGGTGTTGCAGGTTGAGCTCGTCACTAACTGTTGATCTTGACTCACTAACAATGTTTTTACAGCAATGTGTGGTTGAGGTTATTTTAACTGCTGAGTCAGGATCACCTTCTTTCCAACAGATACGCACTGTTGATGCTGTTCTTGTCTTAACACCAAAGAGGATGTTGTGTATTTGATAGATGTTGGAATAACCACACTACTCCACTTCCTTCTGTGAGGTGTTTTCAGTTTTTTTAGGGCCTTTACAAAGGGGTTCATCCAAACCTTTTGATTTTAACTCACTTTATTTCTCCAGCACCAGTTTGATCAAGAGCCCCAGCAGTACTAGAAAAGTCAGTAGCACCAGTGGCGTGCACAAACTTTTTGAAGGGCAGGGGCAAAAAGGAAAAAAAAAGGCACATATAGTGCGTCCTCGCCACTGAAGAGTGCACTTTAGCACGCGTTTTGGCTTCCAAGAGGACACTTTATAAAGCACACGTTTTTGGCTGCCATGAGGTTCACTTTAGCACACATTTTGGCTCCTAGAGATCACTTTAGCACACGTTTTGGCTCCTAGAGATCACTTTAGCACACATTTTGGCTCCTAGAGATCACTTTAGCACACATTTTGGCTCCTAGAGATCACTTTAGCACACGTTTTGGCTCCTAGAGGGCACTTTAGCATACGTTTTGGCCCCCATGAGGGCACTTTGCACGTGTTTTGGCTCCTAGAGGGCACTTTAGTACAGGTTTTGGCCCCCATGAGGGCACCTTAGCACGTGTTTTGGCTTCCAAGAGGGCACTTTAACGCGCGTTGTGCACGCCACTGAGTAGCTAGCACCTTGTCTTCCAGACTGACTGGTCTAGGACCTCTCTCAAGGCCATGTGGGAGGCCACGGAGGCTTGAGTATGCCGTGGTCGAACTTGGCAAGGAGTGATTTCAGATTGATTTACATTTCACCAGACGAATAAACAGGCAGCCACGTTTGTGAACAGAACATGTAAATAATCCAGCTCCACTCCTGATGGTGATACGTGATAGAGCACTAGGTGACGGTCAACAGAGCTGTTCCTATTACGTGTTTTTGCCTGGATGCCTACAATACTATTCTGACATTGTTGATTTACATTATTCATGCAGATGTTATCTATGCTGTTTCTTGACTTAAGGCCAACAGCTTCCTCTGATTTAAAGGCAGGTCCTCAACTTCAACCTTTTTGCTTCATATTTTTTTGTTACAGTACCCTCCATGTTAGAAAACACCCAGGGACAGGTGTTTGATTGTGTGTTTTCACGTGTTGTTATTGGAGGTCACTGTCTTGTGCCAATGAAAGGGTTTGCCGCGTTTTTGTTGTGTGGTGTCCATCCATGTAGATCCATGGTGGTGTGTCACATTGCCATGTGTGAGTTCGGGCCGGGGCAGTCACCATGTAAAAGAGATGTGAATAACAGAAGAGATGGTGTTGGTTTTTCCCTCCTAAAAGGGAAGAAAGAAAGCAGAAAGGTCAACACAGGTGAAACATTTTCTGGATTTCCGAAAACATAATTAGACAATGTTATCTAAATTGGATGAATCATGAGTTTGACTGATAATGTCGTGCTGACGTCCTCCACAGCTTCACTCTCGTCACAGGGTAAACTTGCTGGTTCTTCATAAGAAGCATGAGTGTTAGTAATACTTCTCTATAGTCTTGTTAATCATGTGTGCACTTGTCAAAATTGTGTAAACCAGTGTGACAGACTTGAGCACTGCAGTGACCTCAGTGTTTCCGAAGCATATGAGAAAGGCAAAAAAGGGGAAAGAAAAATGCAAAAGATAAATAAACATGTTAATATTTGAGAGATAGGCTTACAGTATCTGTGACCTTGATCAGATTTATTTGTCTCACTTTCACTTTGATACAGGATTCAAACTGAAATAGGCCAAGCTGATGTCCCACCTTATGAACCACAATGAGGTGGCTCAGAAACTGCAACACTATGACACATTTCCACAACAGAAATAAACATGCATTTACTTGCAACCCCATAGGTACACAGGTTGAACAAGCAACCCATAAGGACATGGCGGAAGTGAATACAGACTGTGACTTTTTATGATGCATGATGTGAGACTCTGAGTGTGTCGATCTGATTTATTTACTAATCAAGCTTTATTTCATTTGTATTGTCGTATGGTTTCTTTCTGCCACCAACCCCCCCACGTGCTGCCATCGTTTATTCCATCCTTCTATACGTCACTGTTTACGAGAAGCCCCCCCACCCACAACCCGCCCCCGTCTCTCATCACACTCCGACCACATGCACGTATGCACACACACACAAACACTGAGGCGGCGTGTCGGTGTCCGCGCGTTTTCCTGTTGCAGCGCGCTGGTGCTGGTGCTGGTGCTGGTGCGCACCTTCAAACTTCTTCAAACGAGAACCGGCGCCGTCAGAGACAATTTAACATGTTTTTCTTACTGATTCACTTCGTCTCTCCACACTCAGGTCTTTAAACCGCAGAAACCTGTTGCGTTTGTCTTTTATTTTCTAATGGGCGCAGGCAGCCCAACACACTTCATCCTCTGAACGCGCTGATTGGGAGGAAACAAAGAATTCTTTTCATTCAAGGTAAGAAAAGACATGCTGTCTCTTATGTTTTATGAATATGTTAGTTAATCTTAGGACCTTTGTCTTATACATGAGTTTGAGTTGCAACAGATGTTTTTTTTTCATCATCTATGACATTAACCAAAAGCCGCTCAAACTGTAAGATACCAGATATCTGGTTGGGGGGGGGAATAAAAAGGTAAATAACAGGAGTGATATTTCTGTAAGTGTGTGGGCTGGTAAATAAAAGACACTCACTGGGGATCCGCCTTTTTCCCATTACTAGACAGCTTTTACCTCAAACACACAACAAGCCCTGTGGTGAGTGTTCATTATGGACTGATTATTGCTTTGTTCAGATAATGTTTCTGTCTCTGTTTGTCTTCTAACCTGCTCCTGCCATCAAGAGTGAAACATAATAGTCATAGTCTTAATAGTCATACACTAGCCTCCTTCCTTTCGTTTCCCTTCGACTTTGATGGAGCTGAGCTGGTGCATTGATTGACAGGTCAGTGACAGATCCTCACCAGCAGGATATGCATTTGCTTATCACTTCCTCCAACACCCAAGGGAACTTTTTTTTCATAATATTGGGCAGCAGTGTTTTTTCTTTCTGTTTTGTTTCCAAAGTAGCCAAGTGCAAGAGTTCAAAAAATAGTTTCACCATGTGACAGCTTATGTTTTAGGCTACTCTGTAAACTTCAGCACAGTGAGTCCAATTTTGTCTTTTAAATTTGAGCTTTGAAGAGCTTTTTTCCAGGTTCTGAAACTTCTGCAGCATCTTAAGAAACTCAAAGGCTGGACAAGAAACTGTTTTCTGTTGCTGTAGCTTTCCAAACCTGCTGGATAAACCCTGGTTTTTAAATTCCTTTGGGCTGTGAGAAGGTTTCAGCAGCAGAACAATAGATGAAAAGCAGGACTTTGGTCCGATGTGCTGCCAATCACCACTGTGGTAAGGCCACACGGTTCTAAAATGAATGGCAACTTGTAAAAGGGGGAAATATTATTTTTCCTGTTTGCTGTATGTTTTCAACACAGTTATCGTTAGTGTGTCCTACATTTCCATGTAAGGACACTAAAGTGCAGCGCGGGTGGAGTCAGCATATTTTGGCTTGGGTAGGCTATTTTGATAAAGTAGGCAGCCACAGTCAAGGGTGTTAAGAGGGGATTCAAAAGAAATTACCTTTGTACCTTTAAATCAATTTAAAATGAAAATAATGTACATTTTAGCAGAACAGTCAAGGCAAATGTGAGTTTCCATCCCTAATATTTTCCAGCTTGGTACTGTTACTCAATAGAACTTGATTTAAACACATTTTACCAAATATATTAGGCTATCATGGAAACTTTAATAATATGAAACTTCATTGATTTGAACTAATATTAACATTCATGCTAATATGAGTTCAAATCAATGTAGTTTTATATTGATATGTTAGCTGGTGTTCAGAGATGGAGCTGCAAGGAAAAGGTGAGGGCTTCATAAACGCCAGACCTTGGACAATAGATTTGAAGAGTGAAACTGTTGGTTCTACAATGTAATTTTATATTAAGAATTTGATCATTACTACATTAATCCACCTTAACATGTCAGAGAGATGTTGCGCAAAAACATGGACATTGATGGGGAGGAGTGTGACTGAATGAGGATTGGAAATTCCTCCTCTCTGAGTTACGTTATATGTATGGCACCAAAAATAGGTCAGACCAGACAGACTCCAAGCTTTGTTCCTGCATTGACCAAATTTCCCCATAGTTGATTTGTTTGACTTACATTCAATCTTGTTGAATCTTATCTTGTCCAGTCTCACTGACAGGAACTATTTACCGGTAGGCTACACGTCTTTTTTTTTTCTTACTGAGGTCAATACACTTCACCTTCAGCACATATCTGCTCTGTGGGTTTAGTCTCTTCATTCACTGGATGAAATGTGCATATGGGAGCTCAATTAGATGTAACAGGCTGATATAAGCTGCAATTCTGAAGCCAAAATACCAACATTTAACAGTAAAAAAACCAAAAAAAAACTTAGTAATGATAATGACAAAAAGTCAGTTTTATATGAAAAACATTTTTTGATCTGAATCCCTTAAAGGAATAGCTAAAAATTTGGGTAAACAAAAGAGGTAAGCATTTTAGCATTTTAGCATTTAGCGACAAGCACAGCTCACTGTTTGGGTTTGGATTGGTTAAAAAAAACATGAGTGAACATTTTGGACAGACCTTCAGTTTGCCTATATGTAAAACAATGCTTAGCTAAAATAAGATACGCTAAGCCACTCTCGGCTCCAGAGTTAACACACAGATGTTAGAGTGGCGGCATCAACACGTTCATCTGCTAATAAGCAAATAAGTGTGGGTCACTATGAACAAGGCTAAATCAGTCTGTTCAAATTGTAGTAATAAAACAAGGCTAAGCTAACGTCTGTGCTGTAGTTTAAAGATAATTGCAGTTATTTCTAACTACAGCATCAATGCAGCCAGTTATTATTAACCGGTGTGATCTGGACACCAATCTGTCTGTCATCCTTGAACTGTTGTCCCCTGCTGAACTGAGTAACTTGACCTACATTTCATTCAAGAGCCTTCTTTGTGAAGGTTGTAGCTACTCTTTGTAATAATATACCCTAATCTCCTTACAATGTTGAAGCACTTAACAAAATACCCTGAGAAAACGACTGAAGAGGTAGTTCAACAAAGTGTTCACTGCAATTGTACAATGGCTGTCGAACTCATAGATGGCTTACTTTGGGTCATTATCAGTGATTCTTTCGAGGAAAGCTTGTCAGTGGCGGGAATGATTAGTATGTGGAAGGGTTTCGGGAAACTTTTCCTGAAATAAAAGGTGCATTGTCAGACTGTCTGCTTTGGCCCTGTGTGGAAAAAAAACTGCCCCCCCCCCCCCCCCTCTCTTGTCCTACAGAGATAGATGGCTTTTCTGACCTGTGTGCGGTAACCTGCAATCTGTTTGTATACCACTGAGATTGTACTCTCCCCCCCACCCCCACCCACCCTTCTCTCTCTCTCTCTCTCTCTCTCTCTCTCTCTAGACCACTCCTCTTAATTTGGTAGCCATTGGGCAAAACTCCCGGGCGCTCCCTCCTCGATCTTCTGCTGCCATCTGTGACAAAGTTTACAGAGCTGAACAAAGAGGACACGAAGAGGAGGAGTGGCAAACTGGCACGGGAGAACAATGAAGCGAAGTCAAGTGTGATGTTTGTGGTGGTAACTTCCTGCCTCAGTCACAACCCCCCCACCCCCCACCCCGCCCCCTACAACCACTCCGCCCTTAATTCGTACCATGCAGTTTTGGTAAGCAGGTATTTTGTCTGAAAACACGTTGAGCTGCTGGGTTTGTGGGATGAGAGTGCAAAAAAAGCAAAGAAGAGGAAAAAATAACCATGCTGAAGAATGACCAGCTGGTCTACATTGGCCTGGAGCTGGTGATCGCCTGCCTGGCTGTGGCTGGGAACGTCTTGGTCTGCTGGGCTGTTTACCTCAACTCCAACCTGCAGAGCATCACCAACTTCTTCGTGGTGTCACTGGCAGTGGCTGATATTGCTGTGGGGCTGCTGGCCATTCCCTTCGCCATCACTATTAGGTATCATCCCAAAATGTCTTTTTTTTTTATATATATACCGCTCAAAATCAGTGTCATCCTGGAGTTGAGTGTATTCTTCAATCGCACTAAGACTCTTGGGGTAGTGATTTAACAAATATTAACGGTGTCTTTTTCTGAATCTTCTCTCAAACTGACACCAGCACCGGTTTTTGTGCCGACTTCCACGGCTGCCTGTTCATCGCCTGCTTCGTCCTTGTGCTCACCCAGAGCTCCATATTCAGCCTGCTGGCAATCGCCGTGGACCGCTACATCGCCATCAAGAAACCGCTCAGGTGAGTCCTTCACTAGATGGAAATTATGTCTTATTCAGATAATTTTTCTCTTACTGTTGAATAGAAACAGTTACCTTTTTTACACAGTCCACTTTTCACACATCATAGATAAACCATTAGGGGTGAGAGGCGTCGTGCAGCAAAACACAATGAATTACAGAGGGATTTATTCAATTAGGGCTAATGTGGCCGGCTGTGGGTTGACAGAGATGTATGTCTCCGCAGGCTTTATTAGGTTACTCTTTGTGTGCTGCTGGACAGATGAAACCTGCTGAAGGCTTTGATCATTACCATCTGCTTCCATCAACACCACTCAAATGCCATTTCTTTCAAATGGCTTGCTCATTTTGCAGCTTGCAGCAAAGTTCCTTATTCATTCTTTCTGCAATAGGTATTTTGACACACTGTTGCCTCACACTTGTATGTATGCGAGGTGTAAGCAAGCCCTCTCTTGTGTAGTCACAGCTGCATTCCTTCCTCCTGTCATGAGGGGATATTTCACAGAGTAAGCCACAGCAGGTGACACATTTGCATAAGCAGTTGCATAACGGCTTCTGCGTCTGTTTGTGAGCTCACACTGGGGCCACAACCCTGGCACCGAAGACCGAAGTGCTAATAATTCATCTGAATTTTAGGGAGCTTTATATAGCCTACTGGCTGCCCGTGAAAGTTATCAGTCATGTGGCATATTGGCTACAACACAAGGGGACAATTTTAAGTCAGTGTAGTTGAGCTGATGTCAGAGAAAACTGTTATTATCCTACAGAGGTGGAGTTTTGTAGTCTTGAAATACCTTCAAAATTAAAAATATAAAAAATAAAAAGTCTTAGGGGTTAGAAATCAGAGAGAAGTGTATTAATTCATTAATATTGAATGAGGTTAGGTTTATTTAACCTAACCTCATACTCAATACACACGTATGTGAAAGTCTCAGTTGAGGTACAAGCCATAAAAACAGGAAAATAATGTGTTTCACTGAGTTGCTCGGAAGCTTTCTAATGGCCCAACCTTGTTCAGAGTGAGTGGGAGGTCTGCTGGTAAATTAAAATAAAGGAAGGAAATGTAGATTCATGTACATTCACACAAATATTTGTAGTCATGCTAACCATTTCACAAGATGTGTCCACTTCTCCACCATCTAACATTTTTTTGTCACTATGAGGCCTCACAGTTTTCACTATTCAAAAGCCAGTAACCCAACAACTCAAACCTCTCTCTGCTTTATTAAATTAATGCAGTCAAGCTTGAATGCACAACCATTTTCTCCTCATTTACATCACCAAACATTGACTTTGCCTCTGACAGATATAATCACAATGCGATCAGATAAAGCAGCTGGCCCTCATGGATCATTTTGTTCTGCTCAACCTTCCAGGTACAGCAGCCTGGTGACAGGGCACAGGGCGAAGGGCATCATCGCTTTGTGCTGGATCCTCTCAGTAGGCATCGGCCTCACTCCGATGCTGGGCTGGAATACAGGTAGGAGAAAATGTGGGCAAACGTCAGCAAACGTGAACCCTAAACTGTAGAAAAACATACCTGCTGCCCCTTTTACATCGTCCTTAGGTTTCTGAGAAGATCTCTTTGATACCTTCCATTTGTTTCAACCTCGGCTTTATAAAGCCAGGAAATGGGAAATTAAATAAATGGATGAGTAACCAATAGATAAATAGATAGAAAACTTTACTCAACCACAAAGGGAAATTCATCATAGTGAAGCATTGATCAAAAATAATCACATCTCCTAAGAGACCCTTTTTAAACCTCAACATCCTTTTACGAGAACAACCATTTTCAAAATGGAGAGTCGTATAGCATGAGGGGGAAATATGCACTTGGGGAAAAAAACGGAAATGGATTGGTGTTGTAATTATAGAGAAAAGTGCTCTGATTCATGTCAATATTGACAATTAGAGGAAATGCATGCATTTTCACATCGGCCTCAATTCAGTGAAGTGGTTCTTACCGCTTAGATGATTTCAGAGAGGAAAACTGAGGCCAACTGTTAGATAGAGAGTCTGAAACCCAACCCCTGCACATTAACCTGCCGTATATGATATAATTAAAAAAGATCTCTGCCTCTGTTGCACAGGATGGAACACCACAGGTGCGGCCAACAGCAGCAGCAGCAGCAGCAGATGTCCTGAAGGCATGACCGAGTGCCTGTTTGAAGGAGTGGTTACCCTGGACTACATGGTCTATTTCAATTTCTTCGGCTTTGTGCTGGTGCCTCTCATGGTCATGCTGGTCATCTATGCTCACATCTTCATGGCCGCGCGGCACCAGCTCCGACTGATGAGCCTCAAGGTCGCGCACACGCCTGCTCCTGGAGTGGTAACCTCTCCTTCCAGCTCGTCTCGTTCAACCCTGCAGAGGGAGGTGCACGCCGCCAAGTCGCTGGCCATCATCGTAGGTTTGTTTGCTCTGTGCTGGCTCCCGCTGCACATCATCAACTGTTTCAACCACCTGTGTGAGGACTGTAACCGCCCTCATATTTGGGTGATGAACATCGCCATCATCCTCTCCCACGCTAACTCTGTTGTGAATCCCTTCATCTACGCTTACCGCATCCGGGAGTTCAGGCTGACCTTCCGGAGGATTCTGTACCAGCACATCCTGGGCCAGAGGGATGTTTGCGGGTTTGGGCTTGGAAGTGGTGTTGGCAGAGGTGTTGGGAGCAGCAGCATCAGGCGGACCTCTTCGTCTTCCCCTAGAGAGCGCTCGTCATGTGAGACAGTGGTAAATAGTTACATCCTGGACCACAGTCCGAACCGAACTCCACCCAACGCTGCTCATGAGGCCTCTTGCAACTGGACAACAAAGTTAGACTCTGCACCAAGCAGCCTCATACCCAACGGACACCAAATACAGGGTGGCACCCATTTGGCAACACAGCAGCAGCCGTGCATCATGGGATTTTCTGCGCAGGATGGAAGCGACTCTGTCTCATATATGGAGAGAACGACAGAGGTTTCCGAGCTGAAAGACAGTAGGAGCTGCATCGCTTTTGTAAATGTTCACGCTCTCTCTTTGAAAGAGAGTGAGTGTGTCTGCAGTCCAGAGCTCACACAAGTCTCATGATATTAATATTTAAGTATTTAAATTATATTTCTGTTGCCATATAACATGTAATAGTCAGCACATATGAAAACAATGAAGAAGGACTAATGAATCCTCAACAAATCTACAGCAGCAGTTAATCAGTTTTTCTGAAGTCACATGAACTGATCACTAGGCAATAGTTTGCTCCGCTTCGCTATTTTATTCTTCTCAACAATCTCTGGGATAGATCGGATCTATACGTAAACAAACATGTCTTGATGCTTAAATTCTTTCAAATGAATTTAAACTTTTTTGTTGTATGTCTCTAAGATAATGCGCATCTTAGTTTACAAAATATAACACTTTCTCTCAACTCTTCTGTATATTTCAAAAGGCTGTAAATCTTTAAACTCTTTAACTGCATTTATTTGATAACGTGCCTCGTGTCACCTTTTGTAATGGCCATCTGTTGTTGTTTTTACCTGATGGAGAATTAAATACATCTAAAATATGTAGTACATCACTCTTTAATCAACTATGGTCACTTTTTCCAGCCAAACTGAATGGCATTCAGTCAATGCTCAGCTGTTACTGAACAGCTTCACTGCACACCTTCGTACTGCTTTAGATGAGGCGCATACAGACCGAAACATGTCTAAGAGCTGTGACTAATGGTCTGAGTGACCCATAAAACGGCCCACTGTGACAACTTGGGGGGAAAACAATGACGTTTGCAAGTGTAAGTCATCCACTATCTCTTGTGTATAAACCTGTTAAAAAGTAATTTCTCAAACTGCTGGATAGCTACATAGCACATGATGTTGCTACTTTGATAACTGCTGGGCAACCTGTGTCTGTTGCTCCTCCAACATCTATGAGACATATGACTCAACGGCACTGATGTATACAGGCCAGTTACCAAAACAAAGAGCTTGTTTGATCTATTCAAATATCAGTCCATATACCTGTACTTCCAGAGTCAGGTGTGTGCACACGCGCACGCACACACACATACACACACACACACACATTACATACACGAGACTACAGACTACTCTGCAAGAGGTGTTTACAGAGGAGCCTGGCTGCTGACGCCAGTCAATGAGCCTAATGCAATGGAAATCAGATGAAGGTTCATTTGATGATGTCTTTTATTATGCCATTATGCTTTTTCTTTCCTCATTAAAAAGCCCTTCCACCGTGGGAAAGACCTGCATTAAGCAACGTTTATGTGCTTTAAAGCAATCCCAGAGACATGTCTCCAGGAAAGCACATACATGGGTATTTTTCCAGAACATGCCGAGTATATTTATTTCACAAATCCTACACATATCAATTGTTTATCAGACTTTGAAACCATGTACAAGGGCATTTGAATGAGATACGCAGGAGAGGGGTTCGTAAAACTATGTGGTTGTGGAAGTAATTTAAGTAATTTATAGACACTTACAGTAGGATTAGCCTAAATAAATAAATGTTGTGCATACACTGCAGCGCCATCATTAGTCTTGCAGTCTCCAACAGCGTCCATGATGGCCCCAAGTCCAGACTAGGGGAATACAATCCAACAGACATCTTTATGATATGCCATTTAAGTCATAAATCCCCATGTATGTAATGTGGGAAGAATGGCATTAGCGTTGAAGGTTGCAGACTTAATTTTGCATGTTATGAAGTTTGTGTTAAGCCGCACATTTTCCATCTTGCAGCTTCCTCTTGTAACCTGATCATTCGTTTTACAGATATCATCAAAGGAGAGGCAGACAAGGACTCTTGTTTTTTCTATACATGGGCCAATCATATATTAATAGAACTACTTATAATATATATAGAATTACTTATAATATTCTAGACTGTAAAAAGAATGGACTGGGGCCAATGGAGCTTTAAAAAAATACAAGTCCCACAATGCAACGGCAAAACAACGCCACAGGAAGCACTTCATTGAACCCTTGATGCATTGTGGGTAGGCGGAAAAAGGCTCAAAAACGGGACGCGAAAGCGACGAGCGCACGTTGCACAGTCTGTCGAAAATACAACAACAAAGAAAGATTCTTGTGAAGACAGAGTCGAGGTAAACGTCTTAACTTGTTGACTAAAACAGTATTATCGCTCAGTTTATCCAGCAGTGGTGTTTGTCTTTGTGGTTCATTTGCGCTCATTCATACGTTTAAGTTAGCAAACATGGCTCCCTCTGTTTGCCCGGTTCAAAGTTTCTACTTCAGCAAAGAATAAGATGTTAATGGGAAAAATAGGATTTAAATCGCGTTAGGGTTTGGTTGGTGTACTATACCAGTAATTATCTCAACGTTATGTGTAGTGGTTTTCCGCTTTAGTATCGCCGCGTTGTTGTAAATTAGCCTAGCCGGCTAGTGTGGCTAATTTAGCTAGCGGTTTAGCTCATCTGCAATGAAGCTGGGTCTACTTTATTAAACTTACAGTTTACTACTACTACTACTACTACTACTACACTGCTGCCTACAGGATGGTGAATCAGTCCATTGTTAAGTTTTTAACAGTGTTCAGTGTCCGGCAAGGAGACGGTAGCATCTTGAAAGCTGAAAAAGAGGGCTAATGCAATCAATGGGCGCACATAACACAAGCCTTTTTGACACATCAATGGTCGATGTTTAAAATGTATATCCGCTCCCAATGTTTCAGATATGGTGAACAAAAACCTTGTTATAATTTTGTTAAAGACCTAAATGTTTTTTGTGTTGTGTTTCAGGAAGACTGTTGAAAAATGTCTATTGGCGTACCAATCAAGGTCCTGCATGAAGCAGAGGGACACATCGTGACCTGTGAGACCAACACAGGGGAGGTGTACAGGGGCAAGCTGATTGAGGCCGAGGACAACATGAACTGCCAGGTTTGTCCTCAATGATAAAATATGAATAATTATGGAATCCCACTCAGCCTGATTTAGAAGTGCATGCTACCCCCGTGTAACATTCGTGGGGCCAATACTGTTGTGTTTTGACCAGATGTACTTGAGGTGGACCTTTATATACATACATTTCACTTAAATTTTGTAATAAAATTATTTATGCATTGCTTAGAAATATTAGCCCTGTCTTCATCAGCTACTTTCCTCACCTGATCCATTTCCAAGATAAGCCCGTTTGAGGATAAGATAATTAAATGAGATTTTATGACTAAAAGAGACATTAGAAAGTGTTTCTGGACCTTCTTAGTAGAAAACGCATGTCTTATTGGCTGCTGCAGCAGTCAGCTTTGATTCTCATGTACCATAGTCCTAAATCTAGACCGTGGCCGGGTAGAAATTAAATCAGAGGAGAATTAGTATAGAAAGACTAAAGACTTGATGTTTAACTTTATTATAACACAAAAAAAGACTCTGTCAACTGCGTGATTGAACTTGTCATGTGGCTAGAATCACATCATCTTCTATCATTACAGATGTCCAATATCACAGTGACTTATCGTGACGGCCGAGTGGCACAGCTGGAGCAAGTCTACATCCGTGGCAGCAAGATCCGCTTCCTGATCTTACCTGACATGTTAAAGAACGCCCCTATGTTAAAGAGTATGAAGAACAAGAACCAAGGCTCTGGTGCAGGAAGGGGCAAAGCAGCTATTCTCAAAGCACAAGGTGAGTGGGATGATCACTTCAGACAAGTGTCTCTCTTTTTTTAAAGGGTTATCTGTGTTTGTTACCCTCATCAATTTCTGTGGCAGTTTCATTTCTGCAGTTTACACATTTAACAGTTTACTCAGTCTTTTTTGGTAGTTTTTGTGCATCAGATGAAAAATTAGCAGGAGAGAAATTCTGTGTGCAAATGATGCTGAATTGCTGATTTTTCCAGTCAATCCATTAACATTTTGTCCATAAAAAGTCCACATTAGACTTTTTCTGGGGAACCGAAGCTGTGTTCATTGTATCTGCATTTTGACATAACATTGAGTTACCCACCTGCAGAGGAGACAGGTTCCTGCTTAAGATATACAACATGGTATAAACTACAACACTGGATTAAGGTGGCGATGACATCCTAATTTGTCTATCCAGTGCAGATACAATAATGCTGACATTGATTTATTGTGATTAAGTGGACTACAGTAACCTTGCATTTAACATTACGCTGTCCCAACTTTGGGGCTGCGTCCAAGAGCTTTTGATTCAATTCCACTTCATAGTTTTTGGGCTATAATATTGTATTGAACTCTATTGAGATAAACTCAATAATTTGTCCCTTGAGGCACAAAGCTACAAAATCCAACTGGTCAACATCTTTGACAAAAACCTGTAGATTTGCAAAGGTGGACACATGGATGTTGCACTGTATTGAAATGTGTGTTTTGTATTATTGTATTTTCATTTACTTTGTAAATGTGTGGCAGTTGTCTAAACACCCTGTCTATTATTTGAACCAAACTGATTTGTATCATTTCTTTTCTTGTTTGCTTGTCAACAGTGGCAGCAAGAGGCAGAGGCCGTGGTGGAATGGGAAGAGGTAACATCTTCCAGAAGAGGCGATAACTGCTGCAGCTGTGTGAAGATTTTTACTTTGTATAGTCTTTTTTTTTTTGGTCTTTTTTTTTTTTTTTAAACTTCTGTCTTTGGATTGAGTATCTTGGATGTTTGCAACCCCGAGTTTTTCAGGTTATTGCTTTGATTTTCATTTTTTATGAAAATAAACATATTTCAATTTGATTTTTTTCCTATGTCCTGCTTGATTTAATGTTCTAAAGATAATATTCTTGCATGGTTTTCCTGGGTTTTTTTTTTTTTTTTGAGACCAAGGTGGCAAAGGCCTGTACAGCAGGGAGGGGGGGGCATCTTGATAGCTGAAATATTACAGTTAAATATTGCTCCCCTCCCATTAAACATGAAGGGAGTAAGTATTTGACATTTTCAGCTATTGGGGATTAAATGTAATACAAGGCACCAGAATATATCAGGAAGTGGTTCCTTGAATCATACCCACAGTTTTCAACTAGTTTTTCACCCCCTGATCTTGCTCTGCTTCTCTCCCCCTCCCGTTGGCTGGCAGAGAGCCCGCTGGTCTCCTGGACCACACTGTTAGTTTTCTCAGTGGCGTATTGTTTAACTTTAATAGCAGGAATAAATACCAGGATTCTTTTTAAAACAGAAAATAAAAATCTGTTTTCTCTTCCTGTACAGTACCACATTATATTCGAATTAAGCTGTATTTGTCTTTTTAAGTAAAATGATAACTATTTTAAAATGAATTAATTGAATAACACACATTAAAGCAGGATTGAACTCAAAATACTGATTTTACAATGTAATTGTGAGTCTGTGCACATCAAGTCGTTGGTACCATTAAAAGCAATACAAAAAACCGAGACAAGTGATTCCTTAAATCTTTACCATAGTTTTTTAAGTAGCCTTTATATTACAACAGAATTCCTGAAATTCAGTACCGCTTTTCGTTTTGGTTTGCCACCCCAAAATTTTTAATGGCCCATCTGGCCACCCCTATGAAAAATATCTGGAGGTGCCACTGAAGCCTCCAGCATTCACACTTGATATAAAACAGAAGAACAGAGGCAGAATAAGTGCATACTGTATGCTGTGTTATATTGCAGGTGCGCATGATACCACTGTTTTATGTACTATTGATTATTTATATGAATATGATAGGCTACTATTTTGTAATTATTTACTATTTAAACCAGAGGTCTTCAATAGAGGGTCTGTGACCCCGAGGGTGTCAGCGGAGGTGCTGCAGTAGACTATGTTTTATATCTTTTAGTTTCCACATTCATGTTTTAAATAAAACGTCAGTTTGAATAACTGGTCTGAATGATTATCATGCAATTGACAGACATTGTTGATATTGGCGTTGGTATCAGTTAACAAGGTCTGTTTATAAATGGGAGAGGGACGGCCCCCTACTCACTGTGGCTTTCACATTTAAAATCAAACATGGATATATGAAACTATTTGAATAGCTTTGTAGGCTATTTAATGCACGTGCACAATAATAACAAGGTATGTTTATACATGACACTGGGCCCAGTTGAATATAATACATTTTCAACACTAGTTGTGAGTCCCTGCTCCATCTCTCCATCAGTTTGGGGGTCCTTGGCCTGAAAAACCCCAGATTGAAAGACCCCTGATTGACTGTGAAGTTGAGGGTGCAGCTCTCCAACGGAGCACTAGGGGGAGCCAGCCGGCTACAAAGTGCGTGTAGCAGAAATTCCCCCCAGAAGAGGTCTGAAGTGTTTTACAAAAGGGTCTTGAGTCAAACCAAAAGGAAGCACATACATACATACCTCCTCCTCCTCCGTGGGTGTAGGATTTTCCTGTGTACGTAAGATATATGATGAAACTATTACGTTAGCACAGCGAACCGTCTCGCAAACACTTCCTCCAATGTGAAGCACGGGACCTGTGCTGCCCAGCTGGATTGGTCCATCTCCACATCGGTTTGTTATCAGTCTTGTCTCCGCTCCTCCAGCTACTAGCCTAGCCCGGCCGTCGCTGCTGCTGCTGCTCACACCACAGCCCGAAGAGGAGGAAGAGAAGAGAAACCCCGTCAGCTGTGACTGGATGGCCTAAGACACACGTTAAAGGTATGGTTTCATTTCATTATTTTATTTATTTTTGATAATTGTTTATATTTTACAGTACGTGTCGGGGTTTCGCTGCCGTCCGTGGCTTTGTCTTTGTGTATCTCTCACAGTCTCACTACTAGCATCAGTGACTCGTGCCCGACAACATCTGTATCTTGACAGATGCGGCAGCTGCTAACGTTAGCCGAGCCGCTCGTCTTCAAGGCTAAAGTTAGCTTTAGTGGGTCGTTTTTGCACGTCTTAATTTGAGACAGTCGTTGATACGCTTTTTTTGGCTGTAACGTTAGTGTTAAAGCGTGAGTTAGCCATTGCCGCTGTGCTGTAGTAAACCTAAGCCTTGTTATTATCTCAGTTACACAGTGTTAACACGCAGCATCATTTGTATTACTGAAATTGCAGAGTAACTAAATTAGTCTAACGGTTTGATTGCGTTAATGTTTAACACCTGTGCTCAAAGTGTTGCTCCTGTCTGTCTGACTACAACAGACACTATCTTATTTTCATGGTTGTTTTTGTTATGAATGAATTGTCATTAATTGAACTGAACAAGCCCACCACCAATCACTTTAATTTGTTTTATAGTAACTATATATTTCCAGTATCTTCTGGATGTACTATGTAAAAGTCAAGTTATCACAGGAGCTAAAACAGACTTCTTGTACCAGCCATGACTAAAATGTGTGGCCACACCATGAGAGCACACTAATGTGGTTTACTGGAGATCATAATTGAAATGCACCATCCTCTATTTTTGTCCATCAAATGGACTCTATACTTTTACAAATAAATTTGGCTGTTTCTGTAAAGATTCAGTGTAAACGATTTGATGTAAAATATACTGAGTGGCACAAAAGAAACATTAGCTACAGTAGAACAGGAACATTGACTAAAAATAATTAAATTATAAACCAATTGGCACTAGAGTTTGTTACCATGAATTGAACTTCTTTTGCTTTTAGGAAGTGGAAGTCATGACCTTGTGTGATATCATGATGACCATTTCTTTCTAATTCGTGATGATTGAGATAATAATCTGTAGTAGCCTATGAACCCTGATATCATCTGTGTTTCTCTGATCGATTCAGAGGTGATAATAGGTGAAGAAATGGGTTGTGTTTTGGATGCAATATGGACACCAATCAAGTGGATCAGATGATCAGCAATATTCAGCTGTGATTGTGTGTCAACTCCGCGGTTAAGTTAGTCGACGACGCTCATCCCTCCATTTACAGCAGCTTATCTCTTGCACAGCTCCGCAGATCGCTGACAGGGTTGCCCTGTTGATCTTTTAATGAAGCTGGGGATCCTCCTCTGCTCCAGATGGCCCTGTGTTGTACTTGTATGTCTGTAGGACCGTGTCTGTGTTGTTATTAATGCTGTACATGGCTTGGACCCCTGCAAGCTCTGATAAGTCCTCTCCCCCCACCCCCTCCCCTCCCCTCCTGTCCAGAGAGTGAAGGTCAGGTCATGTGACTTTTGTTATCATAGGAGGCGCGGTACGGCATCTGGAGCAAGGCAGCATCTGTTGATGTTTTACGAGACTGCCTGTTCGTCATCGAGTTGCTGTGATCACCAGGGATCAGGGAGGTTTGGCGCTTTAGCCTATGCTTCATCTATCAGTAAAATACAATATACAGTGTCTTTGTCCAGGAACTTTAGATACAGTAATACCTACACCATTGCCGATCGATTGTAATGAGTGTGTGGCTACCAGCAGTGCTTGTAGTTTCAGAAACTCACTTCCCAAATAATGACTCTTGACACCAGATCATCAACAGAGACCAGCTCAGCTGGCAGTCATCTGATTTCTCGTGCTGCTGCCGCAAATCCTGCTGGCCAGACAGTGATTGCAAACATAACACAGCCAAAGACTAAATGAACCACTGTCCAAACCCTGCTGGGAAAACGAGATTTGCAGTGATATACTGTAATGTGCCTTGCTATTAGTGACATAATGTAATGAGTTCATAGCAGCACCCATGAAGAAGCTGCGTAAGGACTTCTTCATGTGAATGGAAGCAGGCCTTCACATATGCCATCTGAGATCAAAGTAGGTCAAGCTTGGTAAGTTGTCTCTCTTCTCTGGATATAAAAAGCCTACTGTAGCTGGTGTATTGCGAGTCTCATCCAGGGTCATGTCTCTATGTCATGTCTCAGTTTTTTCCTTGCTCTCCACTGAGGATAAGTCCACTTATCTGGGCACACTGTGCTGCTTTGGTGGCAGTGATGCTATGTGTTAAAGATCTAACTAGATTTCAAGAGCTTTTTCTCAGCTGTATGGGACTAGGATCAATTTATGTGGAGAGTAAATAGCACAGCAGAGTGTCTGCTCTTAAGAAACTCAGAGGTCATGACTGTCAGAAATGTTACCTCGCGGGAGAGAATCTGTGGCCTCTGTCATTGATAAGCAACAATCACAATATACCGTCTTTTCAATGCGTACTGGGTATTGTAGGAAAATTTGAAAAGATTGAGCAGCTGGCAAATGTTGTTTTAGAAAAAGAAAACACTCATAATGCTGGTTTTACAGTATGTGTAAACGGGATTAAAGATGGTCAAGAAGACCAGAAGTAGGTCTGTGTCCATCAGACAGTTGATGCTTGATCTGTCTGTCCCTCTTTGAATGTGTGGCGATTCTTTATTTTTGTTAGCATACAATATATACTGTATGTATATCTATATATACTATAGGCTCTAGATGGAGGTAAAGAGGACCACCTGGAGTGGGTGTCTCTTCCCACACACACTCCTCACTCTGAACTTGGCTGCAGCTCCCACTGTCTTGTTTTTCTTATGGCTTTCCTTTGTTTTCCTGCGTCTGTGAGATTTACTCAGCTCCCACACACTGACACTGCAGCAGTCCTGTCAAAACCGTGATGAAAAACAAGGAAATGTCTGTCTCTTTCTCTCCGCTTTCTACCTCACTCCATTCCTCTCGCAGATAATGATCAGATAATACTTGAAGATGTAAATGTTCCTCTTCAAATTATGTAAAAAAAAAAAAAAAAAAAGGTTTTGGTGAGATACTGTGCCGATAATATTTAAGCATGTTGTATAACTGACATCAAAAGCAGACTGAACCATTGCTTTTTTCGATGCATCAAATCAGTCCACTTAGAGTTGAACTTGGTGATATTAGATGTGTTTGGATGCATTAATTAGCACTTAACAGATTGTGTGGAAAAAGTCCAGACACCACAGATGCTTCGCTTGGAGAGATTCGTACCTACTTACATTTCAGAGCTAGTGCACACAGCATCTCTGATTGTTTTCCCCACACCCTTTCATTACACCCACAGCTAGTCAAACACTGCGGTTGCAGCTGTGTGCAAAGGTAATTAAACGTAAGATGTACATGTAAATTTTGACACACTTTGTCACAGGATTTATGCCAGCCCTGGTTTTCTGCTTAATCTTGACTCCCACTTTACAAGCACTTTGAATCAGATGGATATGGCCACAGTTCTACAACAGATCAAATCTATAGCCAATGTGGTGATTGTGCATAATGAAGCAGGTTATTTGGATAAATACTACAAAAGAATCAGATGTTCTCTCGGTAGATAGTTCATGTGTGGACAGGAAACCACATGTCTTTAGTGTTAAAGTTACTGGTGGGTACTGGTAGCTTGTTGGTTAGTTTATAGTCACTATGTATAGATGTGTTACCTTTCAGCTCCATCAAGCAAGTCAAGATAAATGTGTTCATCGTGACTACATTATGTATTTACCCTTATATTTGTTCATTTGCCAAAGGCTTTTGTCCAAAACAGTGTGCGAATGAGTGCCACAATGCTGAGATTCAATAATACCTGACAAATTGACACAAGATTGCAGGTACATTAAGTAAAGTGTGAATGAAGAGCACCTTTTTGGCTGAGAGAGAGGGAGGACAGAGCATTGGATGAGCACTGTGAGTTGGTACTCTCTCAGAAGAGCTAAATCTTCAGGGGGTCTTTGAAAACAGAATGATTTTGCTGGAACTCATCCACCGAGGGACCACACAGGAGAGGAGTAAAGGACTGATATTCCCTGTACTACAGTGACAGCAGGACAATTTGCCATTCATGGGCTGACTGCAGAAACCGAGACAAATCTTCATCTTCAGTGAGGCAGTTCAGCTATTGGGCACTCAGTAGTCAAGTATAATGCAAGCAGGGACCGGGAGCCACTGTGGAGATTCATGAAAATTGGAGTGACTTGAACTGGCACAATATGACCAACTGAATCTATCTGTAGAGCGAGGCAGAGCTGGATGCTAACTCTGTTCACCAGGAGTTCAGTCTTAGATACAAATGAAAATGATTTTGATGACTAATTAAGATAATCAAACCAAACGTGTGTCATATACTATATATTGTGCAGTAAAGGGGACCAAACATAGATTCTTGCGGTACCCCAGTGGGAAGAAATCGGTTTAGTTTTGGTTCATTTGTTTACTTGAAAAGGAGCAATGTACATTAATCAAACATTTAACAAAATGTAAATGCACCTGAGTTAGCTGGAAGGCTAATCAGGTAGTCCATCAGTGAGTGATCACTTTGCAAAGTATGACTCAAACGAAAGTAGTATGTACTCTAGTTCAGATAGCGTGGACGGATGGCCCTGGGGATTCACTGCAGCACAGACCGCCAACAGGTCCAGCAAGATAAAAACTGAAGACTAGACATCAACTTTCACTAACATCAATGGCATCAGTTATTCTTATATCCTATCTGGAAAAGGATCGAGGATTCACATATTGTAACAACTCTAGAACAGAAGTTAAGGTCTAAGGTCTTAGAGATTTACCTCAGTGGGAGAGTAAAATATGGTAAGTGAAGAGGAGGTACAAATGTTGGCCGCCACCTTGTGAGCAATTAGAATTGTTGGCCGAGACAGAGGCAGCTGATGGAGGAGGCAGGTGGTTGTAATCATAGCGTTAATTTTTTGAAATTTCAAGAGTCTTTTTTTAGAGAAGCCGTTTAAATAGGACACTGCAGATAAATCAGGAAGTACTTTTTCCGTCCGTCGTTCAATTTGCTCCGTCCCAGTACTTTGTACTCCCTAAGGTCTTTGCTTGTTAATAGAGCAAATGGCTAAAAGGCCAGCATTTGT
Source organism: Trachurus trachurus (assembly GCF_905171665.1). Classification (NCBI taxonomy): domain Eukaryota; kingdom Metazoa; phylum Chordata; class Actinopteri; order Carangiformes; family Carangidae; genus Trachurus; species Trachurus trachurus. Next base: position 17,264,283 of record NC_139908.1, on the reverse strand, counting down.
TCTCTACATGTGTTTTCTTATTCTGCAATTTCTGCTCTTGTGTTTTAGAAACCGTTCTGCCTGCAGTTCCCATCTGATGGAGCAGTGGTTTTCAGGTTTTTTAAAAAGGCACTATGTTCCCTTGTCACGTAACTCCTTGGCCCTCTGCTGAGCCCCCGGCCTCCTGCGGTAGTCATGCACCCCCAGCGCAGCCCTCACAACCCCTGCCTGACCTGCTGTGCAGCTGTCCCGCTCCACCTTTGAACACCCACTCTGAGACACCCTCCCCGGACCCCATGGAGTCCCTCATCGTAGTTACGGAGTACGAACCCAGCAGGCCGCCTGGAGAGGCAGGGGAGGAAGAGGAGGTAGGACGAGACACACCCAGCTAACACTTTATCTCCCAGAGATAACGTAGTTATACATTTGGGTTCATAGTTTTATTTTTTTCACATCCTATTTTAGACTTAGTAAGTGAACACTTTATGGGTATGATTTGAGACCTTGTAAGTGTTTTGATATTAGAAGCATTAATGGAATAAACATGTCACAATCTCAACATAAATGTAAGATTATCCCTTTCACAAAGATATTTTGTCAGTCTAGTAGACAGATGAAATGCTTGATTATGTATAGTTGTGCTGTTGCACAGGTATTGATATTATGTTACATGTCTTGTGAATAGAGAAAAAGGAAGGAAAAATTATATACTTTTACCTTGAACTGAAATGGAAAATGTCAGCTGGAAAATAAGAACAAACAGCATTGTCATTCATTGAACATCATATGATCCCATTATATACTTATGCGCTATTATATTATGGACAACTAGAGAAATAAAAGTAATTTAAACGCATCACATCTCAGGTGGAAGAAATGGACAGTTCTGAGACGCCTGAGCCGGCTTCGTCTGTGGCAGCAACTTTCTCAGCTCCTTCCTGTGACCTGCTGTCCCACACCGTTGGCCGGTCAGAGGCTCTGCTGCCCCACAGCCAAGAGCAGAGGGGAAGGTTAAACTTGTCAGACAGGAAACTATCTCTGCAGGAGCGATCGCAAAGTGCAACATCACCGTGCAGCTCGCCGGGACTCAACGGGCGATATATTTACCCATCGTTACCCTACTCACCCATCACATCACCCCACTCCTCTCCACGCTTGCCCCGCCGACCCACTGTGGAGTCCCACAGTGTTTCTATCACAGATCTCCAGGTATGAGGCTCAGGCAGTATTGTTTTTAAGCTAAAGTTGATTTTTTTGTTTGCATTGTGCTGTAGCAAAGTCAGTACTGCTAACACAATTACAATACTGTGTTTACAATGTCGTAGCTTAATGATAAATCCACACAAATTAGCTAACATAATAATTATATTTATATAATAATAATAATAATAATTTATTATTATTGTGTAATTTGTGATCTCTGGACCATCTCACCTGTATATTCCCATAAGGACAGTGGATTAGGCATCACTGAACATGAACAAACTAAGTAATGTTCATGCAAAGCCGGAAGCTTGAAGAAGTTTTCCTCTTGCACAACTGTGGTTTATAGATGTAGAAATATCAGTATATAATGCTTGTGTGAAAGTAAGCAGAACCACTATGTGCATTTGTTTTAAAAGCAGCAGCACACTGGTAGAGACTGAACTTTGTGGATCTGAAGGTAAGGTGTTACAGTACAGTACAGTAGTTATGAACCCTGTAATGCCAAAATGCAGAAACCTGTAGACGCCATACATTGTAGGTAGAATTGTCACACAAAGAATCACATATTGTAGGTGTGACAAATGCATAGAAAGGTTAATTAGGCGGAACATTTCTATATTATCTCATAGTTTAGACTCCTTGCACTGGCATTACAGACAGGTATGTGTCATACTGTAATTCTCTATGTTCATATCATCATAGCATTTCTCTTGGCCTGTTATTCGTGTAGTCTTTAGACCAAGAGTCAAGTTCACACATTTTGATGTGTGCTTTATCTAAGGAGCTGGTTTAGTCGCGGCATCCTGCACCTGTAGTAGACTCCCTAGTGCCCTCTAATCACTACAAAGTATACTTAACTCACCAAAGCCATGCAACACATCCTGCCTGTAGAATCCTAGGCACCCTGTAAGATTAGCAAATAAGATTAGATGTAAAGTCTTCATTTCAGATTTATCCATGATTACCTTCGATAAGCTCTCTGGGTAACTGAAAATCTGGATTTAAAAAGGTAGAGGTTCAACTTTAGAAGAAAAGTTCAAAGAAGATTGAACAGTGATAGTGATTGCACAGTCATGCTGGTGTACTGACATCAAGCACCCTTGGCAACACTGATGTGCAGTAGACTGCACTTAGAAGCTGTAAATAGGAAAAAAAAAACTAATAACTGAAGGGAAATGTAATGAACCAGACTTAATGTAGCATTCTTAGGAAAAGCATAACACTGATGATGTACATGCATGCAGGGCGTGGAGCTGCAAAAATATGATGTGATTTCGTTTGAAAAGAACCAATTTTCTCCTCCTCTCTTGTCTCTTTCTCGCTTCTCTTTAAGGACTGTGTTCAGCTCAACCAGTATAAGCTGAAAGATGAGATTGGAAAGGTACCATCAGAGACAACTCACTGATTGCTCCCTTTCACCGACTCTTCCATTTTCTTCTCCCTTCCGCCTACTGCATGTCTGTCAAGTAGCACACTCCATCAAGGACAAGCAGTAACAGTCTCTGATATGCTCTCTCCTGGCTGTCCTCATTTCCCAAACTCTGTGTAAACTAGCAGGCCATGGGAGAGTTGGAAGATGGATGAGAGGCTGGTATAAATAGCACTCTCTAAGGGTTGTGCAAGGCTTAGTGAATATGAGTGTGTGTGTGTGTAAGTGAGCGGGTGTGCGTAGTTGTAGGCAAGTTTTAGATTGTGGGTTTTCTGCATGTAGGTAGGCATGTTAATGTGTGTGGTTTCACATTCAGCAGAGACAATTAGAGCCTTTCAGGGTTTGTTGGAGAGGCTCCTGTTATCAGACCATCTCTGGGACTGTAGGATGAGCTCTCTCCAATCTGCTCCCCCAGCAGGAACTGATCCTGCTTCTCCCACCCCTCCCTTTCTCTATCCGTCCCTCTCTCTCTTTCTCTGTTTGTTTTTGAGCATGAATTTGTGCACACAGGCTACTAATTGGGCCTAGTTTTTTTATCCTGAATTTCCTGTGTGTGGGCAGGGGGAGGGGTGGTGGCGGCTTGATATGCACAAACCAGATCCAGTTTCCTTAATTAGCCCGAAATCAAAAATGAAAGAGAGGGAGAGATGATTTGAATTTCTCTGTTCCCACTTTGAAGCAGCTGGTGCTCTTACACTAACACTGCGAGCCCACTCGTTTCCCTCCTGTATGCATTTGTGTGTTTGTTGCTGTGTGTATTTGTATGTATGTCGAACGTTTGCTTTGCACATAGTGTTTGTTTTGGGTTTTTTTCACATGAAGAATTCACAACTGTTCCATCTCACTTGACTGGCTTCTTTTCTTTTGTACTTACTCCCGGATCAGGGCTCCTATGGTGTTGTCAAGCTGGCTTACAATGAGGATGACAACACGTACTATGTGAGTCCTTCATGCACACACAAAGATGTGATATTTTCCCAACTATTAACACTGCCTCTGCTTCTCTCACTTCTCTTCTGTTCCTTATCACTTGTCTTTCACACACATACACACACACATACAGGCAAACCTCGTAATATTCAAACCCCCTTCGTCACATTTGCTGGTGTGATTTTAGGTGAAACCTCCACATTTGAAAGTGTCTCCAGTTAATTGTGCCTTGCTGCGCAGTATTGTAATAATAACAAATCGGCTCAAGCTTTTCTGTTTTCTGCTCATGATTATTGCTGCAGTTCTCATTAAGCTGCACGATATTGACTGACAATGACACAGGGATTATTTTAATATTCCTCCCAAGTGACAAAGCCCACATGTCGCATTCACTGATTATATCATTGCCATAATAACTAAGGGCACAGAGGCTATTAAAAAAAAAAAAAAACAATCTGTTTGCCCCCGAGCAGGGAAAATACCCTCCTCCAACAATGTAGCTGTGTCACACTGTGCTCTCGGTTCAATACTGCCTCCATGGTTGTTGTCAGTTACAGTAGGCTAACTGTTCAGGAAATGGTCAGGGAGATCACTGAGTCATTATTTGGCGCCAGACAAATATTGACTAACATTTCAGATGTTTGAAATATTGTTTTATTTATCTGTTTTTATACTTCTCCAGGTTATTAGGACTTGTCAATTATTGTTGTTATTTAACAAAGCAGTCTGGAAGAATGCATTTAGTGTATGTCCTTCATATCTCCTTCTTTACATGCTCAATCAGTTTATCTAACATCTAAAGGACGAACTGCATTTTGCGTTTCATTGTCCGTCATATGACGAAGCCAGGCAGTTTTTGTTTCGGAAAATGCAAAATGTGAAGCCCGAGTTATTTTGGGCTGATGATGAGGTAAAGTTGGAATGGTTTTTCAGAAAATAAGTCTTTAGCTACTTTCATAAAAAGTGCCTGGACACTAAGAAAAAGTGAATTATTTATGTGAATTACATGTGGTTTTTGTTTTGTTTGTACTCTGATGATTTTGTTTGTGTTCTAAATATGAAACGTGTCTTGTAAGCCCTTAAGCCCACCTTAATTGGTGCATGACACTTAAATAAATATGAATTCAATTCAATTCAAATCTCAAATTAAGATGTTGTCCGTTTCTTGTAAATAGCTGTATATCACAGCTATGCTTCAGTAAATATCTTCTGAAGTTATTTCTTGCTTTTTTTTAAACTTATAAATAGTGCTTTATGTTGACTTTCCTAAGGTAAAGAATGATGAGTCATGTACAGTACTCGCATCCTTTCACACAAGAAGTCTCGCTTTTATAATCTTTTGTCCTGATGACGCTGGTCAGTGTTAGTCACAGATGGTGAAGGGAGAAATTTATAGGCCCTGGGATATTCATCTGTAGGTGTGTGAGTGGGTGCACTGTCAGATATGCATCGCCTCACTCAGCTGTGGCTCTTACTCTTCTTTTTTGTCTGCCTTTCTGTTCATCCTTTTTCTGAATCTCTTGCCCGCTGGACTCTTCCACCCCCTCTCCCCATTCCTCTTATCCCCCACCTATCAAAATCCATCTCCCTTTCTCTCCTGTAGGCGATGAAGGTGTTGTCCAAGAAGAGGCTGATGAGGCAGGCAGGTTTCCCACGTAAGTCTGGAGCCAGGGGCAGATGGTTAACACAGCAGAGAGCACAGTCTCTTTATAATGCCACGGAGCAACGTGAACACTGCAAACCAGCACTGAAATCTGGCCTGTTATTGCCTTTCCACCTTCTCTCACCTGTCATCTGTGCTCACCCACATTGTCTCTCTCCTTCCTCAGGGAGACCTCCCCCTCGTGGAGCCAAAGCAGCCCCTGAGGGCCCCCCTCATCCGAAAGGACCACTAGAGCGAGTCTATCAAGAAATTGCCATCTTGAAAAAACTGGACCATCCCAATGTAGTGAAACTAGTGGAGGTGAGTGATGTTACTATGTTTGTTTAAATATAGTTTCTTTCAGAAACATTCCTGAATGTGGTTTACTGTAAATAAGGATGTGCTTCAAGGTATTGTTTTTGAATGTTTTTTGTTGTATAGAGGATATCTTTCCAGACAGAGCAAGTGCAGGCATGACTGTTAATTTAGATTTAAAAATAAATCAGGACATTTGAGTGACGAAGCAGTTAGGCCTGTTCAAGATAAGGCAAAGTATACAAACAGGCTTGTGATTGCATCTCTTCTCTCCAAAGAGCAACAGAGATTTGCAGCCAATTTGCTAATGCAACTGTTTGGACAGAAGTCTTAGTAAAGTGTCACAGAAACAAAAGGAAAGATAAAAGTCAAAACATCAATATTTATGAAGGATTATTTCAAATTACAGTGGAGCACTTTACTTCAGTGTTTTGAAAGGCCTCAAATACAACACAACTGCAACAATTGTAAGAAATTGTATTATATTTTCCACACACAAAAGATGATCTGTGTGTGCCTGTGTGTGTTTGTGTGCGTGTGTGCCTGACTGTGTGTGTTTTCTCTGTGATTTGGTGCCAGGTTTTGGATGACCCCAGCGAAGACCATCTGTACATGGGTATGTTGTGACCAGTCTGCCAGCCTTCAGGACAACACTATCACACATGCACACACACACTCACATACACACACATTTAGTCATACAATCATGCATGAAGCAAGTATAAAAGAAGGTCATTTGAGATTTATATTAAAAGATGTTTGTAGTTTATTTGTGTCTGAAATGCTTTTTATCACTAACCTCATCTGTTTTTTCTGTAACAGTGTTTGAGCTGGTCAAGCAAGGGTAAGATAAGCCTCTTTTATGGTAATCATTGTGACACTGGAATGAGCTCAATCTCATTAGTTATGATTGCTAATTGTGTGTGTGTGTGTGTTTGTGTGTACCTGTTAATGTGTTTATGTATTCAGGGCTGTGATGGAGGTGCCGACAGATAAACCTTTCAGCGAAGACCAGGCCCGTTTTTACTTCCAGGATCTGCTCAGGGGAATCGAGTATTGTGAGTCTTCCAAACCTCCTGCTTTTCTTCCCCTCAGCCTGTGTCTGCATTGTGTTATGCTAAGAATGGCACGGTTTGGATTGTGTTTCTCTTGGATGATTTGATTTCTCTTTCTGTGATGGATCACCAAAAACAATACAATTGTTAAAATGCAAAACACTACAATCCAAGGCTGATGCAGTATCGATTTAGCTGTAATTTGATATAGATCCTGCTCAGAATCCCATTAGTTTTGACTTAATGGGAATTTGTTAACCTTAATGTTGGTGGAAAACAAATACCAGACAGGCTCTCCTTTTATTTTTTCCAGTACAGGCAATTCCCTCGTAAAGATCAGATGAAGAAAGACAGCTGTACAAAAATCTTCTGTTTTCTCTTTAGAGCAAAGATAAAGAGGTTATTATATAACATTGTCAAGGTCTAAATTAGAATTATATAATTGGACTATCAAGATAAAGGCACTTACTGCAAGCGTCAGGATCTGTCCTCATTCCTCCCTGCCATTCAGACAAGTCCTTCCTCTGTGCTGTACTTGACTCCAGCCACCCACAGGGCTTGTTCCACATCATCTCTGTGGCACTTACTGTATTTCAGCACAAGAGGAGAGGTTTTGCATGAAGTGTCATCTAGGAGACTAAGCACAGAGGGAAAGGGAGGGAGGGGTCTGCACCAGGCACACTGAAACAGGCCGAACCTTAATTTTTTTCTCCTTCATTTTAAGTTATTATAATTGAAGGAAGGCTTGCTTGTACAAAGTATTGTCGACACGGATAAGTATGACATGTTCAGTTCTTTGGTTTTCCGCATTTAAAGCAGGAACTGTGTGTGTGATCTTCTCTGCTGATTGCTGAAATGTTTATCCAGCTTCCTGTCATTTCCCCACATGGGCCCAAGCCATTTCACTCATCAAACCGACAGCTAATTTGTTCACAGTTAAAAATTCAAATACTCAGAAACCACACTTGGTACTTTTTTAAGAGAATATTTGTCATCTCTCTCCACAAAGAGATTTGAAATGGGTTTCTGTAATTATGAATGTTTTCTGTCTCACCAGTGCATTACCAGAGGATCATCCACAGAGACATCAAACCCTCTAACCTGTTGGTGGGAGAGGATGGACACATTAAGATTGCAGACTTCGGAGTCAGTAACCAGTTTGAGGGAACTGATGCCCTCCTGACAAGCACCGTGGGGACTCCTGCTTTCCTCGCCCCTGAAGCGCTCTCCGAGACCAGAAAGAACTTCTCCGGAAAGGTACTCAGCTTACCGATGCCCTCTGGGGATCGTTTTAAGAAGTGCAGGGACTCTAGCTATTTGGTTTAAAAAGAATTCTCTTAGTATTATTCATACATGGTCCAATGTGCTAGTTTAATATTTGTATTTGTACCAAAGACATTTGTTTGTAATGGTACACACAAACTGTACACATTAACTCTGTTTTGTTTTGTTTTTAATGAAGGCTTTGGACGTTTGGGCCATGGGAGTGACGCTTTACTGCTTTGTCTTTGGAGTGGTGAGTCTTGTTCATTATTGTTGAGTTTTCTCCTCAATGACAATGTGTTGATCTTCCATTTCAAACTACTCCAAACTTTTCTTTCACTCACAGTGTCCGTTTATGGACGAGCGCATCCTCAGTCTTCATCAGAAAATCAAGACACAACCAGTGGTGTTACCTGAACAGTGAGTTCTGCCCTCTTTGTCAAAGGGATATACTGTATACTGCCTTCGTTTACCAGGGCTTGTTCTCAATTCATGCTTAATATTTAAATTACTTGAAGTTTTAATATAAAAACAGATACACAAACAGGTACAAACAGGTGCTGAATGGTTTCTTTGAATTGAAGGTTATTTTTAGAGTGTGAGCTGCAGGTGGTCAGAGTATAGAAACTAAAAGCAGAACTTCTAAATTCATATCTTCGTGTGGGACTTGAAGGGAAAGTCAGTGGTAAGACCAAGTTTGGTATGGTCCAAAGGCCCAGTCCAACATAAGAGCCATATAAACAAACATGTCAGTAAGACAGAGAAGACCACCTTACTATTCCACACAGGAAGTAATGATGAGTGTTGTGAGCATCACCAGTGATAAACCAAAGGAAGGAGCCATAAACAGCATTGAAGGGTTTAAGGATGGAAGCTGAATTACATCATCATCATCAGAGAAAAAAACACCTTCAACTATGCTTTTACTGAAGAGCAGAGTTAGTACTGTTTCTGCACCAAACACTCACATGATATTTAAACATGAGCTAGCGTCTTTGTCTTCTCTCAATGTTGGATCCTTTTATGGTGAAAACATGAATGTTTTTGCAACCAGTACCTCTAGTTCTAGAGAAAAGCATAAACTTGTGTTATGTGCACTGATAGTACTGTACAAATGTGCATGGTATTTAATTAAACATGAGATAATATTAACTATATAGAGCAAAAAGAACAGGATCTAAAACTGAAACTTTGATTATGGGTGAAAATGGGTATAGAAGTGAGTAGTTTCTAAATTCACTGCCTGCTGTTGATCAGAAAGTCATTCAGGAGTCAAGTGCAAGCACTAGACCTAAAACCAACAGTACCTCATTTTTTTTATTAGTAGAACAGAGACACAAAGGAAAACAAGTGCAGACTCTCCTCACAAGTTGATTTCCTGAGATCAATTGCCTTGATAACTGAATAAGAGACTTGAGAGTGAGCTGGGGATATGACCAGAAGAAGCTATAAAGTCATGATTAAAAGAAGGATGGTCGATGTGTGAGGAGAGGGACTCACTATTCTCACCCTTGTGTCTAAAGGCAGAGTAGAGTTCACTGCTATCATGTAATAAATAATAATCAAATCTGATACGAGTAGCCAGGGAAGCAGCAGGATTTATTATCACTGTGGCTGCTGTTTATTTAATTAAATGTCTGCTTGTTAACGTCATACATCCAATACGGATCTTGCAGGCTATTAATGAATTAATTTAATTGATGACTTTCAGCTGTGATTCTTCCTGTCTCAACAGTGCCGACATATCAGATGATCTCAAAGATTTGTTGCTGAAAATGTTGGACAAGAATCCAGAGACCAGGATATCAGTTGCACAGATTAAGGTAAACACATTTTTTTCTTTTTTTTCCTTTACAGTAAAAGAAGTTTGACATTCATACATTATGTGCAATAATCCACCTGATGCCTGGATCACCTGTGTTGTAAAGGATTATGAGGATGAAATGTCTCCTAATATTGAAATGCTGCTGTTTGTTCATTTCAAATCCTCACAGACAGTTGGTAATCGGTTCATTGTCCATAATGTGTTTGTCATGGTAACACATATTCACCTGTTTCCTGCACAACCTGGTCTACTGTAAAAACTCTTTTACTGACTTTGATCAGTTTTATAACCCAGTTCTTTTTGAAACTCATGCTTGTGATCAGTTGCACCCATGGGTGACGAGGCACGGCGCCGAGCCCCTCCCCCTCGAGGACGACAACTGCTGTATGCTGATCGAGGTGACGGAGGAAGAGGTGGAGAATTCAGTTAAACACATCCCCAGCCTGGCTACAGTGGTGAGTTTGTCAACTTGCTTTTGTCATATTGATGGGATGTCACAGCTACACCGGCACCACTGCTTCTGTCAGGAGCAAGTGAAGTGAATCACAACACCGTCACTCCACCACTGCCACCTATTTGATTGACCCTAAAGCAGGTGTCTGAGTCATTTTGTCAATTTATTTCCATAATCTTTTACTCTCATAATCTTTTCATTAATTAATGGGAAATTTGTGAGTTTGGAAGGAATTAAAAACCTTTAAGTGCTTTTTTGTGTTGACCTCTATAACTAGGGCTTAAATATTCTGTAAAGCAGACAAATATGTGAGTATTGACGTGGCTTAGGGGTTAGGGGAAGGCACTAAAACGCATCCCTGTTATTTAACTACATGGGGAAAGGAAATGTGACTTCATTCAGAGTCATATTCTGAGTGGGAGGAACCAGCAACCTTGTTCCACTCAGTCTCCAACAGATTGGTAAGTTTTTCCTGTGGTGCGCGATGCTGGCAGAGCAGCAGGTGGAAACTCTAGGAGGACATGTTCGGCTTGGCTCCGTTCTGCAGCCTGTTATCAGTGAATCCCAGTTGTTTTTCGAAGGCCGAACACTCTGCTGAAAAATGCCAACTGCAGAGGCGGCTTTTAGTGCTGAGCTTCACTTCCGTTCCATCTCCCCTTTTTTACAAAACCAATCCGCTCCTTCCTCTTCTCAGCATCTTCCCGAATTTTGTATAACAACAAATCTCAGTCAGTACTGTTGCTTCCAGGGAAGATGCAAGATGCAGGGAAGAAAAGGCATAGCTGTGGAGCAGCAGTAAAGAAGAGAAGAAAAGGCAGCATAGCCACTGATGCTAGTGCTATATACCGGTATTACTATTATATATGATATACTATTATATCATTATTGGGGAAATATGCTAAGTGGGACACCAAGAGCATCATCTGTTCCACGTTTTTGGGACCTGTCCAAAAAATACAGTTTGACAGTGTAATTCCACAATTCAGGACCACATAGTTTTGTTTTTTTCTACACATTTGAGGAATACTTGTGTAATATATGTGATGTTTTTGTTAACAAAACTGCAAATTTGCTTTCCAGGATCTTTAAATGAAAAGGTCGGACAGTAATAAGTATGAACACACCTGCTCAGTGTCTTAACAAAGTAAAATGTAGAATCTACTCATGTTTGGTTGGTGTTTTGTCACTGTTCGTTATTCTTTTTTCAGATCCTGGTTAGAACCATGCTGAGGAAACGTTCCTTCGGGAACCCCTTCGACTGGGGCCGTAAAGAAGACCGCAGCAGTTTGTGTACTCCGGGGCAAACACTCAAGTAAGGGCTGTTTACAGAAACACAACAGGCTTTAAAATCTGTCTCTAAGCTTTTGCATTAAGAGACAAAATACTCGTAGCAGTGTGCTGTCACTACGATATTCTCACTCAAAGCTGCAGCCAGCCAATGTTTGTCTAGTAGACTGTTACTATTTCTCTCCTTCCTCTCCTGCCCTGCAGGAAAGGCAAAGCAGGCAAAGTGAGATACTGCTACATACATTGTAACCAAAAAAGGTAAATAACTATAGTGTTTAAGTTCAGTGGTAGCAAGTGTAATCAAGCTCCCCTGGCATGATAGAAGCAGCTGCATTTGCCAATGTGGCTTTAGTGGTCAAATACGTTACGGCACTGGGCTTGCAAAGAGTCTCTAGCAACTGCAAGATTTACTGTGTATTTCTGTTTAATTTGTGTTTTTCTTAATTTCTTGTATCTGAGGTTGCTCTTGGCATTATGCAGAATAATCCAGTATATCCCATTTCATTTATAGTAGTTGAAGCTGTTCAAATTACCCAAATTTGCTGAATTTGGCTTTTTTGTTACAAGATCTTTGTTACTTTGTTAAGTAACAGGATCTTTGTTGAATATTTCAGAATATAATATAATGCAGAATTATATTTAATAGAGGGGGGGGCTAAATGTTATTTGCGCCTGCACAATGTAAGGTTTAAGCTAACGTCGTGTCAGAGAGGTGTTGTTACAAGTTTGCAGTAATACTTGATGTTTTATGTTGATGTCATTGTATTGTATATAAAATGTTACGGTGCAATTTGGCCAAATAATAATACAAATACAAATACAAATAATAAAACAAATGAATAAATTAATGCTTCTCTGACATGATGTAGCATTGTATTTGTATGCCCACTGTCATGAGCCCAGAGCATCCATGTATCTTGATAAGCTGTTACTCCTTCCTTGCATGAAGCATCCAGTCATCCAAAAGACATCTCTGTAAAAGAATGCCTTTGTCTCTCCTTAGAATATATGATTTCTTTAATATAACATTGTTCCCCATTCCCCTCCTCCCCTGCCTTTCTTCCTGTGTATGATTCTGGCCAGCAAAATGTCAGATTGCCAGGTTCCCTTAGTGCCTGCTGCCTTTGCATTATGTAACAAGTAAATATGTGGTTTCAGTTCCTAACCTGAGTTAAAAGTATTTATTTCTCTGCTCAGTGATAAAGGATTGACAGCAGGCTCCCCCTATCATTGACTAATGCTGCGTCTCTGGTGTGTTACTTAGGAAACAGGAGAGTGGTGATGGCATGAGGAGTATGGACCTGCCCTACGTGGGAGAAGACGAGGCTCTCTCCTGATACAGAGTGTTTATTACGCATGCTGGTTTCTGCCTGGCTGCATCCACACAGCACAAACACCCCTTTACTCACAGTTTTTATACTGGCAGCCTACACCTACGTACGTTTCCTGGGAGGTGGACAAGCGTGGCAGACGCAGAAAAAAGGGAGAAATTACAGCATCTAAGGCACTTTGACAACCATCTGCTAAGCTTTTATTCCATTCCATAAGGTTACGTGGCAGTCACGTGGGGAAGATCCAAAAGAGGATCCTCCTGAACTTAGCTGCAGCTCTGACCACCTAACCCAGTCTTCTCCTCTTACCCTGCATGCATTGATAGTCCTAGCATGCTTTGTCTCAGGCTTCAACTGTACAGTTTTGTGTTTTATCGTAGTGTAGCCACTTGTGTTTCTCCTTGTCTTTTACTTGATGATACTTTCAGGTACACAGCGGGCGTGGGAACAGGAGATGATGATGGCTTGTGCGGAGGGATGGTTGTCTTCACCATCACCTCGACATTGTCTTTGGTACAGCGGGTTTTCCTGACAATGATTGTCTGGTCCACTCTGCTTCAGAGTAGCAGTGCCCAGTTTTTGTAATTTAGAATAATGTGTACAGTTTTCCTGAAATTGAAAAAGGGGAGTGATAAAATGTTTACTTCATTGAATGCATGTGTTCATTTTCCCAATGCAACTCTGTATAAGCTATTTATAAACACTGGCACGCTCATAGACACACGTGTTTGATGCAACTTTTCGTTTCTCAGTCTTACCACTGGCTCTTTATTGAGTCTCCTATTTATTACAATCAGTAGAAAGCTTTAAAAACACTTGATACAGTGCTTTGTGAACAATCAGATTCATCTTTACTGCATACAAGATATAGGAAACAATGGGATTTCCTTCCGTTGCAAAGCTTTTGCTTCTAGTGAATCTTTTTTAAGTGAGCAATCATGATTTTTAGGTGTTTGCTATATATTTTTTAATTCATTCATAATAGGGCTGCAACAAATTGAGTAGGAGGTACTGATGCATATGAGAAATACAGAATGTGTTGGTGCAAATTTACTCTGTAGGTTAGAATAGTTTTTTATGTTTAAACTGTAAGTCACTTCTTTCCAGATATTTGGACAAATAAGGTCATGTGTTGATACAGCGGAGTTTCACATGTTTCGGATGTGTCATGTATTTGTTTCACTTCTCGAGGTGGATGTTCACGTGTCAACTGAAAACCGAAAACCATGACTATTGAACCTCAAGTTAAAATTGTGGATGTTTGTTTTACTTGTTTTGTTTTGTAAGAATTGCTAATGTTATTTTAAAAAAGATGCACATTCAGGACACCAAAAACCTTTCAATGATGTATAATATTGTAAAGTCACTTAAACAAACAAACCTTTAAACTATTTGTTCTTATTGAACTACGAGAGCTGGCTACCACAGTAGGTTTTGAAATGGAAGCATAGTGCAGCTGCAGACTTTTTGTACAAATCTATGCATATCTGTACGAGTGTTGTGAAAACTGTTGTCATCTTTGGTTGGAGGAGTAGGCCACGCTACACAATTTCTAATTAATTATGATTATGAAGTACTTTTTTTATTATTATTATTCATGCGTTTCATTTTAAATGATCCCGAAGCAGTAAATTAGCATTTTCCCATTTATGTTCCTTTTGTTTACTCTTTGTTCTCTTCATTTTTTCAAAGACACTGGTGTTAGTATAGATGAGGTCACATGATGTGTTTCTAGTTGATATTAAATATTGACACAATATTGATGATAATATTTAATGCTTCCATACACCAATAGTTTCAGCACTTAAATGCTGAATGTATGAGAAAGGGACCTTTTTTTCCCGTACTACTTGCATGTCACTCTGAACTGTATGTACTATATGTCTGTTTTTTAAGACTAGTACTATGCATATGATGTGTCTTTCTCTGTATGGTGCAATGGTAAGCTCTGTCAGATTGTCACAGACAGTGTGTAAACTCACTGGATGGCTGAGGAGGGCTTAATGGGGTTGATCAATTCTCTTTCCCAATGTTTAAGTCTTATTAACTTATTCTACAGATAGAGACACCCAATTTTAGATTTGCATAAAATGGCCCAAAGTTTATTCCCTTTCTCTTTTTTTCATTTGAAAACTATGAAAGTCAAGAATATTTTAAAACCCATCACTGAGTCAGACATGTCCTTGCAGAAATGCCTCAATTTGTTTTTTTTTTACTGTGAAATGTTACCTCATTCAAAAAATTGTCCTTCCACACATTTATTAGGATTTACTGTAAGTTGCTATTGATTTTTGTTACCTATGTAGATTTTTTTTTTTTTTACCTTGAGTAAAATAAGACAGGCATTGGGCTCTGGTGTGAATATTTTGCCCTCTATGACCAACGGGAATGAACTGAAGGAGAGATGGGGTCTGAATGCTGGATGACAGTGCAAGCCACAAAAAAGCTGTATGATACATATTTTATACATACAAAATTTAAACTTGTAGTTTGTTTCAATACAGTCTTTGTCCATTTTCATCAGAGATGGGCAGAGACAGGCAGTGAGTGATTAACCTTTATTGTTCACATGGTTTTGAAATCTATAGTGTAATTAATTTTATTCAGAGCTTTGGGGGCTCTTTTCCCCTAAATGCATGCCAACATACTGAACACATACCACTGTATTGTCATAGCATGAGAGGTCCTTTGCAGCGAAACTGGACCTTTAAATGAATTATTCTATACATACTGTATCTTGTTCATCATTTGAATAAAATATGATTGCCTTTCTGTAATGTTTTTGAGCTTTGTCTTTACAGTTCTAGAAACACAACACTAGAGTGCACTGTGCACCATGTAATTTCTGAGGCTGGAGGCTGCTGTTATATCACATTTAGTACCTTTCTTATAACAAATTTTAATCAAACTTCTGGCCTTAGACGTAATACATTTAAACTTACATCAAGAGCATGACTCATGATCTAATCTGACTATTTAATGTGCTGAGTGCCTTTTAAGTTCCTTGTTTGTAAAAAATAAAAATCTGAGAAACTTTTGTATTTGAATGCAAAAGATTGAACCCTTGTTACTTAAAGCGTAGTTCTTCCATTGGCCACTAGATGCTGAGGAAGCAACATTTATCGTACATTTTCCTTCTTTATAACAATGCGACATTGCACCCCAGTGATCACACAGGAAAATATTTCAACATGAATTGATGATGATCAAATTAGATAATTTTGTGTCACTGAAATATTCATAATTCCCCTGTGAAATAGTAAAAACTAATGGACTAGTTAGTGCATTTGCCATTCATGTACAAATAATGACATATTGGTACAAAAAAAATGCAAGGCCTGAATCTCATGCAGAACAGTTTTCCATTTCCATTTCTTAATGGATTTTCAGTGATGATATTTGCATTGAATTTACAGCGGTGATATTTGAAATGTGTCAACCTAATAATTTAACCTTCAGTCTGCACACATCTGGTAAGCTTTCACACAGCTCAGGAAATAAGGTGTCACACTGACCTCTTGTGCTAATTTCATAGTGCTACACTTCATTTGCCCATGGGAAAAGACTGGCAGGAATGACTTTCAGGTTCTCCATAATGTTGAAAGATTGAATGCTCCCTCAATAAATTACTCATTTAGTTTCTGACTTTCTTTTCCCTTGTCTTTCTGACATTTATGCTCAAAATCCAATGTCAATTTTGATATTTCATAAACATCAACAAAATTAAAGACACCATATCACACATTGTACCAGACAGGAAAAATGGTTATTATTATTAGGTAAACATCTCGCTGTGTTATCTAAATTCAACAGAAATACAATTTCAAATGAAATTGGTGTTTGATAATCAGCGAGATAGAAATCTCATTCTAAGTGTGAAGGTCTGTGCAATAAAGATTGAGTTTTTGAGAAACATCAGCCATTCTATATTCATTGTTCAAACATCAAAACCTCAGCATTAATAAATCAACTGGCTGGTTTGAAATTGGTCAGGTCTCCATAGGATTGAGGCGAATTACAAATTAGACTCATTGCAGAACAATGTAATGTTCACTGTGTAAGATACAGTGTTTGTGCAGTTCAGAGGCTATTTCAGGTCTTGAACTAGTGTGTTTTTGCCCCACGGTGGGCTACGTGAGGGAGCCTAAAACCCCACATCAGCAACTCAGAAGTGCTGATCGTGAAAGATTCTGATCCTTCACTCATCATGTGCAGTTAATTGTTTACCTGCTGAAGGCTGCCAGAGGTACGGAGAGAACAAAAAAAATGCACCTAAACAATAAAACAAAGGGCTTGCTCAGCGTTGTGCAAAACCGCATGCTTAGATCTTCACCTGCAGGTGAGATGTTTTCAGTCACTAGTGCCCCTTCCCTACAATGACCCACTTTTCCCATAGTGTGCTCAATTGATGTGGACTGCAATTTCTGGTATCCAAAGAAGAGTGTTTAAGGAGTTAAATAAAATAGAATAAAACGTAACAGCACCTTTGAAACTTAATTAACTTACTGCCAAGGCTGCACTTGGAAAGATTAAAGGAGTCTGTGAATTATGCTGCAAAAGTCTTTAAAGTGAAGGTAGAACCCAAATGAGGAACTTGACACCAGTCGTGAAAATTAAAGATACATTTGTGCAGAATGAATGTATGAAATTTGCGGCTCCATGGAAATGAACAGTGTGAAGCATCATCTTGTATCGAAGGTTTGTTCATTTCCGATTCTAATTACTTGATTATTCTTAATGTAGTCTTTTTAAAGGAAAGAAAAAGTCAGAGATCAATGCATGCACTGTTTTTCAAGTAAACTGTCTCACAGAATAACCATCAATTTCTAAAATTAGGCTACAATGTAAACTCTGCTGCAATCATTTTGTAGGAGAATTTAATCTCTTTCAGATGGTTGTTTCCTACCTAAATGACAGGGCTGCCAATAGAAATATAGGAATTACTCACACAATCACACAGTGACAAGTAGGTACAGTGTTCTTCCTGAACATAGGAACATAGATGGGGAGTTCTGTACAACCAATCTGTCCAAATCTGGGCCATATTTGAAACACACTAATCCAAATCTAATCCACAGAAATATGAGGATATATAGCCTACATAATCTTGATTATCATAATATTCTGAAATGTCAAACGGTTGGATTCAGACCAATGTCAGTTTCATGGAAAAACAACACTGGTCCATTTAGAGCTAGTTGACTTCTGAAAGGGTATAGCAAATCACATATTGCATGTTACATGGATAGATTTTCAATAAGTTTTTACACCTTTTCATAGTTGTGAATTTGGGGTTTACACATTTGGTTCTGTATATTGTAGCCTATGATAGATTTATAACACGGTAACATGGTAGATTTACTGTAACAGGGTAACATCATGATAGCCTATGTCTGTGTGGTAGCCTAGGTTTAGCCTAAATTGCTTTTGCTGAAATGATAGGCTACTTCTTTTTACCACTGTCTTTAAAAATATATTTCATTGATATGGATTAAAACAGTGTGAATCAGACCATTAAGCATAAAATGTAATATAATGGTAGCCTAAAATAATGTAGAGATTTGACTTTGGCTACCGTAGGCTATGTGATTTTACAGTGTGGGAACTTCCCTGTGTGCAGTGAGTGAGTGAGTGAGTAGGCTAGCTAAAGAGCTAAACACACCCACTGTAATTAGGCGGGAAGTTCAAATGGCCACTTCCGCTTTTGTGGCCGTTGTCAGTCACCTTGACAGAACTGGAAAAGTTGTTTAAAACTTGGAAAATGTACATGCAGCATCACAACAACAAGCTAACCCGCCGGCACACACTCCGCGTTAACTCAGGACGTCTTTGTGGAGAAACATTTCCCGCTGTTGCTGCTTTATTCTGGGATCAACTACCGGGCGGACGCCACTTCAAACCTCGGACGGGGGGAGCACCTGCCGAGACCATGGCTACCTCCACAAAGCTAAGTCTGCTGTTTACTATTATTATTGTGTTTTTTTTTTTTTTTTTTTTTTTTTACTAACGCCTCAGATAATAATGGCTCTGGCTGCTGATGCTGCTGCTGTTGTGTGTGTGTGCTGACTAATAATTTCTGCTCTTTGACTGTGTGCGAGATTTGCCTCTGTAATAATTGATGAATTAATCTCTTGTGTGGCTGGGATGTGTTTTGTTATGGTTTTTGTTGTTGTTGTTTGTCGCCTGTGTTTGGTGTCGGTTATTGCTGCTTATACTTAAGCTGTTTTTTCTGTGTGCTGGCCAATTATTCCACTTCTTATAATGTGGATATTTGTCTCTGTGCCTGATTTGCATCTGTAATGATGATTATGATGTGGCTGGGCTATTATGTTTTGTCGTGCCAATGTTGCTGGTTATTGAGATATTGTGAAGATATGTGAATATTTGAGTGCTGTGGCCTGAATTGGGGCATGTTTCTCTCCTGTGACTTTGATTATACACAAAGTCCATTGACATCTTTGTTTGGTCATCACTTTCTCAGCTGGCTTTACAACCTTTTCACCTATCTGCTGCTGCAACTGTAAGCTTGGATGCATGAATTGATGGGCATGTTCGCTGCTGATTTCATAGGCTACAGTAAGAGTCTTTGTTTTTTCTCTCCTCTGCTTTCATTTCTTTCCCTCTCTCCGCCATACTTTATGTAAGTTAGTGGAAATTACAATAAGATGTGGTCTCATTGAAAGATGTCTCCCTTACTGTTTTTTTTTATTACTCAGAGGGAACAACAATTACATCACCCCCCCCACCCCCCCACATACACACACACAGTTAGGGCAAGCTGCACATTGTTGTTACACCTATTTTATTGTTTTCAGCTGAATGTGTTGCATGACTATTGCGGCCCAATCATGATTGAGTGGTTATGCCTGCGGTAAAAGTTTAATTAGCTCAGGATGAATAATAATGATGTGATTGCAGACGCACCCCCAGGCACACTCAAGTAAGGAGTTTTGGAACATGTTTGGCAGACTGCGAGCTCTCGGCTTTGTGAAATTTCACTTTTTCCTCTTTGTACCCGTCATTAACCTGCCATCATGTCCTGCTTGGCCCAAATGGCCCCCAGGTTGGGACCCACTGGTTCAGGTCTCATATTTTAAAAACATAAGAAAAAGGTGTTAAAGGTATAATGTGTAGGAATTACCCCCATCTAGCGGTGCAGTTGCATATCGGAACGTATTCTTGATGTTGTATCCACGTGAAATCGGGCAGACGTCAGACAGACAACAGACGCTGCATGTAACAGGATAAACAAGCGTCTATGTAAACAAGTGGTCCGCCAGCACGAGGCAAAACAATACAGGCGTGACAATATGTTGTCATGGTGATGTCGTATTGTTTACCTGGCCCACGTTTTACCGTCTTTCTCTCTTCGAGTAAAATGACATCCGGTTGGTTTGTCGACGGCCATCTGCCTCCTGCACCTGAACGCAACATCAGCGCCTCTGTCCTTCCTCACACTACACAGTGGTGACAGTTTTAACAGGCGCTACCTCGAAAACTAAACAGCGATGCAACATGGCATCGTGGGTTCGGTGCGTCGCCCCTTATGTATTTGTAACGACTTGTAACAACTCATTCTAAGGTACGAGAAAGCTTTCATTTGTATGCGGGTGTGATTCGACTTCAGTGAAATACGTATTTATGAAGGTAATATTTGATTTTTGCTAATAAAAAGCCAAATAAGTTGCATACTGGGGCTTTAAAGCAACCTTTAGTGAAGAAAATATGTGGTAATTTCAGTTTAACTTTAGCACAGACAGTCCTACAGACAACAATTTAACATCAGATCTTATTTTGAGCAATGGTGAAATGAACAGAAGCAGACAGTATAGTTGTGTTATGTATTTGTAAAATATGTGGCACCAGTTATTCAAAGGAGAAAAAAAAGGTTGTGCTTTTTATCAGATGAGAATATTTCCCTTTGATCTGACTAGTAATGTGCTTCTTTTAGTGACAAGAGAAATAATCCTATATTTATCCTATTTAATTCTTTATTTAGCTTGCATGAGATGAAAGAGGTTTTTGCAGCACTGTTTTCCACATACAACCTCCTCAGGTCCTCTCCTTGAATTGTCATACATCAGTGGTGCCATAATAGCGATTGCATGAGATCATAAAACAACAACCTGAATATGTACAAAAGGCAAAAGCTTTATAGCTTCTATAGCTCACAACATCATCACATGGTGTGTGTGTGTGTGTGTGTGTGTGTGTGACTTCACTGTCCCTTGATGTCCAGTCGGCTCTGGTTGACCCCAGGCTCCTTCAGATGTTCCACTGTTGCTGGATGGATCTTTCTCTTCTGCTGTCTCTGGATCTAAACCTTCTTTATTGCAGGGGTCTGTTCATCCTCAGGGCTTTTTCCTAGCCTTTTTTCCCCCTAATCAACTCGGATAATTCAAATCTCATTTGGTTTAATCAAATATAATATCTTACATGTGCAATAATACATTTCACATGTTCTTTTTGCTGCATGGATTTTAACGTAAACCACATGGAGCAGAATCTCAAGCTACCGGTATTTCCAACTGAGGCTCCTTAGTGTTATGGCTTCCTTAATAAAGTGCTTAGTGAGTGTATCTCTCAAAGTTACTTATCTATTTTATATTGATCCCTGTGGGGCTCCACAGGTAAAAGTAGCACACAATACAATAGAACTATTTAACCTATATTTCAGACAGATACGAATAGCAGTTTTATGACTCTTGACATCTTATTACCAGATGTATCTTCGTAGCATATTCATCAACGGCCTCTTCCTGCCCTCTGCAGTTTGTAGCCTCAGGAGGTACAAATCAGAGATGCTTTATGACCTTGAACGACTCTGGAGAACAGCTTAAGATAAGAGTGCCTTTCCCCCTACTATGGGATACTTACGGAGTCATAAGCTGTCCGTTTTGATATAATGTTATTCTCTTGTCTTTCTACACACGTTGATGCATTATCTCAGTTTTTCTCACTGTCTAATAGCCATGTTTGCCAGATGATGTGTGTGGGGGAAATTAGAGGACTTCCAGGCTCTGGACACCCAGGACATACTGTTGGTTATACTAAAAGGATTGCAGTTGTATTCTTCCTAAATTTTGCATATCAAACTCAATGTTAATTCCCCATTCTAATTTAAATGGAGGAAGTAGGTGGAGGTAGAAAGGCAGTGCACAGGATGTAGAGTTTGTGAAAGGCATAGAGATTAGGGATCAGGACATTTCTGGGACGGGGAGATAAGGCACCTTAAAACTACTTTCTGAGTGTCAGGGCTGCGTTATCTGCATTTTTCCATGCTAAGTTTCACCTAAGACAAAATAATTCAAAACATGTGTTGTTTTTATCTCTCTCTCTCTCCCTCTCTCTCTGTCTTGTTGTGCTTCCAATTTATTTCTGGCACTGAGGCTGAACCAAGAGGTTTATTGCAAACAGAAAGGAAACAACAGCAAGTTAAAGCACCTTCTTAACAACCAATGGATTGTTTCTCTCCTCTTCATTTCAAACTAGCCTCTTCTGTGTCCACCTTTCTCTGTTCTGCTTCCCACGAATCGCTCTGTAATCTAAGTCAGGCTTTTCATTTGAGATGAATTATTACCCCACAAACACATCCAGACAGATATTCCTCCCCGCTGTGGCAATTGGATCTTCTTGTACGTTAACATGAAATGAGCTGTAATTCGTGCTATTTTAAATCGCTTTGGCGGAGTTGAAGCAATTTGCAGCGGTGTGATCACAGCGATAAGAGATTCTCTGAAACTTATAAAGAGGATTGTAATGCAGAACCTTGTGCATGACACATCCTCAGTCGGAGAATGTGTCATCATCACACATCTAACTGTTTGTGGGCAGCTGTCTTGTTTTATCAGGTTCCTACAGCCAACATGACTTCACAACCTGTGGTCAGCGTCCATTGATCTTTAGCTGTGTTCAGTCTCATCTCCAGTCCATGTAATGCAGAGTAGTGATGACGGTGTGGTGGTGGAGTTTCTATTGGATGATCGTGGGGAGTCTTAAAGGTATAATGTGTAGGAATTACCCCCATCTAGCGGTGCGGTTGCATATCGGAACGTATTCTTGATGTTGCATTCACGTGAAATCGGGCAGACGTCAGACAGACAACAGACGCTGCATCTAACAGGATAAAGAAGCGTCTATGTAAAAAACAAGTGGTCCGCCAGCACGAGGCAAAACAATACAGGCGTGACAATTTATTGTCATGGTGATGTCGTATTTGTTTACCTGACCCACGTTTTACAGTCTTTCTCTCGTGGAGTAAAATGACATCCGGTTGGTTTGCCGACGGCCGTCTGCCTGACATCAGCGCCTCCGTCCTTCCTCACACGACACAGTGGTGACAGTTTTAACAGGCGCTACCTCGAAAACGTTCTCCCCGAGCCGACAGCTCCGATGAGTTTCTGTGGTTACCTACGGTCACGCTGCCACTGAACGTAAAAAATGGCAATGCAACATGGCAGCCGAGGTTGCGTTGCCCACTTATGTATAACGACTTATAACAACTCATTCTAAGGTACGAGAAAGCTTTCATTTGTATGCGGGTGTGATTTGACTTTATGAAAGCAATATTTGATTTTTGCTAATAAAAAGCTAAATATGTTACACACTGGGGCTTTAAAGCAGAAGTGAGTGATATATTTGTGTTAATATAAGTCTTAAATAGTTATATCTTCCGACAGCAATCACTTACATAGAGTGTTTGGACTGAAACACGGGTCTCTCAGTCCCTCTGCTCTGCTCTGAGCCGAAGAGAAAACATTTATCGTATCCTACAGTTTTTATCCAATGAGGAGAGAGAACGGCATGCAGGGCTGTGTGTGCAGCCAAGGAACGCCGTGAATGTGGTGACGTAGCGACGAGGACTGTTATGGTGCGTTCAAGGAAACTCGTATTTTTCCGACCGTGAAGTGGTACCAGTTCTATCTGGTACGAGTTCACCGGTCGGAAGTTACGAGTGGCCGTTATAGTGACTTTTCACAGGTAAAACAGGTCGGAAAAACACGAGTGGGTTGTCTGGAACGCTACAAAGTCGTAAGTTGTGACTTGAAGCTGTAATTTACGATTTCAAAAGCCTGCCTGGAACGCAGCATTAGCGAAAACGACCGGATCACTCACTTCTGCTTTAAGTCATTAAAATGAAAAATGCGCTGAAACATTATTTTTTCTCCACAGTCCCATCAGACTGCTATAAATCTGCCCCATGTGGTTTTAAGCTTTGAATCTATTTTACACACATTTTCATCAAACAAAAGGTCATATTTCACAGATCTTTCAACCAACCCCTAACCCAACCCTTTGCAAATTTGATGTATTATGGAGAAATATCATCTCTAAAGGCGACAGGCTACACCTGCCTGTTTCTTTTGTATAATTTTTACCATCACATAAAAGGGTTCAACTGAAGTGAAGTGGCAAATAAGGCAACAGAGACTGAGACAGACAAAGGGACATGTTTGCATTTTTAATTAGATTTCCGGTGAGGAGGAAAACAAGAAAGCTCTCTCAAACTCCTGAGTCAGAGTGCTCTTCACATCGTGTTCAGTTCAGCCCAATAAAGTTCAAACAAAACATTGGTTACCAGTAAATTCTGTATACTGCATGAGATTTTCTTATATTTTCTGTGGCACAAGATGTATGGTTTCCTTCCTCTCCAAAGAGGGAACTTCCTGATTCGACGGAATCCACCCAATCACAGCTTTGCTTACGCCAGAAAACAAACAAACAAAAAAAAATCCATTAAACCTAGCAGCTGTTAAGGGCAACGTCTTTGAGAATTTGGCAGCTTGATGCTTCTACTGGAATTAAAAATGGCTCGATGACATGACAGGGCTGTGTAATTGTTGAATTTGAAATCTGTAGTGAAAACATGTAATACGTGACTCAGGCTGAGAGAGCACTTGTCTGTGCCAGACTAAACTGTAGGCCAGCACTGCAATGTCAGAGAGAGGGCAAAAGCAAATAAAAACCAGAGTCCTGCTTGAGAGACAGAGAACACTCCAGAGAGATTGGTTGACTTTAACATGTGAACAAAAAAAGAAAAAAGAAAGAAATTCAGCACTTAATGCTCCAAATATTAACACATCCTCACAAATAAAGACAGATGGAAAAGTATTTATCATACACACAGAGAGAATACTTTTTCCTGTGTGTGTTTGAGTATGTTTGTGTGTGGACATGTATGGGACCACTGGACCACAGTGAAATCTGTTAAATGATGAAAAAAAACTGTAAACTTTCTTGGCGCCGACCACTTATGCAAACAGTAATTGTTAGTTAGTAATAATAGTGATTCTGTATGACATTCAGGAGCTGCTTTCATTTTTAGGGACGCACTGTTCTAGTCAATGTGCACTGCTGTGATTATCTGAGCCGTGAGCTGCGGTGTGACTGAGCCGTGTCTCCAGGCGTCGCCGCCCTCTACTCAGCACTTTGAGGAGGAGAAGCAGGACAACAAACTTTATGTTAACACTTTCAGATGACAAAAGCGATTTTTCTGCTCACTTGTAAAGATGTTACAGTTTTTATACTCGGATCTAGTAAATGCTCTTAACATTAGCTGCTCCTTCTAGCACTAACAAAAGCTACAGGCACACAGAAAAGTAGAATATTAGCACTTTAAAAGCACAAAAGATCTCAGCACTCTGGTCTCAGTTTACCACTTTATTTCTTAAGCTGAGATAAACAAGCCTCCATCAGGGGCTTTAGCTGAAAACTGCCAGCTTAAGGTCCTCAATGAAGATCACTTAACAGGCTGTGTACAACCCAAGTGCAACACCAGGAGACTGTGCTCAATTGTGTGCTGTTTACCAGAATTATATAACTCATTACGTCCTGCCCTGTTTCCTAACAGCAGCCTTTTCACTCTTGCTTTGGACAGTGTCCATTTGGACCAGGTTTAAACAGCAGATTTCCTGTCCTTTGAGTGCCTCTGTGCCATTTTCTATGTTAATGTGACTCTATAGCTGAGCACACACCTCACTCAGCAGTAGATGTGCACCTGTTCTGCATCTGTACTGGTAAGCATTTGACAGCGCAGATGTTTGTTTGTGTTTTTAATGTGAAAATTACCAACGTTTAATGTTAATTTGCTCATGATTTGATTTATTTTAAATACCTTTTTTTCTTTTTCTTTTTGTCTCAGCCCTATTGTTTTATCTGCGTGAGCGCATTGTCGTCCAGCTCCAGCTCTCCACATTTGACAGCTCTTAATCTGAAGAAGCTCGGGGGTCAACTCGGGCCAGCGCAGCCGTCTCAGACGCAGACACGCACTCAGTCAGCACATATTTCTGGCCTTTTAACTATAGCCGACACCTGGCAGGAGAAGCAGATGGCTGTTAACAGCTTAAACTTCTGGCAGATCTGTTTAATTCAGAGAGCTCCGGTCCTGCGACTGGATCACAGCCCAGTGAAGTGAGAGGTGGCGGAGGCTCGTTTGGCTGCCATTAAGAGAAGCCAAGAGTGTTTGGCAGGAGCGAGAGCAGCCGGAACTGTTGACAGGGGCCGGCTAAGTGGCCCCAACCCTCTGCAAGAGAGCAGAGGGGATCAACAGGGCAACTCCTACACTACAGGGGTAGGAGCACTTGGATGGCTGTTACATCCCTCTTGACATCATGAATCAGACTGTCCGTGTGTATGTGTGATAGAAAGATAATTGTGGGGATGAAGGTGGTAATCGTTTTTGTTTCAAAAGAGGAGCAGATAGAGAAAATACACACAACACATCTGCATGTTTTTTTTTTTGCTTTTTCCTTTTTTCTTACATGGAAAACACACACTCACACACACACTCGCACAAAATCAGCACATTGTACTTTTTTTTTTGTTTGTTTGTTTTTACCAAAACATAAAGCTCAATTCCTCAAACTGAAGATGCATTTCTAGGGGAGATAATACATTCATTCCAAGCGATGGTGACGAAGATTACAATATCTTGATAGAATAGACAAACAGATTAATTACTTCATGGCTAAAACCTGAGTTATTCCAAAGTATTTCCATATGAAACTGCACAACAATGCACATCAAAAATAAATGATGCATCATTATTCTCATATAGAGTATTATTTGCATGACTAAAGCTATGCTAATATATTCATGTGATATATATACACATCAGTATATGGATTATTCATGTTTATGTATGTCGTCGGGGTCTGAGATTATCTAAGAGGTCCAGTCAAAACACAGAACCGTATTATGACAGAATGACTTTCAGCGGGTTTTTCTGAAGCTTTTCAGCCTCAAAAAGTAAAACGTCCTTGCAACAGAGGAGTGATTAAAATGATATTTCTTTTTTTTTTGTACACGTTTGAATTTTCGATTCTCCTTTTTGTTTTCAAACTCAAAGAGGCAGAGAGAGTTGATGTGTGTAGTCCAGTTGTTTCTGCTTTTTTGTCTTCTTTTATTTGTATTGTTTCGGCCCTTTTTTGTTAGTCTTTGAAACTTACTCTGGAAACGAGGAAGAACAGAGGCACAGCATGATTTAATTTGTCCTCGGCCTCCTTGTCCTGCCATCCCTCTCCTTCCTCTCCCAGCCCTCTCCAGGATGAAAGCAGGTATGACTGTTTTTATATTGAGCTGTTTGGTCGAGCACTACAGTTGAGCAATGTTCAGTCATCGGATCGGTTTGTACGGGGTTTCCTCGTGGCACTGGGGGGGCTCCTCTGCACCCGACATCCTGGTGTCTTCGTCACAAAAAATCCTCATAGTCCAGGAGTTTGGAGTGCTGGCGCGTCTTCCAAAGCCGGTAGAGGCGGAAGTCGAAGTACATCTCAATCATCTCTTTGCCTTGATTGGTAAATGAGACAGGAAAAGTTTGAATTTCGTAGCAGGAAGCAGTACAACAACAACAAATGGGTGGGATTTTCTTTACCACCAACAAGAACTCAAAATCCAACTAGCTTTGTTCTGAACTTAGATTGTATTTTAGTTTAGTCTTATTACATTTTTTTTTTGGTAAAACTCAGCCCAGAATCCTCAGAGTTACATTTCCATTCAAATGTTTGGATACACAATACAGTATTTGTCACAGGCAGTGTGTGTTGAACGATGTTTCACCCCATGATGAGGTGAAGAGGAGTGGGATGGTAGATTGCGGTGCGAGTGATCAGAGCTAAACCTCCTCCTGTCACAGACCTGCAATTAACGTTAGTAAAACACATGCAGCCACAGGTTTCCCCAACGAAGTGCGAGGCTGTGATTTGTTTTTACCTGTCCTGATGTTTGCAAATTGATTTTCTCTTTGTTACCGTCTATGTGATGGGTAATTTGTAAATCCTCAGGAGAGCAGAATCAATTGTTGGTGCCTTTTTAAATGGACGAGTAGCAGAAGGGGATGCATGTCTCTGTGGTGAAGGTTTGATAAAAGTAAAGTGGCTAAAGAAGAAGTTTGGCTCTGCGTCTAACAGACAAAGAATTTTAAGTTCTTCCTGGACCAAGAGAAGCCTTTTGTGCCTATTGTGTAGAAGAGAGCATACTGTGTGTCCCTGCTCCTCCCTTCAGTGAGGACCAGGAAGAGTGAGTTTTAAAAGTTAATAAATAACTAGACTGCTTTCCCTTTTGTGATGGCAGCTGCACAGTGTGAAATCTATATGACTTTGATCAGTTGCATTAAAGGAAAATAAAGCAAATGGAAAATGAAATATTGAAGCGGCACCCAAATAGGGCGGATAAGAAACATATTTGAAATGAGAAAGACGTTACAATCATCGCCCTGTTTGAATGAATTAGATTTTTCAATAAGGGTACAGCTGCGTGAGTAAAATTCCTACAGGTGTTAATGCTTGGACACGTGGTATTCCACTGCGTCATTACATAATGAGTGTGTGTGGGTCCTTGTGATCTGCGTATTTGAGTGTGTTTACTCAGACTCACCCTGTGCAGACAATTCCAGCGGAGACTCGAACTCGACATTATAAGGCCTCATCAGATTCTTCAGTTTCTGGAACAGCTGTTGGGGCCAAGATAAGAGCACAGACACCAATTAATCCCACCGCACTTGGATGCACTCGCAGCAGGGGAGCCCGCATCTTCAGACGCAACACGCACAAACATGTACAAGAGCAACAATAAGTCCAGCTCATTAGTGCCACAGAGACAGACGCACATTCTCCCTTGCACAGGTAACAAAGAGGAGAGGAAATGAGAAGAGAGCAGAAGTTGCAGAAGTGTTCACTTTCCCTGCAGGGTTTCATGTGACCTCACATGGAACAACATGGCTTGTCAAGATGTCCCACATTAAGAGTTCAGGAAATTACAGGGGAGATAAAATCAAAGAATTATCTGATCTCCCTGGTAACATTCGTCGTACACTGAAACTCTTGTATGATGAGAAATTAACAGATAAATTCAGGCTTATGTGACATTTAGTGCTAAAATAATTGGTCAATTATGAAATGAATCTTTAATTGTAGTTTTCTGAAGATAATTCAATTATTTTATTCTGTTTTTAAGCTTTACAACATTGGAAAAGAGCAATGTGAAGACATGACTTTTAGCTCTGGGAGCTTCTGACAGACATTTGTTTTTTGTTTTTTTAATCCATAAACACATTTTAAAATAGGCCAAAGGAAAGAATAGATCAAGTAATCAATGGTGAAAATAGCCACTAGTTGCAGCCTGAATTACATGATGACTGTTTTGTGCAACAGTTTTTTTTTTCAGTTGTCTCTTCTGCTGTTTATTGTTACTGACACGCTGCCGTGCACATTAAAACTGAAGCTCGCCGATTTCTTGGCTCAGATTTAGTCATGAGGGATCTCAATGCCTCCCTGTCAGAGAAATCAAAGGTCAAATTCACCTTTCTTTTTCACTTTCAAATGGAGGTGGTGAAGAAAAAGCAGCTTTCATTCCTTGTGTTTGCAGTCCTTTGAAAAAGATAAAAGAAGATGGCTAGTTGCCCGATGTGGAGGTTTGGGAGACGCAGGCAGCATCACTTGTCTGTAGCGCGGAGAGAGCTGCAGGCAAGTGACAAATTTCAAATAATGTGTATGTGTTGCATGTTGGGTAGATTTCTTAGTCCTGGGTGGCTTCTTACAAGCTCTTAGTGGCTGTTATTGTGAGACCGATTCATATTTTTTGCTGACAAAACCAAAACAAGGTGGGAAAATCTCTGAAAACTGGGTCACGCCGCCTCTCTGTCCTGCTCACCTCCTGGTCTCCATGCCCTGCTTTTGTTTCCACCCCTCAAGCCTCCAAACTGTAGGCTACTTCAAAA
The DNA here is from genome assembly GCF_905171665.1 of Trachurus trachurus. Classification (NCBI taxonomy): domain Eukaryota; kingdom Metazoa; phylum Chordata; class Actinopteri; order Carangiformes; family Carangidae; genus Trachurus; species Trachurus trachurus. Next base: position 17,234,352 of record NC_139908.1, on the reverse strand, counting down.
CAGCTATTAAATTAAGTGAAATCCAAATCAGACAGACGCAGTGTGATGACAGCATGGTACAGTACATGCATTACAAAAAATAAAAAAAGGCTCAACAAAGACGATATTACAGAGAGAATTAACATCACAAAATGAGCTTTTGTTGTGCTTAACAAACGAGATCCCTTTGATATTTGCTGAGTGATTTTTATTAATCATGCATTATGATTTTACTTTTCAAACAGAGAGGGGGTGGTTTAATTTACCTCTCTGATGAAGTCAACCCACTCTAGCAAGGCTGCAGGCTCAAGTCAATATTTATGAGCTTAAATCTACACTTTATCACATTATATTAGGATTTCAGTGCCCCCAAGCACAACTGCATATATTTGTATGCAGTATGCGGACATACATCACTGGGAATGAAGTTGTGGCTCGCTTTCAAATGTGTATTTAGGAGGGTTTAGCTAAACATGTGCCGTTTGTTTTGTGCTGTCTGGAGTGCAGCATTTGGCAGGATTTGACTGTTTAAAAATGGATTGAATGGGGAATCTGCTTAACAGAGGCAAGATGTGCTGTTCTGCATTTGTTTTGGGGAGGTTATGCAAAAAAAAAAAAAAAAAAAAACTACAACAAAAGTCTCCATGTATTTTTGGTGTGGAAGTGGAGGAAGGCTGTAGCTGACCAGAATGAAAAACACAGCAACAAGGTCACTGAAGGTAACACTTCTACATTGTTCCTGTTTTCCTCAGAGTTACATGCAAAATTCATTCATTGTATTTTTTTCAAAAGTGCTACAATAAATACTATAGTTGACGGGGTTAAAAAAATATATATATATTGGGACTACACCAAACCCTTAAAAAGAAAAGGGACACACCCGGTTGCTTTATTGTATCCATGCTCTCTTGAAACAACTGCATTTGTGTTTGTGTGTCGGGGCGGAGATATCACTGATGTGCAGTCTGTTCTGCAGATTGCCAGACTGTCCATCAGCCCCGGAGAGATCCATTTTATATAACAAAGCGTTTTGGCAGACATGACAGGAACAGACAGTTAGGTCAGACAAACACTGCTGGCTATGCCGTGTGTCTTTGTGTGCCTTTGTGTGCATGTTTATCTGGAAGCTTGTTTGTGCGAGTGTGATTTTATTTTATTTATTTTTTATTTTGTTGGTGAGTGTTTTCTTATTAGTTCAGGCCAGGTAAAAAAAAAAAAGAGAGGTGCAGTGTCACTGAGCTATATCCAGCAATATTACTCAGCGAGATGATAGTCACACAGGAGTAAAAGAGGGAAAGTGGGGGAGACGGAGAGAAGCAGGAGGATAATATGCTGATGAACAGACAAACAGTGATAGAAACAGACAAAGTGAGCATGAATATGAAAGCAGAGAGCAGCAAACAGGGAAATGAGGCCACAGAGAACAGAGAGAAAACTGGGCAGGAGGGAATATGAAGACGGTTAATGATAAAAGGTAGAGAACCAAAACCAAAATGCATCCTTAGTTATTAAATCAGTCACATATAAGACTTAGATTTAGGGATGCACGGTAACTATTGATACAGATAATTTCCAGCCCGATATTGGCTGATAATATCGGCCAATAATTATGAGCCAAAATACACAGATAAGTCTGATAATAGCATTACTAGAGCCAATTTTAATTAGCCCACATTGCCTTGATTTTGCTCATTTTCAGTCTGTTTGCCCCCTGAGTTGATTTGAAACAATAATACCTGTTGATTTTTGAAGAGGCATAACTGTTTTTTTGTGATGACGGTTAAATTCATCTTTACTCACTACATCTTAACCTTTCTTAAAGCAGATATCAGCTTCACGGCCGTTTCGGCTAATGCTGCGTTCAAGGCAGGCTTTTGAAACCGTAAGTTACAGCTTCAAGTCACAACTACGACTTGGTAGCGTTCCAGGTAACCCGTAGCTCGTGTTTTTACCATCCTGTTGTCTGTGAAAGTTCCCTATAACGGCCACTCGTAACTTCCGACCCGTGAACTCGTACCAGATCGAACTGGTATGACTTCACAGGAAGGAAAAACACAAAGTACGAGTTTCTTTGAACGCACCATGAGTTAGCAGCCCCCGCCCTTGTCAGGCATCAATTGGTCCTCGTGCTACGTCACCACATTCACGCGCATCCCTTGGCTGCACACACAGCCCTTCATGCCGTTCTCTCTCCTCATTGGATAACACTTGTATCCCACAAGGAAAATTTTCTCCTCGGGTTACAGCAGAGCAGAGTGACGGAGAGACTCGTGTTTAGGCTGAAATACTTCATGTAAGTGATTGCTGACGGAAAGTAGGACTATTTAGGACTTATATTAACAAAAACATTCCACTGATATCTGCTTTAACCTCAGGTGTGTATAAACTATTAATTATGTTATCGGTTATCGGCATTGGTTATGAGAAGCAGGAAGTTATCGGTTATCGGGATTGATGGCAAAAAGAGTTACCGTGCTACTTAAATTTTCAACATGCTATGATTAAAGCTTCAGTTGATAACAGTTATTCAGTCATATTTGCTGAAACTGTCACTATATTCTGATAGTCGGACATTAAATGGGTAATTTAGGACAAAATCCAACTCCTCTGGCTCCACCTACAGCCTGGAATCGTATTTGCCGAAATCCACCGCGACCGAAGATTCTCCATCAGTCAGGTAGAGGGAACAGGAGGAGCAGTCAATAGCCACTCGTACACGTCGTTGCAAGCTGACGAAAGTGAAAGTAAAGTCTGCGACTTGGTCGGAAACTTCAAGACACCATCTTCAGGTCCCTCTTTTCACCTCTGTCAACCCCCCTCCCTCCCTCCCTCCACACACGGGGGTGGGGGCGCTTGGCAGAGGTTCATAAAGGGACCTGACGGTGTATTGTCTTGAAGTTTCTGACCAAGTTGCGGACTTTACTTTCACTTTCGTCAACTTACCAACTGTAGCTTTAAGGTGGAGTTATACACTGAGTTACAGCCATAGATGCCATAAGAATTTCACCTGCGTCATATTCTCGGCACCACACCAAGTGGATGCATTGCAGATTATGCAGGAGTGAAGGAGGCTATCTACATGAAAATGGAGGACCCAGCCCTCGACAGAGGAGGAGGTCTACAGTGCCACTTATCCTCCACCTACAACGCTGTCCTTCTGTCCCCTCCCTGGATTTAACAACCATCGACACTTGGCCTCAGGTGACTCTGACTCATTACAAGTGAAGAGCGCTGCCTAACAAGTGACAGAAATGCCCTTGATAATGACCCCACAGAGCTTAAATACCTGGCTACATGTCAGACTGTGACATGTATTAGCTTGTGCATAAACAGAATAATAACTTAACACATTTAAAAGACCACTGCGTTCAGTCACCTTCTGTATCTTGACTGTCTAAACTTGCATGCAAGCAACTTTGACTGAGTTTTTTCCCCGATATTTGTAAGATGTTTAATATGGTTTAAATGGTGATCAAATTGTTTTTTGTTTTTTTAATCTTTGTTTTGCGAAAAGCTGCTAATAGAAAATGGGAACCAGGGATTTAGGGCTTTTCTGTGCATTTGCTGCCTGTGTTGTGCATTAGTGTCTGTATACCTTTTCCCCATTGGGGTTGCCCAGGACGTAGCATCCCATTATGTGGATCAGGTTGGGTTCTGGGTTGACTTTGCTCATGAAGCGGCTGAGCCTCCTCCAGAATCTGAACAGAGACAAAGGTGGTAGTTACAGTATGTGGATGGACCAACTTTTTTCTTTGATTGACATCTCCTGTGAAATTAAACAGGCAACACAAGAGCAGAAAATAAATGACCCTTTCCTCTTTACATGCACCACAGCAGGCGCTCGGTAAAAACACATCTCTAAAACACAAACTCAGAATGTAACTTTCTAAAATATTCTATGTCAAGCACTTGTCTCTTTTTTATTGGCTTGCTGCTGTGCTTTTACACTGAAACAACCGTTTTAACAGAATATCTTATGGAAGGAGAATTATGGAACAGATTGTGAACCTTGTGTTTATCTTCCTGAAACAAGTAAACATTGACTATTCAAAGCTGGTTCCCTTGGGAGAGATGCATCACTCAAAAGTGGTACATGGTGCTCATACGAGCTCTTGACAAACAAATGTAGGGGGGGAGCGCTGCTGCACGGTCACAGTGGAAAGTCTCTGATTTAATCAGGTGGGAGAGCTTTTGCTGAGAAAGTATTAATAATTTGAAAATAAAGCAGAGAGCATTTAGATGATGAATCTGTGAGGGTTGGTGAAATTCTAGTAAAGGTAGAGTAATGATGAAATATTGGTTGTGTGTTGTTCTCAGTAATGTTTGTGAAGTGGTTGTGTATTATAAGAAATGAAGAGTGTGTGTTGTCATGTTTGATGCAGTCAGCACAAATTGTCATGAACTAATATCTATTAAACAGAGATGGACCTAGAGGTCCAGTAATAACTCACTGGCTCATGTCCTCCTCCTTTTCTACCTTAGCGAAGGTCGCCACTTTGTTCTTCAGTAAGTACAGATGACCGGGGCCTCCCTAAGAGACACACAAGGGTCAAACACATTATCAGAACGGCTAATTTGTCTCATCCTAATAAATGTTTTCAAAGCTTGGATCCCAGTGGATCTTATTTACTGTGCTCTAGCAAATTATGCAGGGAATTCAATATACAGAGTATGAACATATGACCCCATACATCCCAGATAAACCCTATTCTACAAGGAATACACTATTATTTTTCCATTTGCCTCCTTTTTCCTCACCTGACAAAAGATGAGCATCCTCCAGAACTTGCTTCCTCTCCTGTAAGCTGTGAGCTTCTTCTCTATTTCCTCTGTATGAGAGGAAAAAAAAGTTAAGGATTGATGTGAACAATAGGGACAGAGAGAGAGAGAGAGAGAGGGAGAGAGAGAGAGAGAGAGAATGAATAGCAAACACAAGGGAACGCTCATCTCTGGAGGGTGAGTTCAAGTACAGGTGTAGTAGTAGACAGTAGAGACACTAACAGAAGATGGAGTTTAAATTAAATTCAACTGTGAACTTGAGGCAGCAGGAAATGTGACAACAAAGTAAAACAAGTCAATGAAAGAGAGTAAAATGGAAGCTGAAATCTATATGTGTAAATTATCCACTGGCATCTTTTCAATTACTCTGAATGGACTCCAATTTCCATGCAGAGTTTGTCAGCAGCAGCAGAGGATCATTTTCAGAATACAGAAACCAAAATAAAAAACAAAATTGAAGTCATTTTGCAGGATTTTAACAGGTTCCAAATGAACAGATCATAACATCCAGCCTCTCTAGCTATTCATATATATACTATATTGGTGGACTTAGTAGTAGTAGTTCAGCCTCGAGCTGTCTTCCTGACCTTTAACTCCCACAGTATGAGTCAGAGTTCAGACTCCATTCCTCAGGCAAAATGCTGCACAGTTCATCTTAATGACTAGAGGTGACAGATTTTCTCTTCCATGGGGGGAGATGGTATCATATCTTCCATTAATATAAACATATGCATATTTAATTTCCCTATTCCCTCACTATTCCAGTTACTGTATGTTAATCACTTAATCTGTTTCAATCTAATAAGAAAATGAAATAGTAAAGGTAAGATGAAAAAGGCATACTCACCCAAAATATCATCAAAAGTTGCATGTTCATGGTCCTGAGGAAAAGGATGAAACACGACCATGTAATATTTCAAAAAGCTATTTTGGTACCAATGTATTGCGTTGGTCAGCATGTCTGTTTCAGTGTTTAACTCACATAGAGGATGGGGATGATGGAGGGGTCATCCCTGCGAAGTATAGTGGGAACATACTCCGCCTTGGGGACCTTCGAGGAGATCAGCTAAAGGTGAAATAGAAACAGAGCAGGAAGAGGGAAAATGGTTAAGTGGGATGTAAGGAAGATGGGATAAGAGGGAGAAATGTAAAAGAATGGCAGCGAATGGTTTCAGGGGGAAAAATGAGAGCAAAGTTGCAAAGAGCAAACTATCACATCCTCATGCCCTGCAGGGAAAGTACAGCTTTATACAATATGTACAACAGAGAATAGATTCCAGGGAATACACCTGAATATCCTGTTACTGTGCTGTTGCCAAACACAAAACTCAGACTGGTTGATATAATCCAGAAAAAAAAAATCTACAAGAGATTATTTTCATTGTGTCTCAACATTGAAAAACACAAATTCACACAATTTGCACAAGTTGATGGTTGATGAGTCCTCACTCTTTATCCAATGTCCTGATTACCATCATTAACATTTGATGAATTACTCTGCAGTCAGATGATCATTACGATCTTGATCTCCTACCATGATTTTGGGAGGCACAAAGTCGTCTCCCTCACAGGCGAGCCGCTCCATCTCTCTCTCCTCCTCCCAGTCTATATTATCATCGAGGCCTCCTTCATCCAGGGTGCCACAGGAGGTCTGCAGGTCTCCACCTACGAGAGAACATGACACTGACGTTGGGAAAAGGACTTATAATAATAGTGTGTAGGCCAAAGTGTTAGGATTGGAGTGGGAGGCAAGAAAGGTGACAAAGAAAGAGAAAATATGGGGGCGAAGTAAGGCCATGTCCAGGAAGTGGAGAAAGGTGAGAGTAGAGGAGGAGGAAAACAGATGGAGCTGTTAATAATGGTGGTGACAGGAAAATGACAGATGGAACAGGGAAAAGGCAGAGACAGCTGGCTGAGGCAGAAAAAAAGAATGACTGATAGTAAGTGTGGCAGCAGGATTTCTGGCATCAAAACCACGTTGGGAAGGTCCTACATACCTGCTTCTCTAACATTTCATGATAATGTAGATGAAACATTATATCAAGATTATTTTTAAATGTATAAAAATGGTCGACTAAATTATATCTCTGGTCATACAAATCATCAGATGATTTGTTATTGTAATTGTTGCGTGTCAATTACTTCATGTGAATAGATGCTGAAGTTGTTTATTGTTCTAATCTAAACACTGCTAACCATGAGGAAAGTGCCAGTCCCTATCTCTGCTAACATATCAAATCAGGAACACACCTTAAAGTTATTACATTCTCATGGGTGGTTAGACTTGGTCTATCTGTAAGGACTGCGACTAAGCTACCAATTCAGTAATACTTAGTTTTATAGTTTCATTCATTCAAAATTCCCATAAATTCATTATGATTCATAACTTATAAAAAACAGTGTTTATAACTATTTCATATCATTCAAACCTGAGTAGAGTTCACTCATTTCTAAAGAATCAAGCCAACTTGTATTTCCAGCAGCTGTAACTAATCACACTAACGATGCTGACTGTCACACTCCGCTATACAGTGAGGACAGAACACAAACTAAAGTTACACAATGACAACAATGAGTCGTCTCAAATTAGAGCCTGAATGATATATTTCTTGATATTATTGGAAAATGATTGTGTGACCATGAGACGTTGGCTCTGTTTTGGCTAACAAGCAACAGGTGTTAGCTAGCCTAGCACAGGCTGTCAGCATTACTTTGATCTTGCCTGAGCACTCAGTGCGACTCAGTTTGTACTTCTTCTCTTGCTAATTACTCCACATAAGTTCTTGTAAATAGTTTTAATCCTTGTTTGGTTAAGTGCTTCCCCAAGGAATGTTAATTAACTCAATCACCATTTTGCAATACTGTAGTTTAATTACAATGTGATTATGAAGCAAGGGGTAATTATTGTATAGTATGGTAATAATTATATTACCATATACGCAAGTTCTACATTGTGTTTTATATGTATATACATACATTGTGTTATTAATTAATCTGCATTTGTTCATGTTTTTAACTGACACAGCCCATACCAGCCTGTAAAAACATCCAGCTACTGTAAATATAAAAATATGAAAAGATTCTTATAAAATGTTTGCTAATGTTATATTAAAAAACAAACAAACATAATTATTGGCCAATTTTTGAACTCTCAAATATGCATGTTGGTATCTGCATCCAACCTCAGCTCTAGCTTAGATACTTGGTCCATAGGTTTTCTATACAATTCGATAAAACACCATCCGTACACTGACTAACAGGGAAAATGACTGTTTGAAGAAGAACAGTGGGTGAAAAAAATGGAAATGGTGAGTAAGACTAACAATTAATGTCACTCCTCAAGAGAACAATACCTTTCCCTGAGGAAAGAGGGAGACCGAGGCGTCAACCACACCATTAGACTGTCATCAACAGTTCATTTGTCTTTCATCGCAGTCTGATACCCAGGAACATGGACGATGGAAGTGCAGAAAAAACATAAAACCACAAACCGAGACACTGACACAGACAAACAGCACATGCTAAGGGTGTGTGTGTTCAAAGCCTTTTAGAAACATTGAGTTGCGTTCTTCCTATTGACATTTGTACCAGCAGACACACTCAGACTGAGACACACACACACACACACACACTCCGGGAAGACATACTCACAGAGAGAGAGAGCATCACAAAGTTGAAGAAAGACCCACGGTCATAGGAGACAGACGGACAGGGTCAGAGTCAACAGCAGAGACAGTCAGTTTGTACGTGTGATTGTGTTTCATGTGCTTCATGTGCGAGTGTCTGCAGATTTTCTGTGTTAGTTGTCCTTGACCCGTCAAACCCCCGGAACTGAGCTGTGAAACTGTCAAGACGAAATGTCACCACTACACAACACAGAAGCGCACAGAACATACAGCATCAGCACTCTGCTACATCACGTGTCCTGCTTGGCATGTGGCTGCAGACAAAATGGAAAACGCTATGAAAAGTTGCTTTAACTCTCAAGTAACTAAATCACCACTTGAAAACATTAACGGTATGTGTCACTACGCCAACATCATCACCGACCTGTTGACATGTTGAATCAACATATCGGACATAAAACCACACAGCTTGGTCTATTAAACAAGGAAGGACAGGAAATTTCAAGCTGACTGAAGCCGACGGCAGCGCTATGTTTCACTTTGTGTTGACTGTGTGTTTTCGTGCTGCAACATCTGGAAGCAGTCATGTGATTTGTGATCAGCGACTGTTGAAGGTTAAAATATTTTTCATATTAGCAGTGAGATGTATAGGCAAGTAGTAAAGAAATGCATAATAACAAATACATTTTGGTTTCAGATGTAAACACGGTCCTCTACTGATATGTAGTGGAATAAAAGTAGTGAATATTACAAGATAGGGGTGGAAGTCACCACAGGCCCCACAATATATTATCACAGTACTTACAGTACGATATTATTGTAATTCTAAACATACTGTAATAACATAATGTGATACTATTTTATAACCTTTTTGCAACTGCAAATTCTGTCCTGAGAGGAAAACTTTGTCAGCATCTGTTTCATCTATTAAGATAAACTTTATTTCACAGGATTTTCAAACAAACAGATTGACCAACACTCTCTAATACACTACTACCAAAAACTTAAATTTGTATTACACAATAGCAGATTAATACTTGGTATAAGTGCATTCATTCAATATTGACACAAAAAATATTGTAAAACTATTGCTGTATTAATTTTTCCTCCCATCTCTACTTCAAGTATACTTCCTTGCACCTAGTTTAGTCTTGCAGTTGTCAATATTAGTCATCCTTTACATTAAGAATTTGTGTTTGTTCCCAACATTTAAAAAAAAAAAACATTAAAGGGATAGTTCACCCAAAATTCAAATTTCACTCATTATCTACTCACCCTCATGTCAACTAATAGCTGTGAGAATTTTCAGAGTCCTCCGTTCCTTCTCTGAGTTACGGGGGGGTCTGCGCAGCAGTATTTGTCCATATAATGGTTGTGAATGGACACCACGTTTCTTCGTCCAAAAAGACACACCAAAAAACATCCAAATACCTCCATACTGCTCGTCTGTAATGTCCCTCTTGTATTGAAGCCCCGACATGAGAAATTGTTCCGAAAAAAATTAAATAAGTCTATATTTTAAGCTTGTTTGTAGCGGAAGCTCCTAGGGTTGGGCGGTATGACGGTATTATACCGTGTGACGGTATAAAATGTCTACCGGTAGAGATTTTGCAATACCGTTTATACCGGAGAAAGAGCAGATGTCTGCGGCATCTCTCTGAAGTCACTGTAGTTACACCGCCTAGACACACGGGGGAGCCGGCACTGCAGCAGACTGCTTGGCGTGGTTGCATCAGCAAGACGAAGAAGAAACAGCTTTACCGTTACCGGAGGCTTACCGGAGTGATAACAACCATGGCGGAGGCGGAGAGTGAAAGCAGAAGTGGGAGCATAATATAATACATCCATGAGTGGGAGTCACGAGGAAACGGAGGCAGCCCGACCCGCCCAACAAGACGAAAAAGTGAAAAGTGAAAGTAATTCACTCCAGCCGTAATTTTTTTTCGATCGATCAGCTGTGTTTACCGTTTCATGTGCCATAGTTCTGATGTTTAGACAGATGAATTAGACCTCTAACACATCCTAAAGTTTGACTTGTCAGAGTTTTTCAGAAGAGGAGTAAGTCAGGTTATAAGCAATGCTAATTTCTGTTAGCCCGTCTATGGTGTTTTACATTATACGTTAGCATTAAGCTAGCGGACTTTTTATGCTTAGTTGTGACACTGGCTGTGTGTGTTTTAAACGTTATTTCAAACTATGTGGGTTTGATTGAACATCTTTGATGCTTAAATATATATTGCCGCTTAACATATTGCTTTACTCCTCTTTCTATTTTACTGTAGGACAGGCTAGCCTAGGACACTGTTTATTATGGTCACTTCCGTCCCTCCCACCCACCCACCGACCCACCGACCCACCGACCCACCCACCGTTTTTCCGTCAGTTGTTGACATTTGAGCCCGTACTACCATAGACTGTAAAGGTTACTTACTACCTTAGGAACTCTAAAGTAACTTTTTTGATTTTCCCGGTTTGACCTGTTTGAACAGACAGCACAGACCGTAGGCATTTTTGTAAAATGCAAATTTGTGATGTTGTGATTTCTTTTTATATAATTGCACTAACTGGAGCCAGACTGCTCTGGCATTTTTCCTGTTTGTTTTTTTAATTTTTTAATAGAAATCCAAGTTAAAAAAATAAAAGAGGAAAATGATCAAATGCGACAGTATGGTTATTTTAAGCACTTGAATTTACAGGGGGAAAAAAACATACCGTGATATATACCGTTACCGTGATATGAAATTACTCATACCGTGATATAAGAGTTTGCTCATACCGCCCAACCCTAGAAGCTCCCAGTGTCTCAGTTCACTGCTCTGCCTGTGTAAGTGCAAATCTCACGTGATTTGCACTGACCGGCGGAACAATTTCTCATGTCGGGGCTTCAATACAAGAGGGACATTACAGACGAGCAGTATGGAGGTATTTGGATGTTTTTTGGTGTGTCTTTTTGGACGAAGAAACGTGGTGTCCATTCACAACCATTATATGGACAAATACTGCTGCGCAGACCCCCCCGTAACTCAGAGAAGGAACGGAGGACTCTGAAAATTCTCACAGCTCTTAGTTGACATGAGGGTGAGTAAATAATGAGTGAAATTTGAATTTTGGGTGAACTATCCCTTTAACATATAAAACTTTTTTTTTTCATGACTGACATTGATGAAACAATGACCTCCCTTCAGCTCATGCTCGTAGATCATAGTGTTGACTCCAATGGCTGACAAATGCAGCTAAGTGGCTTTTAACTCCATATGTGCCACCTGTGTATAGAAAATAATTAATGACAAAAGTCCTGAGTGCTGAGCACAGAATAAACTTGAGCTGTAATCAATCTCTCGCCTGTCGAGATGCGGTGCGAACAAAGGCACACATCAGTAATTTACGACTACACACGTCGTGCAGTTCAAACCTCTCAGTGCAGCTCGTCTGGCAGGTCATAAACACTTGAGAACATGAGCAACAACTTTTGACAGACGTCTCATTTCTGTATCTGGCAGGGTGGGTGATGTTTAATTTACATTAGTATCAGTTGTAGTGTGGTTCAGGTCAGTTTACATGTGCATGTGAGGAACGCACACTGAAAAAAAACTCTTGCTCATGAAATTCCTCTTGCAAACCTCTATTACTTTCATAATAACGCCTTAGTATGCTCTGAAAGCTTGTTCTGTTCGTGTTTAATTAAAAGCTCATTAACGAACATACATACTGTTTACTGTATGTATGGGAATGTGGTTTGGTTAGGGCCTACTTCAGAGTTAAAGCCTTAATTTTCACCGTTTTTGTCTCGCCTCGGCAGTTTTAAGAAACAGTGTGTCAGCACATGTGTGGCTCTGTGTGTATGTATGTATGTGTGTGTGTGTGTGCATGCATGAGTCTGTGTTAACTCACTCTCTCTGGGTTCATGAGGAGAGTCAGTCTTGACAGGGGTGGGGTCGCTCCAGGAACGGCTGAAACTCTTCGATCTACGCTCAGCGAACGCTAGTACAGGCGGGGGAAGAGATAGTCACACACACACGCTCGCGCACACTCACGCACAACACACGCACAACACACGCACCACCAACAAGCCGGCAAAACTGTCCGCTTCCTCTATACACTCACAATCACCTAGAACACATATGAGTGCAAAGGCGGATGCAGCTACAAACATAGTGTATATACAGCGCCATCCCTCCTCTGCACAAACGCACAAACAAATGCCTGCAAGTACAAACTGTCCAACAGACACACAAATACAGAACGCAAACACTCGTAGGCTACATCCATAACATATAAAACATCTATCTGCTCATTTTCTTTCTATCCGATTATCAGTTTGGATTTAAAATGGACTGTTCTTGTTGCACAGATTTACTGAGCTACAAGTCTTCTCTGCTGTGGACAGTAATCGTTGTGCTCTTGGAATATTTTTAGCCGCTTGAAAGTATTTGACACACTTAATCAACACTGTCCCTCAAGGCGCCATTTTTCAGTTTTTTTTAATATATATATATATTTTTTATTTTTTTGCCTGTGTACTTTTTACCCTCTAATGCTGCTGCTGATACCATCTTGTTCTCACAAATCCTTTTAGAAATAACCTTTGTAATTGTATCAAAACCTCATGTCCTTGTATTATATTTTGTGATCTCGATATCACTACTACTCTGTTATATAAACTAGAGTTTTGTATTATGTAGTTAGAACCAGATTTAGATGGTGTTTAATATCTCTTAATCCCCTCAGAGTTGATTTGGCCCAGTTTCACTTTTATGTTCTATTTATTTAATTTACTACTTAACTAGTACTGCAAGGCGAGGCAAGAAGTGATTTTAATGAGAATGATACTGAAGTGGAAGGGATGTCTCGCCTAACATATTGTTATCCGAAGAGTGTTCGGACTATAAAATATCTGATATTGCCTGTTTGCAATAACCTGACTAGCAGCAGCTGCATCTATCATTTCTGTCATTTTTGTGGGCGTGGTCAAATCCTGTTGGAGAAGGACTTGCTGAAGTCTGGAGGCAGGAACTTGCCAACCAGAAGGGTTTTTTTTTTTGGACTTGGTGCATCGTGAATAATCCTGGGATCTTTGCCGGATGACTTGCTATAGCTGGCTTCAGACAAGCCTGCATGTCAAGCTGCCCTGGACTCAGCTTCTACAGATCTTCTGAGATCAGTCATGATACTGCACACATTATCATACCCAATGTGCAAATGAAACCGTACTTGTGCATTAGGGAATTACGTTAACTTTGTAAGTGGTGGTATCAATGGCAAGTATCGGAGCTCCTTGGTTCAGTTCTGTCGCCACAGGGGACTGGACTGAACCGATGCAGCCTTGCCATCATGTTCTGTGACCACGCCAGGTGCGTCACTTCACCCAAAAGCGAGGCAGAGATGCAACAAGAATAAGTAATTTGAAGAAGAAAAAAGCTCTGGGAGAACAAGTTCCTCCTCACAGCAGGGGAGAGTCTGAAAAGTGGAACAACTTGACATTCGTGTCAGCATCAACAAGACTTTGGATCTTAGTAAATGTCTACATCGCAAAAATATGCCAAGCCACACATTTGGGGAGTTGGTCTACGCAGCGATCGTGACATGTTTGTGTTTTAATTAGGCCCATGGTTGGCAGGGTCAAAAACAAGAATCTACTTCTGCTGGGCCTGACTCATCTCTAACTAACACCCTTTGTTTTCAAATTCAGAATAATGTGATAATGGTGTGTCCATTTTTACACACCTGACACAGTCGTGAGCCACTTGAACTCACCTATTTCCAATCTGACTTCATAGTTCTGGTCGAGTGAATAATGACTTCACTTCAAAACTCCACAAACTCCATGATTTTCACTGCAAATCAGAGCTTTGCCAGATTGGTCCACCAGATGGGAGTGCTCTGAATTTGAAGTCTCGGAACATGAGACAATTGGTTTCTGATAGAAGTGTGTGTTAGTTGATTTGATACGTTTTGTATTGTTAGGAGAATTTAGTCCTTTCTTCTTTGCCACCTAAATGCTGCATCTAATGTTAATAGAAGGGTAACCTCGATTTTATTATTACAGACAGAACTAAACCAATTCACCATTATTTGTCCTTCACCTTTTTCTTTCTAATGTTAAAAACAGCGGACAAGCCAACACATCAGTCACATGACATGACCACACTCACAGCAGCGAATCCACATAAAACTCAGACCAAAGACTCCATAGAGAAGGATTGATGTCTTGCATCGACACTCAAACAGACGCACACACTCGCTCACAACCAGTCACCGCTTGACTTTGACTGTCCTTATCGTCAAACTTTATAATCAACCAAAAATGAAAAACATTCAAAGCAAATGCAACAGGAAAAGACCAACTACAGCTCACACACTCGTACACTGTGTACACACACATGCGCACACACATGCACAGACCCATATCGCTGGCTTATCAGACACACGGATAAACATATAATCCTTGAGGAGATACCACAGAGCGTTACGAAATCCCAGCGAAGCAGCAGCGCTCGATGCCACACACGCTCACATACACATATATACACACACACACACATGCCAATAAACACACCGGAGAACAGGAAAAAGGAAAACACGGATGATGGCGGTGTGAAGAACATCACAGTCGTGTTTAGCAAACATGTCATCCCCACATACACACACACACTCACACACACACACACGTCTGACTCACTCTGTGCTTTAATCCTTCTGCTGCCCACCATACGAAGATGCTTCCGGAAGTTCCTGTGGGTAGAGAAATCAAAGCGGAGGAGGGATAGCCGAGGACAGAGGAAGAACCAAAATGTAAAGAGGAGAAAGAGGAAACAGGGAAACAGGGAGGGGTGGGTGGGAAATAGCAGAAGCAGGACAAAAAGAGAGGAGTTTAGTGTCAAGCTTCTGTTTCTAAGAGGTTGGAAAGGACATAATTATAGGCAAATACACACATTTCTGTGTCAGTGTGAGTGGAAAACAATGGTCACCGAGGCGGTGGTGGGTGTCATGTATCACAAAACACAGAAATATCTTGTTTCATCGACTGGTACAGTGTATATTTCTGAGATAATACATTCATGTAACAAGAGCCAAAGGGAAACCCTAGTATTATGTTCAGAAGCAACATGTTGTAATTTGACAAACAGGTCCAAGCCTGATTTTAACACATCAGCCCAACATCTTGAAATTACATTTCACACATTCAATGCTTTTCCCTCACTGGAGGTACAGTAGTGTGTCTCTGATGGAGCAAAGTAAAATGAGAATGTGGAGGATTAAACATACCATAGTTGCACTCTGATATTGATTTTGATGCACAACTCATTTATCAGATTTATCTCAAGGAGTGTTCCTTACTGCTGAATGTGCAGACTATAACATTATAAAATAAACACACTATTTTGTTAAAGAGAGAAACATTAATTAATCTCTGAGCCTCTGTGCAACCAAAACTATGCTAGTCTGTATGTAATGGCTTTGCATTTGCCATGTTACACTTAAACTGAATTTAGTGTCTTAAATAACAACAGGGCTTGTATGTTTTTTTTTTCACTGCTGTTCGTCCTGACATGATGTTCTATGCAAGAGCTCCAGATACACATCCTTTCATCTCTCTGCCTCCCTCCCATGTCACATCCACACACAGAAGTGGTTCACCAAGCTACCAGTCAGTACTCGTGATTAATGATCCCCGCATGTGGTTTGTCTGTGGGTGTCCGTGTGCATGGTTTGTGCGTTTTAGAGGTGTGTAAACACAGAAGCGACATAACAGGAAAAAAATATTTTTGTAGTCCCCTTGTCCTCGGTTTACCTCCATAAAGATTTTAGTAGCACGATGGTTAACCAGCAACAACATCAAATAATGAATTTCACTGCTAATACTAAACCAATTATGCAATATAATGACAAAACATGGCTACAACGGAAACAATATTGCACTATTAATTACAAATGAGCAACACCATGGTTACTTACTTTATGCTTTGATAAAGAGATCTTAAACACAGTAATTCTCTGAGTGCCCTGTGCTTAAACCTTAGCTGCCCACAGCGGAGAGGTGTGGAGACACTTAATGAGATTTAGACAGAGAGAGAAAATGTGAGAAACCATATCCACCTCCATCTAAAGATGATCTGACAGGTCCTTCCTCTCCCCCGCTTCAGCTCTCTTTGTAACTCTCTGTAACTCATTTGCATCTATTTTTTGCTTTATTTACATGTTGCATATTATTTTTTACTTTTGTATTTTTCACATTTACTCCGGCCTACTCCTGTTCCATCTGCTATTTCTGCCATAGCCTCACCACTATGATGCAGTTCCAATTAAGTAACCCGTCCCATGAATTTTTAATAACAGAAAATATGGATTAATATTTTAAAGGTGATATTAACTCCAATATGCTCATGCTCAATAGCTTTATTCCATTGCATTGTTTGTGTTTTTTTTTGACTTAACAAGTGATTTGTTTCTGTTCCTCCTTCACTGTGTGTATCTAATTGTCTCTTTTTTTAAATGCAGTGGACACTTTGTTTTTAGAAGCCATATCTTTGATAATGTCAGGCATGTTGCAGAGGGTTTCATGTACTTATGAACGTGTACTGTGCACAACACATGTATCTTTGTATGAATGTATTTATTTAGAAACTGTGGCCAGGAACTGATTGATGCAGTCAGTGCTCAATTTGTGAAATAAATGCAGGTATGGAAAAGTATCTCTTCCTTGATAAAGCAGACACTGAGAGATGTATTTAATTTAAGGGGAAAAAAAATACAGTAAGAGGAACTGAAGTTCAAGAGGCATGCAATACCTACAGGAACTCAGACTTCAAAAAAAAGAATACTGAGAGAGGAAGCAGATTGTTCAGCAATAGTAATGCATGATAAAAAGGAAAGTGAACACTTCACATCAAAGAGTTCAGAGAAAATCTGCTTTTTAATGATGAAAAGCACAAGATAACAGGCAGTGATTAAGAGCACTGCTGAAATTGCTCTTTTACTTTTTCTTTGGGCATTGCTGTTGTTTATAACTTGTCTTCATTATTATGGATTTACACACAGTACAAAGCTGAATACATTAAGTCCAACAGTATGAGGGGAATGAGGATCATCCACTGTGCTCACTTGACAGATGCCCTGTCTGCAGACTGCCACTGTTTAAAAATAATACATCTACTATGTGTCTTTGACCAGGGTCTAGTTGAGTGCAGATACGCTGAAAGCATAGTGTTTCATCCAAAGCGGTATTTTTAGTTCTTCTTTAGTGTTGGTCATTTAGAGATCATAAAAAAAGAGAACAGACACTTTGTGCCTCCTGAAGAGCAGTGTAACCAGGAATACATTCTTGTATCATTAAGAAATCTTCACTCTTATTTGTAAATTTCCCTGATCGATTGTAGAACACAGGACCATGGAGTCTTTTTAAAATTGATCTTTGTGTTTAATCTGTTTTTAAGTGGCCAAACACTAAGATTAGTGAGGATAAAAGACCATAATGGAATGCATTTTGCCTTGAGATAAGCATGGCCTTAGTATGATAAGATATAATCTTTCCTAAAGAGTTGTTTTCATGGGATTTTTACGGAGGTTTTCCAGGGGTTTTGAGTACAAGGAATCTTCAGTACCTAAAAGTTTGCTTTGCTATTTTTTCTTTTCAAGTGTTCTTCTCATTTATTTTGAGTAACACACAACATAATGTTACCGTTGACACTGCAGATGGATGACACTCAAGGTGTCAAAGGATTTGAGATGTACTGCATGGTGTCACATTGACCATCTGCCTCTGTGACAGGACATCTGGGTCCAAGTGGGATGTTTTCTGAACTTGTCACTGATATCATTACTACTCCATGTGGTACAGAATCTCACTGTTTCCAAAGGCTTTTGTTTATACGGATGGGATGTGTATCAACCAATATGAGCATTGTCATCATTTTTTCAAAGTTCTTTTTTCTTGTTTTTTTTATATACATCTGTACACTACAGTATTTGCCTATTTTGATTTTTGTCAGTTTTGACTAAGAATGAAAATTCAATTCACTGCGGTTGGCAGGACAAATCTGGCCTAGTAATTGGGGCGCCGTTAGCAGGGCATCCTGTAAGAAGATCCTCTTGGTCCTATTGAATGCTGCTGACGTCCTCACACCTTCAAGTGCCACGTTCTGACTCGTTGGCTTAGTCAGATTAGACAGGGCTGTAAATAAGTGACAACGGAGCTGTAGCCAGAAACGAGCTCAAACCGCAGTCAAGCAAAGCAGAGGCTGGCAGGGGACACTTCGTACCTCTGGATGACTTCTGCCGAATCCTGCTCCCTCTCTCTCCTTTTTCTCTGCACAAATCCCCGGAAAGCCCTGCCAGGACGTGGCACAGTATTAAAGGGATGAGAGAGGGAGAATGCTGGCGGAGCGAGGGGTAGGACAGTGCAGGGAGGCTGATGCCAGGGCTTTTAGCTGCAGGGTTATTTGGCTGTGAAGGGGGGGAGGCTGTTGTAGGTAGGCAGCAGCTAGCTTTGACTTATAAAGACCAGAGAGTCGAATCACATCACCGGCGAAAATCTTCTTTTCTGTTCACCCCTGCAACAAACGTGCCACTCTGCATGACATAATCCATTTTACAATAGAAACCTATGATCTTATGACCTTATGTCTTTTCAGCTGTTCCACTCGAGATATCATTCTTAAAGGGATAGTGTGTTTGGGGGGAATTTTATATTTCTTCATCCTTTCCCAGAATCAGTCTTGGATGTCTTTTTATATCCACACCCTCGGCTTAAAGACACGTTGAGTTCTGGGCTCAATTAGGAGCACCACTCAAACATGTGAATATTCCTCAATGCTATGGGTTTGATGCATGTGATTCACAGCCTGATGTCCCATTTTCATGGATACATTTTATACATTAAAGCTATTATATAACCCACAAAATGTCCGTAGTTAGGAGGAAGTTGTTACAGTAGCCCTCCATTCATTCCAGCCGGTGCCAGTGTGAAACTTGGGAAATGATCTGGCCAGAGGAAAGTGATTTCACTGGGTTCATGCTGGACTTTCATGTGTCAAAGTACAAGCATAGTGTGAAATGCAGCACTCTCAGCGTGCGGTTATATAGCTTCAACACATTTTGTCGTTAACCAGGGAGGGTGCAACCCAACAACCCTGTGAAGCTGATTAACATTCATCTATAGCAGAGACAGAGCCAGAGAGCATCTCCAACCACAACATAATGTTTTGTGTTGATACTCTGCAGTGGGTAGTTAGACTCTGGGTAAGAAGAGGAAAAGTAGCAAATAAAGTTCCCCCAAAACATTTCCTTATCTTAAAAAGGGTTGATGTCATTCTGTATTTCCTTTCGTGTGAACAAATCCCATGTGAAGAGCAAAACCAATGCATTAGTTGATGTCAAAACGTCCCTGCACAGTCTGTGGCACTTAGCTTCAAGCCCTGTTGTGCAAACACAAGACATAAATTTTTCAAAAAAACTTGTCACAAATATAGTTTCAACTTCCAAAAGGTTTACGTAACTACCTGAAGCAGCGGGGCTTCATAGTTTTTATGAGTTACCAAAGTAAGTGCACAAACAGGGACAAGTGATGCATCAGCCATGCTCATCATAGTGGAGGAACATGGTACCTAGAGAAACAGTAGGCTACAGCTCACTGATGTTTTTCTAATGTCAGATACTGTAGGTATTAGCAATGCTAGCAGGGCAACTCTAGTGTTGTCATTCTTTCAGTCTAATCCAAATATTTTATAATAGTTCATCATGACCAGATAACTACAATATTATGAGCTATCGCAATAAACACAGTTAGCTGCTGTACCTGTACAATAGCCTTTAGTGTTGCTGGAAAACAATGGAGCCCTATGGCACCATGATTTTGGCTACACAGATAAACCTTGTCAGGTGGTTCGTTTCTTTGTTAGTTTGGTCTTTTTATGACTTTTATTTGATGGAAATACAGAATATCACCAAACTAATCCCTTAATTGTTGTAAATGTCTTTAAATTAAAAAAAAATCAAACCTTTTATTTTAAGCTAGTAGGCAGCAGTTAGCGCTGTTGATAGAAAAAACAGAACTTGAAAACCACCAGCGTTGAAGAGCAAGCTTGGGTTAGCTTAGTTTAGTGAGGCAAGGGTGTGCAGTATGAAAGGTGTGGCTTGGAAATACACTGTAAGTGTTATCGATGTTAGCATTCATCTGATTCCTCAACCAACTTTGAAGCAGTATGCAACAGATTAGATTTCATACCGTATCCATCACGGTTTTATCAGATGTATTGAATAGACGGCTGAAAACTGACTGATAATAAACAACTGATAACATAGTTTTTACCAGAGGGCACTATGGATCACTTGTTGGCTATAAATAGTTGTTTTTTTTTATCAATCTCTAGAGCAACAGTCAGTGCCAGACATGGCTAAAGTCAGCCAGCACAGATTGAGTGATAATGAGTGCTGTCTGTAGAGTGAGATTAGAGCATGAACATGGCTGCCACAAAAAAATCTTATATGGCCAAACTATCTATTGCTGTGTCCTCTTATTTGTTAATTATTCGTTACGTTGTGGGGGCCAATAGAGAGAAGGCATCAGAGGGCTAAGACTTGGTTTTAGGGTTAGGAAAAGAATAGGATTTAGGCATAGGGTTAGGGTTCGGCATTCGATTATTCGGGTAAATGGTATAAGGGAATACATTATGTTAAAGGGATAGTTCAACATTTTGGCAAATTGGCCCATTGCCATAATCGCTATAGTCATAGCAGTAGGTTCATTACCTTTAATTGTAGGTGTAAGCTATTTTCAGTACGGCGGAGCGCAGCAGCTGGCTGCTCAGAGCTACGCTATGGAGGCTAATGGAATTTCTTGGTTTCCCTCATTAAACTCATCAAATTCAACATCCCAAAACTCCACAGCGCTTTTGTAGACAAGTTGTGACCTGCACAACCACCACGCTATGAGATAATGACGGAACGATACGAAACGGAGCCGTTTTCGAGGTAAATACAGGGTAAATACGGAGACTGCTTGCTGAAAAACTGTCCCTGAACGCAACGCGCATCAGCGGTTTTGTATGAATTTACCTCGAAAACGGCTCCGTTTCGTATCGTTCCGTCATTATCTCATAGCGTGGTGGTTGTGCAGCTCACAACTTGTCTACAAAAGCGCTGTGAAGTTTTGGGATTTTGTATTTGATGAGTTTGATGAGGGAAACCAAGAAATTCCATTAGCCTCCATAGCGTAGCTCTGAGCAGCCAGCTGCTGCGCTCCGCTGTACTAAAAATAGCTTACACCTACAATTACAGGTAACGAACCTACTGCTATGACTATAGCAATTATGGCAATGGGCCAATTTGCCAAAATGTTGAACTATCCCTTTAATACATTTCCCCAGAGAAATGTGAGTACATGTTTGTGTCTGTGTGTGTGTTTGTGATGTGAGCTGACAGGGTTTAGGTCAGCCAACACACAAACAAACGTTTTCCTGACTTGAGCTTGGCAGACTTAGGCTGGATTGCACCAACAAGGTTTAATTTAATCTAAGATTAGCTCTAATCAGAGATTAGTAAAACTCAGTTTAAAATGAGTTAATCCATGTTTAAAATTAAGCAGAGCTCTGTTGCACCATTTGAAATTAATCTCAGTTTAGTAAAACTCAGTTTAACTGAATTTAAACTGAATTTAAACTGATTTAAATCAGTAGGGACAAGTGTGTATAAAGGAAACTAATTAAATATGCAAAATGGAGTTTTGTTCGTTGCAGTTTGTAAACAAAACATTCAAGCTGGGCGGGCTCAACTGTGTAGACTAGCCTCCTGCCCCTGACAGCAGCAGTCAAGACCGCAGAGGAAACGAAATACAGTCTGGGCCGATACCCGCCGTCACCAACACCAGGAGCCTCTGGTGTCACATGTTTTGTTTTGTTTTTTAAACAGGAGAGCCGAGCTGGGAAGACGGTGTTAGCAGTGGATGCTAACCACTACCACTAGCCGGATTTAGCATCGAGCTAGCTCCCCACAACGGTCATACATGTTACCAGTCCAGGCTTTAGTTGTCAGTGACGGTCAGGAATCGGTCTGCAGCTCCAGCGCTTCACTCAGACTGTATTTCTTTCTTTTGTCCTCCTGACTGCTGCTGCTGAGAGAGAGAGAGAGAGAGAGAGACGTGCTAGCACTCGTTAGCATCAGAGACAGCTAGTGCAGCTAGCAGCCCTGAGCCTCCTACTCTGCTGCAGTAGCTTCACCTGAGCTTTGTCAGAGAAAACACCATCTCTCTCCAAGTGGAACTCGCTGCAGAACCACAACTCCAGCATCAGACAACACAGACAGAGCCTGTCTCTCAATTTTCCTCAAGGAACTTCATAATTTTGCTCACTCCAGCTCAAAAATGCAGCCATTGAAAAAATTAAACCTCCTCCACTGTCAGTTTAAAATTAACCCTAGATCACAGTTTAAACTGGAGTTTAAAGTTCTGGTGCAACAGGATTAAAATTAAACTTAGTTTAGAGTAAAAATTAAACTGAGGTTTAAAGGGAGGTTTAAATCTAATCTGTCTTAATTTTGAACTAGGTTTAAAGTTTAGTGCAACAGAATTTAAACTTAAACCATGATTTAATCTGGTTTTAAAGTTAAACCTTGTTGGTGCAATCCAGCCTTACTCTGCTGCTTTTTTTTTTTTTTTTTTTTTACAAACTTTAATTAAAGACATTATTTGTGCAGAGTAAGCTTCTACCAGTCAATGCATAACTGTCAATCAGAAAATGATTTTTGAAAAACGTTTTTACTTCTTTCAAGCCCAGGTTTTTTCAGTTTCAGTAAAAATCGTTGTATTTGCAGTAGTGGTTAGTAGAAGCCAGCAGAAAAGACAGCAAGTTGCAACCTCTTGCAAAGAAAGCACAGTTACCTTTTCACCCACACAAAAACACATGTCCACATAACTCTATGTAGTGTAAACTCCCTTTATATATCTTGCTGTGATCGGTGTGTTTTCTGCTTTTGCTCTATCACCCAGCCCGAGGATGAAGGTTAAATGGCAGACATTAAGTTAAGGTACAGCAGTTAAGGACAAGAGGTAAGCAAGCTAAGAAAAAAGAGAAAGCAGGCAGGGAAGAATACTCACGATATCCTGTTAGAGTGCCCCAAGATTAATTAGCATGAAAGAAGAGAGGAGAGGAAAAAACACAGTTTAGGCAGCAGTGTGCAGTGGGTCCAAGAAACAGTGAAGAAGAACTGAGAGAGGCGTAATGAGACGAGGCATTCTTTGACCTCCATGAACAAAACGTAAAATCATCAAAACATCACGTAATGGTTCTTGGTCTGTGCTTCTTTAATGGGCCAAATGAACATCCGCTTACATATTGATTGAATCTGACTCTGCGCTATGAACACTGTCTAACAAACATCCAAGACGAGATGAAAGGTGAAAGGGCAAAATTTGCATTAAAAAAGAGATCAAAGAAAAATGAAAGTCAGACAGAAACAGATCGAAGGAGCCTACGTTTTGATGTGAAGTGGTTGTGACGGTGTAGATATCTTTCACAGCTGCAGGTGATCTGACGACAGTAGCTCGGGGTGCAATCATGCTCTCAAGTGCTTTCATACCAAAGCACACAATCTCACATACTTATACTCTCAGAAATGTGTGTGAGGGACAAACTGCATTTAGCTGACATACTGCACTGCAACTTCAAATGTAGATTATTGGTTCCGGTAATAATGAGTTATTCTAATACCATGAAAAATCAACTTGCAGATTCTTGTGTTGTGTTTGAAGTACAAATCTTTTCTGGAAAATCTAATTTAATAACGGTCAAACTTGGATGTTGTGGAAGGGTCGTGCAGGTCAGTGGCCATCGAAGCCATCGATGAGAACAGCTCTCAAAACAAATTCTGTTTTACCATGCATCAATCCCCAAAAATTGACAAAATATTGACTTTGATGGACTCAGCTCTTTGAGCAAGCCTTAAGGGTTTTTATGGCTTACTGAACTGAAAATCAATGGCACTGTGGAAGGAAGGATATTGATCTAGAAACCTATATGTTAGTGGTAATGTGAAGAACGCGGTTTACAGTTAATGGTCTAAAACATGCAAAAACACAGATATGGTCCATTTACTTTGATTGTCAACACACAAGTCTGACCTTCCATACACCATAAATATCACTGTGTGTGTGTATGTTTGTGTGTTTGTAAGGTGGAAGACTCACGCCTGCATGGTTGTTGTGGCAGTTTGAAAGGAGAACATGTTTTCCTTGGGGAACCAGTTAGTGTCCTCTGCAATCAGAAAGAAAACACTGTTGACATCAACGTTAAGTGAAATGAAATAAAAAAAATAAAATAAAAAACTTTCTGCCATATTTGGCAAATGTCCTCATAAATATAGAAGAAATATGGGAGCACAAAACCAGCGATGGAACCAGCACTTCACAGTCCACTACTCCACAAATGGAGAGAGGGAGACACACAGGAAGAGACAGCGGAGGAGAAAGACGGGGAGACGAAGAGTCAGAACTACAGACCACCACGTCACATCCAACATCAAACCCTCAGTCCCCACCAGACCTGAGAAGATATAGATTTGAAAAAGTGTGCTGAAATGATGAACTAATTGGCCTACTTGCTCATTTTACAGTCCGTTTTTACTTTGATTGATCCAAAACCTAAGTCTACACTGTAGTGTATGTGTGATTCATTTGACTGACAGGCTATACTGTACTTAAAATGAGAAAATAAATGAGTTAGTTATTCTTTACTAAACATTCACTAAAGATTGAAGTGTGATTTTTCTCAGCAAAGTTGTCCTAAAACCTAAAGTGCCCACAGATGTTCCCTTTTAAATAAATAGAATAAAGATAAGATGTCACAAACGATAGATGAATGGGGACCCAAGATTAAATGGATCCTTTGTGTTCAATACAAAGAAATGACTAGATCTCATTGCCTTCATGCGTGAGCGCCTTGAATATTTTTCTTGTGAATGATTAAAAAGTCAAATGTCAAATGCTATTTCATCTCGGGTCTGATGCCAATCCGGTCCCAGCCACAGGGTCTCGTGTGCAGCCCTGCCTCCCCCTCCCGCCCTTCTTTGGATTTCAGCGCCTTTCCCTTCCTCTGCGTCCTCCGCCCTCTCACCTCTCTCCATCCCAGTCACCCGGTCCACACTCCACATCCGCTCTAGGCGTCTGTGCTGCTTGCCTGCCTCTCGGCTAGCGCTCTCCAGGTCCAGGGAGCCCTGGCTCCGCGAGGGGGCCCCGCCGCAGGAGTCGCAGGCCAGCCCGCTGCACTCGCCCTCGCCCTTTCCGCCGTCACCCCAGCTGCGGATGTTGTGGGCGCTGACGGAGGTCTGCAGCGGCGGTTGGGACAGGTGATGGTGGTGGTGGGAGTGGTGTGATCCGTGATGGGAGTGGGACCCGGCCATGTTTAGAGCCTGCTGCTGCTGCTGCTGCTGCTGCTGCTGCTGCTGCTGGTGCTGGTTGCTACTGCTGCTTCCGCTCGCCCCGCTGCTGGACGGCGCGTGGTCGTGTTTCCCGTGGTCGTGTTTCCCGTGGTGGCTGCGGTTGCTGCTGCTGTTGCCACGGCTGCTGCTGGCGTGGTGGTACTGGGTTGGAGACGAAGAGGTCGAGGAAGGGGAAGTGGAGGGCTGGATCAAACCACCTCTGGATCCCACCCCGCCACTCCCCGACTTCTCCTTCAGGACGTCCAGTTCTAGGCTCTCCTTGCTGCCCCGGGCGCTGCTCATCAGCAATCCGTGCTGGGTGGTGATGGTGTACACACGGGCAGGCTGCAGGGTGCACTCGGCCCACTTCTGCTGTTCTTCCTCCAATGAGAAGCTCCGCTCCAGGGACAACCGCGCCGGCTTGGTAGAAATGGTGATGGAGGGAGGAGGAGGCGGCTGAAGCAACCCCAGCGGCTGTTTCACCAGGCCGGGCTCCGGTTTGTCCTTGCAGCCCTTGGTGGCGTTGATGCAGGGATGGAGGAGGTTGTTGTTGTTGGAGCCAGTTGTGTCGCTCGGAGACTCTGGGTCAGGATCCACCAGGGTTTCACACAGAAGATGAGCTATGAGGGTTAGGGGACATAAAGACAGACATGAGTGTTGGACACCGTGGCATAGAGTGAGACGTCAATGCAGCAACGAAAAAGAGAGGAAAAAGAAGAAGTCAAGTTGACGGTGACACCGAGGAGAATACCATCATCTTCCCTCGGTTGTCAGCTGTTGTAGTCACACACTAATGATCGCAGCCTGGCATGTGAGCAGAGGGGAAGGTGAAGCAGGTGGAGGGAGAATTAAAGACCACACAGGAAGAACACAGAGAGCAAAGAGGGATGGACACAAAAGACATGGCATGGCAGAGACGCTGACCTGATCCGTTTCGGTTTTCAGAGTGTGTGTGGGACAGGTTCTCTCCAAATGCTCGCGCTGCTCTGTGGGGACACACACACATGACACACATAAAGACATTAATTCATGGGTGGGGAAAGGAGGGGTGAGTGAGAAAGGAGAGGAAAGGAGGAGGAGGGGGGGGGGTGGGGGGGCAAGGGAATTGTAAATTATAAACCTAATTGCCTTCTTTGTAGGCTTGTGCCACCCACAGATTAAGATGCAGCTGTTTTATCTGCACACTTCAGGCGGCCTCAGACTGAGAGAGAGAGACGGAGTATGAGACAGCAGGAGGAGATGGAGAGGATTGTTTTAGGCTGACTTCATTTCTCAGGATGACCTCCGTTTGCGTCGGCGGATGTAATTGCTGCCTGCAGACCACAACTATGTTTGTTTTCTTGTTTCACACGCGGAAAGTATGCGTGGTGGATGTATAATACCGCGTCTTTGCGTCTAGAAAAATACTCAATCCTGACACCGAGTGATGGAGATTGCTTGGAGATGTGCTGAAAATAGATGTTGTGAGCTCCACAGCACTGCATCTGGTGCTTGGCTTTTGTTTTCTTTTTTTTTCTTCTCTTCTCTCTCGGTCTTTCTTTCACTCACACACAGAAATAGAAAGAAGAATACTCTAAAGACAACCATCCAGCCACATGTAGCAAAGAACTCAATATCCTATCCCTTTTAATAAAATGGCCCATGGTCTTGTGGTTGAATGACACTGACCTCCTTCTGTTGGTGTGTGACACTGAGAGGAAAAGGAGTAAGACACAGACAGACACTGAACCGAGGACGTGCTTTCAATGTCAATATGGGAACTAACTGAATGGAAATATACCATGGCAATAACTATTAGGAATAATGATTCATGATAGTTATTAAGAATTAGAAGAGACGAAAGGGGGAGAATGTGAGTAACTCTAATACTGTATGCCATTAATATGTATTCATTCAAGGATCATGATGAGATTGTCATTTCCCCAACTGACTGATGGAAACTGTGGCTTATTGTCTGACAAATTACAAATGACATTTACCCGAGTATAATTTTGAGGCAATCGTACTGGTAATTTCCATTTTGTGAAATTGCAGTGTTTCTTCTACAAAGAACTTGAGTGAAAGTATTCTGTGTCATTTAACAACAAACCCCTGTAGAATTACAGAACACGTAAGTTTGTGCAAACAGGCTTTTGACACCAAGACTTTGGTGGGTTATAGCTAATGATGCACTTGAAAGGGCGAACGATGGAGCCTGTTAAGAATCAGCGGGATTTGTTTTTAAAAACCTGCTGTAAAAAAAACAAACAAAAAAAATCATTATGCGTAATTTACTGAGTTCATATCGATGCGATCCTGAAAAAATAACCTGATGTGTTCACAGTGGCACTTGCACTATCAAGGGCCAATTAACTGTTTACAGCTTTCAGTATATTCATGAAAATAGCCTGGGCTCTTGGTGGTTATGTTTTCCTAATGCAGCTGATGTCAGGGGTGACTGCTGACACATGCACACTCAGAGATGCACACACATTTGTGCAGAAGAACCCCCTGTGCACAGGGAAATCTGTGGGCGTATACGCCTCCTTCCTGCCAGCTCTGTCAATTATTAAAGCCTGTCCAATACACCACACACATATATACTGTATGCAGGGCAGGGCAGTGGGAACCAACTATCAAACACAGATCTGATGCATCATCTTTCCTGTCCTCTTCCACCCAGTTTCTGATTCATTCGTTTTATAGCTCCAACGCACCAAGAAGCAGATTTTGCCTACTGGGCTGAAAAACAAAACACTTCTGCTGAGACATGTTTAACCGGAGGAAGTCCTATAAATGGAACAACACAATGGATCACATCAACTTACATTAACTTCTCCAAGATCTGAAAATGATCTGATGACTCTGGGATACTCCACCAAAGACTGAGCCTTGCATACGTTCTTATCAATATGAAGTTGTAGTGGAGACCCTCTGCTCACCAACACCAGTGTAGTGTGGACCCTGATCAGAGGAACAACAGAAAAGACACAAATCACCACCAACTATAAGAACTCAGAGAGTGCAAGCTCAAAGACAAAGAACATAAACCAGACTTAAGAAAAACAAAAATACATATATTCATAATGTAGTCCCATCCTTCCACAAAGTTAAGAGTGGGGCTGCACAGATAATCCTTAGTGTAATCACAATATGACCAAGTGCAATATCCAAATCGTAGGCACTACAATTTATTTTTTTGAAACAGGTAAAATAAATCACAACATTGTTGTGCGTTGTTAACACCTAGAGTGTTGTGTGGCAATAGAGACACTCTGGAAAACAACTCCAATTTTCAAGACATAAAGTAACATCATCAGTTCTATGTTTCTTTAAGTGAAAATGAAGAGCAAAAATAACAACAGAACAATCAACAGAATTTGCATATTGAAACTGCAATCATGTTTTTTTTTTTTTTTTTTTACTACAAATGATGTCAGCCCTTTTCCTGCAGACACACAGATAAAAATCAAAGCATTAAGTAGGTGTTCATGGAGTGGGGGAAATAGGCACTTCATTGATTGACTATCTTAAAAAATATCAGTTTGTTTGGCTGCACTATATACGGAAATAACAGTGTATTTGCTGTAGTGTTAAACCGTATTTGTTAAGGTTTACTATGAGTGACCATGAGTGGATCCAAACCAACCAGGACTTATATCTTAAGGATTACAACAGTTGCCTGTGTTGGTCAGTTTTCAGCCTTGTGCATTTGCCTTCAGTGTTCTCAGACAGGGTGAATTATTCATTACCTAACACTAATGACTATGCTTTTATTTAATCTCAAACACTTATTACCCTAAGCAGTTTGTGCCTCCATTCAGAAGGGTATCTTATGCTATGCTCGAACTGCAAAGATATTAAGTAACACTTTAAATTACAGAAGCTCCTCAGGTAAAACTGAAAAATGACTGCATGAAAATACAGCTTTTACATTCAGTGAATTTTTATATGTTTTGTATTGCGTTACGTTGCGAATGAAATTGTGTCTGCAGTCATCCTCCTCGGCTCCTCTATTGTCTCCTCCTAATGGCGAAGACCACAGTCAAAGTAAACCAGACTCTCTCTCTCAGAGTTTGGGGGTGTTATTTAGGACTGACAAGCTCTGCACGTGCCGCGACACGGTCCAGCTCCCTACACTATACTTCTAAAAATAGCTCATCATGCATGTCAGTGCAATTCTGGTATGCTGCATCTTCTTCCCTGAAATCCTCTACTTCTTCTGTTGAATGCACACGTGTGTGTGCGCACACCAGTGTTTGTGCATGTGAGTCTCTGTAAAAAAAAAAAAAGAAAAAAAGAAAGAGAAACCAAAAATATAAGAAACCTTTCGAGTCTATGTCTACATGCGGTGATGTAACAAGCAACAACCCCTGTTGAGGACAGTTGTGATAAACATAGTCTGTGCTCTAATCAGCAGGTGTCCCTCAGACATCTTCATTTTGCCCCCCCCTGTTTTATTATTCAACAGGCCAGGCACTCTGATTAGAATCACCAAACAATGTTTCAAGAGACTCGCATCATCCATTATACATGAGAGGAAACTGAGTTGGAAACCAATGGACCAAAACGCTTCTCAATCCATCCTTTAAACAAAACCTCTGTCTCTGATGTGGCGTCTCGTGTTGCCGTTGTGCGCCCGCTCCATACGTGATATGTGAGCACAGCAGCGGATCGCCGTGCGCAAGGTGGAGGGGAAGAGATACGGCGAGCACAGGTGAAAAGGAAGAGGAGAAGGAAGAGCTCGACAGAGAGATTTGAAATTCATCCCGCATGCTTTCAGACATGTGACGGGGGTTTGGGAAAAGAGACGAGTTAGGGAGGGGAGTTTCTGAGAAGGAGAGATGTGATTACAGCAGAGTGGAGAGGGTGCACTGAGAAAATGGGGGCATATTAAAAATGAAAAGTGGAGTAAACTTGAGGAAACGGAGGAAGAGTGAGCACAGTGAGACTATGCGGAAGTGGGGAAACAAAACTGACAACAGCTTTAGTTTCTCCCTCAAGGCGACTGAATCTTTTAAAATCGGCTCAACCCTGAAACCCTTTGTGTCATTAAACCCCTTAAGGGGCTCATTAAGGGTGATATGTACACTATGAAATATGCAGTTCGGTGCCTATGGGGGATGCTGGTAGATTAAAATTTGATGTTACTTTAGAGTGTGACAGTGTAAGCACCTGGGTCAAGGATGGCGCAGGTTCAAGTTCAGTCCTGGATTCGGATCAAATAAAATTAGATGTTTGACAGTGATGTAGAGGCGGAGGAGACTGGTTGCGTGAGTATAAATCTTAGGAGTCATCAGCATTTTGAGACTGAGAACTACCTTCAGGGTAGAGAGTAATGTGGAGGGCTACTAATCCTCCCACATGATGTAAATTTGCAAGATTTATCTTTAAACTATGAAGATTAAGAATTTAATAGGCTACGTATATAACCATGTTTTACCAAGGGATTATAGTCTTGTAAATGTCCTGTGTGTGTTCTTACTGAAGTTAATATACAAGGTTTACAACAGATGTGACAGACAACCTGGGCTGTGTGTGTGTGTGTGTGTGTGTGTGTGTGTGTGTGTGTAAAGAAGAGAGGGAGAGAGAGAGAAAGTCTGTAACCTGCTAGCTGTTAGCTACCGTAGCTCAGGCGTCGGTCTCCGTCAGGTAAAAGCTGCCGTTTATTCCTCAAATGAAGCTCATGAAGTTGTTGAGCTCCGGTACAGTTATCCATCACTGCAGTTGAATTAGCCGCTAAACTGCTGGACGCTAAAACCGAGGGGCCGTCTGTGTGTTTACAATTCACGAAAGCAACGTGAACTTACGTGCCGCTCACACTCAGTAGAGTTACGTTAAGAGGCAGCGGAGCCTCAGCCACACACACCGTACGGGCAGAAGAGGCAGAGCTGCTCTGTCTGTGTGCCAGTGCCTCTGAAACAACAACGAGACGGCGAGTGGCTTCTACGGCCGCTCTATAGCCTGTGGTTGATTTTTAAAATGTGAAGTATTCACCTAAGTAATCTCCGTTTTTATCAAATGTACCGGTAATCTGATTACGGGTTTTTTTTCTGTACTTGTAACGGACTACAGTTACCCTTTTTTTGTATCCTGATTACGTAACGCCGTTACATGTAGTCCGTTACTCCCCAAGCCTGGTTATGTAGTAGTTCTGGGTTGAAACACTTACGTGCCATTTTTGACCAATTGCTGAAATCACAAGCATCGGTGGTATGGTCCATCGTGTTGAACGGAACTAAACTTCAAGAGTAGCTTTTATGCCATTATATAAATTCATAGGTACAATGTGAAACCTGAAGTTCCGGCTTAGTGTCCAGTCATTTGTTTTGTTCCCATTCGAGTGAGTAAGGGAGCGAGCGAACATCAGGGTATTACGCCTTTGTCTGGGTCTACAGTTCAACAGATACTGTAACGTACTTAGCATTTCACAAGCTGAATGAGTCAGACAAAATTACACGCACTCCACTTGTGGAACATTTTCTGCCACAAGCTCCACAGACCACTCTGCAGATGCACAAAACGACAGGAAGATACAGTTCAACACTTCAATTCTGGTAATGCATCTAGAAAGAACAATGCATAACTCGAAACTTGATGTGAATGTTACACAACTGTAAACATGCCCTTTTCCATCACTCTGTTCCTCTCATCGGACAGTGAAATATAACTACTTATAACTTATTCCTGTGCTACTTTATCCACTTCTGATTTGCCTTTTTCTGGGTGTCCGATTGCAATCTACGAACAATTGAAATGCTGCTTAAAGAAATAGCACAAGAGCTTCATGTCCGTGTTTTATCATGTCTTCTGCCGCATCAGAAGTGTGTCAAATAGTTATAGTAAATCACATAGAAAAGATCAATGATCATTTAGTAAAACAATCTTGTTCTCCTTTGGTTCAAGGTGCAATTTCGACCAGCAAACTGTCTCCATGGCTACAAAAGAGATCCTTAAGTCTCACAGGATCCTCAGGGATTAATCAGTTGACTTGGTGATTATGGACAGACACATTACAGTAAACTTATTTCCATTATTGACCCATATCCAATCATACTATGCCTTTTCCCTGTGGATTCTTCTGATGCAGTTTAACACCGTGACCATATATCTTTTGAGGACAAGCTGAGCTCAGATGGCTAAAAACAGGCCATCACTCCCTTGGCAGCATTCCCACTGGTCTGAATATCATCAGAGCCGATGTCTCTTTGGGTGTCTCTCCACTGTAAACAATGGGCTGCCAAGCAAAGAGATTCCTCGCTCCTAATGCTCTTTAATCAAATCCTCCTCTCAAATGGACTAATTGAATTGGGTTTCCTACAGTCGCACGCGTGGAAGTGCACATACTCACACACAGCTGCACAGCTGGAGTGGAGAGGACCTGTTGAGAGGCTTGTTGCGCGTGCTGAGGGCCGAGGGGACTTTGGAATGTTAATTGCAGTCTTGAAAGTGTGGTGCATTATGGGACATGTGGGAGTGAAGCAACTGATCAGGGGGTCTGATTAAAATGTCAGTACACTGGTTGCCCACCACAGAGTCCCTAACCACATGCAGCTCTGAGTGATGCAGATGATCCAGAGACAAACATTAAAACGACACTCTTGACATATTTAACACTCGGCCTTTCCCAGAGCAGACATTTTGACTTGTCATGCACGAGTAGAAATGTCAGACATACCGGCAAAAAGAAGTTGGTGTGAGAATAAAAGCCAAATATGATGAGAGAATGGAAACATATGTATATTAAGCTTGTGACTTTAAATCTATGGTGATCTATCATGTTTTCCTAATGAGCTTCCATCTTGAAGTTTGCTTTTGTAGAATTAGTGCCACCATCTGTTTATCTGGACAGAAAAATAAATTGATTCACATTTTCTGTTGCTCATGCTATGCAAATTTGTTTCACATTCGCACTAGTTTGACATGTGAATTGGCATGGACGTAGGAATTCATCATCATTTTTAACGTTTGCCCTTGTGGCATGTCAAAACATCTTTAATGACAAAACTTTTAAGTTATCCATTAATGTCAAAGGAAACCTTTTAGTCGACTCTCAAACTTCCTCTGCAGCTGTTGACCGTATCACAAAGTCCTCATCAGCAAAACATCCTGGCTCGGTTTTTGCTGAATGCTTGAAAAGCTTGACAGAATGAAGAAGATAAATCAGGTGAACGTCTATATTTCTGCGAGAACTGAGATGGCTTGAGTTGGGATTGTTTTGTCCGAGAATAAATAAAGAATTAAAAAAATATACTGTATATGCATGATAGCAAACAGACACAGACTCAATCAGATAACACTGTTGGAGTCATTTTCTCAGACTGTACTCAGCACAAATCTTCACAAATTCACAAAGCACAAATTCACATGTAAAAAAAGGCTGGTGAAGTGTGATTTTAGCAAAGATGGTGCCCCCCTGTAAATAATGCTTAAAAATACTAGTCGTATGCTTTGACCAAGTTTACATCTGTGTCTGTCTGTGACGATTTTGAATGGATTTGAATATAATACAAGTTATGAAGTGTATTATTGTCATCAAATTAGCCTACTTTGTTGTTACCAAGTACTGTAGGCACTATTTAGCTAACTGCAAAGTAATGTTAGTACTTTGATGTCAGCTAGTATAGTAAGGTAGCTAACAGTACTGCATTTCTTGTGTAGAGAGTGAGACTCTTAATATAGTATCTAAAATATAATGAAACACTACTATGTCTGTGGCCACAGATGTCAATGCATGTAGGCATAACCCCCCCCCCCCCACACACACACACACACACACACACACACAAAAGACAACTATTATGTAACAGCCCTTGAACCCATGAACAGAGTTACAGTATGGCCGGCCTACAACAAAGATGGACGCACCTGTCCTGGATTAACGAAGACACAATATTTCATTTGCATGCGTCAGTAACGACCAATCCTTTCATCTTTCACGCCATCTTTCACACCCCCACATCTCTGCGCAGCGCACGGCGTTGTCCGATGCCCTTCAGCCGAACCGCAGCACATCCCTCTCCTCCAGCTGATGGAGACTTCAAAGCGTTTGCTTTTTTTTTCACTCAATGTCGCAGAATACTGGTGTGTAATTTGGAGGTAATCTCTCCTCTCTCTCTCTCTCTCTCTCTTTTCTTCTAGCTCTCACTTGCTCGCTACTTCTCATGAGCTGCTGAAGGGGAGAGTGTGACCTGTTTCATAACCAGCTATCCATAAGCATGCAGAAGATGACACAGGCGCAGGCGACAGCCAGGTACAAGGAGCCTGTGTCTCTACACTGTATGGATCTCTATGAATCTGGTGGTTCATGGTTGTATGGTCCTTAAGGCAGTGCTCATACATTCGTGAGAAAACAGGTCACCTATCGACGCCTTCCAAAACAAGGTGTGCAAGTTATGTAATTCCTGTTAGTGACAGGTGTGAATAGTTGAGTGGTTCTTTGTCTCCTACTGCATATGTGAGTGGAAACATGCCCTCATCCTAGGATGGATGGATGGATGGATGGATGGATAATGACACTGCCACATTGATCGGTCAGTTGGTCCGCAGCTTAAGTCTAGAAAATACCACAACAACTTTGATTCCCTATAATGACCTCTATGGCGTCTTAATGAGATCTACTGTATGTTTTCTCTGGTGAGGACAGTCTTCGTCCTCTGGACACTTCTCAGTTTTCATCACTCTGACAGGGTGTCGGGTTCATTGCCCTCCCAAACAATGAAAGTGTAACGGAGTCTATCAGCAAGGCTATGCCAGAGAATAAGATTACAAAAGCTGTGAATGATAAATGAGTTTATGATTAGAATTAGGATTTGGGTTAAAGCTGCTGCTGCTTATGGTTATGCCAGAATAAGAACTACTTTAAGGTCAGTTCAAGGGTTAAAGCCTTGTGTTACTGCAAGTAGTAATGGACAGGGATTGTCAGATCTTCTTATTCCAGAGTGTATCAGTAAGCACTGAGCAGTTACAGGTGTGTTTACTGTCACTTGTCCCAGTTTATGCTTAGACGTGTTGGCAAAGGAGGATGACTCAGACTTTCATATAGACACGAACAGCTAATGTAAATTGCCTGTGAGTTGCCAAACAAGGTTCGTGAAAGTGAGTGTATTTGTGTGTCAATATATGCAAAGGATTGAAGGTTAGAGAGAGGAATTAAAATGATTTGATGTACAGTACAGCAGCATTTTCAGTAAAGCTGCACTGAGAGAGAGAGGGAGAGAACTGGAAGTGTATCATGTTGCTAACAGAAGAATGTTTTCACCTCTCTGACCTGCTAAATGTATTAAATAGTGAACCAGACAGTGTATTTTCCTTGTGTTTGGCAAACAAGGTAGCAGGGAAGAAATCAAAATCCCAACACTTACTAAGCTAGTTCTGTTTCACTATTGTTCACTCAACCTTTTAACACTTAAGTTTATCCTGGCCTAAGACATTACACAAGTTCACAACAAAGTCTTTGGAAAAAAATGACATTGTGAAATACTCTGCAAAATAAATATCTAATGCCAAAAATGTTGAGAGAGTAATGATAACACCTCAGAGAGAGCTCAAACGTTTACTACAGAGGAAAGTCCAGACTGCCCTTCAGACACAATGGAGGGGAAACAAGATGAAATGGAGAGAGGCAAATCTGTGCGCATGAGCCTGACTGTTGGTATGCGTGTAGATATGTTTGTGTGTGTGTGAGGTGGGGGGAGATGGAGAGAACCCACTTTGGAGAGCCCACGCTTCCACATTCATGAGGTCATGTGCAGGTGTAAGACTGATAAATATTGGATGTGATTCAGCTGCATCTGCAGGAGGGGAAGGTCCATTCTGCCATTAACTCAGAAAATTAAACTCTGACTTGTGTGTGTGTGTTTGTGCTTTTGTGTGAAAGAGAGAGGGAAGAGGTTGGATGAAGCGTGTAAGAAAGTGAAGACGTGTGTATGTGTGTGTATCCTCTGTGGTTTGTGACAGATATGCAGTATTGGTTTCGTAGTAGATGTGAACAAATGACTCACTCACTCACAGGTACAGTATAGAGTCCCTGCTAAGCACTGTAGCCACTTTTCATTTTGTATGAGCATCACATTCTCATAATCTTTTCAGGTTGGCACAAACGCATGCACTGTCTGCAAAGAAGTCTCACATGCCAGCTATATAAGAGGTGTAGCCTAATGTATAAGGGGGACCACGTTCCTACACGTTCAGTGAAAGAATGACGTAATAGCACATCAGCCCACATCTGTGGATGTTGGAGTCTGCACGCACGAGTCAAGGTCATCCATTGACTGAATTAAAACCACACACCGGGGCCTGCTGGGAGGCGGGTAGCGGATGGATTTGGTGCCTCGGTGTGTGCACTTCGTGTGCGCACACACATATGAACACACAGTCGCACGTGCTCCTCGGCAATAAACTGCAGCTCAGCCTCATACACAGACATGCGACCCAGCGCAGGATGGAGATGGCTAGAGCTACACACCGCTGTGCCTGCACGACGCTAGAACATCTGTATGCAGATGGGACCGTTATAAGAAAAAAAAAATCCATACAGCTCCCCTACACACACACATACACACACCGCGTGCCTTTTATGAGTCGTTAACAGCTTTTAACGGGGTTGGACTCCGGCCAAACAGTCTGAGTCCCACCGCTGCTCCAGGCTGAATAAATTAAGAGCCGTCGTCCTCTGTGACTGTCCCAATAACTGTCCGTGATAGGTGATCACCGCAAACGACCGAATCAATCGCAGTGATTGATTAATTGACAAATGGATCATTCTGCCCGGCTGGGCGTGAAGGCAGCCGCCTCATCGCTGCGCGCTGTCCGCTCCAGGTCGATGCGGCCAGACAGAAAGCCGTTTGTGTTGAAATTGCAATAGAAACCAATTGACAGGCTGTTTCTAATAGCAGATTGTAGGTTAGTTTAGGTGATGGCAAAGTGAGGAAGTGCATCGGGGGTTACCTGTGAGTCACAGCAAAGACCCCCCTCGCTATATGCAATCTGCATGACTTTCATTATACAACGATGCTTCATTCACAACAACAGTAAAATAATGAGAAAAAAAAAAGCTCCGACGGGCCAGAGGTAATAAAACATCCCTTTCCCGATATATTTAGTGCTAGTAAAAGAAGGGATTGTGGGATTGCAGTGCAGCCGTCCAGTTAGGCTGCATTCAGAGCCCGCACGCCCCGGGCTATAGACGGGACAGTGGAGCAGACATGCGATAAAAGCGCAAAGAGCCTCTCTGCGCATCACAAAGAGAGCAGGGTGGCTGTGGCCCGGATAGCGCAGTGTGTTCATTCACCTACACACAAAGCTGCCACTCGTCTCAACTTCACACAGCAGCGCGCACACAACGGGCTCAAACAACAACCCCGTCCAGACTTCACCAGGCATGTGCTGGGATGTGAGATGGGGGGGGGGGGAGGGAGGACGGAGGAGGACGCAGGAGCTCCAGGTGTCACTCACCTAACTTTTGCTGCCACAGATGATATCGCATCGTTTCTCAGATTCTTCCTCTTGGACACGGCAGTTCCCATGCTGACATGGAAACGACGCAGGCGGAGAAACAGTTCATTCCAAAAGACTCGATGGGACGGAGGGATGCGACAATAAGAATAAAAAAAAAAGGGTTGGAGTTTAAAAAAAAAAAAAAAGGAAAAAGTTGATGGGAAATCCGGGAGCAGATAGGTCTGCTGAGGGTGGGGAAAAATGTAAAAAACAAGGAACAAGGAGGGATGTCAGCCTCTGTAGTTATCCCTCTCTCCCTCTCTGCTCCGAGTCTCTCAGGATATGAGCACCTACGTGGGGTAGCTGCACAGCTGTCAGAGTGTGGCTGAAAATACACAGACCTCTCTCTCTCTCTCTCTCTCTCTCTCTCTCTCTCTCTCTCTCTCTCTCTCTCTCTCCCTCTCTCCCTCTCCCTCTCTCTCTCATTGATCTGAAAATGGAATGGTAGGGGTGGCTAGATCATCATCATCACCACAAATGGGTGGGGGTTGTGGAGGTGTTGTACTGTATGAGGGACACTGATGCCATCTATGAACCTCTCATTTTCATCTCCAACCAATTTTGGACTATTATCTTTTATCATTTCAGTCTTTTTGGTAACCCAGCCATCACCAGCAGCAGCAGCAGCAGCAGCAGCAGCAGCAGCATCCCATTTCAATCACACACATAGTGAATGTAGAGACCTCTCATCTCCAGCCAAGGACAGTGGGAGCAGTGAGGTTGAAGCGCTGCAGTGCTCTCTGAGCGTCACTTCAAACAGCAGCATGATAACAAAAGCTTTAGACATTGAGCTTTGTTGGTTTTCTGATGTTTTTTTCTTCCCTCCTAGTCAGGGGGACCTCCACTCTCATTGGTATTCAGAGGCGTAGACGTCTTGAGACTGATGGATCAAAAAGGGCAGCTGAAAGAGAATTACAGTATTACAGTTACTGATCAGCACGCCAGTGAGTTGTTTCCTCCTTCAGACATGGATCAACAGTGCTCCAACTGTCCCTCTTGGGAAATTGTGGTTGAGTTGGTATCCTAAACAGATGAAGGTCTATAAATCAGAATGCGATTAGATAGGAAATGTCAAATTACATTCCCTGGTGCAACCTGCAGCTTGGGAAAAGTATAGGACAAATTGTGTTTATTTTGTCTGACTTCTCATTCTTTAAAAATAGTTTTAATTCCTCAGGTCCTTCAAGTCATTAGTATGATATATATGATGAGCTCATTGTTTGGTTGAGCTGCAACGTTGGTCACATGTGAATCCTGTTTTTCTTTTAATGGATCACAGGTAACCAATGCTGGACAAAAAGGTTGGTGATGGTTGCATTTGTTCACGAGCATGGGGTGCACAGTTTACCACAAGGGTCTGAAAGCCCCTCCAACTAAACCCTATATTAGAATGACAATCATTCAAGAATGGATATTTGAGGGAAAGAAAATTGGTGAAATCAAAGCAAACTAACTGAGGTCATTATCATTCTCACTTAAACCTAGTTTGTTGTTCCATTTCAGGTTTCATTTCATGTAATCTGAAATCAATTAAACACATTAGTCTGTCAAATATCAAGCAAACTTAATTATGATAGAGAAAAGTCCTTAATTCAGCTTGTCATGGTTTTGAGATTTTTATAACTTCCAGTCAGTGTCTTGACAGTCCAAGGGAGGAAATTAAGTGAGATGGAAATTTGATGTAAAAGGTGCTTTAAGATCCAAGCTGTAGTAACTAAATGTGAAATTATACAGATAATAGGCATTTGAATTTATTCATAGTGTTATGAAAAATATGCAAATCTGCCTACTACCTGTTGAAAGAGGAACGTATAAAGACTTATTCCAACCATAGCACTATGGGCCAGAACATTATTCTGACAGCATTACCTATTTAAACGTCTTAAACCTGACTAATAGCACTAAAGATCAATACTTTATGCAAAATCCTTATTATTTAATGGTATGTAA
Source organism: Trachurus trachurus (assembly GCF_905171665.1). Taxonomy (NCBI): domain Eukaryota; kingdom Metazoa; phylum Chordata; class Actinopteri; order Carangiformes; family Carangidae; genus Trachurus; species Trachurus trachurus. The sequence continues at coordinate 17,194,135 of NC_139908.1, read as the reverse complement.
AAGCTTGCCTTTCCTCCAGCGTTGGCCTAGCATTAAAGTAAATTTGTTAACGCACACTGCTCTGAGACAATTTATCTCTAGTCCCCGGTAGAAGGTAAGTGCATGCACACACATGCGCACAGGGGCTCATGCACTCACACATCATATAAACAGATAGAGGCTGAGGCAGCAGACGAATCGCCCAGTAACGGCCGATTAGCCTTCAAACATCAAATCAATCAATCTTTCAATCCACAGGTCATTTCACCAGCAGCTCCAGTGTGCAGGACGTCCTTGGGCTTTATATCTTTTTGCTCCTATTTGCCATGTACTTCTCCCACACACACAAACACACACACACAAAGACAAAAGGAATGAAAATCGATAAATAAAGCAAAGCACCGCTGGGCTGGTGCGAGCTGCTGTAGGCCATTAAGCAGTAAATAATTCCAGGCAGCTCTGACGAGACCGAGGGATTGTGTGTGGATAGACTTTAGATCAGCACAAGGGGAAGGAGGGATGAATGAACGGAGAGAGGACAGTGCAGCGCCTCGCGCGAGAAAAAGATGATGGAAAGAGGAGGAGGGATGAATGGAGGCATGAATGAACGGTAGGAATCTAAAAAAAGATAGGGGGCAGAGAGGGGACAGCATGCAGAGGAATGACTAAGAGAAAGAGAGATGCAAGGATGAATGAAGGAGGAGAGATAAGAGTTTCCCGATCTATAAAAAGGAGTACAGCAAACACACTGGGATAGCACCTGGAAATATGCTGAAAAAGGGCGGAGGGGAGGAGATAAAATAGTAGATGAAGGGCAGTGAAAATGGGAGGACAAGAAAGACACATGCAGCCATAAATCCACATCTGTCGAAGATATTAGTGTCTCCTATGACCCTGACAAGCACTCACCGTTTGATTGATTGCAAAGCAGATCAATATTTGAGTCTGCAACAGTTACAACAGCAGCCAGCCAAGTGGGCCGGGAGTCGCTGTGAGGGGGCGGAAATTTACACACTGTTCTCAGATCAAGTTTCCCCATGTGTGCAGATTAAGTTTAGGAAAAAAAAACACGTTCCTGTTTAGTCTACGTTAAAACCAAGTGACAGTGTACAGTGTCACACTTTCTCATTGTTCTAGTGGTTAAAATCAATTTTTCCATATACCATTGTTCTTTTAACCATAGTAGCATGGCCATAATGTTGGTCTGTCAGTGAGTTGGTAAGTCCACTATTTGTATTCAGGCTGAAAAATGATTATTGGGTGCATTGTTTATGATCAACAACTGCAAATCAAATGATAACACTGTGTGCTTCAGCTGCATTTGTCTTTATGCTAAATAGCAACATGCTAACACACTAAATGCATATTAACATGGTGCACAAAGCTCACAATACCATGCTGACATAAATATTTAGCTTAAAGTACTACAGCCTCACTGAGCTGGTTCGACTGCCTGATTCTTGGTGTTGTGGTCCTTTTTTAGTGCTTTAAACTACAGAAAATGCAATAAAAGATCGTCTTTATTTCAGCTATCAAACCTGTGCACATTTAGCTGCCATACTATCAATCCATCTGACAGTGAGGAAATGTGTGCAGAGCAGCTGATAAAAATACCATCAAAGCCTGAACCTGCTTGACGGGGCTGAAAAAGAAGTGCAATATTTTGAAAATGACTTGTGACTTCTCCTCTTGGGCAGTCCAGATATTTAATCTGTAAACATAATAACCAAATCATCAAGGTAACCTTACTCTTTGGACACATTGATTGGATTTAAGGATGAAGTCAGAGGATGGGGTTTGATGTTATATTGGGGTATAGTAAAACTTAAGAGTGGATTGTGACTCTAAAGCTACAACGACAATATTAAACTTTGATTAGGGAATGCTAATAACACAGACCTCTTAAAAATCTGCCTTTCTTCAAATATACTGTTTCATTGTATGATATAAAGGGTCTAACCCACATTAAGGAATTATGGCTCCCAATGGTAATGAACTTTGATGTGTGCATTATAATCTCATTTGCTATATTTGACCATTTAATTAAGTCATATGTTCATAACCATTAGAGAAGACAGTTGGCACAAAGCTTCAGAGTCAAGTAGGTCACCACCTCTTTTTAATTAACATACTGTATGTTACAAGACACAATTTGACAAGATGCAATGATCCATCGTTGGAAATGTCAAATCATTTGTAGCGTTGTGCAAGAAGAAAGGACTAGTTTAGTCATTTTACTGGTAGAAGGACAGAGTAAACACTTTTATTCTGGCATTGATTCTTTTCACTAATGTTTGGTTTACACAAACGGCAGCTTAGCTTGTGACTGTAAATGTTTATAACAGTTTAGATTGATGCAGGGTTGTTGTTTTGTTAGCTTTGGACTGAGCATGTTAAAGACAATATTAATGGAACAGGTGAAAAGCCTCAAAACAGAGAGGTTTGTTTTTTTCTCTGCTTAAATTAATTATTCATGTTGCTTTTATGTCTCTTAGATCTCCCTACTATAATTAACTGCATATGTTTATCACAAACACCAGGCTGTTTTTAGTTTATGATGTCAGTTATGTGGGCTATAATATGCTTCAACTTTAATGACAAAGGATATCTAATATACTCTGTGGTGGTGTTTACTCACTCTACACTCTTAATTTGAAGGCTTTTTTTTGTGTGTGTATGCAAAGAATGGTTGAATTGTCATACAGTTTGGTACAAATATGTAGGAGAAGGTTTGAACAATTTTTATTTGCAAATTATTGGTGTTGTCAGTCAGATCACCACTTTAATCCAGACTGAAATATTAAGAACGATGCTTATTGGGTATTGTTGTTGAACTTTGTACAGACAGTCACTGTCCACATGGATAATCCCTCCCTCCTTCACGAGGTTCATATTTGTGCTTTTAAGTGAAACATCTCAACAATACTGCCATGAAATTTCCTATGGACATTCAGGTTTCCCACAGAACTAAAAGGAGAATTTTCGTTCGGGCAATACGTTGATGTATGAGTGAATATATTCCACTAAACATAGCCTTAGTACAATCTCACAGAACTGCTAGCTCGGCCGTAGACTCTGTCATTAAACAATAAATAGTAAGCTTCTGCTTTGAGGAGACAAGCTCCACCATTACCACCCTGTTTATGGTGTAGTGCGAGTGGTCATGTTACCCTTCTATAAATCAAGTAAAAACACTGAAGCCTATCTAACTCTTAAAGAAAACAAGTCACTGAGTTGTGCATCAATCTGCGGTAAACCCACTTCTCTTAAGGCAGGAATGTTTTCTGTAGGTGAGAGACAAAGACGGTGTGTGGTGAAAGTGGAGAGGAAAACACTTTAGGGAGCAGATTAGGGTTTTTTTTTTTTAAAGTGACGGGGAGAGGAAATAACATTTCACTGCACTACTTTGTGTCAGCATGTATTAAAAATACACTGAAGAAAAGGTTGACATCTGCATCAGTATGTTGGCTAGATTTGACTCTCTCTCACTCTCCATTCAGTAAGGGAGAATTAGAAAAAGCTGCTGCTTATCTCTCTGTAAGTGAGGACGCTGCTCACCTGACCGAGCAGGGAGGGGGTGAGAGGAGATGGATGGCAGCAGTAAAGTGACAGAATGCGAGGCACAGAAATGAAGTGTGCTGGTGGAGAAGGAGAGATTTTCATGGGCAGATGATGGATAGTGCAATCCATGGGCGGGGAAAGGGAAAGTGGGTTGAGTGTGTGTCATTTGTGTATGTGAGTCTGTCTTTAGCCAGTGGTAACCAGCGAGGCTGAGGAGTCTCGAGTCTCATTTTAGATTGCGGATCAGAATATATCACAAGATAATCTTGTATCCCATTGCTGCAATCTCAAAAAAAAAGAAAACATGTAGAGCTTCCCTTCAGAGAGTGAGAGAGAAATTACTTCAACTCCACTGGAGTGGTTGTATTTTCATCCTGCAGCTTGCCAAATCCAAGCAGCGTTCTTGTCAGGTTTTGTCCTTGTAAATACTTAAAGGACTAAAATGCTGTGATGGCTATTCTTGACCTAACTGTGATATATCGTTCCTCGTCACAACAAGCATTTCTAGAAAAATCCTAACCACATATTTTTTCAGGTACAGTGGTTCTCTTCTCACTTGACTCTTTCTCTCTCTCTCTCTCTCTCTCTCTCTCTCTCTCTCTCTCTCTCTCTCTCTCTCTCTCTCTCTCTCTCTCTCTCTCCAGCCTGCTCGAACAGACCTAGTGGCAAATAAACAAGGTCAGCTAAGAGGCATTCATCCCCTCTGCATACATGGACTGGCCACCGCATCAATCTCACCCTAAGAAGCCTGTGTGAATACAATTACAACGGCACGCACATTCTCTGTAGCTGATAAACGAACCATGAGCACTTCCACAGGGAGGATGTGGATGTGGATGTGGAATAAGCTGCCATACAAGCAGATCCCTATCAAAGAGTGTAACTGTAGCCTGCACCCGAATTTTCACTTAACGTCAGTGCCTTTTACTTGTACTGCTTCTAAACAGAGCAGACAAGCTGCCAGCAGAAGGTTTAATGACCTGTTTGATCTGTCGAAAAAAGTAATTGAAATTTATGTAAATGTGGCTTTTGATAAATTGTCCAACTGACACTGTCATTTTAGCATTATTTTAAGGGAGGTGCGTTGTTCATTGTTAGGGGTTATGACAAAATACTGGAATTGCCTCATGAGATATTAAATCGGTCTTACCATAGAGATGTACGTGGTAAAGGATAAGACTGGCAGTAACCTTTATTTTTTTCCTCTTCTGCTCTCAATACTTCATGTTCCCTTTTTATGGCATGTAGCCCCAAGTTCATTCATTCCTTCTTACGATTAAAATCTTTAAAACAGGTCAAAGAATATATGCTTTCATTTTTATAGACATTCATGATCCCTAGAGGATGATGAAGGCTTCCAACTTTAGACATAGGCTACTCACTTTTTCTATAATCCTCTTTATTTCCGATATATCATATCTACATTTAATACCTACTTTTAGGGACATTTTGCCTTTATTTGGAAAGGACAGTGGAGAGCGACAGAAAAGTCAAGGGGATGACATGCAGCAAAGGGCCACTGGTTGGATTCAAACACTCTGCAATCAGGACTAAGTCTACATGGCACACACTCTCCCAGGTGAGCCACTGGATTAAAAAAAGCATGTTGGCACTTCATCTATGTGTCCACCCTCCCTGCGCAGTTCTGCAAAGAAAGCTCTTATTCAAAATGAATTAGCAGCCGCCTTTTAAATCCATATGTGCAGTCGATCCATTAGTTCTGTTTAACAACAGCTTTTTTCCCCCAGCAAATGTTATTCAAGCACAAATCAGCTGTGCTTTTGTTGGGGAGTATTTTCAACTGTGATACAGGATGGCATATGTAGAGATTGACTGAAAATATACCACAGTTCTCATGTTCATAATAATGAAGGAAAATGACACCCAGTATAACCATAACCATGTGGGTCGCTAATGTGTTTCTGAACATGAAGACAGCACTGTAGATCCATGGTGAAGGAGAGTGTGCTGCAGCAGGCTTTGGGTTAATACTACATAGGATAAACGCACGAGTTCTTTTGGTCTTTTCATCAATTTTTTTTGACAATATGAAAAACAGAATTCCACGAGACAGATCCCTTAACTTCTGAGTGTTGACAGAGTTTGTTTGTGTGATAGATGTTAGTCTGTTTCTTTGTTTATTCATTTAATGATTTGGCTCCTGTAGTTGAGGTCAGAAATTACTTTTGCTGCATGTGGTAGCGGTGACTGTCAGACCTCTTTTGACAAAATCAGTAGCTTATATTATTTTCTCTTTTATTTTCTCCAGCTTGCCTGTGAAACCCAACCATTATTAATCTCCTCTCTCGATGCAATATTTTGAATAGTGCCACAAGCAGAGAAGCTAATTTGCAAAGTGGATGTTTGAAATACTGTTCAAGGATTGCGTTCAGCCTTCAAATGTGGTGAAGTGTGGTGGTGCTGGTGCTCGTATCCACACCTGGTAACACCAGATTTGTCACAGGCCTTACTAGTAGTTACTAGCATGTCAAAACTGAAGTTGTAAACATACTTGACATCTGCCATTACATTGAATGAAGCACTTGCTCTGTCCATGGTCCTGAAAACAGAAGCCAACGTCTGTGTAGCTCTCCATGGTGCTGAAACCAGACACTAGAAGGAGAACCACTGAGGCAAACAACTGCTGTGAATGCTAATGCTGCGAATGACCTAGACAGAACATTTGGCAGAGACTTGGAAAAAGATGGTTGACCCTAAATGAGCCCAAGGAGAAATCCAGAAAGGAGAGAAGAGAGACTTCAAAATAGATGACAGTAAGTGGGCAGATGGGAAACACAAATTTAATAGAGGTAGAGAGGGCCGGGGGGAAATGAAACAGACTAATGAAATAAAATGTTAGACAAAGAGAGATAGAGAGTATAACTATCCCCCACAATAGTGGGTGGTGAAGTCCAGCGCACACATACTACACTGTACGTACTGTGTCTAAAAAGTGACTCCATGCCACATGTTGCCTCCACTTCCTCTTCACCTCCCCCGGGACGCAGGACAGCCCTCATTATTTATTACCAGTCGACACAAGCTTCATTAGAGGGCTAAACCGTGGTCTTTCTCCTGGTGACTCATCCCCAGTCGCGCCATGACGGTTCTATCCACTGCTGGGCAAAGGTGGTGGGATGGTAATTGTCATTCTCCTGTGTTAACGGGAATTCCCGCTGTCACGTCGTCCACCCACGCCCCTGTGACATTCAGGCAACGATAAATGAGGCACGGAATCCCGGAGATGATGCGGAGGATTAAAGGTCTTAATTCATTCGGATGATGAGGGGGACCACCACGCAGACGGCGCACTTGCTCTTCCCATCTATCATTATTTTCTTCCCTCTTCCTCTTGATCAATGTTTCAGTCTTCAGTTCATACTCCTCCAAAACTTGGAACCATTTAATCACCTCTTTGGATCAAGATGTTCCAGCAGCAAATATATAACAGTCATTATTTTACATTAGGTTTTAGTGAAAATAAATCTCTACGCCACTGACTCGACACTTGATATCAGCTGCATACAAAGCTTTCCTCCCCTGTGTGTACAGTGAATTGCTTCAACGGCACCACGAGTACTTCATCCTGCAGCATCGCATGGTGTTGACAGTGATGAGATGGCCCTTTGCTCTACAAAGGCAGCGATCACTGTCAACTCTGTCATCTGTATGCTCCTGAACAAAAAGCAGCAGGCTCTCTCCCTAAGAAGAACCAGTGCAACGCTACTTCAGCAGTCAAGCAGTTCACATTTCCCTCTGTAGTGATCCCTGACAACAAACACTTTTTATTCAAACACATAATGCTGATTATATGAAGTTAACCAGTACCAAGACCTAAATCTGAAGCTTGTGTGTACATGTAATATAAGCTGATTGGTGAAAAATGTATTCAGGGTATGTTTAAAGGTACAAACAAAACAGATGAATGTATAAACAATATAAAGTGGTTAATTCTAAACAAATGTGCTGTAAATCACTTTCATAGACCCTTAAATATTACGATCAAGTCATGATGAAATAAGTGCTGTAACAGACAGAAATTGGCTAATGAACAAAAGATAAGACTGAAAATACAATAGGAAGAGAAAGTGGTATTTATACTTGAGTAAAATATATAGTCCTCCCCAAGCTCTACATGTAATCTAGGGAGAAAGTTTCAGAAAATAGAAATGCTTGAACAAGAGACTTACTGTTCACTTATCTAAAAACTTGGTAAACATACAGTATCTCTTTTAAAATGTAGGGTCTTTCTAAAGCTTTGACTGTGAATAAAAAGATGGGGCAGTACTTATTTTCACTGGCTCTATGACAAATGGAAGCATTCAGCACAAAAACAAAAAAGAAATCACATCAAAGAAAATTGAAAAAAATCAAGTTCCTCTTATTTAGATGTGTCGGGAGATGAGTCATGTATATCTGCCCGCTGCGGTGTAAGCGGGTGAATTTATGGTGTTGTAAAGGGTGATATAACTCGAACAGGGCAGTCCTCCAATCTCATTACTGGTCCAGAATCACCTCTGAGACTAATGGCATTCGTGTCAGCTCTAAAGGTTCAACTACAGTGTGTGTGTCTGTGGTGGGTGTGTAAGAGAGAAAGGAGAGGGAAGGCCTTCTCCGTACGTGACACCCATGCCTATCCCCACCTTGTCTCACCTTGATACTGCAGCACACTTCGCTTCTTCCATTTCTCCTCCTCTTCATCCTCACCTCCTTACTAAATCACTCGTAACATCAGCTCCCAGGTGACATATTTCCACTATGGGCCTTAATAGGTTCCCGCGCTTGCTGGTTGGCTGAGGAGCAGTGGTTTGATTCTTTAAGGGGTAAAGGAGAGGCTGGATAGAAAGAGGAGGAAAAAGCTGATGGAAGGAGAAGAGGGTATGAAACATGGAGAGAAGAAAGTGGAAGAGGTGGGATTAAATGGGGGCAAAAGTGGAGAAACTGAAATAGGTAATGTGCAATGGAAAACAAAGGACAGAGGTTGGGCTGGCAGCTGCAGGAGGAGATAAGAGTCATGGCTGGGGTACAAGGTGAAAGAGGGAGTGAACCGTTTCACTTTGTTGCTTGAATCTTCTCGGTGTGATTTACTGTCCAGTGTAGTTTTAGGCCATGCCTGTAGCTAGAGTAACAAGCAGCAGAGCACTCAGAGAGCTCAGAGCCCACCAATGCCGACGTCAAACAACGTACATCAGACTTCAGAGAAAAAAATTCACATTAAATGATTTGGATCTGCAGCAAAATGTAATGAGTTCTTGCCTGGCTCATGTGTCATCTCTTTTCCGGGTTCAGTGTAAATCAGTCCAGGTGAAAACGTAACCTCCGCAGTGGAGGTAAAAATATGTAGTCTACAAATTGCATGTAAAGACTGTTTAAAAAGTGTCACTTTGAAGTTTAATCCCACTGATTTCCAAGAAATGCAACACAATTTTTGATATTATTTATAGTTGCATTTTTTCAGAAATAACCATAAAATTTATTTACACTCTGAAGTCCAGCATTTATGTGCTGGATTCAACTTGCCTTCCCAAACACACGCACACACTTAGGTCACACAGTGTTTTTAATTGTAGGTAAATTGTGTAACAGGAAGTTAGGAGCTTACTAATGTCATTCAGATCCTGTCTGGAGATATTTCACGAGAGAGATGAAAACTTCTCCTGCTATTAAACATGAACCATTTGGATTCATCAGCTGAGGACCATGTACAGTATGTCCCAGTGTCATGGCAATCCATTCAACAGTTGTCAAGACACGCGCCAAATATCAATAATGGAAACCTCATGGAAACTTGCCCATTCCATACCAAAGTCCATGGCAATCCATTCAATACTTGGTTGAGATGTTTCTTTCAGTCTGGACCAACAACATGGTGAATGATCTCTTGTTTCACCAACGGTTCAAAATGCAGAGATGCTCAATTTACAGTGATATGAAGAGAAAAGCAATATATCGGTATCTTAACATTGAATAAATTGTTACTTATTCAATTTTAACATTTTTGCTCAATAACTAAATCAATCTATTCTTAAAAGTGTTGTAGATTAAAGGGATAGTTCACTCAAAATTCAAATTGCACTCATTATCTACTCACCCTCATGTCGACTAAGGGCTGGGAGAAGTTTCAGAGTCCTCCGTGGCTTCTCTGAGTTACAGGGGGTCTCGGCGTAGCAGTGCATGTCCATATAACGGTTGCAAATGGATACCACTTTTCTTCGTAACAAAAAGACACACCAAAAAACATCCAAATACCTCCATGCTGCTAGTATGTAAAGTCCGTCTTGTATTGAAGCCCCGAAATGCGAAATTGTTCCGAAAAAAATTAAATAAGTCTATATTTCAAGCTTGTTTGTAGCGGAAGCTCCTCTTCCTGGTTCTTCTAATTTAGCTCTTAGTCGACACGAGGGTGAGTAGATAATGAGTGCAATTTGAATTTTGGGTGAACTATCCCTTTAATTTTATTTGACTTTTAGTTTCACTTCATTCATCAGTTTCAGTTCATTCAGCGTGGTATACAAATCATTTTATCATTATTATTATATTCATGTATTATATCTGGAACTTGCGCAGGACAGATGATGCTATTAGTCTTAACAGCTATAAATTTAACACAGTAGAGAGGAAATAAACTAACAAGGAGGCTGGTAACAGTAAAATATACATTTGGATGTTTCTTTCAGTAAAAGGTTTCTGTTTGGGAGGCGACTGTAAAATCTTTCATGTCGTCCTTGAAGACACTGACAGGTACATTTTAAGGCATGGTCCCTGCTCTCAGTGGCATGAAGAACTCTCAAAGTCCTCTCTTGTGGTTTCAAGCTGCATGCCATAACGTCACGCAAGCTATTATAAAAGGGAGCTTATCCAGTGGTCGCACTCTACCTTGACCCCTGCAGAGGTAGCAGCTCTCAGAATGTAAACAAATTTCAAGCATCCACTAGGTGTGTTTAGAGGTTTGCCTTAAGTGAATGGGGCTCCACTACAGTGAATTCAAATGAATGAGAGATTGAAGCCAGCGCTGGCTGCCCTCCCAGAGGTTGAATGATGAATTATGGAGGCCTGTTTGCCTCTGTTTACCCAGACCGACGCACCCTCGCTCGCTCGCTCGCTCGATTCATTTACTTCCAGTATGAGAAAGAGAGATGGGTGGTGGGGCACACTAAGGTTGTAAATGTGAATCTCAGTGATGTCACCACAGCAACTGACAGCAGATTTCCTTCTCACACTCTCAAACAAGCTACCACTTACGCCGTGCATACAAATCTACCAGGAACAATGTGTCCTCTGTATGGAGGGTAGGGATTTACAGCTGCTCAGGGAAGCTGAAACTGAACGTGTAGCCAAAGTGCCACAAACTGTGTCTGTCCTTAGCTGCGGGTCTCCGCAGACAGACAGAGGCGAAGACAAGCCGAGGTACAGGAATATGTGATGATGACACAGACCAGCTGACTGACAGACAGACAGAGATAAAGAAAACCATACGTAGAGAGGAGCTTGGTGATCTAACAGTTCAACAAATGGATCAAAACTAGAACATACAGATGAATAAAAAAATCAGACAAAACATGGATAAGCTGCATTGCAGGTCACTGTAGCAGCCACATTTGTGTAAATATTTAATCAGGGTAATTTCTGTATAAATAGCTATATTACCATATGACAGATATGCAGATCCACAGAAATAATTAAGCTGATGTTCAAAGCGGAGAACTGTATTCAACTGTTGTCCATTAGCCTATATGACCATAAAACAACTACTGTACCTCATGGGTACACATCTGAGAATGTTTTATCTGGCACTGAAATAATAACACAACATAATACTATAGTTTTTACCCATGAAGGCATAGCTGCTGGGATGTTAATATTGGTCTCTGGTCAGTTTGTCAACTGGCCAGCAACATTCATGGTGCTCAGAGGATGAATCCTACTGGTTTTGGTGATCCCCTAATGATCCCCTAATATTCTCTTTTCGATGTAAGGTTCTTCGGACCCCAGGAGGACTACTGTAGCTTGTGCCATTGGCATCAGCTAATGGGGATCCTTTTAAATAAATAAAATCAGACAACATACCAGATAGATTAGTAGAAGATTGTGTGCAAATATTCATAGTTTCAAGAGGATGTATTCTTTAGATCTAGGTGACCCCTCATGTTTTGTGTGAAGCATTTATTTGTGCTGTATTAATAGGTTGAACTGGTAATAATGGTCGATATTATAGCCCACCTGTTTAACATCAGTAGGCTATGTTCAAGGTAATGTTTTACCATGTTAGCATGTTGATATTGGCATTTATTGTAGTTGAAGTAGCCTACCAATGAACCTAATTAGATCTTCAGAGAGCTGCTGGTGTGAACCATTATAACAACTGTAATTAAAATAATTTGGACAATGGAAAGTAGATTAAAATATGAGTCTGATATTTATTTGTAACCAATAAACACTAACATTGAATTTTTGCCCAACCTTGGCCCTGTATTAGCTTGTTACCGCTAGCCTACATCAATATTGGGATGCGTTGTCTGATAAGTAATGAGGTGTTTCGGTCCAGACAAGCCAGAAGTGTTCAGTAGAAATAGTGTTGCCATGGCACCTGCGGTGTCACAGGTAAAACAAATCAAGCAGATTGAAAGGCAGAAAGACAGTTGGACAGAGATGGATGGCACACAGAAAATGGATACACTGAGGAACAAACAGACAACAAATGGCAGACAGATACACAGACTGACAGGGCAGACAGCACGATGACAAAGGGCACATTGATCTGATTAAACCTCTTTGCTTCCCAGCTCCCCGCTCTGTCTGGCCACTCGACTTGGAAAAGGTCATTCCTTTCTCACTCGGTTTCTCACTCACCGTGGCCTAATGCCTCTGAGGGCAGCCCCGCCATAACACCTCAGATCTCTGTGGGCTGGCAAACTCTCCGAGAGACGCAGTTTACTGTAGGATGAGGGGCTTTCCTGCAACAAAGGCAAAAGAGAGCGGAAAGGCAAGGGTCAGATTAAAAAAAAAAAAAAAAAAAGGGAAGGATGTGCTGACAAGGGACGACAACAGCATGGATCATTTAACTTATGAATGAGATCAAAAAGTGTCTGAATGGGGGAGATGTTTTCACTGATGGAAGAGCAGAGAGGGGGACAAAAAAAAAAAAAACACGCACAGAGAGTGAAGATCGAGCCAAGTACATACAGGAATGAAAGATGGACGGGAGGGGCCTGGTGCTGACAGCTCATCCAGCACAGAATTGAGCGGACAGGCGAGCGAGCGAAACGAGAGAAGAACGTGATAAACGAGCGGTCACTGGAGAGCTGGGTGGGTGAGCTATGGGAGACCCTGGTGCTGACAGACTGTGCACTCCCTCAGACCCCTGAAACTGATACACACACTTCCATACACACACACACAGCAGTCTCAAGGGGAAGGACGATGGCTACAGTACATGTCGATGACAGCGTGATGAGAAATGAGAAATCAGTGTTTACAGTATATTGCTCGGGGTAAGAAAGTGGGACAGTCAAGCGAGGCTGAACCATATTGAACGTGGAGGTGACATTTCTAATCTTGGGAGTTTATGCCTCAAAGCATTATCAGGTTATTATAACACTATAATAACACCAAAAATACATATTTAAATTTGAGTTTCAAATGCCTAATGGATACACCTTTTTTTTTCACACAGTCAGAACACAGAATACAGTGATGTGCGTCAGTGTATTTTACATTCATCTGTTTCTGCCTCTCGTCAAATCTCTTACTTTGCATTCAGTAACTTTTCTCCTTCCTGTAATCCCACTGCTGTACGTCTGTCCCTTGTGATTTGCTTGTTGGAATCACAGCTCTCAGCTACTTTTTCGTGATCTGGCTCCAGAAACAGAAAACCGGGTGCTGATGTTTCATACAAATGTTGTTTGGCAAGTTTGGGGAAAATTTAACATTTTTCCTATGTTTCTCGGGGTTAGCCTACTTGGTAATACATCACAATCATGGGTCTAAAAGAGTTCCTGTTGTGAGATGACCCGAGACTTTGACAAGTGGGCAAAGAAAATGACTTATAATAAGACAACATGACACTTTACAACACCCAAATAAGATGGCAATGGTTGGAAGGAGGCAGGATTTAAAAGTGTGTTAGTCAAAGCCTCTGCGGTGATGAGCAACCACACTAAAACTCATCAGAAGTATTTTTAACGTGTCAACCTCAAAATAAAAATGTCTGACCAAACCTGTAGAACCCTGGCATAAAAATAGATTATCCACGTCACTGATTTCTCTATTTGCTCCCATTAGGCTCGATAGCGAGCACGTGGGTGTATTTCTGATGTGAGAATATTCAAAAAGGCTCTGTTTCTATCTGGGGAAAAGTTGTTCTTCTTTTAGCAGCTGCAAACCTCGGTGACGTACTTGGACAGCGAGGTGCTCTCACCTCGTGTTCCCAATCAGCGGCGTTAGCAGGATATTATTAGCCTGGCAGAGAGTTGATAGGAGCTGCGGCTCTGCTCAGACCTTATGCTGGATCAAGACGCAGCTGTGACTCAATCTTTTGTTTTCAGCCTGACCTCACAAGGCTGTGTGTCTGCTAATGTAGGCTATTACACTGCACACAGGACGCACACTCCCACACACAAATCTGTAGTCATATTCTTAGTCTCACTGGTTTTTGGCCCACGTAAACTGCCATGTGAGTATATGGTTTTATTTTAAGCTGACAACTTTAGTAAGTCATACTTTTTTTTCTCCTTTTCTACTGTACCTCTACGTAGAAAGTTGGCAGTGATTACTATGTTTTTCTTGCATTTAGTTGAGTGAGACCTGGAAGCCATGATCCAGGGGCCGTTTGAGAAGTGATTTAGAAGTAAACAATGTTTAATCAGCAGTGTTCACTGGCAAGAGATTTGGGATAAAGTTGATTAAGAATTGTTGATTAATAGTGCACAAATCATTGTGGCTAGAGGTGGCAGTATACCCAGTCTCAAATTAGCCCACCACTTTAATTCAGACTTAAGTGTCTCAATATTGATTAGATGGATTCTGATTAGGAAGAATGCTGAATGTGCAGCTTTTCTTCTAGTGCCACCATGATGTACACCTCAGTGGTTTGAATGAAATTCCCAACAACACCTGTATGAACATTTGTTTCCCCCTCAGGATGAATCAATTGTTTTGGTAATTTTCTGACTGTCCATCTAGCACCATCCTGAGCTCATAATTTTAGTTTGAACCATTCTTTGGTTTATGTCTACCTGGAAAACATTCCCATCAACCCCAGTTGTATGGTGAAGGGTCATCATTATACCACCTGCTGATCATCATTTTAGCATAGTCATAAAGAGCATGTTAGCATGCTGACATTGGCATTAAGCTTAAACAACCACTGTAGCCTACTGAGAACCACTGTATTAAACAGTAACTGTGTTAGGCTCTGAAGGCTAAAATTGTTTTTGTGGTTCCTTAGAGTATGTGTGTTTGTATAACCAGTCTGTTTCAAATGTAAACTTTTATATTTGTAAGAATCTGGACATAATCTACAAATCTACTAACATGATGAATAGTGAGATCTTCTTGTAGAGATGTGTGTACTGTAGTATGAGTAGGAGTCCATGCATCAACTAGTCTAAAAAAGGCGTTTATCTGGAACCAGAAAAAATGTTAAACCCATAGTAAACATGTAGAGCATTTTGCAGCAACTCTATACCATAATAAATCTGAAGTAATTCTTTGTAGTGGTTTTGACCCTGTTCAGCTGGTTCTGGATGAGTTTTGCTTCAGATTCTCCAATCACACTGAATACTTCCTTTTTAAAACATTCCTCTTTTCCTGAGATCATAGCAAAGTCAGAAACCTGTGTGGTGGGCGAATGTTTCATGGTGCGTTCTCGTGTCCTGTTTCCTTGGTTGCAAATGAATTTGTACTCTCAGACACTAGCACTCACTTACAACAATGATACTCTTACAGGCAGCGGGCACATTTCAATTATATTTCAGCATGTTGCCATTGGTAATCAGGTAATCTAATCAGTGATAGCTGACTGAGTGTTTCTGTAGAGTGTGCTTGTGTGTTTGTTTTGACTGTGCAGCAATGTGAAGGTGCTGAAGTGGTGTACTCTGTATAAGAGCAGCTTACAGTCGAGGCGAGAGCTTCAGCAGTGTATTTAAGTGTTTCATCACATTTACTGTAAATGCTTACTTATTCATGAGAATCAATGTGTTATGTAAAATACAAAAATATGATTCATCAGTTCTGTGGGCCCACATAGCCTACTGCTGGGGGGAAAAAAATCCTGGCGCCAACAACTGCATGTTGATAGCGTCTGTACCGGTACAACAGACGATCTCATTTTCTTCTTATCGCTCCATCCTGTACAGGCCTGAGGCAGCGATCAGCTGACTCACACTGAGACAGAAAAAAGGGAATAACCACACCACAGACACAAACAACCTTAAATTGCTGGACCCCACTGAGCCCAGAGAAGAGGGAATAAGTTGTTGGATTTGAAGTTCTTGTGAAAAATTACTTACTTTTACAGCTCACAAACAAAATAAATCTAGTTGGCATTTTGTTTTCTGGACATGACACAATTAAAGAAGTTACTAATCTGTCAGTGTTTTTTGGATGCTTGAACTGGCTCTCTGGCTTCTGCTGCTTTGTCACTGACACTGTGCTACTTTTAGGAGAAGCTTTCCCATAAAAATCTCCCACAGTTCAAGGTAAAGTCCTTCAGTCTCCATCTGGCAAATAACCAAAATGTAAAGAATTCAATTCACAACCCAAAAAGAAAAAGAGACAAGATACATTCTCTTCTTTCCGAAACCAAAACCAGAAAATTGTCTGCCTTCTTTTTTTTTGATCGATAAATGGCGCAATTATTGATAATAAAATGTGTTCATTGTGAATTCTCTGATTCTCTGACGTGACATATTCATCGGCTAAGCAGAATATGGATCTGTCTCAGTAGGCCTTTTCTCTTTGCTCTTTTACTTGTTGTGTTTTCAATGTCCAGTCAGTAGAAAAATGCTGATTATGGGCGTATGTGTAGAGATATTTAAAAAAAACAAAAAAGAGAGAGAGGCATGTGTGTATCCATATGATCCGTATTAATAGTATGAAAAGTGACATGAATATGGTTCCAAGTGAAAGTGTTGCATATGGATCAACAAATCATTCACAGAACAGTGCAATTTCAGAGAAGGGATGTACTAATATAACAAAAAAAACCTTCTTTTTTTTCTCATGTGAATGGTTGACATTGTGAGAAGAACTTAGCAAAGTGTTGCAGCTTAAGACAATATCAGTGTGCTTAAAAAAATTACTTAAATAGTAAAAACTGGAGCTGGATCAAAATGCGTGGCAGGTAAGCAACAGAAGGAATTCAAAGTAAAGAAAGTCAAGCAAGAAGTGACAGATGAATCGGCAAGTGATCTCTCCTCTGTTTCTCCTGCTTTCACCACAGACCTTAATGTTAGATCTATGAGCTCCGAGGACATTTTGTTTTGGCCTTGGTATTGTTACCTTGTTGGCTGGATTTTAAAGCCATGAGTTGGAAAAGGTTGGGAACCATTGCAGATATTATGTGCAGCAGCTACAGAAGACAATTGCAGGTATAAGTGTGAGTGTAAATGAGTGTAAGAACAGGTAATGCTAGATATAAACATCTATATAACTCTATACACATGAGAAAAAAACTCTCTCTCTTCAGCAACTGAAGCAACCTAGTGAATAGACATGTCTTTATTATTAAATGCAAATTCCACTTTACCATTCCACACAGCGCTAATTTATTATATGTACAGTATGTATATATAACAAATATGTGCAGCTGCTAACAAATGTTTATAATAAATACATCAAGCAGCACACACATGTTCAGCAGATCTTTGAAAACACTCAATTAACTTCTGTGCTAAACTGCAGACTGGAACACCAAACACACACAAAACCGATTATGTGCAATAAAACACATCCAAGACAGACAGTTCCAGAAATGAGTCTGCAGCCACATAAACATTTTTACCTCAAACGAGTCCCGATGCTGCAGTTCAGGTGCTGTTCACTGAGGAGGGAGTGTGCTGGGATCGGCTGCCTCTGCTGCTACTGAGCTGGAACAAAGCACACGTCTGATGTTATGGATGGCAGGGACAGATTGAGAGGGAAAGGTTTACACAAGCGGCGGCTGCAGGGCTGACAGAGCTCCGACCTCGAGGGTAGTGAAGGGAAGTGACTGCAGCAGAAGGATTTCACCTGCCAGTGCCAGGCCTCGGCACAAAATCAGTCGGAAATGATTCCTTTGCTTTGGTGGAGAATCTCAAACAGGGCCCACATTCAAGATGTAAACACACAGTGGTGCAGTCAGACACATTTGTTTGAGTTGAGAGAGTCATAAAAAATACCTTCACACTTCCTGGCTGCTTCCACCATTGTCATGTCAAGGCTCCAGACCACCGCTAAATGGGGGTATTTTGTCCCTAAAATTTGAGCCAGCTAGTGCAAGTAAATTTTTCACGTGCGCACGTG
Source organism: Trachurus trachurus (assembly GCF_905171665.1). Classification (NCBI taxonomy): domain Eukaryota; kingdom Metazoa; phylum Chordata; class Actinopteri; order Carangiformes; family Carangidae; genus Trachurus; species Trachurus trachurus. The sequence goes on along the minus strand of NC_139908.1, from coordinate 17,176,093 downwards.
CAACCAGTAAGAAATTTGGATTCATTTACAGGCCGTTAATTACGTGATAAATGTCAAGAAATAGCCAAGAGAAAACAATTAATTGCATCATTAGGTCTAGAAATAGCCTCGAAATAACAGTCAATTTCATAGTAATGTCGAGAAATGTAGCCAAGAAATAACGATTGATTCTTGCAATCTTGGTGGAGAAAAATTCTGGCCTTTCTCAAAAAGATTCCAAACATGAAAAGCATGTGTAATCTTTTGCCTTTATGAAAAACATGACATTACTATGAAATTGACTGTTATTTCGAGGCTATTTCTTGACATTATCACGTAATTAGTGGCCTGTAAATTAAAGGGTTGCCAAAAAATTTTTAATACTGGTGAAATGTGGAAGGGGCAACTCAAAGAATCTGGAAACTGTCCTTACAAGTGGCAGGCCAATGTGTAGAGGATCATGAATGAAAAGGAAATGTGAGTATTTGCTGTGCGAGCCACTGTGCTCATAAAGTTAGTCTGGAGCTCTGCATGTCCATGTAGAATAACAGACAGAGTGAAAAAGCAGTGCAAAGGCCATTTATAGTGCATATAATTGTTACTGAGCACCAATGACAAATTCATGGAAATGTGTCTCCTAATGTTTGTCTGGTCACTGAGCAGCTGCAGACAGACACAGAAAATTCAATTCACCGCAATTAGTTGGAGATCAAAATAAATACGTATTATTTCTGTCCCTCTGGCTGACTGTAGTAATCATTATTTTCATTATTGATTAAACTATTGATTTATTTTTTGCAGTAGTCTTTAAAATGTGCAGGTGGGATTGAGCCTCGATTGCTGAGGTCCCTACGGGGCAGGCACACTGGTCCTCGTGTCGCTAGCAGTGGCAACATGCTCACAAGGACAAAGCCAATGTTGATGTTTAGTGAGTGTAATGCTTAACATGGTCTCACCATGGCTATAGTCCTCACTGCAGGCGACCCCGGTTCAAATCCAGCGTCGAGCGGCCCTATCCTGCGTGTCATTCCCTCCCCTCTCTGCCTCCCATTTCCTGTCTCTCTCTCAACTCTCCTGTCCATCAAAGGCGAAAAAGCCTCCCCAAAAATATACTTGCATGAAAAAATTATCTCACCATAAGTCAAGACCACCTACCCCAAGACCGAGTCAAGACCAAGACCAAGACATTGAGGGGGTTGAGACAGAGTCGAGAGTCTCGAGACCAAGACCAAAGGGGTTAGGGTGAGGTTAGATCGAGTAAAAATATAGTTGATTCCAAGTTAAGACAAAGACCTTGAACCGGTCTTGAGTATCACAACACTGTAGCATTTATGACCAAATGTCTGCAAAAAAAAAAAAAAAGTTCCATAAACCATGAATATCGGACAAACTGACCGATTGACTGACTGATGATGCTAAAGGAAAGTCAGTGCCGGTATTTAACTGATGAGTTGACCTCTATGCTTTGTATTGTTTTATCTACCTTATGTGGTTTTGAGGTGAATACCATTTGAGCATTGAAGTTTCAATAAGTGGAACCAACACAGTTCGGAAAGGAGACCTTGCTGTGTGTTGACACACTATTTTTGCATTCACACGTCACAGAGGTGCTCTCACCACTGCAACACTAGGTGTAACCTACTTACCTGTTTAAGTCATTTTTTGTCCCCATTTTCCTAAAAGCCTGTGGGCAAGAAAAGAAGAGTGAAAGGAGAGGGAGGAAGGGAAAAGAGCAGTGCTGTGCGGATAGGAAACTACAGCAAGAGAGAGAGGGAGGAGGTATATACAGTGTGCGGCTCTGGACTGTTACACATGACCTTCTATAAATCAAACTGTCCGTCTGTTTAAGGTCAGAAACTTCCCCTTGTCTCGCTCTCGCTCTCCTTATTTTCCATAAATGGCTCTCCAAATCTCTTGCTGCCTGTCTCAGTAATTCAGTCCAGAGTGGGGTCATTGTCTGCCAACACAGCAGCACAGTGGCACCTCCTGTTCACTGTCAACCTTGACTTCTCTGTCAAAAGACTCTAATTTCCTGGAAGCTCGCACTCATTCACCTCCATGTTTTGGCCCCTCCGATTTCTTCCCCTGCGATGGTATCGATCGGAGGCGGTGCCGCTTATTCCTTCCACTGTTCTCTTCTCCCAGCCCTTCCTGTGACCTAAATTCCCCCCTGTGTGCTCATTAATTAGCTGATGAAAGTCTGCGTTCTCCAGGGAGGGTGGGAGATTGAAAAAGCTTGTTATAGGACACATCAATAAGGTAGGATTAATCATCCATTGGTATGTGGGCTCTCTGTGTGTGCACGTGTAGCTAAAAGGCCCACAGGTGTGATGAGCTCGTTATTTATGATAATCTCACACACTCCCCCCCTCGAGTTTTAATAGAAAATATATTGTTTGCTCAGTCTGTGTTTCTGAAAAATGTTCTCATTGCACATCAACAGGCAGTTAACTGTTTCAAAACAACCCCAGCTTCAAGTATGTTGTGTTGTAGGACAAGTTGCACCTTCATGTGTGTTACTCCATTGATTTCTTTGTTGTTGTTGGTTTGTGTTTGTGATGCACTGGATATTTAAAACACATCATTTACTGGTTTTTATTTTGCTTATTTGCTTATTTATGTCTCACTTACTAAAGATGCCTCTATGCTTTTTATTGTTCTATTCCTATTATTATAAAGAACTGGGTTGTTTTACTCATGGGGCCCTACATCTGGAGTGTATAGTAGCTACTGTCATAAATACAAGCCCCACTGATGAACAGCAGTACATGTGCATTTGTTGACATGTGCACTGGCTGAAACCGAGTGAAGACATTACTTACTAGTCCAGCAACAAGATGGCGAGTTCGGTTGTAGTCCTGTCTTTTTTCTAAGATGATGTCAATTAGTAAAAGCCAGTTCAAGATTTACCCGCCTGGTCCCTTGCTCAGCTTCTCTATCTTCTTCTCTTCCTTCAACTACATCCTCTTTGGACTCTTCAGTGCCACTGCTAGTGATATTGTCAAGACCACCTAACCCAAGAGTGAGTCAAGACCAAGACAAGACCAAGACTTTGAGGGGGACCGAGTCAAGACCAAGACTAGGGGGGTTGTGTTTAGATTAGATCGAGTAAAAATGTAGTCGATTCCGAGACAAGACAAAGACCTTGGTCTTGGCCAAGAAAATGTAAAAAAACAGACCAAGACGAGTCTCGAGTACCACAACACTGGCCACTGCCATGACTACCATGCTGAAAATAGAGAGCTAGTTGGCTGCGTACAGCGAGATGAGAGGTGTTGGTGCGTGATACGTACTCTCGCGGCAGGGTGCTGGGCAGGCAACCAAAGCCCAGCCAGTCATGCTGTGTGAATGGCAGGGGCATCATTCTCCCTGTTACAAGTCAATGAAATGTCAAAGTCATTTTGAAACTATCATTTTAGGGCATATTGTTACATAGTGTTGCTTTGAAGTTGGTAAAACATCCTCTAGGACAGTGGTATGAAACTCAGGATCAGGGCTTCAGAATAACTCAGGGGATCACAAGATGATTAATAGGAAAAACAATGTTTTTCTTTTTTTTTTCTTGGTGAAATCTGACACATTTCGATCTCCTCCAGTCAATAAAATCCTTAAAGATTTAATGACATGTGATGGTGCCTTATAGTAAACACTGACCACAGCCGAAACAGTTTGTTGTTTAGTCTTAAAGAGATTTGTCCTGTGAGCAGAACCTGCAGAGTGAATCCTCTGACTGTAATGACGGTGTGATTTATTAGTGGACTGCTGAACTGGACTGCAGCGCTCATAGTCACCATCTCCAGAGCTGAGCTCAGGCTGCTCTCGCTTCAGGCCATTTAACAATCAAGCCAGCCAGCGGGACCATTTCCTCATTAGTAGATATGCTATTTATTTTCTTAATGATTCTTTATTTGGGCAGGTGTGTGTCAGTAATGGTCTGATCTAATTTGGAGATATCTGCAGGACACAGCACCAAGCTTATTTATGAGTTATGGTGTTAACCAAAGTAAAACCCCAGAAATTTCACTTCTCGGCCGTGGTTCTGAGAATTACGTTTTCCAGCTTGTGAGGTATTGATTAAAATCTGTTCAGTACACTACAACCACTGATTACCTGATTGATCAACAGAAAATTACTCGGCAGGAAATTTGATTAATTATTTCTTTCCAATCATTTGTTGTTCCAGCCTCTCAAATGTGAAAATGAGCTTTTTAAAAAAATTTTTTTATCTTAAATCTGCACCAAGACAAACACTTTGAGGGTAAATTCTTACCATTTTAATGGAATGAACCCAATGATTAATTGAAAAAATAATAATTGGCAGTTTAATCAGGGATGAAAAATAATCAGCATTTGCAGCCCTAAGTGGTCACATGTCTTTTCTACAAAGCCAGAAGGCAAATTAAAAAATGAAAGATGTGCAAAGTGCAACAATAAACAGTGGTTTATTAGTACAAATTGATTATCAATAACAATATTTATCAAACAACATAAATATAGACAAATAATTGATGCCATACAGTTCAAGTTTATAGATAAACTTTTTTTTTCATTGTATAGTAAATCATCAGAACAGATGCCAAATGAGGGCACTAGTGGTAGATTTTCTGTACGGGTCATCTAAGGCTTTGTTACATTAACTTCATGGCACAGTTCCACACATTACATAAGCACGTTATCCATCACCTTGTCCCATTAAATAAAGTACTGAAACATTCATTCTGCCAGACAACATCAATTCATTGTGCTCGGCTTTTTGGAAACCACCCAAAAGTACAACAAACACACCAGTGCAAACACCACTGCCTTATTGGTAAACAGCAAACGTTTTTCCACCAGCTCCACTTTGCTCACACGTTCTATGTCCAGACTCCAACAACACAACCACAGGGTTTCTCTAACTGTCTACATGTGTAACGCTGCAGGCACTGTGGCACCAGTATTCTCAAACATCACAGCTTGGTACGATGAGGCTCGCAGGGTGCTACGTTGAGTGGGAGGGAAACAAATATAAAAAGTTGCATTGATAAACTAGTTATTAGAGCCTGACCAATAGGTATGGCAGCTGATACCAGCTTATTTCATGGTGTGTTGTGAACTACTTTATGTGTCAGCCAGTAACATGAAAACTCCCAATGCAAAAATATTTTTCTAGTTATTAGATAACAATCTTACCATCATATCACAATGGCAAGATTATGTTTCTTCTGCTGAACATCTTTCGCAGTCATTTTGTAATGTTTTGTTATGTATATCTACTCTACTGTTAGGGATCATAATGAAATGTATTTAATGGCATCAGTCAGGCTCTGGTAATACTGTGATTACATCTGAAACAATGTGTCAATCAACAGAAAATTAATCAAACTATTTTGAAAATCAATTCATAGTATAAGTTAGTTTTCATTAGATGGATACATTGTTTTTATACTGTAAAGACATATAATGTAACATTATAAGAAATTGAATTTCTTTGGGTTTCGGATGGACGTTGTTATTTTCAACAATCTTATATATTCAAAGATAAACTGTTATCTGAGTAAAATCATCACATTAATCATTAAGTGCAGCAGCTGTTGTTTAGACTGAGATGACGTTAACCCTATAAAAATAGTTTAGTGGCATGGTAATCGAGGTTATAAAAACAAGTTGTTAGGTTCATTGTGCATTGCATTGCATTTCTGGAATGATTGTCCAGCTGTCGTGACTTGTGCATAAAATGATCTACGTCTTATCTAGGCTGTATACATTCCTTGTTTAAATAAAAAACTAAAAAAAAGATTGAATTATTCACTCCTGACGCTAAAATATGGATGCAACAAAAAATCAGATCATCTTAATATGAGGACGCTACAGTTTTTCTTTTTGTTTGCCGTTTCAAAACAAGAAAAAAATTAGATCTTAATCACGGGGAAAAGGAAAGCTCAAAGATTTTCTCGATGAGCCGAATAATCTGTGTTTCATCATGTTCCTGTGAAAAAATGCCCCGCTGCTGCAAACAGCCCCTGTGCATAAACTGTTCTGGGATGAGGCGAGCTTCAGAGTTCACCCACTGTCTGCTGCTCAGTCTGCGTCTGATAGATCCGAACTAGAAAAACAGATGGGGAGGGGGGCTCTCACCAGCCGAGAGGGAAACTAGCGCTTTGAAGTGGATCGCAATCATTACTTCCCTCCATGTCCCTGGCACACCGGCTTTGACAAAACTGTGCTGACAGCCATGGCCGCGGAAGCGAGCTGCTTGTTTTGCTCTCTTCTCTGTTTTTTAAATTAGTGTTGTTTTGCCAAGTGAGCGTTGGTGAGGATCGTTACAAAGACTGAGCGAACAAAACATTAGAGGATAGGTTCACGTTTTGTCAGTCTTTCCTTACACATCGGTACAAACCTCACATGGCTGCCTGTACACCCAGAGTTATTGGTTGCTGTAATTAGCAGCTCAGCACAGTTAGTAAGACACTAAGAGGGGATTTTGCACTAAAGACTTCAACCTTGGAAGATACCCACTTCATTTGTCAAACTCTTGAAGCCATTTTAGTTTTCTTTTTTTTCTTTTTTTTATGGCACACTTGGTGAATGAAATAGCCCTCTTCACACCCCATCACTGTGCACTTTGCTAGGGCAGTTAAGACATGAGAGGCATATTAAGAGATACAGTTCACTGGTTCCATGAGCCTGTTAACAAATCATTTTTTAGTTCAAACTCTGTTTAACCTCCCAAAATACAAAAATGACATCAGTTTGCTGCCAACACAGAGGAAGAGGAATGATTACAACCACTAATAACTCTTCAGTGCATACGGAGAATAAGTATCTAATTAAAACAAATCTGAACCAATCCTTTTGTCACGCACCGCCATATTTAAGCCTGTTGTGCAGAATTGGTTCATCCAGATTACATCAATAAAGACGTGTCCACTTCACTGGGTCTGTCTGAACTAATGTGATTCAATACAGCTGTCCGCTCATAAAATCTGCTCCTCCGATGACTGTAACGTTGAGTTTTTGTTGAGGTGTGAACTTCATTATGTTTTGTCATTGAGGTCATAGTCGTGATGTGATTTGTTGTGATGGGCTGCATTACATTCAGAGGTGTTTCAAATATTTTCCTCATGTTTATAAAAAGGGAAGAATACAAATCAGAAACATCTCTTTTATGTAACGCAGTGTGCACCACTTCAGTAATTAACCCTTGTCACCAGAAACTGAACATTACAATTTTGTAAACATAGTTGTTAATGCAGTGTTATTCTATTGGGCTGAGTGTATAGTTGTACATGGTAAAGTAGCTACTGAGTGTGTCTTTGTGACTGATTCATATAAAGCTTCAGACTCTGCTAGTATTAGGCTATGTTTGCAGCTGCTGCTGCTGTATAAACTAGGAATTTTGCAGCCGAGTTGTGAAGCCTGTACTGATTTTTTTGCAGCTGTCAAGTTGTTATTAGTCACACAGCTAATGAGGTCAGGTAACAGGGGTCACCATGGTCATTCTGGTTACTCTGACAGTCTCAGGGCAGGGAACAGGTTGCGTCAATGTGGGACGGTAAAATGTGGCAAAGACAGTCAGGTTCAATTGTTTGGGCACAGCTCATTTGACTGGTCTTCACTTAATGGACTATTTGGAAAGGACTTGCTGGTCTGAGGACACGTCCTGTGGAGTGTCAGCGATGACAGGTGACTGAGTTTGGCTCCTGGTCAGTGAGGTAATGTACGTGCGTCTCCCTTCCAGCTCCTCATCCTGAGAATCAGATGCAAGGTCAAACATCAGTTAAGAGACAAGGACTCCAGAAAATCAAAAATAATATTCTACAAATGTCGTTAAATTGTAAAGAAAAAGTGTTCAGAAATGTACAACAGGACTCCTCCAGGGGCTCACTCTCTGTGTTTGGTTGGTGTCTGAAATTAGTTCCACCTCTTCTTAGCAAAGTTTAGTTTGATAGATTTTATCTGGCTTCATATCAGACATGTCACTTCTGTTCTGTTACACAGACAATAGAGATGTGCTTGCCAGAGATTACAGTAGACTTTAATCTTTCGTGGACTGTGAGGCGGATTTAACTTCGGATCAAATCGTCCTTTTTTTTGTGAGAAGAAAAATATATACAGTAGTTCATCCTTTCCATCAGCTATGAAAGAGTTATGAGAGTTATGTTTTTTTATTTGGAGAGCATGAGTCAAGGCCTAATTGATTCATACCCTAACTATAGAAAACCCCTCTATTTAGGACTCAAAGTCAAAACTCTACAACTTTTCACCCACCCTTGCTCTTCACCACAACTAAAAATGATCCTATGTGCTTAGATCCCATAGTGTCCACACATGTGACCAGAGGTCCCCACCGTGTCAGCAGTCTCCTCCCCTTCAGTGTGCTCTCCATATCGGTTGTATAGCTCCATGTCAGACAGAGCGCTCTCCACTGCCTCCTCTTCATAGTCAGTGTGGTAGTCTGACTCCTCTGATGAAGGGAAGGAGTGGACGACAGGAAGCACAGAAAGCACATTGTGTTTGAATAAGTAGGAATACGTGGAAAGAAAGAGGATGGATGGGGAAACATCATTTGAACCAGGTATGAGGGTAATTTAAATATGCCAAGTGTTTCCAATTGTTTGCAAATGCTTAATTTGAAATGTGAAATTTGCCTAGGCCCTTCTTCCCATCAGCATGTCACACCCTGCATGCGTGCGGTGCACACGCATAATTGACATACTAAAATTTCTGCTACAGTCGGGAAGCAGCAATCCATCTCCTCCTCTGTGTGTAACAGATTTTGTTAATAGAGTGTGACAGGAAAACAAAAACCCATCGAGAAACAAATAAGAGCAAGCAATGGAAAGGAAAACATGCTGGAGAAATACTATAGTGCTTAAGAAAAGAGTAGATTCTTGTGGGTGTGGCTGACTATTAGTCCAGTCATTTTATGAGAAAAGGTTAAACAAATTGCAACAGAAGCAAACTCATCTGATTTTGTATCCTCAGCATGTCCTGAGTGAGGGAAAAAAAGCCCCGAAGAATCCCATTAGGGGAAAGTTTAGAAAAACACCCAAACATATCCCATTTATACGCATATTAAAAAAAAATTTCACGTGTATAGGGTAAAATTTTTAACCTTTAGATATCTCCATGAAAATTACTGAGTTGATTACTTACATTAAGACAAACAAAAAATGTATTACAAGTTTTTTGAACTTCTTTGTTAACATGAGCAAATTTGCATACATTTGCATAAATTCCACCGTTTTGACAGCACATGTATATATGAAGTTGCTGTGGTGGTACCGGCATGAAAATTGGAATGAGTTGACTCCATCGGTCAACCGACAAGTTGACCACTTTAAATTTCAAGATGAATGCAATTTTTCAAGACAGCCACATCCTTAGTAGAGCAGGTATGACATGCTCCGTCTCTATTAATGCTCATGGGTAGTCTTTGGTTCCATTTAGTTTTTGGACTTTAACTGTTTTTTAACAGTTTTTTAACAGTAACATCATATTACAGTTAAAAAATGTCTTGTTCAATCTTGTTAACATATTGTATGTTAACAAGATTGAACAAGACATTTTCACCTGCTCTACTCAATGTTTAGATCAGGTGCTGTATGTCTGCAAATTAGCCATACGTAATTGGATTATGCACTGTTGGCTCATGTCATACCTGCTCTACTAAGGATGTGGCTGTCTTGAAAAATTGCAGTCATCTTGAAATTTAAAGTGGTCAACTTGTCGGTTGACCGATGGAGTCAACTCATTCCAATTTTCATGCCGGTACCACCACAGCAACTTCATATATACATGTGCTGTCAAAACGGTGGAATTTATGCAAATGTATGCACATTTATGCAAATGTGCTCATGTTAACAAGGAATTTCAAAAAACTTGTAATACATTTTTTGTTTGTCTTGATGTAAGTAATCAACTCAGTAATTTTCATGGAGATATCTAAAGGTTAAAAATTTTACCCTATACACGTGAAATTTTTTTTTTATATGCGTATAAATGGGATATGTTTGGGTGTTTTTCTAAACTTTCCCCTAATGGGATTCTTCGGGGCTTTTTTTCCCTCACTCAGGACATGCTGAGGATACAAAATCAGTTGAGTTTGCTTCTGTTGCAATTTGTTTAACGTTGACCCCTGTAACGCCCGCCAATGTAATAATGCCCACAAACGTAATAAACCACAAACGTAATAAAAATATGCAGCTTTCAATGTAATAATCCTGCAAACGTAATACATTTTCCACAAACGTAATAGCCGCTGCCTACTACAAACGTAATACGCGATTTCCCACAAATGTAATAACTATTACGTTTGCAGAGATTTATTACATTTGTGGGGAAGTGAAAATCTTCAATTTTCAATGTAATAAAATGTAATAACGCAATGACTAATGGTCGTTGTGTTGGTTGTTGTTGTTTATATATACTAATAGCCTACTGACTGTGCGAAATCCAGCTGCTGACTCTCCGCTCCACGATCACGGAGAGCCCATCCCACCCTGCCCACCCCTCAAACAGCGCATCTCTCTCTCTCTCTCTCTCTCGCCGCTGTCTGCGGGAAAATTGAATTGAATTAATAAACCTTTAGATGCCTATTTAGACTGATAAGTGTTGTGTTTACCTTTTTAAAAAAATCAGCCTATCTCCCTCTGTCAATCACAATATGTGTCCTCTGTCAGTATCAGCCCTGTCAATAAACAGGTAGGGGGAAAATCCTCCGACCTAATGTTAAACTAACTTATCATCCTAGGGTGTGCGCTATACGCTCTCCACCAGGCTGAGCTCTGTTGTCCCCCACTTTAGCCCCCAAAAAATCACAAGCACTTTCATAATGTGATGCGTGTGTGTTACTTTGTTATTTCTGTATGACAGACCGTTGCCAACACACCGCTATCGACGCGATCTGGTCAGAGGAGCAAAAGAGAAAATATGCAGGATATTTACCTTATGTTTCATTTTTTAAGCTGCTTGGGACTAATTGTACTGACAAATGACTTGTAGCTTGTTACAGGGAGAGTGGAGGCTCCTGGCTAAAAACCAAACCTGCTGATCAGAGGCTCGGACCCGGTGTCATTCTCCTCTCGTCTCGGAGTCCGCGGCTCAAACGCGCTCTGTAAACTGTAATCTCTTGTTTGACATATACTGTATGACGTATGATGTTTTAAAACTAATAATCACAAAGTCTCGGCATCCGAAGGAGGCGATACGTGAACGGGGAGCAGACCGTGGTGGTTTTCAATCACACACTCCGACCCCGCTTGTTGCATCTTTAGAAAATATAATTCAGGGGAAAAAAAGACTTACAAACATGGACCAAAACGGTTCCATAATACGCACAAAAATCCAAAAGAAACGAAAATTAACTAAAAAATTAACTAAACTGCATGAAGTGGTTGTTGTATGCCTGACAGAGGCATGCGTAAAACTATCCAGGCTATCTATTTAAAACACACACCATAGGCTACTTGCAAACTGCTCCACTGTAGGGGGGTCTTATATAGCCTAGTCATTATTATTATTATGATGATTATTATTGTTGCTGTACGGAGTCAAATACAACGAAGAGCCAGTCGCTCGAAACGTTGTCTTTATCATATATTTATTTATTTATATAATATTGTTCTACTTCGGGAGAAGACAGTGTTGAGTTCTTTCTGCCTCATAACTATTATGGACAGTGCCATGGATTTATCGGGGAACTGCTGATATTTTGTCTTAGTAGTGCTGAATATGACCAAGCCGCTGTCCCAGTGCTGAAATATGAATGAATGACAGCGTGTCGCTGCCCGCCTCTTTCTTTTCTTTTGCTTCTTTTGCGTACATTTTTGTCCTCCTGCTTATGACACGCGCTGTCCCCTGCAGATGCTTCTATAATAAACATTTGCTTAGGATTGATTGTGATAGGTACACGGTTGGGAGGAAGAGAGAGAGAGAGAGAGAGAGAGAGAGAGAGAGAGAGAGAGAGAGAGAGAGAGAGAGAGAGAGAGAGAGAGAGAGAGAGAGAGAGAGAGAGAGAGAGAGAGAGAGAGAGAGAGAGAGAGATGCGCTGTTTGAGGGGTGGGCAGGGTGGGGTGGGCTCCCCGTGATCGTGGAGCGGAGAGTCAGCAGCTGGATTTCGCATAGTCAGTAGGCTATTAGTAGATATAAACAACAACAACCAACACAACGACCATTAGTCATTGCGTTATTACATTTTATTACATTGAAAATTGAAGATTTTCACTTCCCCACAAATGTAATAAATCTCTGCAAACGTAATAGTTATTACATTTGTGGGAAATCGCGTATTACGTTTGTAGTAGGCAGCGGCTATTACGTTTGTGGAAAATGTATTACGTTTGCAGGATTATTACATTAAAAGCTGCATATTTTTATTACGTTTGTGGTTTATTACGTTTGTGGGCATTATTACATTGGCGGGCGTTACAACCCCTTTTTTGGCCTAAAATGACTGGACTATATTGGAGTGTGTATCTATATGCTTTACCATCCACAACAACAGGTTTGACAGGCTCGATGCGGGACACGATTTCTGCCAGGTCAGTGAAGGAGGCGTTGGGACATGTCACCACCTGATAGACACAAACAAACATACACGCACATTAAAGAAAAGCTGAAAGCAAATCTTTTTACCATTTTCACTTTTCTTTCTGTCAAACAGATCTGATGTGAGCTGGATTGCTTTTATTATTTTTGATGCACCTCTAGAATACATCACACAAATGTAAATATTGTTTAGGGACCGAATTGAGTGATACTGTTTTTTGTCATTTGATCACTTTAATGTGAACTCTTCAGCTGTTGATATCAGTTTTTGTTTTTTTTTGCTCTGAATTTTGTGCCACTCTGCTGAACACACAGTGCCATGTAGAATTCATCATGGGATAATATTATTTCCCCTGAGAGTCGCACCCTACTCTAGCATCTGAGAATGAAAAGAAAGGAACTCATTAACTGCATATGTGAGAAGGTGATTGTTTTAAAGAATGAGAACTGCATTTATTTATAAAACAGTGTTAAGCATCATTGTTATTCTTCTTTCCGCTGTTGTTCAGGTGCATGTGTTGGTTTGTTTCTTTCGGGCTACTATCATAGTATCTCAGTATGAATCGCACCATTCTTCCCTTCATCTCCCCCCTCATGTTGTTGGTGAGATTGGGGGAAAATATCTCATCTTTTTTCATCATCTTGTCTTTCCTCTTGTTTAGTTGCTCCCCTTTTCTGTCTTTGACATTGCTGGGGGACAAATCTGCTGTACGGAAATCTATTTCTCTGTACTTCAAGAGCAGACTGATTCATGGTTTTAATGTTATTACTTTAACAGCAGTGTAGCCCAAGGCCTAAAATATGACGGATGCTATCAATGAACTGCACCAGACAATGAGGATATATTGTCAAAACAATAACAGTGAGAGAAAATGTAGCCAATATTTTAGAACCATTTGGTGGATTACACATGTGGAGACTCCAAATGAGCAGACAGATACTGAGGCACTGCAAAACTTAATAAAAAAAAGGCTAATTAATAACAGTATAACTAAAGTCATTTCTAGTGAGGATATAACTTTTGTGTTACAATTTAACTGAGTTTTCTTTAACATGGAATCAAACTTTTTTTTTTAAAGTTATTATTATATTGCTTCTTGGGTACTGTTTTTCTCTATATGTGCAACATATTTTCCATTTTAGCTTGGATTTATAATCTTAATAACCTATAATATTGCTACAGAAGACATGTATTTTGTATTGACTGAGTGAGTAGCAGCTTCCACAAAGAGTAACTGTATTGTACATTACTAAACTCAAGATTACTTTTCAACCCTCTGATAGAAGATTTTTCATTAAACCTTAAAACACATCATGTTTAAGTTATGACTAGTCATTTGATGCATTTCAGTTGTTAAAATTGAGTTCTTTCTTTATACCGTATTATATTTTTGGGGCTTTTTGCCTTTAATGGATAGTATAGTTGAGACAGACAGATAATGGGAGGCAGTGAGAGGGGGAATGACATGCAGCAAAGGGCCGCTCGTTCGATACGGTGCCGGCTGCGGCGAGGACTATAGCCTCTGTATTGTATATGGGGCGCCTGCTCTACCAAATGAGCTAAACGACGCCCCTAAAATTAAGTTCGTATCAGCATTTAGAATCATTCACAAGTGACAAGGAAAATAAGGCTGGCTGTGTTGTTGCTGTGTCACATGTTCTTCAGACTTACGTTGTTCTTGCTTTGGGTATTGTGGAAGTCCTCCTGGTGTCTGTCCTTCAACATTTTCTCCACCACTCCACTGCGACTCCACACATCAAAGACTGTCTTGCCATGCTGGTATCCCACCTCCTACATCACACAAACATGACTTTGAGGGAGATCGTCTGATATGTGTTGCTAAAAATCAACATTTCTACAATAACAGAACAGAATGAGAGACAGCCGGTGAGAAAACAAAACAGATATCAGAATCACAAGAAGACGGTCGTTCCTCTAACTTACAGCAATCTCATCGAACTTGCCAAACTCCAGCGTGCGGTATCTGTCGATTGGAGGTCTGATGTACTCGCAGTAGTCGCTGTTCTTCACAGACTCCAACTGCCTCACACAGCACACGTAGGCCAGTCGAGTCTGAATCTCTGCCATGTTCAACACCTAAGACCACAAGTGTAGAAATGAACATATGTATCCGTGGAATAAACGCCTCCGATAATATCTTGATTGGTATTCATAGGACTGATTTATTTTTAAAACACATCCTTGCACAGTATGTTGCGTCTTTATTTTTACTCAATCCGTTACCTTGACTTTCTCAGCTAGGGGGTTGAGGCGTTTCCATAGCAGCCACCAGCCTGAGAGCGAGTCGCCATAATTAGTGAGGTTGGTTTCATCCCGGCTGCCCACGTCAATAGCTATCACCACTTTGGCCCCCATGGAGCGAGCCACATCAGCTGGGAGGAGACAGGAAAAAAGGGGTGGGGCAGAGGAAGGAGAAAGTTTTGTAGAGAGAAAAAAAAACAACTCAACTAAAAAATGTGGTAAACCCCGCCAAAACGACAGAAGCCAACTATTTCGCCACAGACAAGGGCGGTATGAAGTACTTGAAGTGGAAACACTGAGTGGAACAAACCAGGCAGGTTATTGATGTAGCCTCCGTCCATCAGCAGGTGTCCGTCTTTGGGGTCACAGAGAGGAGGCAGATACCCAGAAAGAGACATGCTGGCACGCACATACCGCCAGAGAGAACCTTCAAATGGCAAACGGGTGAGTCGTTAACTTTTATGCCTATTAAGCACTATGCACTTAATTGAAAGCAACCAAGCTGAACCAACAGGAAATTAAAATGAATGCACAAGACTAATGAAAGGGTCAGTTCATCAATGAAGGCAGCAGTGGCAGATCTCTCTGAGGCAGATATCTCAAATAGGTAGGATTTGCTCGTTTGTGGTTGAATACTTCTGCCAATCAGTTAAAGGAAGTGTGTGGTCACATTCTTCCTCTCTGTTCCTGAGTTACAGCGTTGGATAACAGCCAGAAGTGTTTTTGCTGAACAGTATGATGTCACAGTCAAGTTGTCCTCTGACCGGATGGATACACGTTAATCACTGCATTATTTTATCCTGGTTGCCATTTGTATTCATGACATGTATGTATGATGTATTCTTGAGTTACGGCCAAAATAATAATTTTGAGGTCACAGTGACCTTGACTTTTCAGCTTTCACCACCAAACCATCAAAATCCTTGAGTCTAAGTGAACAAACAGGGCAACATAACACTTTTGATATGAAAAAAAAACAAACGAATAGAAAGAAATGGAAAAGGGTAGAACATTGTACCTACCGTCAGTGTGTACTCTCATGGCCGAGGCGGTGATGTCTGTGGTGATATTGAAATACGGGATCCAAAGGTCCTACATAAACAAAAATGATACATTGAAACAGATCAGCATAATGATGTAAGTTCACGATACATTTGCTTACCCAGCAGCACAACCAGATTTTTCTGCAGCTTAATCAGCTGAAACTAATTCAATGCCATCTGTCCAATCTCTCTTCTTTAGTCCCCACTTGCGTTCTGATTCAGCTGGGCCTACGGTAACCTCATTTTATTCACCTCGATCTGTTTACTCTTGAAGACGTTGCTGATGCTGGAGTTGAAGGCGGCACCAGAAAACATGGAGGTGACTGGGTATGTCAAATCCAGGACCTTCTTAAACACTGATGTCATCTCCTACAGGGAAAAGCCAGAGGAAAGAAAGGTCAAGCGTTTCGGGGTTTTTTTTACGCCATGCAACTGTAAGTTGTTCTATTTACTTGAGTGGAAAGTAGAATTAATTTTACTTATTATAAAAGAAGATCTGCTGGATTTTGATTTTGTGTTTTTGTGAGGACTGTGTAAGAGTTTTTATTCATTGCACTTTCCTCCTCTTGGGTACACACGCTTGACTTGGTAAATCTTCACTATTTATAAAAAAGCATGATTATTTCAACAGATCAGCGTAGTTCATTCTCACTTTATTCATCTGACTTTGCGAAGGATAAACCCTTTTTTCTTGCAACAGTGCTTCTATTAATTTGATACTAAAGGAGCAGCAAGCCAGCCAGCTGCTTCTATAGGGAAGGTTCAGAACCAAGGACAGAGCCAGAGCGGGAGGGACGGGATGCACTGTGGGAGGATAAATCCTACCACATGCTCTGCCTGCAGACAGAGCAGGTGTCTCAAATTATCATGGACGGTCACAGTATTAAAAACCTGAGGATGAATTTCTTATCCAACTCTGCTCATGACCTAAATGTGAAAACCACGCTGAGCCGTAAGTGCAATCTAACTCATTACTTTTGATAGTTAATGGGTACAGCATGGTTAATTACCGAATCCCACCATATATAGCAGAATTAAGGTCTAAGCTTTGTTAGAATTAAATAATTTTCTGTTGAAAGAATCACCTTCACAAAGACAGACTCTTTGTGTAAAAGTCAAAAGACCAGAAATTGAAACTGCTTGAAAATATTCCTTTTTCCAAGAGTCATGTAGAGGAAACTCAGAACCCGGCTCATTTTCTCTGAAACACAACACTGTTTATCTACTAAATGATCCCGTTCAAATCATCTAGTCGTAATTATTTGGATGGATTTTTACTGATAATTAGAAAATGCCACGTAGGGAGAAAAATGCTTTTCGGTTCCCGGGCCAAGCTCTACACAGCTGCATGATGTTACGTAACATCCCAAAGATGTCAGATCAAGGTCGTGGAGTGTGAGCCTCCATCTTTCTACAGTAATTTCCTGTCACAACTCTATTGTATGCTGACTAATGAAGGAGAGAAAAATCCCCACAAAATACAAAGCTATTACATTGTTGAGAAGGGACTTGAGGATAAGCGAGATACAATTAGTGATGCAGATTAGACCATCATCAGCTCGTACATTTGGCTCTTAATATTTGTGTTAATTACAAGACTCTCACCATTGCCCATTCTCTGGCCCTCATCCTCATGCGGCTGTGGCTGCGGTCCTCAGCATACAGCGCCCCCATCAGGGAGCCAATAGAAGTGCCTCCAATGAGATCCACTGGTATCCCGGCCTCGCAGACAGCTCGCATTATCCCCACCTGAGAGCAACCTCTGAACAGGAGGGAGGAGAGATAAATATGTACGGACAAAGAGACGTTTAACCATTTGACCTAAGGAAGACAAAAAGTGGGGTGAACATTACCTGGCTCCTCCTCCGCCCAGGATAAGGGCAATAGCATTCCCCGTGAGAACTCGAGCCAGGCGGGAGAAGTCAGAGTGGCGGTCTGCCGGCTTCTCAAATACACGTTGGTACAACTCCAACTGAAAAAAAAAGAAAATGACTGTAATTAAATAAGAAAGAGGGAGCAAGAGGATAGTGAGAAATTAGATGGAGAGCCAAAAAAAAAAGAATACATCAGAAGGTATTAAAAAAAGAAGAGAAAATGTTAAATGGAGAGGTTAAGAGGGGAAACACCCAGAAGGGCACAAAGGAAATTGCTTTGATCTGCAGATGAGAAATGAGATATAAAAAAAACAACATTGGCCATGTTGTCCCTCTCCTACCAGTTTGGGCAGGCTTCTCTTGGAGAACACCCTCCGGGGACACGAGAGGTGCAGGTGTCTGGAGATCCAGCTTCGCATGTTCAGCCAGTCAACGGTTCCTTTGGGTGGAGGGCCGTCCTCTCTGTGCAGCAGCACCAGCTGCTTCTGGGCTCGCACCGCACTTCCTTCCAACATACGCTCCAGCTAGAGGGGAGACATCCAGGACAGATATGTGAGAACATTTTATCCTCCTATCGCTTCCTTCAGAGTGGCTCCTGTGCATTGCTTGGACAGATGGAATAAAGAGAATTTTGAGCACATGCCCAGAAAAATAGTGCAAACTCATAACAGAGACTTTGTTTCAGTCTGAGGACAATACCAGCAGTTGTACAGGTATGCATATGTATGTCTGGGAGTTGTATGTTTCAGAATTCATTAATGTTTCATGTGAACAGCTGCATTGTATTCATATTTATATTTGAGAATTAAAAGTAGCAGGCTGAGCAAAGAGGTTGTTTTTTTTTGAAAGATGGGTTTTTGAATACATTTTTATGTATTTCATTCACATTTTCCCAGCTGAGGCATTTTTTATTAGATGAAGCCCCTGAATAAGCAGTCTCATAAAAAGGCTAAATAATCTGGGTGCAAGGTCAAATCTGCCACACAGTCAGTGAGCCCACTGCTAAAGGTTTACCGGTAAGTGTGTACAAGGTGAGAGGGAGTGTGTGTCCGTCCTGAAAGATAAAATCAACCCAGAGCAATAACTCATTCTGTGCCTAAGCAAATATTGATCCCTCTTTTCATTTCTTCCACCATCTCCTGTTAAACAGGCATAGATTCCTTTCTTTTCTCTATGACCATTTTCCCCAAGAAGGCAATTACCTCTCCTTTGCTGGACGTGAACTTCCTGTCTTTCCCAAACTGCCACTCTTTCACAACATCCATCCACCCGTTGCTCATTTCTGCCAAGCCCAAAGGTCAAATACAAACCATTCACAGCCCGTGCGGCCATTGTATTGGTTAAAACCCATGGGTATAACTATTATTCAAGGGGAAACTGATCACAACTGACCATAATATCACATCAGACAGAGTCCTGCTCGACCAAGACTCCTGCCTGATCACACTCCCGTAGTGTGCAGAGAGAACAAGAGCTGAGTTCAAAATAATTGGTGTGATGAATTCTCTGGAGAGAAAATTCCAAACAAGGCTGTATTTTTTTTTAAGTACAACAATTAAAGGGTAGGTCTAGTGATATTCATATTTTCCGTATAGTCAGCAACCCCCATGAAAGATTAAAATCAATACTAAATTGATCATTCCAGCAATTAATGTCCTTTTATTCAGAGCTCGTGGCTTTAGACTCACATTGTTGTACTAAAACAATTAAAAACACATCAGTGATTTGGACTGTTGCCCTGGGTGACATGTTCCTTCATTATGATGAACATGGGTATTGTCGAGAACAAAAATATGGAACGCTGCCAGCTTCAAAATGCCAAAATTGCTGGTTTAAAAGCAAAAGCAATAAACCATCGGAGGATTTTAACACCGGGTTTATAAACTAATGAAAGCCGTTTCAAACTATTTTCTAACATTGTATTGACAACCAAATAATCAGCTCATTCTAAAAGATAATTGGGAGGTTAGTCAATATTCAAGTCATTATTTGTAGCCATGCTGGACTTCTAAATTGAATTATAAATAGCTAAATTTGTAACTAATCCAATCTAACCTCTTCTCACCCACTGCAACACCTCACCTCCCCAACCACAGGGTCCTGCTCCCCTAGTCCCACGATGATAATGCAGTCGGCCTGACGGATGCACCGCTGCGTCCAGGGGGTCAGTGTGTAGTCCGTCTGGTAAAGAACAATCCGATGGATGTCCTCCTGTTGGCCCAGCCAGCTGGACAGACGGTACTCATGGACACTGAAGAGGAAAAAGAGTCCATTAATGACTGGTGGGTGACATTGCCTGGCTGGCAGCACATAGTAGATCCATTTTCTTGTTGTGCCAATAAAGCATACTTGAACTGAATTTAATGAGTCAGAAAGAGAGAAATGCCCCCAAAAATGGACCAAAGAGTCGTAGCACAGAAGAAAAGATCAGATGTTCAAATATTTGACCCTCTGCCACAGAACGTACCTGTCCAGTGCTGCAGCTCCAAGTCGCTGTTTGATAATATCACTGGTCAGCAAAAGAGTGGGACCTGTATGAGATAGATCACATCAGTTACAGTCAAAAACTGGTTGAAGTACTTGATTTAAAACTGCTGACATGTCGTATACAGTCACATCCTGAAGACTGCTCATTATTGTGAAAACCTAATTCCTTAAAGCAGAAGTAAGCGGAATGTTTGTGTTAATATAAGTCTGAAATACTTATATCTTCCGACGGCAATCACTTATATAGATATACGGGTCTGTCAGTCACTCTGCTCTGCTGTAAGCCGAGGAGAAAACTTTCCTTGTATCCTACAACCTTTATCCAATGAGGAGAGAGAACGGCATAAAGGGGCGGATGCACATGGATGTGGTGACGTAGGGACGAGGACCAATAGATCCATGACGAGGGCGGGGGCTGCTGACAAGAAGTTAGCCAAAACAACCGGATCGCTTATTTCTGCTTTAATTCAATGTTAATTAACTAACTTGACACACAGTGTTACAGTCAGTGGAAAGGAACTGCCCTGAGGACTCAGTCCTATTTCTATTTAGGGACTGAAGTAAACAGGAAAGAGCCACAACAGTTATGCCTGAGCATAGAGTACCTTTAATATAGAATGGCCTGACAAGTTTTACCACCTGTATTTTTTTTTTTACCTATTGCAAGAAGTGCGTGCTGCAGCTCCAGGGTGAAAGTAGTGAGAGGAACCTCCTCTGATACAGGAAGGACTGTCACAGTGGAGAGGTTGGAGGCTTGGTTCCCGGCATCCCATTTACTGCCAGGAGTGTGGAGGGCCAAACTTCGAGCTGGGGAAAGAAAACAAATTAGTAAACCTCTCCCTCAGCAGCAAGCTGTTACAGCACCGAAAACCAACCAGCTCTATGTTAGTGTTAGTACACAATGATAAGCCAAAACCAAACATTACAGACAACACCACACACAAGAATGCACACACCTGTCAGAGGACCATTGACCTGCTGGAGGATCTTCTGTCCTAGTAAGTGGATCAACCTGGTGACGACCTGAGATGCACAAACATTTTAGAAGAAGCTCTATATTGATCATCCTGCAGACAGCTCCATTTTACTATGTCTATAACGGTGCTTACTAGGAAATGTAATTTATGTGAATACAGTATGTACATTTTTATTATAAATTTATTATAAATTATTATAATTTATTTTAAATCCAAAAAAACAAAAAACATGAAATCATTTTGAAAACTCCTCTTGCCCGGCTCAAGATTAATTATTCAAGCTGCTCATTGTTCAAGACAAGGTTCTATCGATTCAATTCAATCAATTTCAGTCATTTTCCAAGCTTCCTATTCAAGATAAACAAAGTGTGTGTTTACATTTGCTGAATTTAATTTAACACTGAGGTTCAGCCAACCTGTGGGAACTTCCTCTTGATGGAGCTGAGAGCTCCTTCTGGTAGCTTGGCCAGCTCAGAGTCTCGTACAGCATGCACTGTGGTGGCTCTGTTCTGATGGGTCAGGGCCTCAACCTGCAAAAACCACACACACATTTGGTCTGAAAACAAGCTGGTCCAAAGTAGAGTAAAACTATATATATCATAACTAAACATTACAACACACATCATGTAAAAAAGGTACAAATAATTTGCAGAATGCCTAACCCAAACCCTCTATAAAAGAAAATCTAAGACCTAGAACAGTGTTAATTATGTGTTGATTTTCCATGACTCCTTGTACTGTCACTTCCACAACTTTCTGAATTAAGTGAAAAAGAAAAGAAAAAAGAAGCTATAAATAGGATGTCTCCATGTCATCATCCACACCTGACGTCAGCACACAAGGGCTAAATTTGTCTCTGAACATTAGCCGTCCCTTTAACAATCTTATTCTCACCATCACAGATGTGGCAATGACAGCTTCCCTAGGTAACAGTAACAGTAACCATAGCAGCGTTTAACCCAGGTTTCATTAGACGCATCACGGCAGAAACCACCCACACCCCACACCACTCCGCTGCAGTGACTTTGCCTTACATAGTTTCCACAAATGAGTATCTAATTGATCGATTAAATACCAGCATTGACGTGTGCATATTGACACATCTTGGTAAAATATATTGACCTGCTGTATAATTTATCAGGTACTGTGTACAGAGTTTCTTCTTACAAAGATTTAATCAAAATGAACAAGATGAGAAATGACCAGATATCTGTTGTGTGCTCATCCACATGCCACGTTTGTGCAAACACCTGTCGTAATTTGTTTGGAGTCGTCTCAAAAAATGTCTGAGTGTTTTTTTAATGATGTATTCTGAATAAATGAATAGCCATGTACGTATACTTCAATTTATGGGTTTAATTTTCGGAGTGGGAACATGTTGTTCGCTCATTTTTCCCCATATGCAAGTTCAGTATGTGAGGATAATACAGATTAAGTGTTGTCTTCATTATTTTTATGTGAATGCCATTTCAGTGTGCTTGCAGCTGGTGGTTAGTTACACGTTTACCCTACAGATGTCCTTCATAAGATTCCTTTTATTTACCGGCAGTTGTGGTGGTGTTACGGCCATGCTTTGGTTGTACACACTGGCAGCCTGTGTTTTGTCAACAGTATGTCCTGACAGTGAATATGCTATGAATTGATGTGATGATTTAACTACTGTTAATTAAATGATCCTTCCGTTATGCAAATTCAAATATGCACATTTTTGATACTGGATCCTCAAGAAAAACACAGCAAACACTGTTTATGCTCAGCTACGGTCATTAATATTCATGAAGACACTAGGATTAAAAACATAATCAACATAGTGCACACACTCTAGATATTCATAGTTTTTCACCCACTGTCCAACATCCGTCTTACCACTCCAATCAGGTCACCGCGTCCATACTCTCCTATCAGCTCCTTCTTGCCATCCTCCTTCATGATTACGGAGCGCAGTCGACCACTCAGCACTATGAAAGTACTGTCTGATTTCTCTCCCTGTCTGAAATATATACAGATAAATTCACTGCACCATCTGTAAACAACTTTGTGATCCAGAACCACATTTAAGATTTGTTGACATGTTTGGAAAGGATCTAAAAAAAAAAATGAAATGCAGAAGTCCTTGCAGAGCTGGGCTTGTTTTCTGAAAACACCCTTTTTCAAAAATGTACAAAGCCGTCAGTAAAATACCTGTAGACAGCCCTGCCAGCTTCCACGGCCATCCAGTCGAGAGCAAAGTCAATCTGTCTGACAAAAGAAGACATCCTCCTCACCACTGTGTGAGCAACGTTCAGCACTACTTTTGGCTCCACACGCATTATCCTGAGGAAGAGACGAAATGTCAGCAGAACAACACCAACAGAGCATTCTTACTGCTCTTTCAAAAGCTGTTGTTAGATAAGAAGACAGTATTTTTGCATGGATGATGGCGATGCACACATAATGTCTGCGTGACTGACTCATAGAAGTGGGTTTTAGAGATGGAGAGGAAGCTGCAGTCTCGCTGGGCTCGGACGGTGAATATCAGGGGCTCTCCTGTCAGGACAGCGAGTTGGCCGACAAGTTCTCCCGGGTGAGTCACAAACAGTCGCGTCTCTTCCTCTCGGTCGATCATCCGCTGGTAAACGTGGAGGAGTCCGGAAATCACAAACTGGATGCTCACCTCCTGAAGCGTCAAGGGGAGATGAAGAGAAAAAGAGCGAAGACTTGATGGTCTGAAGGTGAATGTCAAGAGTCAGTCAATTAAATCAAACATTTCTTTCACAGTAATTATCACAGCAGAAAAAGCAAATAATTTGGGACAATTATCTACTTTTTCATGCTGCCAAATTAAGCCGAACAAATGTGCTAAAAAACACCAAAAAGACACAAGGCTCTACCAGTGAATGTACTGGTAGTCAGACATGGATGCCCCTGCCATACCGCTACAGCACTAAAGCATATTAAAGGAGCATTCCGGTCATTTTCTAAGTAATGCTCAACAGCTCTAGGTCCCCGAGTGCGACCATAGAAAAAATATGTGCAGCCCCAACCTAGCTGTCCTCCTGCTAGCTGCGCTACACTGCAGTTTAACAGCAAAGTAATGGGGGCAGATCTTCGAACCGCGACTTTGGCCTCTGTATAATGCTCAAAATATCACTACAATGCTTTGCAACATCCACCAGTTCCTTACCACACAACACTGAGTGTGCATAACTCTGTTAATATGAGAGAGCAGTGTTAACGTGTGTTTTGATCACGTACCTCTGTTTACTCTAGCTTCCTCGGTAGACCTTACTAGTCAACTGTCGAGCTTGGGACTGTTTCCATATCAGCAAAGACAAAAACGCAAGGAAAACATGGATTTAGGAGGAAAAAATGATTTTGGATGGGAAAAAAGCAGGTATATACATATTGATGCTTTTTTTCCCATCCAAAATCATTTTTTATATTTTGAGCATTATATAGAGGACCTAGAGCTGTAGCGTGTTACTTAGAAAATGACCGTAATTCTCCTTTAATGAAATGAGAAGGAAAAACCCTTACATTGAAGCTCTGATATCATGAAAGTGAAATGCTTTTCAAGTTGTTGTTCTAACCTGGTCTCCCTGACGAGCCACCACAGAACCAGCTTTGACATGATGGAGTGTCACTCTGCCCTCAAGCAGAGTTAGATCCTGCCAAAACAAAAAGAAAATATTCTGAATATCTGCTTATTATAACATCAAATAGACACAGAGCTGTCCTGATGTAGACGTGCTGTGGGAATTTCCCATAAAATGTGTCACATTGCAACAACATGCAGTACAAGCAAAAGTACTACTTGCTTTGTTTTGAAGTGACGTAATCCCTGACATATTTATAACAGTTGATGTTAATGTTGTGTGATCGACCTCCCACCTGCAGCTGGATGATTCCCAGCAGATCCTTTTTAGCAGCCTGGAAGATCGTGTTGCTTTTGCTGAGGTGGATGGCATCAGACTGCCCCCCACTGTCTGTGTAGTGAAATACTTCAGAGGGTGTGTGCAGCATTGTCACACTCTTCTTCAGACTGGACTAGAGACACAGACATAAGAGAGTGACTAACAAAGAAGGAAGCGGATGCTGGGATATGGTGTTACATCTACAAAGCCAACCTCTGACTTGGCATGACACAGCAACGAAAACTTACTTTTGGAATGACAGGACTGGGTGGAGCCTCGTCTATAGTGACCCGAGCTCGTTCGCAAGCCATATTCAGGTCATTACCTATAGGGAGGAGGATTATGAGTTTAAATACGTCTGTGTGTGTCGGTGTGTGCGCTTGCTTTCAGATCAGAAGCGGCAGGAAATTAAACGGGTAAATGGCATTAGTTTGATCGCCTCCAATCAAGACACTGACCCCCACTTGCACAGTCAACGGGCATCGAGATTGAACGCACCCTCCTGTAGCTGTTAGAAGGACTGTCCTTTACACCATCTGTATAATGTGAAGTGAAGCACCAGCAAGCACTCAGTCAGTCTCAGGACAACACAACAAAACATTTCTAACAGTGTGCATGGTATATGTTCAAATGATGTCTGTGAGACTATTCTGACCTGTCTCCACAGGGCTGTCCGAGGCCCCAGCAGATAATTCATCTTGAAAATGCAGGCGACGGGTTGTCTTTGCAGCATTAGCCTCTCCCACAACAGTGTTTATATTGGTCAGAGGCACTGCCTGGCTGTCCTGTAAAATAGTTATCACATCCAATCATAACCAAATAAGATTTTTTTCTGTGTGATGTCAGTTGTGGTCGTAATTACTGATTCGTGAAAAGATGGTATCACTTCCATTTCAACATAGCATTTGCTGTATTAGTAGTTATTTGAGAGTGTCTGGAAATGTATCATTTCAACAATCAAATACATGAAGCATTTCATTTCATTTTAAAGCAGCATGGCAGAGTTCTCTTTTCACATAGTTCCTCCCAAAAAAGACAACATTGAGAAATATTTTTGGTGATCATAGAGTCGGAGCCAAGCCAGGCTGTAAGGCTGATGGTCTTTTCAGTTTCTGTGGAGGGGCTGTAATCATTTCTATTCATTTTCACCTCAGCTTTATGAAGGACTGGAAGTTATGATACTGTGCTTAATGTTGTGTGAAATTAGCTGGCATGTGCGGCCCAGTGTGTGTGTGCCTTTCTGTGCTTGTTTGTGTATGAATTTATAACCACCGCTGCTTGAGTATTCAATGTGATCCTGGCTGTGTGCGACACTGTGCGTGTATACAGACAAGTAAGTGCACTAATTAATTTCCCTCCTACCGGATTGAAGAGCTCGGTTGTTAGGCCCAGATAGTTATGTAATGCCAAGAAGGTGACTCTTTGGAGGCGCACCATGATTATCTGCAACACACACCAAATCAAATACTGAGGTAAACAGAGCAGAACATTTTCTACATCAAATTGTAGTTACATCCAAATAAGATCAAAATGATTGTATTTATTTTGTGACATGTTCCAAGGGGTCGACCATTTTCTCAAGGAAAAACAAACACAAACACACTGATTATTTTGTTGTTCGGCAGTCTGTTACCTGAATGACACGCACAAGCGTCTCTGGGTATTTTTTAAATACAGACTCAAAGGCAGATGCGGGTAAACGTAATATGGTGGAGCGAGTTGCAGCCCGTGCCAGTACAGTCTTATATGGAGCTGGATAACCCTGGCAAAGGCAGGAAAAAAAACAGTTACAAAATGAGCTAAGACAGAGTGAGTTAATGACCACTTCATTAGAAATGTCCATGGAGTGATTAATAGACATTTACCTCTCAATTTTATGACTCTATATGAACTCATACTTAGTGCTTTAAACCTGCAGCATGATTAAATGTCCATAGAAGAAGGCTACTGTGTTAAAATGCTGGCAAGTCACAAGGCATCAAAACAGCAGTGATTTTACTACCAAGTTTGTCTTTGTAAATTCAAAACTATCAAGAAATCAAAGCAGTGTTTCAATTAAAGGGTTAAATGCAATCTTATCCAAGCAACAGGAAGTTTGAGTGTCTGAACAAAAACAAAAACAAAATTATTCAAGGGGAGTACTAAAGACCATGACCATCAGAGAAACCCAAAATGATGCAGCTTTAAATAAAGAAGTGTGACGACCCCCTCCCGGCTCCTCATTCTGTTTCATTGGAGTAGATGAACAGAAGACTGTATGATGGCAAATTGAAACAAAACAAAACATGTCCTGAACAAAGTAAGAGGATATGAGGGTAATAGATAAACAAATTGAGTTGAACAAGAAGTACAATAAAAATTGCTTCTAAATAAGATGCGTGAAAGGAATTATGAGGAGTGGAGAGGAGCCTGGCTGGAACCACAGGCGGATCAGAGAGCAAAAGAGGACAAAGGCAGATGAAGGTAGTCTGATGTGAAGATGGGGAAATAAGAAGCTCACAGTGATGATGTCCAGAATACTGAGCAGGCTGTGGACGCTGTCTCCTGGGTGCACATCCTTTACTAGTGGTTCTGTGCCATCCTAAAAAAAAAAAAAAGACAGACTGACATTGCACCTTTCATATCAATGCACATAATTCTAGTAGTATGGGAGGAAGACTTCAAAAAGTAGCCATGACAGGGAGAGGGTAAACTGACTGAATTATAGAGTGGGATGCCACTGAGTTGTACATAACGTGTCTACAGAGAGAGGCTCCAGACCGACAAACACATTTAAATGCAGACAATGGTTCAGAGAGCTGCCATTTTCCTTCTACTCCTTGTTTTCTTAAACAACTGAATGCAACTACTCAGAACTAAATGATCCATTACCTAAACCTCCATTATCCCTATTTTCTTGAAAGCACCGGACATGGGTAATGGAAGGTAGGAGGACACATGCCTTTATAGTAAAAGTCTCCATCATTGATGTCATGGTCCACTTTTAGTTGTATGTATCAAAAACAAGGCATAGGATTCATGTTTGCTACAAAATGATCATTTAAATGAGCAGTTTATCTACATTTTGCATGCCAAACAATCTCTTTTATATTTTTGTGTATTAAAAATGGATCAAAGTCTGTAATTAATATTATAGGTAGGTGCGTTGCTCATGAAATGTTAAAATGCACACAATCAGAAATACATATATAATATATAATTAAGACTTAAAAGAAGGTCAACTTAAAATCATCAGGTTATCCACATACGCTCTCCTGGATACAGAGCTCAAGTCGTCCGTCCTGTACCACGTAGATGCTGTCATCATCGTCTCCTGGCCTGAACAGACCTTCGCCCTCCTGTAGCTCTATAAACACCATGTGGCGACACAGCTCCAGGAACAAAGGCTTCTCAAAATGACCCAAGACCCTACAGCAAGAAATCAGAACGAGGACATTATGACAAAACAATGGAAGAGGCTAAATCTGCACAAAAGTTGTTTATTTGTCTACCTGACATTCTTCAGCATGTAGAGGACCTCAGAGGGCAGGTTTGAGCTCTGCACATCGAACTCTGTTAGATCAGCCTCCAGCAGTGAGGGAGGGGGCTCCTTGGGCTGCAGGGTGGGAGGGTCTTTACGGATCCTTAGGATTCTGTTGATAAATTATTAAACAAATTCCAATAATCAATAGACTAAACAAAGTTCAAAACAAATGCTTTAAGGTTTCAATTACATGTGTATAATTTTTTTTTAAGTATTAATAGCACATACTTGCGAGCTATGCTGAGAACTTTGGTTCTTTTTCGTATGCGCTGCGGTTGCTTTGATACTGAGGTGGAGGAAGGGGGAGGTATCGAGGACAGTGTCTGGACCTTAAAAACAAGACCAACATCATTTACAACCTTACACTAATAAAAACAGCAGAGGAGGGAAAAAGTTAATATTGGAATATCCATTAATTACTACGATAAATGCAGGCAAGTAATTTTCTGTCTGACAGCATTAGGGTCCAGAACAATAATAAGTTAATAGTGCCAACTGTTCCAGTGGAGTATATTTTGATGCAAGAAGTTAACAACACTCCATCTATGAGGGAAAAGATTACATTTAGTTTCATGCAGATAAACTGTAGAAAGCACAGCTAGTTTAAATGTTTATTCACGCATTCTGTAGTTCCCTAAATTACATATAAACATGACTCTACCTCACTGTTTATGTTTGTGTGTAAGTGTGAAACTGGAATGGAAATAGAGAAAACCTTTCGCATGATCTTTCTTCCATAGAAGAGCACTTTATCTCTTTTTCTGAAGCGATAGTGAGGAACACCAGGTTGTTGTTCACCTTGTTACAAAAATTTAAAACAAAATGCATGTTAAAGCCATGTTAAAACCACATTTTGAATAAAACTGAAGAAACTATACATTTCCTGAAGGAGGCATTATCATTTAAAAGACACAAGATATGGATTAAATAAAAAATGATGGTGTTAGAAAGATATGAGGTTCTGGAAGATAATGGAAAACTCACGGGAAAGCTTGAATCTCCTGTAAAGAAATAGCACTACAATCCCAATCAATGAGACAGCGACTGCAGCTCCGATCAGTACGCCAGTGAGCTAGAAGACAGACAAGAGCATTGCAACAACAGCAAAGGACATTTAACACCTCATAACATTATCCTTCAGTGTCCAAAGTTGCACCCTAATTAAATACTACATAATTATTCTAAGCTTCTTTTGGAAATGCTGTCTGTTAAAATGGTAAAATTACTGAATACATTCATAATAATATTGAAACAAGGAATACAAAAGAAATGGGGATGCTCACTGCTGGGAAAACCACAGAAAGACCAAATTGTGAACAGTTTAACAAAGAACAAAGAAATAGAACAGAACAAATACCTGTGAGATCTTTGCTGAAACACTGGCAGTAACACTCCAATTATATGGATTGGTGATAAGGTTTGGCATGAAATTTATAATAAATGTTGAAACCACACGGAACATAGGTTGTTGACTTGGTGATAGCTTTCTGTTTAAGGTCAAAAAGTTTGCAATCCCACATTTGACAATTCATTTTGATTAGGGAAAATATGTAAACATAATTATAATTGAGGAGAATTATAATTTTTCATCATTTTCATCAGTTCTCAGTCATTACTACAGCCAAACCTACTGAGCTGAGTGCTGTGAAAGTTATATAATCAGGAGTGGAAGTGCCTATATGTGTTGGATTATGTCACAACTTTCAATGAAAGCGAAAAATGCCCAAATCCTACAGTCCAAGTGACCACAGCCAGCCCTACAGACTGAATATACAGTAGAAAGCAGCTCAACCTGCCTGCAGCCTCCCAATCTCCCAGTTCAGCTTATTGAAAACAGAAGCTGTCAGTGAATGTTACTTCATACCATGGTGGTCTGCATCCTCTCCTCCACAAACTGCTGCACCCGCGCTCTGATGTCATTTTTGCTGTTCAGCAGCACCTATAAACAACACGTTAAGTTAGCACAGAGTCTGAGTCCGGCTGCCCATGAGCTGTTCAAATAATATGTCACCGCTGCTACAAGTGTTGTTGTTTTCTTAAAGAAACTGTGGCACTTACTGAACTGGCCCATCTGCACAAGTCTCTGTCATCCTCTCCGTGGCACTCCATCCTAGAAGACAACAATGCTTATACTCGCTACACATACAAAATGGACAGAAATGCCCAGGGACAGTAGCGGTAGGCTATATGCGAGGAGGTTAAATGTCTTCGGGGGCGTCAGAAGTTGTTGGGAAACAAGAGAAACTAAGAAAACATGGATTCATAACTCAGCGGAACCCCACCAGCAGCCACTCGCATCTACTGGCTTCGTGCCTGTATTCATAAATATATCTTCTTCCTGACTGAACAAATCAGCGACAAGCCAGCATAACAACCCGACAACGGATGAACTGACAGTTGAGGTTGATTTTAGGAGGTTTAATGAACATTTTCTCAACGCTAGCCACCTCCTACCGTTGACGTTAGCTAAAATAACAATAGCTAGCAGCTGGCTGACAGAGGTTAGCCGTCTTGCCAGTCCAGTGTAGATAACCTAGGTCAACTGTGCTGTGCTCGCTGTACAGAACAAAACCAGGCTTACTTTTCTAAGGATTTCTGTCGCGCTGCCTCAGGATAGTAACATTTCCAAACATACGATGGAGCTGAGTTAGCAGAAAGCTAACAAAGTTTTCAGTATGTAGTCACTTGCTCAGCCCCACCTATGATCCCACGTCCGCCAATGGCGTTTTGGATATCTGCCGTTGCCTTGGTACCGCTCACAGCAGTCGGCCAATCAGGAGCGGGTTTGGCACATCATACTCTTCCTGTTTACAACATTAAAAAAGAAGGTAGTCTATTAATCAGGATATTCTGCAGCATAATGGTTTAATGAGGCCAATTATGCTGTTAACGGTGTGTAGTCAGATAGCACAGCAAGATAATAGTGAAAGCATAATAAAACATGAATGTTGCAGTGGTGAAAAGTGACAAAGTATTAATTGCAATGCTTATGCAGTGCTTAAAATCTGTAAAATGAATGGAATTAAAATCAATGAAATTTCTCTACAGCAGTCTATATAAAGTAGCTAGTTACCACCTTGTCCAGGTACAATGCTGCTTTGGCCTACATGTTAATGCCTCAGTGATGATGATGACAATGATGCTAATCCAGTGACATAATACAGCCATATAGATCTATGAATAAAGGTAGGCTATAGGCTAAGAGGTCAGTCTATGAATAGCTACAGCTTATAAACAATATTAAATACCAAGACAAGCAATTTTGCTAGCACAACGAATAATTTAATTTTTATATAGTGCAGGCGCATTTTTCTGTGTTTTCATTCTAAGGTGAAACAGAGTATTTTGATGTACAACTTTTTTTCAACCACTGAGAAGCTGTCAGTGATGTTTAAAAGGAATTAAATAAACATTGTGGCCTCTTATAAAATATTTTATTTTACAACATACATGTTTACTTTGTTTATCATACTTTTTTGACACTTTTATCAGATTCAGGCAAAATTGTTTCTGTTTCTTGGGGCCGACAAACTTCCTACAAGATCAACACAAAGGTTAAAAGACAGACATAGCCTATAGCCTACATTGGCATCCAGTAGATCCCCATATCTAAAATAGCTGTGTTATCAGACCGAGCTGCCAGTTTGTTTCAGTTTGTTTTATCATTACTTTATATCATTGCTTCATTATTCTTACTTTAATTCATGATTCCCTCTGATTGAAAAGTTTAAAAGCTGGAAATGTGGACACTGATTCTGTCCTTTTTCCTATGTTGACAGTCGTTTGTTTTTTGATTTTTAGTCTTTATTTTCAAAATGTGTAAATGCACATAAATTAAGTTTCCTTTTTACATGATTCACACAAAAAGGTATAACCTTTTTGCAATCAATACAAACTAAAAGCTTAGACACAACACATGCATGCACAATGACATGTAACATAAATATCCTGTGGAATTTATAGTGCTTTCTCACTCTCATAGGGGCTGAATAAGAAATCCACATCAGTACAACCAGAGCATGACAGAGTACATAGGCTACAGTATATACAAATACATATATTAGGCAACTTTTCTACTTTTTATAGAAAGATAATTATTGAACATGTCTTCACAAACAATTTTCATCTTCCAGGACACATCACATCATATTGACACAAATAAAACATAAATCATGTAGACATGTTTTTTGTATTTTCACTCTCCTGTTCTTTGCTTTTACTTGGTTCTTTGTTTTGGCTATTTGTTCAGGTATTTAGCCACCGTCTTGTAGGCAAGGAGGATCTCTGAGTCATTTGGGCAGGTGTAGCGAAACTCATCTCTTTTGTAGACGTTCTCCAGGTAACGTGTCAGACCTTTCAGCTGTGTAGGGATGTCAAAGTTACGGTACTCCTTACACACCACCTGAGGAGAGAAATATTGTTTGCAAAAACACATCAGTGGAATATGGAAAAAAAAAGAAAGACACTGTCAGCATTTTTTTTCTGTTGCAAAAATAGCAAAAAACAATAAATCAAGAAACAAGTAATTAACTTCTTTTAATTCCTCTTTACTGCTTTATAGTCCTGTTGTCATAGTACGTTCACGCTGCACTCTTCTCACCTTGACAATGTTGATCTTAGGAAGCAAGTTACAGTCTGCCAAGGAGAGGGTGTCACCGTCCAGGTAGAGGCGTGAAGACTCGGTGGTGTTTGGGTTCTTGTCCAGCTCATAAGGGAGCGGTGTCTCTAGGTACATGTTCAGCTTCACCAGAGTTGATAGGAATTTATTCTCTAGCACTGAAAAACAATCAGGGGCCTCAGTCTTTCTCATGTGGTTTGAAACATCAAATATGAAATGTGTTTGAATGAATTACTGTCTTTACTTACTGTCATTTAGACCGGGATTGGGATTCTTTATATAAGCTGAGAATTTTCTGAAGATGTCGTCTCCAGCACCGTTGGACTCCTTGTATCGACAGCACAGCTTTGGATACCTGCCAGTGATAGAGTAAAAATGTCATTGTTCTGGTGTGTCAGTGTGGTCATGACGAAGGTATTCAGTTTGAATCATATCAAACAATCAGCTTGTTGTGTCTGTAAATGCCTCTATGTTTGTGTATTGGACTGGAAACAGGATGCAGTTCACTCACTCTGGTGGGGCCAATTTCTCCTCCAGGAACTCCTCGATCTTGTTGGTGTCTGTTTTGACCTCGTCGTTGTAAATGAGGAAGGGAGGCTGAGAGCCTGGGGCCAAAGCCTTGAGCACATCAGGTGCCCTGCAACAGAAGCCAAACAAAAACAGCTTCCTCACTGTTGTCTGTCATAGCTATTGTCTTTCATTGCATTTCCTATTTCCTTGACGTTATTCCTTGACATTGTCACACCATATTCAAAATGATTATACTGCAAATTAATGAGCTCCACCTAAACATTTAAAGGCACGCCTAAAAGGTGGATAGTTTATATTGGGTTATTCTTATATTATATTATTACAGTAGGCTATATATGCTTCTTCTGTTGATTTTAATATCTACTAAATAGGTTAGATCTTGCTGAAAAAGTTTGCATCTGAAGTCGAGTTAATGAAACAGTTAGACATGGTTTTTTCCCCCCTTCAACTTGAACACTTTCTTTACAGCCATCTTGAAATCCAAGGGTTGGGAACAATAAGAGGAACCACATTAAAACATAATGCAATAAAATGAAACCTTCGTGAATGTGAAATGTGTTTTGAGGTGAAGTGAATTATATAAATGAAGATTATGTGTTTCATCTGATTGCACTGTACTATAAGTTGATGTGCTAACGTGTCTGACCCCTGTCAGTGTCAAAGATCACATCAAATGTTTTATGAAGAGAGGGATTGAAAAAGGCGCTCTCCTCTCACCTCCTCATGTCCACAGTGGTGAGGGTAAAGTTGGCTCCCTTTAACCAGAGAATCATGAAGAGCCTCTGACTGAAAGGGCAGTTCCCCACACTCTCAGCATCCACACTGGCCTGACATATAAACAGTAAACAGTAAACACACACACATCACATTAGAAACACACGCATTATATTCAGTGGTAGCAAAAGGAAGCAAATGCATTTCTGAAAGGCCACAGTGTGTGCGCTGGTTTTGGCCACAGTGATGTCATGTATCTGACTGCACAGGCATTCTTGTCGATCCTGCTCTGCTTTGACAGTCTTGATACAAATGCTTAGGAATTTTAAATGAATGTCTGAGGCTGCTTTCCACCATAATATTTAGATGATGCTTCTATCATAGCACATTTCCACTACAGTCCCATATCACTGAGTCATAGGCCACAGGCTTTTGTGACAGCTGAGGTATTTTTTTAAAGGGCAGGACACAGGTTTCCAAACTGGACAGGCCTCTTTTAACTGTAGTCTCTCACAGTCCAGCACAAAAACTACAATATACCTCTACTACTAACTATAAAGTATAACGACAAAATGAATTTCAACATGATAATATCTGCCTTGAGTCATGAGAGCTAATGACAAGACATTGACATTTTGTAGCAAATACACTTTGACAAGCGAGGCCATCAAGTTTTAAAAACCCTATATGGTATCAGGAAATGAATGAAATAAAACTGATTGACAAAAGACTGAAGTAAAAGATTTTCTGAGATTTATGTAAAACTTTTAGTAAATGATATAACACATCTCAGTAATTGTAGGTCTTACCTTTACGAAGAGTTCAATCTTCGGGGCCTCAGCCATCTTTCTTCTCCTCTGTCTTTCTTCTCTCTGTCCTGTAATGTTCACCTATCCCCTCTGGATTTGTTTCTGTCACTGTTGCTGCAAAGACAGGCCAGAGATTTTTAAAAAGATACTGCAATTGTGAAGTATATTCTTGTAACTATGCCTATGACACACTCTCTCAACGTTTTGTTGAAATTGTTTTTAAACTGGTAACTTGTTTTTAGGTGAATTACTGAAGCCTGTACTCACACGCTGCTGGTCTCAGTCAGCACCTGCTGGATCTCCACTCCACCTGTGATTTCTTTTTCTTTCTTTTTTTTAACTCCACTGATTCACCTCCTCCCTCTCTTCTCTTTGCTGTCTCTGTTTCTGTGTTTTGTTTGTCTCTCACCACACCTGTCAGAGTTTAGAGAGGCAGTCTACTCCCCCTCTGGCCTTTCCAGTCTAACCAGCAGATCTGGATCATTCCTCTCGGCCTTCCTGCCTTCTAGCACGCTCTCTATAAGACGTATCACTCCCTGTATCTGTTGCAGTCCCTGTTTGTCCACTTTGGTCTAAATTAGCCTCCGTCTGTTCCTGTTTGCTGTCTGTCTCTTTCTCCACATAAAACTGATGAGTTTAGTTAGCGGTGCAAGTGGATTGTTATCAACTGAAGTTTAACTGCATTATCTATTGTTTGTCGGGAAAAAATCTAAAATGTTAGTTATCTCAAGCCATTACTATTCAAAAATATAATACAGAAATCTAATATAATATATTACAAAATGGTTGAGCAGCACAATTCAGTATATTAAACAGTTTAAAAATTGTTCATCCATAATAACAACTAAATGAATTACAATGTCTGTCTATGTTTGTTTCCTTCAAATGTGGAATCTAATCTCTTACATTATTTGACCAATATAATATTGTTAATATATTAACAATTGTACTGATGTTTGATTTCTGGCTTTGTTACACCAAAACTAGATTTATTTGAGTTGAGGTTTATTTTGTAATTGTCTTAAATGTATACCCGCATGATTACTGAGGATTAAAATAATTGCAGTAATGGTAAGTGCAGTACAGAAACAGTGAACATGTGATACATGCTGTTCTTCAATTCATAACTACATTGTCCACTTGACCTGATTCTTATAGTTGGTCAAAATCGGTGGAGTGATCTCAAAGGGATGTATCACGTTGTCAGTGTTCAGTTGTCCAACATTGAAGTGGACATTAAAATGGATCAATTTGAGGGAAGAAAGCTATCTACGTGTTGTTGCTCTTTACCCATAAACCAAATATTGATTGATCTATGAAGCACTAATCTATAATTGATGCTAAGAGTTACACTGTAATATGTTGCTATGTAGCTCCTCATGCCTTTGTGAAGGATTTGTGACACCTGTCTGCAGAGATCTGCTCCCGCTGAGCTGCAACCTATTGTCTGTCCCGAAGGCGTTGCATGTTCTAGGCCAGGCCAGTCCAGTTCTCCCACACCACAAACTCAGATAACTGCACTGTACTTTTATAGACTTCACCTCACTGTGTGCACAGGTCACTGCTGCACTGAAACAGGAACTGGCTTTTCCTAAACCGCTACCACACGTACATGCCCGTCTTAAGTATACCGTGCAAATGCTGTGCTCAGATGTTTCTCAATCTGAACAAAGCAGAACGAGGCAAAAGTAAGAGCCCTGACACAAAAAATACAGTGTGTGTTCATACTTTTGGCTATATCGTCTGTTTTTCTTGTCATGTCAGAAAAACCTTGAAAATTGACAAAATCTTCACACTGAGGCTATCAGATTCTCTCTCTCCCTCTCTCTCTCTCTCTCTCTCTCTCTGTTGTTTCTGTGCTTTTGATGTTTGCCCGTCTTCTTCTCAGTTTGACATGTTTGTTTTGCCGTCATCCCTGAGCCTCCTCTCAGTCACTGCTCAGCATTCATGACCGGCTAGAAAATGCTCTCATGTAGCAGGTATTTGCTGGGGACACTGAGCTGGCTGTGATTGGAGACAGGAGGAAAAAACACCCCACACACATACACACTGACAAAAGATACAAGACTGTAGATGTAAGGGTGTAGCAGGCAATCATGAATGACTTTGTGCTAAGGAACAGGTCAAATTCATTGATTGTACAAAGTTAATTACAGTCATTTGCTCTCCAGTATTGTTCTGTTGATCTCAGGTGTATTACAACTATGTCAGCCATCAGATAATGTTGACATTTCAAAATCCCCTGGACAGGCCTGATGGACTAAAAGGCGTGTGCTTATTATCTTTTCCTGACTTTGCTATTGTCGGAGCTGACTGTTCAACAATGTAGAAAACAAACTAGCGATTATCTGTACAGTGAAATGATTTTAAAGATCAACGTTTCAAGAGTTTCTATTGACCTACATTTACACCACAGGAGTTACAACGGGATGTAAAGCAACCACTTACACCTCACACAACCGGTCACCAATCTGACTACTTGTGGTACTATGGAAAACCTCATAATCAGCAAATTAAAATCAAGTGGAGATGTGGATTCTGAGAGATTATCTCAATGTTTATCTATCTAGAAGAGTCTGAGTCGCCTCACATGGTGCTATCGGTGACACTTATCATCCACATTCAATCCAGCTATACAAAGAAAACAACCACCATTTGAGGATGCACCCCCTGACCCCATGCACTGCACACAGAAGGATTATATTTTTAATGTCTACATTTTGCTCAGTCTACCTCTCTCTTTTCTCAAACCTAAAGTGTGATTACCGAGGCGAGGTGTTGTTCCCAAAACTGTGAGGTTTGGCATCATGGCATTATGTTTTTAAAATCCCACACTTAAAGTGTCCCAGGAGAGCAATTTAGCCCATTAACTTATAAACAACTGGCCCAGTGTTCAGTCTTTACCAGAGGACTTCTACGCCCTCTGGTGTCTGAGATTGACCATGCATTAACCTGGCTTTGCTGCTAACTTGGCAGAAATTAAAAAAAAAAAAAAAAAAAAAAAACACGAATGTCATACACTTTGTCTTAGTCACAAACTGTCACTTAACCGTTAATGTGGAACTTATATGGGTTCAAGTGATTTCTATACCTGCCATGTACTATAGGTTTATTATGAGTAAATGTTATGAGTGATAACATCTTCCTGTCTCTCACCTCCTAACCAAAAAAAAAAACTGTGTATGCGAACGTGACCAGACACACACTGCTACTTTTGCGCTAAATCTGTTTTTCACCCAATTTCTGTTTCTGTTACTCATTCACACACCTGCTGGCCCTGGCTGGGGACACCAAAACGTATAAGATATGAATACAAAGAGAGTATGAAACAAGTTGGTACAGAATACACTAATACAAATGTAACATTGTAGCTAAAGAAATCTATAGGCTACTGCAGTCAATTTCTCCCACAAAACCAAATATAAGATAGGAACATGAGCTCAAACTTCATAGAAAAAATGAAGTAGAATAAAATACAAGTCAAATGTAGTTGTTGTTGTTTTTAATAGTGTGCTCAAAAATCAGGAAAAATAAAAAGGAAACTGCAGTGAGACATATTGCCTATTATAAACAAGATAAAACATGAACCTGCATAAACAAGGGGCTTCAGCAGCTCATCCATTTCCCTCAGTTGATAATCCAGTCAAGTCTACTGTGGATGCACAGTCAGTGTTTCTCTGTAACACACTCCCCTCTTGTGGCCTTTACAGTGCATAACTGTTCAAACTAGACATTAAATTAAACTGCAGTTTAGGACGCATACAGTTTTAGAGCAAGAATAAGATGGTGCACACATGATTTAGTCCTGTTTCTGTGTCTGTTCAGGTTTTCATAAGATGTGAAAATCATTTGGCAAAGAAACACAAAATAGTGGAATAAAGTCATGCAATTTAAAACTAATATAAAATTATATTTGAATTGGAAAAAATGAAACCAGACAACAACAAAAAAATAATATAATAGTCAATAAATAAAATAGGCTAATAAAATAATAATCAATATGATAACAGACAAAGCAGACACTTTGTCTCAGTAAAACTAAAACCTTGTAAGGAGTTACTCATGACCGGAAGTATCACCTTTTGTCTTGGGAAATACCTTTCTTGTCATTTCCTGCTGCTGAGATTTCTGCTGTTTCAGTGACAGTTAAAAGTGAGAAGCAGACACAAGTATGTAAATGATACCCTGCATATGCAAGGTTTTTTTTTGGTGCTGCTGTTTTTGGTATTTTCTCCCCCTCTACAGGTGACAAACCATTGCTTTTTGCTGCTGATTTGGAACAGTAACAAAAATCAATTTTACTACACTTTTTTTTTTTTTTTTTTTTTGCTTGTTTTCACTTCTTTTCACAACACTGACGATGACTCACTGGTGTGTGCAACCACCATCCACTTTCTAGACCCTGCTGATTTCCTCACATCCTCTTATTTTGTGATCAACAAGCAACAAATGACTTTTTTGCTGCAGAGATGAGAGATAACACAGAGCATCATTTTAAAGACAGGACAGGAACTGAAGAGGGAGTGAGTTTAGAAAGCCGCGCCTCGTCTTACTTACAGTAGAAGCGCTTCTGGTATTTAGACGCGTCAGGATTAGCATACCACCAGCAGCGACAAAAAAAAAAAAAAAATGATATCACTGGTGGCTGATGAAGGAGCACGCACTGCTCATCTCATGAACAGGTCAGTGGAGGAAACTTTTGGAGGACTCCTTTTCTATTTTCTGCTACTTGTATCTCATTGTGATCAGACATATGAAAATGCGTCTGTTATAGCCTATTTCTGACAAGAAGAACAAAATCTGTATAAACAGTAGTCCTACATTCAATGAAGAGGTTAAATAGACGTTGGCACCAACTGGTGAGGAGAGGAGGTGCACCACTGCCAACCTGAACCGTTTGACGCCTCCTGTTCGAACATTTTCTCTCAGTCTCAACTGCAGAGTTTCACTTCAAAAAACGAGTGTTTCTAATAATATCGAGTCGAATCTGGACGCCCTTGAGTTTTTATTAGTCTGATTATCATATTCTAAAAGGGCATACGCACATAAAATTGTGTCCGTTCGTCAGAAAATACTTTTTCCTCATTACGAAGTGAACCATGTGGTGTTTTAAGTAAATATTTAAGCCTCAAAACAGAGAGTTGTGTGCTTCTCTATAATTGATCTGCCTTGTTCATTTTCTTGTCTGAAGCAGATTGCTCTTTGTTCTTATGTTGTGGTCATCATCGTGACAAATGAAACTTATGTCAACCACCACGGAGCGCACATTTACAGTAACATGGACGCGTGGACAAATGCAATAAGTGAATTCAGCAACAGCAGCAACTCATTTATCATTTACTAAAGTGGAATTTCGAAGAGAATTAAACTTGATTTGCATCTTTGTTCTATCATTTTATCTTCATATAAAAAGTTTGAATTATCTTGTTACATCAAAAGTTTAGTTCACAGCTACGTATATGTGGGAATCTAAAAGTTGCTCCCGAGTAAAAAGGGATGTGGTGGAAATCTGAAATAAGAATCAAGACACCAAGTTGTTTTTGCAGATTATCAAAACTTTGCAAAGGGACATCACTGTGCAGAATATTCAAGTTATTATTAACAAAGTGCATTTGATTCATAAACATTACCATTAAAGAGACCAACCTTCATTTTTGTTATGAAATCCATCTCCACTTTTATTTATTTACTTTACATTTTGCATGGGTTTACAGTTCTTTGTGCAGAACTTTTAAACAGTATGTGAAGTTGTTGAATTATTAATGAAAGTCAATTAAGAAGAATTTTTGTGTATGCACAATTTTCTTTTTCGCTTTCCTACACACACTACAGAAAGTATCAACATCTTAACAGCTGTATATCCTTTGTGTTTCTCACATCCTTCCTGAGTTTACACCCAGTTCAGTAAGAGGCCTTTTCCTCAAGTGAAACTCTGTGGTAAGAAGTCTGCGACCAGTTTCAACACACTGCTTTCTGTTCATCTTGAAGAATCCACATTCTCACAACACAAGAGTTAGGAAATTGACCTTTAAAGAGGGAATTATTACAATTGAAAATGTTTTTTTTGTATGTGGATGATATCAATACTATTTTGTTCTTTTAGACACTTCACAAAACACTAACTCTTATCAAATTCTTGCCTGCAACAACGTGATAGTGAAGTTTTGTGTTTCCAAAGTAAATCATGTTCTTTGATTGTACTGATGTCAGTGGGTGGCGCAGCAACTATAGCTCTGAGGTGCAGGTATTACTTTAAATATTCTAACTTTTTTCTGTTTAGGAAAAACAGGCTTGCATAAGTTTCTCTTGAGTTGTGGTGGAGCAAAACCGGTCATGGTCTCTGATTTGAGTGGGCGGTGTTGAATCCTCTTCATACTGGCAGTCGCAGTGTCTGATGGTGAGTCCTCATTGCAATGCTATAACGGCCAATGCATAAGAGTTTCATTATTTCAAGAAATTTCTTGGAAAAGATCAGGCGGAAGTGTCTTTTGGTCTTCACCTAAAACATCAATTAGCTCAGTCATTTGCTTACACATCCTTCCTCTTGCAGTTTCTCTGTTAATGTGAAGCTGGTTGAGCAATTACAGACAATGTCGGAAGTCTATGCAAACACTGCAATGAAACATATTACTGTTACTAAAAGGCGTTTCTCCAGTCTGTAACTAAGGAAATTCACATATCACATTTAAATGCAAAAGCTGCCACACCCCAAGAACCCCCTTTTAATTTAAGCATCTTTTCCGGTTTGTATAGTGTCAGAACAAGATTATGCTCATCAGTGGTGTTGTAACTTCCCGTAGGCCCCTGCTCATCTACAGTATTTTAAATATATTTCAAATAACATGAAAATGTCATGTTCTAAATATAATGCAGTATTTACCCTGAAACTGTACAGCTGCTTGTCATGTTTCCAAGC
Organism: Trachurus trachurus; assembly: GCF_905171665.1. NCBI lineage: Eukaryota > Metazoa > Chordata > Actinopteri > Carangiformes > Carangidae > Trachurus > Trachurus trachurus. Next base: position 17,133,935 of record NC_139908.1, on the reverse strand, counting down.
AAAAGGTTAAGACAAAGACACATCATTGCTCCTTCATAATCCAACTTCTTAATTCCCTTTTGTGACAGGGTGATAACACTAAAAAGGATGCAACTCCGTTCAGTGAAGAGGTACATCCTCCCGTCCTTTCTCTGCGTTGTCCTGCTGAGTTTTTTCCCTGAGTGGGGATTCCTGGCTCCAAGGGCCATAAATCCTACCAAGATCTATTACAGCAGCAACAGCAGCAGCAGCAGCAGCAGCAGCAGCAGCAGCAGTAATGTGACCATCTTGCTGTGGTACTGGCCCTTCCACAAATCATACAGCCTGCAGGGTGATGTGTGCTGGGACCTCTACAGCATCCCTCGCTGCAGACTGGTGGACCAGCGCTCCTTGCTCTCCTCAGCTGATGTGGTGGTCTTCCACAACAGGGAGCTGATGGACGGCAGTCAGAAACTGCCCTCAGATCTACCACGGCCACGGTGGCAGAGGTGGGCCTGGATGTCTCTGGAGGCTCCTGTTAACAATGGAAATTTGCAGAGGCACGCCGGTATCTTCAACATGACCATAACCTACAGGAGGGATTCTGATATCACTATACCCTATGGCGAGATGATACCAAAGGCGACTGAGGGACATCCCGTGGAAGACGTCACTCTGAATAAGAGCTCTTTGGTCTGTTGGGTGGTCAGCAACTACCAAAGTAGCCACAAAAGAAGCCAAGTGTACAGTGAGCTCAAAGCCACTGTCCCTGTGACGGTTTACGGGCGTTGGACTAAAGCTCGCCTCTCCTCTAAAAACCTTCTACCAACAATCTCTCGCTGCCACTTCTATTTGGCGTTCGAGAACGCAGTCGCCAAAGATTATATCACCGAGAAGCTGTGGAGGAATGCCTTCGAGGGCCAGGCAGTTCCTGTCGTCCTTGGACCATCACTGAGTGATTACGAGGCTGTGGCTCCGCCCAGTTCTTTCATCCATGTTGATGAGTTTGCATCAGTGAAAGATTTAGGAGAGCATCTACAGGAGCTGGCAAAGGACAAGAAACGCTACAGTGAGTATTTTAACTGGAAACAAGAGTGGAAAGTGAAGCGGTACACAGATTGGAGAGAGAGACTGTGTAAGATCTGCTTACAGTTTGACAGTTTACCTCAGCACAAAGTTTACTCTGACCTGGAGGCCTGGGTCAATGCTTGAAACACTGCAGCTCGCACAATTGTGGTTAATCCGTATAAGCAACTAATTATGAATTAAACACATTTGTAGTCATCGTCACCTTATTTTGCTGCAATAACACAAACATCATTTATGACTCATAAGACATCTTTCATGTTATTCCTGTGCCGGCAATATGCAATTACTATTGATCACATTACCAAAGGAATAGGATGATAGATAGTAGGAGATGTGGGGGGGCGTAGTTTTACTGCAGAAAATAAAAATTGCACCCTTATTTTTCTTTTTCTTTTTTTTTCTTTTAAAAAACAAACAACAAAAGACTGACAACAATAATACAAGCCCTCACCCTTGAGATTCTTGTTCAATCAATTTCAATTTTTTTTCAGATTTCATTTTCAGATTTTTCAGATTTTTTTCAAAAGCTGAACTCCCTTCTCTTCTCTTTCTTTCTTTCTTTTTTTGTACAAAAGTGTTCAGACCCGTTGCTGTGGCTGTTAAAATGTGGTCAGAAGACACATCTCAAGGGTTACTGAAACGGTGTGCACAGTTTCAGTAACCCTTGAGATGTGTCTAGAACTTGATTGGAGCCCGCTCACTGCAAACTGAACTGATCATATTGAGGATAATTTAGAAAACCACTTACCTGTATTTATATGGTCTGTTGTGTTCAGGGAAGAAACTGAACCCCAGTACAGCCAGCACAAAAAGGTTGTCGGTGGAAAAAAGAGGAAACTTACAAACTGTAAAAAGAACTCATATTCCACTTTAGCTCCTGTTCACCTTTGTTTTTGTGATTTTTAACAGGATTGCAGGCTAAATGCTGCCATAGGTACTTTCGTATGAGTATCTGAATACTTTTGTAAATCTGACATTTCAGCTTTTGATTTGAAGTTTCAAGAAAAAAGCTTGTTTTCACATTATCAGAGGTTGAAAAAACTTCATTTAACTTCCTATTTTTTATATTAATTCAGTTCTCTACAAATCCTTTTTGTTTGCATGCACAATCGTGTTGTTATTTCAGCATTATCCCAAGATTTTTGAAAATTCAAAACTAAGTCATCTGAACTTGGGATAAGTAAATATAAAACTTAAGAACCAAGACACAGCACCTTTTCAGTTACATGGATGGTCGGATCAGACTTGTTTTTCTTTTACATCATCCTTTTTTTTTTAAGAGTTTAAGAGTTTTTCTTTTGACTTGAAACAGCGGCTGAAGCCACTTTGCACAAAAGACAGAACAAAGACAGCAGGTAAAACTGATCGGTGTCTTTGTTAGCTTCAAAGTGTTTAATGTAGGGACTGAATTTAATGTTAAACCTCACTGTGGTTTGTTGTCATGATCATGAAAAGAAACAATGATTAATGTGTGTATTTCATGTATCAGACACACACAACAAGTTTGCACCATGTCAGTTTTGTTCAAACTAGATGAAAGGAGAGTTTCTAGAGTTTAACCCTCATGCAGTCAGTGCACACCGGGATGCGTGGTAACATGCTAGTTTTGTTTCTTTCAAAACTTAACTGAGTAAATTCTCAGCAGTTCGTTCATTCATTGAACCAGTCAGTACGATTGAAAAAGACTCTAAGTCAGAACTCATCAAATATTAGTCTATTAAATCTGTCAAAAACTGAAGAGGTCTAAATGCTTCCTGGATGTACTGCATATGCACACAAGCAACTTACCTGAAGTATTTCATATTAAGGGCATAAGTCAGTGTGCATTGACAAATTTGATTTAATTCTAGCTAAGTCAAATCTTTAAAAGCACAATACGATATTAACATTTGATGTATTTTAAGATGTCAGTGACTGTCATTTAATGTTTGGTAAAACTAACTTGTATATTATACGTCTCTCTCATTTTCCTGATTAAAATACAACTAAACTAAGTATCACTGTGTTCAAAAGTGTGTGAAACTGAGTTTCCAGTTGGAGCAATGTGTCAATAGACCAAAACTTCATGTTCATCAAAGAGAGTTTTCATACAAATGTTTAAGAAAAAAAAGTTTTACTTGATACATACACATTTGGGGTATTTTATATGTGAAGTCATTTCTGTTGAGCTAATGTTTCAATAAATTATAATCAATTCATTTACAATCTGTTGAGAAACATTAAAACAAATTGCAATTGTAAATATTCAAGTCAGTAATGTTATAAGGCAAGATCAGCTAATCATTAAATCATTAATACTGAGGCAACTTGAATAATACCAGTTGACAATACCTGTGTTTAAGTAACAACTCTAAGTTGGTTCTTGTGATTTCATGGTTCGTCTGATTTAAGTTAGGTGAGGTATTTGCTGAAGAGACATTTAATGCCTCCATTTCTAAATTTATGGTCATCAAGTGAAATGCAACTTGTTAAAATATAACTCCAGTGAGCACTCAGACTTGACTTAGGACCATGTGTTATTTCATCATTAACATAAAAAACCCTTTACAATAAAATCAAAATTGAAACTTGACAATGCTTGATCCAGTCAGGTCAGACATCTCTCATTGCAATTAACCTGAGACATTGAGAAAATACTGACAGTGTGCAAATGGCAGACTTAGCAGCTAAAACATTTGAGTAACAAGACAAGATTCCTTAAAAACAATACATTGAATCTCACCACCCCCATTGCTGTTACAATATTTGCTCGATGTCGATAACAACCAACAAGTGTAGGACAAAAATCTGGCTTTGGTACAACAAACAGAGCATATTCTTAAAAAAAGATTATTCAACATTACAAAAGCAACTTGTGCAAAAACCAATGGGGGGAAAAAGTCAGCCTAATGATATTTTATATTTTCCATTTCAATGCCTGACAGTTTAGATGGATACTGCAGTTGCTCTTTTCAGTATTGCACAAATATTAACCCAACTGATGTATTTTGTTTAAAGAGGTATTCCCTGATTCTGTAACCCTGCTCATACTTACACCTTCATTCCACAGCTGGACTATACAGTAGCACCAAATCTTTTGTTAAAAAAAAAAAAAAAAAAAAACACTGCATCGATTAAAGCCTATGGAATAACTTACTATGAATAATCCAAGAACACAAAACATGAAGGCACATTTAACATTCAGCTCAAATTTCATTCAGTTCAAAGCAGATGCTGAGTTGTCGGGTTGAGGCGATTTGTTGAGTTTCCCCATGAGAACACGATCCATTTCATTACTGCAGTCAAGAGACGAGCCTCCCCCCTTGAATAGTTTGTATACCACGATCCACCGATAAGTATCGGCCAATCGGGTGATTGGATTCAGAGGCTCGTCTCCAGAGTTGGGGTTGGACAGAAGAGGCTTGGGGTGGTAATCTATGAATTTGGCAGAGAGTACCCAAGCACGTTTATCCAGTCAGGTGACTCACAAGTCCGGGGTGAAGGGCTTGCTTCAGGACGTCGGGCCGATGAAGTTGGGGAAGTTGGGGCATGTACAGTGTGGGAGGAGGGGCTCCGGGGTAGCTGGAAGCTGGGTAGCTCTGACTGGGGATGGGGGATGGAGCCATGCTCAGTGGGGAAGGGCTCTGCTCGTAATATTGGCCGTCGCACTCCTCATCCAGTGGCAGAGCCAGACGCTTCCCTTTCTGTCTTCGGTTGCAGAACCACACACGTACCACCTGCCGAGAACACTGTGTCAATTGATACAAAAGACCAACTACATACATATTCATTGCGGAAAAAAAAGAAGAGAGAAAAGGGGGCAAGCTGCTTCACTTTGTACTTACATCTCTCTCCAAGCCCAGGTCATCCGAGATGTGTGTGATCTCCTGGGTGTTGGGTTTGGGACATTTGATGAAGTAAGATTCCAGAGCAGAGCGCACCGCTCCCTCCAGACTGGTCCTCCTCTTCCTCTTCCTGGTGTCAACAAATACTCTCTCAATCTTGTACATCTGTGGGATCACATATACGTTAGTGTCCAATACAATCGAGTATGGTAAGCACCAGCGAGACTGTTGGAAGACAGCTAACTCATGGTCACTAGGTGGCGTGTTACACTTCACAGGAGCAGAGCGGAGCACTTTGGTGCAGGCTAGCTCAGCAGGAAGCTTACTAAGCCTGAAAAGGCCAACTGATCCCACGAGGCTTGGTGATCATCTGTTGTGTTGTAAACTAGTTGGCAGATGTCAGAGTTTCAGACTTACGTCCTGGGGATTCTCAGAGGTCTCGGCCTCATTCAGCCATCGCTGAAGAAGTGGTTTCAGCTTGCACATGTTCTTGAAGCTGAGCTGCAGGGCCTCGAAGCGACAAATAGTTGTCTGGCTGAACATCTTCCCTACACACAAAGACAAAAACCATTAGACATCACATGGTGGAGAGTCCCAATCTGGAGGTTAACTCTAGATTTGAAGAAAATTTAGTAAGTGACAGCTAATGTGAGACATTGATCCCTGAGGCTGCAATTGATGCAGGTATCAACCCCATACAAAAGGACAACTACATCAAGCTACAAAACCAAACCATGTTCAGATGCTGCACAGACTGAACCACAACTCCTACAATACTCTGAACCGAGTGTGTACAATCAGAACAAGCATCAGTAGCTGTATAGGAAACCAACTTACCATAAAGGTTACCCAGGGCAAGACCAACATCAGCTTGTGTGAAACCCAAAGTGATGCGTTTGTGTTTCAGTTCCTTAGCAAATTGTTCCAGTTCTTCAGTGGAGAGGTTCTCCTGTGGATAAGAAAAAAAACAAAAACAAGATTAGATCAACTTGTGTAAGTGTAGGCCTTTGGCCTATTCCATTCTCACTAAAATAAAAAACAAACGAACTGTATTAATATTAAATTGGAGGTAGCATTCAGTGGTGGAAACACATTTCCCTTCTGGGATTAATAAAGTCACTTCTTACCTCCTCTGAGTCGCTGCATCCGCCGCTGGAGGACCCGCTGCTCCGCGTAGAGGAGGCCGGGTTCTGGGTCTGGGGCCCGGGGGCCGCTTGGGTCGAGTTCGCGCTGAAAAAGGCATTTCCTGGAAGTCCGTTGCTTGGGGGTGAAGGGGACATGGATGGTGACGACGCGGATGATGTTGAGGGATTTTGATTGCTGCTCCCGGGCGGGGTGATGTGGGCGATCCCAGGCCAGAAGGACGGGTTCCAGGCCGCGGGGTAGAAGACCCCATGATGGGGCATGGCGGCGGAGGCCGGTGGGGTCGGGTAGTGCTGACCCTTCATCTCTGCTGAGTAGTCATCGCCGGTGTCCTTCTCAGTCTTTATCTCGGGCAGTTTGATCTGTTCCCGGGTCTCGGCTATAGGGGGGCTGAGGTTCGTAGGCTGGGTGGCTGCGGTTACGCCGGGTACCTGGCCGGTGTACTCGGGCGCAGCAAAGGGATACCAGTGCTTGGGTTGTCCAAAGTCTCCAGCCTGCAGGTCGTGCCCCCTGTAGTCACTGGTCATGGATGGAAAAGGGAAAAAGGTCTGCGTGGAGGCCGGCGTGATGCCACTGTAAGTGGTTTTGTTGTAGAGAAGACTCGGGTCCGGGAGGACGCCGTGGGGAAGCTGGAATGACGCAGCGTTGCCCAAACCATCTTGACCCAAAATCTGGTTGCAAGGGTTGGCCCGGCTGAAGTCATAAGGCCTGCTTTGGCACTCCGGACTCTGCGATCTTTCAGACATCTTCCAAACAGCGCGTGAGACTGATATTACAACAACAAAAAACACTGTTTTAAATAAAATAAATTGGCGGTGACTAGTTTTGGACACGCTCATCCGTTTCAAGTTTACGCACAAACCAGAAATGAGATACCAGAATATGATGTCCTCCAAAAACAAACCAGCGCCTCTCCAGTAAAGTCCGCGCTGAGGTAGAGTTTGCGCAAAAGTGTAGCCTGGGTCTGAGCAGTCGCCGTTTTTGGTGCAACATAACCACCAACGCGTCTTCGGCCTACTCCATCAACTCCTGTCGCCACTCACCTCACCTTCAAGCTCAACTGCTGCTCTCCTGCCAGAGTCCCGCAGCTTTTCCTAATCACAGCTGCGGGTGTTGGAGAGCGCTCGATCTCTTCGCCCATTGGCTGGCGCAGACAATTGCGCACAGCTGATGGTGAGTTTGTGAATGACCTTGATTCCTCCCAAAGTAGTGGGCGTGTTTTCACATAAACTCTGAGCCCTTTACACAGAGACCAACCGTGTTTTCTGCTTTTAACCCTCTATGGTACGCATCATGATGCCAGTGGGGGAAAAAATGTTTGGAGCGTTTTTATGTCTCAAAATAGACTAAATAAACATAATCTAAAGAAACTTTTAAAAATTATTTATTTTTGGAAGTTTTGGGGGTTTGTTGACTGTAGGCAACATTGTACCATTACGGTTCATCATATACTGTATTAGAAACACCAGTCTCTGTAGACTTTCCCCTTCACTGGCCTCATCCTCATCCCAATTCTCACTCTCATCTTCGTCATCATCATCATAATAGCCTGATGTTTACTTTACTGCATCCAAAATCAAATTTATCAAGGATAAAAAACAAAATTATGATGAATTATATGTTTTTGAACATTATATTTACACCTGAACACACACTACCATAGTCTCATAATGCAATATTGATTCCATAATGGTCCATTGTTGCCTCAAGGCAACATTGCTATTTTCCATAATGGTACGTTGTTGCTTTCGGGCAACAGGTGCATTTTAACAAGTTTCCATTATTTAATAAGTAAATAAATTGCATGGAACTATTAAAAATTAAACTTTACTAATCTATTAGTGTAAATATATTTTTTTCCAGATGAAAAAGGGCCAGGAAGTTATGTTTTCAGACCGTTTTAGTGGAGCAAAATGGCAAGCCTGTTTTCTTTGAAAAAGTCTGCAAAAAAGGGTTTCAGTATGGCTTCTTGAAAGTCATGTGATAAATTAAAGCATTGTTATTGGTTCTCTAAGGTCTCCTCTCTTTTTTAAAGTATTACAGCATGAAATGGGATGAATTGTGGAGATGTGACAGGCCAAAAAGTGGTATGTTGCCTGAGGGCAACATGGTACCATAGAGGGTTAAAGTGGAATTAAAACTACTAAGTGAAATAAAACATTGCTTGGGAAAACATTAATAATTCATCAGTGTCAAGTCACATTATAAAAAAAGTATATTTACATTGCTAAATAGGCACGGGTCACAGCTGCTGTAAATACATACTGTCGGTAACACTGTAACTTGCTCACCTCATACATGAATTATAATGCTGAGTTTGTTTAAATCATTTCTCCTTAAGGACATGGCTTTGATATTAAAATCCCTGAATTAAATCTAACCACTAACCCTTAATAGCGACAAATAGAAAGGACTGAGATAAATACAAATGAACTCGACTAATCGGGTTAGATTTACTTTGAAATTAGAAGGTTAATGTTTTGTTAGAAGGTGTTTTGACAGCTATTACCGGCGGAACCGCAAAGGAATTTTAAATCGAAAGCAACTGGACTTGGTTGTTTGTCTAGGAAGACGTTTCCTTCCTAGACAAATAACCAAGTCCAGTTGCTTTCGATTTAAAATTCCTTTGAGATACTATGACCTGGACAAATGAGAATATGCACAGGCTTACTGGCAGAACATACTGTAAGATAGAGAGAGGATTTGTTTCTTTTGTAATAAATGTGTAAGATGATGGAGAGCAGGAAATGGGTGGAAAATATAGTGGCAAATAAAGGAGCGTTGTTTAGATTGTTGTGAAAAGTATTTAGAGGTGAGATGATTTTGTTTTCAAATGAAGTTTTATTTTTGAACCTTTGGTCTGTTAACATCTTTGTATTTGAAGCAGGTTTTTGCACGGTCCAATAGTAAAACACCAGCAGGTTTAATACTGCTTTCCCGGCACGAATCGGATTTTTCACAGTCGGTCACCAAAATTTGTCACTGTCAGGATTTGTTTTGCTTGGATTTGGACATATAGCCTAGCTACTGAATGTTATTGTATTCGTTTATTTTTATCCCCGATTTTATGTAGCCTACAAGAAAAATAAATCAGACAGTTAAATCATAAAACCACCAACAGCCTTCAGGTGAACTTCTCCCTTTCACCCTTGATCGGTGGTCTTTCAAAAGCCTGGATGGTCCATACACTGGTACAGATGCGCTCCCCCAGCGCGAGTCGTTGGCCGCAGATTGCTGCAGGAAGACGCACTGCGGGGAGGGAGAGGGGGGGTGCCATTGTACGACCTGGCCCCGGGGCACCCCGTGGATTTCAGATCCCGGGTTGCGATGGTCGACCATTAGCTCCTTTTCAGATTGAAACAATAAGTCTCAACCCTTTGATTCCGCCCCACACCCACCTCCTCCCCCGACACCCACCACTCTCCCTCCTACTCCTCCTTCTGTCCTCTGAAACAAACACCAGACACAAGTTTCACTCTGGTCTGCAGGTCCGAGGGTTCACTGAGGGCGACTACCAAGGAATCCAGTCTAAAAATGCCCTAGAGGTCCAGAACAGGTCTGAGGACCACGGTGTTGTCTGCAGGTGCAAGAATCAAACTGTGTAGAAATATGATATCCATCTTGTGAACAAAGTTTCTCCATACATACATCTTACATTGGGGTGGTGCATGACTGGTGGACAAATAGATTAAAGGAAGACTTTCACTTTTGCACAATGTGCTGCATTACTCACCAGAGGGGGTTTAGGGTCATATACTGTATTGTAACAAGTGGAGGGGAAAACTGCAGAACATATAATTCTACACCTCAGGCTGATCTCACATGGGCTCTTTTGACATCCCTATTCTTCTTCTGAACCTCAAAAATAATCTCACCATCCACCTCTAAGAAGCAGATCAACACTTGTTCTGCACTCACATACAAAGACTTGTAGGTCCAGGGTGGGGAAACCTTGGGGAGACCACAAGAGCTTGGTCTATAGCTTAAAAGACATCAAACCCCAGCTACACAAGCATTGTCCTGGGCCATGGACTTGGGACTATAATTGTCATGCAAAAGACAGAAAGCAAGAGAGATGGTGGAAGACTTTAGGCAGGGCTTCAGAGAGAGAAAGGGAGAGGAGAGCACGGCACTCTCAGGGTGTCCAAAGGAGGGAAGGAGGGGGGGGGCAGCGTTGAATAGCTTGATACAGTGAGGAGATGTGTGAGGAGGAGTATGTAGGGATTTAGTTGACCCCCCCACCCCCCTCAGATGTCTCAGATCTTGCCTTTAGTCCTTTTCAAGTGGCCTCTTCAAGACACCTCAGAGGTCTCTGCTGACTACTCGCAGGGCAGGTCCAGTCAAGCAGAGAAAGGAAAGAAAGTCTGAGATGAAAGAAGCGGAGTGAAGTGAATGTGCTGCACAAACCACAACTGGTCACACCAGTCAGAAGAAAACTAAGCCCCACGTGTCACCTTCCAGCTATTGCTCATCAGTTTCCTCGCTCTTCCTCGAACCACCACAGCAGGCCGTGTTCATTTATAGAAAATTAAAGCATACTGTGGCGGCCGTTACCCCTAACTCTGCTGAAGAAACTAGTTGCAGCTCTGAGCAGGTAATGAAAATGCTATGGTAACTGTGATTAAGGCAGCATCTTGTCCCCGAACCTGGAAAACAATAAGCACAACCATTTTGTGTCCACACATCCTCCAACTCCTCTTTCACTGAAGTCTTTCATGTCTGAAATCTAAAAGAGAAGAGAAGGTATACACATTTATTCATCTTTCTTTTAATTTCTTCTTCCTATTTCAGTTTCCTCTGTGACATAAACCATCATCTTCCTCTTGAGGATGTACGGCTATGCTCATGTCTGCACCCGCAATTGTGTGAAAATGACACGTATTAACAAGGTGAGATAGTTTCGGCGGTTCATGTGGTTGCAAAAGAAGACGTTCCATCATGAAAACTCTACAAAACATTGAACTTCCTCCTAAGAATGTGAGAAGCGATGAAATACTACGTCTATAGGGGTGTGGTTTAGCTCAGTTGGTAGAGCAGACGGCCCCGTATCGAATCCCGACTCCGGCCCTTTGCTGCTTGTCATTCCCCCTCTCTCTGCCTCCCAATTTCCTGTCTCTCTTCACTAACCTATCAATTAAAGGCAAAAATGCCCCCCAAAATATACTTTAAATATTACGTCACATCCTCCCCGCCTGAACACAACTTAAAGGATGTTTTATTGCTTGATTGTCATTTTTTAAAAGAAAAAAACATGATAAATGATGTTCAAATATGGTGGGCACAAATCTCAGTCACAAGTTTCTGATTGATAACGTCATGACACTGGAATCTAGATACCGCCCCTCCTGTTGAGCGGCACAATCGTCTCCCACAAACAAGTCTGATGGCTTTTTGATTTTCTTCCTAATGGCCCTGCCTTTGACACCCACCTTCACAGACCCTCCACCCACTCAGGTTTTCATCCGAGGGCCAATGGCTGCCTTCCTTCCACTGTGCACCGGCACAAAGGGCTTTAATGGCCCTTGGCATGTGGCTCAATGGGGACAGGAGACTGACCTATCCCCTCCCCAACACATGCAGACATATAACCACATACACAACACTCACATAGAAGTGCGTGCAAGCATTCTCTCTGCCCCAGCCCCCAACCTCCACCCACATCCTCTCCAATAGTAGTCAATGACGTCTTTGGGGGTTAAACGGGGATACCAAAAACCACTCCGAGTCTGCAACATGCAAGACCAAATGCATCACCGACCTACAAGCCCCCCCAAGATTAAATACATATGTTTGCATTTATACTTTCTATTAGTTTCATTGTTTTGTGTTGATTTATTGCAACAATTAATTACAATTTACACAACTGGGTTATTAGATTGTTATATCAGGCCTCTTAATTTCATTTCATACATCAAGTAGTATATTTTTGGTCTTTTTGCCTTTAATTGATAGTGCAGTCGAAAGAGACAGGAGATGGGGAGGCAGAGAGAAGGGGAATGACATGCAGCAAAGGGCCACCAAAGTCGGGATTCGATACGGGGCCGGCTGCAGCGAGGACTATAGCCTCCGCATATGGGGCACCAGCTCTACCCACTGAGCTAAACGACGCCCCTTAATTTCATTTTCCCCCAGTTTGAATTTCTTCTGATAATTTTTTATTGAATGCACACAAAGAAAGGCAAGACAAAGTGATGTTCACATGTGGTAAAAAGTTTTATTTCCTTGGTCTGCATGTACAAATATCTATAAAAGGTGAACACTTTCACACTTTGTATGTACATTTTGCAGCACGAGGTTAACTTGGGACCGACAGGAGGACAGAGAGGAAAGAGGGACGATACGAGATAGTGAGATTTACCACCTAAACATCCATCGGTATAGTTTGTCTTCAAAATTTCATTCAAGTGCTAAGAAGTCACTTTTTTTTACTGTACATTCCTCCTCCATCGACAGGATGCATACATACAGGAGGCAGAATTACTCATCAAAGCATTGCCATGATTCAAACACAGTACAGTAAACCATGCAAACAGACGTCATCAGAGTACTTCATTTCTGTATATATATATATATATTTATATTCTATATAATCTTAAAATCTTTATGTGCAGTTTATATGACAAGACATAAAATTAGCAACACCATTGATAACATTTTCAATTCTAAACCCCGTGTTGAGTAAGGGAGTTTGGTATCACAGAGTTCAGATTTTAACCATTTCCTGCCCAGGTATCAGTTAGGAATGTGGTTTAGCCACTAGTTATGCATGACGAAATGCAGGGGAGGGCACCTGTTTTTCAACTTGGTTGTGTGTGTGTGAGGGGGAGGGTGCCTGATACTGTATCACATTCTTTGGAAATAGCTGCAGAAATTAAGGAAAGTAACAAAAGGTACATGAGGGGGAAATTAACTTAACTTAGACTTTAACATTTAAACAGGACAAAACACCTATAGAGACAAAAAACAGACGTAGGAGGACTCTCAAAACTATATTTTAAAAGATAAGAATGCTCCAAAACAGAGAGAGGATTAAATTAAAAAAAAAAAAAAAATCCAACATTTGTCGTATTAAAAAGCAGAGCTGGGGCAGGTATAGTAAAGGGCTTACAAGAAAATAATCAACTGCATTACCACATACTCTGCCAGGACCATAAGGTATCTTACAGAGAAATGGCTTGTATGCCTGCACGTGTGTGTGTTTGAGTTTGAGATTGTGTGCATAAAGTATTCAGCATTCACTTGTGATTCTCCTGATAATGTAGAGTTGAGTCGTCGAACAGAGGGTTCTTCACTTCCATCTCTCCAGTCTGTTAAGGAGGGAAAATTGATTCTTAGTCAAGTTTTGTCCATATGCATGTGTATGTGTGTGTGTGCATGTGTGTGTGTGCGTGTGCGTCTACCCACCGGTGCAAGTCCGGGGCACTCGTATACTGTGAAGTCTCCTCCCACTTCTTCCTCATCTGATGTGACCTCGTTGTCGATGACTTTCTGTTCAGGTTTATTACTAGAATAGGCGGAGGAAAAAAAAAAGACATTTGCGTTGAGGCAGAGAGGTGACAAGGTCAGAGGATGTGGTTGAAGATTTTAAGCCTACAAAAAGACGTGAGGGGTAAGATAAGGGGAAAACGAGGGAGTGGCAGAGAGAGTGAAGAAAAACTGCATAAGAAAAAACGTACTTTCCCATTGACAACATTTGTTGTTTCTGATGTTGATAGTGAAACATCTGGGCGCTTTGGGCCAGAGTCTTGTCCCCTGTCTGGAGGACAAACAGAGGAAGTGTGAATAATACACTGAAAATAAAAAAATCTGCAACAAACTTGGACAATTCAGTGGAGGCGAAAGCAGGAGTTTCGGGTGGGGGAAACCTACCGTAGCAGTAGTGGCTGCAGCGGGAGGAACGCCCGGGCCTCTGAAGGCTGGGTAGTCTACCTTCTGAGCCAGGCGTGACTCTTTCTGCAACCTGTAGGAGGGGCATGATAAATCTGAGTCTGTGGCAAAACTGGGGGCTGTTTCCTGTTTCTGTCCTTCACACATCCTCTTCTCTTCTAAACTTGCAGATGATGACTTATGAACAGCAAACTTAAGCAACTTTTTGTATGCCTAAAGGTTGTTTTTTTTGTCTCTGCTGGAAAATGTGGTTTCTATATCACTTTTTTGTCTGACATCTCTGTACTTCGCAGATAAAACAATACATACAGTACAGTACCGTTGTTTGAACTAAAGTTTGAGAGGTGAAGTTAAACATTTCCTTCCTTAAACTGTTGTGTAGTTGTATAGTCAGTCACTACTGACAAACATGTAACTTAAAAATGTGATATACGAACATCACAATATCACCTTATGATTTCTAATCATATGTTAATCTTCTTTCATGAGAATAAACCTGGCAGGAAATAACTTGATAAAAACCCGTAAATTATATGACTATATTTTGACTCGTCTTTTCCACTACTTGATTGGTTTATTACACAACTGAAAATCAGTTATCAACTAAGATTGCTCGTGACTTGTGTGGTCGGACTTACTTCACGAAACAGACGGTTGCCAGGATCACAGCCACAGTGCCCACCACCACGCACAGCGAGATTATGACTGTACAGAGAGAGAGGAAGCACAGGGCGGACAGAGAAATGTTAAGGAGAAAATAATGATACTGAGAATTTATTGATATAATTCTACTAAAATTCATGTTGAGTAGTTATCGTCATGTGAAGTCAATGAAACAGTAAACACACAGGGATGTTTCGATTGACTGTTCTGTTCTGAAACCCACACCCACTTTAAACAACACAATCTCTTTAGATCTTTATAGTAATTTGTAGCTGCATGTTGAAGTCTCTACAAATAGACTTTCTGGGTTTAGAAAAGCCTTTTCAGTCTCTTACATTTTGCTGAATCACCGCATGGAGGACATAAGGTCATACTCACTGACAATAACTCTGTCATTTTTCGGTGCTGGGACCACGATGGGTCCACCTCTGCCCTCAGCTCCCGTCACCCTGGGCTGTGGGGTCGGCGTGTTGGGGGGGGCAGACCCCGTAGGGCCGGGGGTAGTAGTGGAGGACTGCGGGCTTTGGGTTGAGAGACGAGCCTGGCTTTTCTCTTTGTGTTTTGAGTCATTTGTCTTGGTTTTTTTAACCTCCGCCTGGGAGTTGATGGTAACTGAGAGAGAATCATAAACAAAGACTGATTTAACAGCAAAAATAAACAAAAAACAACATATGGCAGAGATATCAGAACATGTAGAGTCGTTCTACACAAGACAAGCAGTCTTAAGGCTTTAAGTAAAACACATACACATCTTAACTGAAAACAGGAAGTGATACCTTTTTTTTTTGCTTACATGTATATATGTTTTATGTTTTCCTGAGTTTGCACTCTAGGTTCTTACCAGGCCTTTTTGGCGGTTTGATCTGTGACACTTCCTGTTTCTCAATGACAGTCTGAAGGTAGTCAATCTCCTCGTCCAGTTCAGGGTAGTAGGCCCCTGGACAAGACAAAACAAGAGTCACTGATTATTTTCCAGAGAAATTACAGATGTGAGATATGGATACAAAAAAATCCAGCAAGAACTCCAGCGTGCATTTAACACTGCAGCTTCTTATAATAAACAAAGAACCTCCATTCTACACATAACATGCAAGGCATTTAGAGCAACTTCATATAGATCAAACATAGTTACCAGGACAAAACAGCAACTTATTAGCTGTAATATACTACAACAAATTGTAATATTCAAAAGTAGTGTTTTTTTTAGTTGAGAGGTGCAACACATTATTCTTTCATGATCATATTCTGTTTGTTAATCTGCTAATTATTGTTCTAATTATTTGTTGGGTCTTAGAAATATCATGACAGTGAAAAACATCCAGTGTTATTCATTTCCTTAACAGTCCAGGATGAAGAAAACCTGGATATGATTAAAAGATGAAAATAGATGCAGATTCATTTGCTGCCGGCCCCGTGTTTGGAGAATCTAATTAGTTTCATGACTGTAGGTAATGTGCAGCTCCTGTTGTGAGTGCAGTGAGCCAGAGACAGAGGAGCATGAACACAGTGTCATCATGTGTACAGGCCTGTTCCCGGTCAGTGCCTGTGTTTTTCAGGGCCATGCCTCCGAAGTGATGGACACTGGGAGGGAGTGTGCCCGTGTGTCTTGTTTGTTTATGGACTGATAAAAAAGGGGACAATACTAAACTGTTGTTAACAGCCCTCGGGGCCAGACAGTGAGCCACATTCCTGCTGTACTGTCGCAGTCTCCAGGGAGACTAGGGCCTATAGAGAGAGTGTGTGTGTGTGTGTGTGTGTGGCCGGTGGGGGTGAGGAAACACCGCAGGGGGCAGGAGCAATCAGCCAAACCTTTGCCTTGCTGGGTTTCAGTTGCTACGTTCACAATAGATCCTATAGCTCGCTGCTAATGGAGGTGATCAAAGTGTTGTTTCCCTCTATAAAGTTACCCTGCAATATATCAAATATCAAATTACAGGTATTGGCACGTAACGCTGGTGAAGTTGTGTCATAGAAACTGAGAAACTACGTAGAAAAGTTGCAAAGAAGCTAAAACATGCCTGATTCCATCTTTGTTGATCATAATGGGCCAATATGTACAGCTGATTTGTGTGACACTGACTGCATATGTGCCAATGTGAAAGAAAAAATAAATAAATAAACAACAGTTGCCAGTAAAATCTATCCAAACAAATGTGTAATTACAAAATATCACGACCATCCGCATGACTTTTAATGGTTACAGTGTCACTTTCGCTCCAGAAGGCTGGCCATCTGGCCAAGCTAATGTGTATGATATGACATGCCAGCACTTTCACTGCCTTGCTTTGTTATTTTCTTACCCCCCTCCACTAATGGCCATTTAGTGCACTCCATAGCAGGTGTCTGTGGAGGCGGGATGCACCATCTGTACTTTGCAGGTGGCTGAGAGCTCCAACCGTGCTCGAGAGGCTTGGCAGGAGCGCGTGTGTGGTACAGATTTAAATTTTAGAAAAGACTCAAAAAATAGAATTAGAGATTTATTGGTGGTGATTTTTAAATATGGATTGGATTTTTTTTTTTAATGGATGGGAAGATTTTTTCTTTTTCTTTTTTTTTACAGTGAAAGCCTGACGGCTACTGAAGTTGATGATCCACCCTAAAGAAAGTGTCTATTGTGTGTATGTGTGTAGTTTGTCACACACTGACTAAGCACGCACACCTCTCCTTGTGTAGGGGAGTCTTGTCACCGGCTTGATAATGACCCATAACCCCTTGAGAGGCACCCAGGGGGCAGTTGGGTACAACAAACAAACACTAAACAGCTCAACAGGGATTGTGGGTCACACACATCTGTTGCTGCTCTCTATTCTCACTTAAAAACCATTCGCATTTCTTCCACATGCAGGAACACACACACTACTTTCCTGCCCCCTCCCCTCTCCCTGTTTAAAAACTCAAACAACAGAACAAGTAGAAGAAATCGAACAATTGAAATGTTTTTACAACAAACTGTTTTAATTAGATTTTGTTAAATGAGGCACTATTACAAAGAAAATTAGAAAAGTATTATCTATACTATCAGTCAATGGTCATTTTGCCTGGCATTGGATCAGAAAATAGGGATTCTTGTGTTATCTGCTGATTATTAGTTTTGCTTATTCATTTAATTAGTTTAATCTACATAACCTCAAAAGTCTGCTGCAAGTTAACAGAGCCCAAAGTAATAACTACTATTTGAATGGCCTTCACCATAAGCCACAAATAATGTATAAAACAGTAATGATAATAATAATAATAAAGATAAATAAGATATTAAACTAAATATAGCATTTGAGAAGCTGTTCTCCATAAACTACTCAAGTGATCTGTCAATTAATACAGAGAAATGAATATCGGAATCAGTTGTATAACCAACACTAACAGAGTACTTCCTTGTTTTTATACTACTGAACTTAGTTAATATGTCCTCCATTGTCTTTTTAATGCCTACTGGAGCCTGTCCTCTGCTCTATTCATAGACTATTGATTGACACTCGGAGTGTCTTGCTGCCCTCTAGTGGTTATTTAATACATGGCCTCCGTAGAGGGCAGACAACGGGGAGGCCACAGGTGATACTTGACTCTCAGATCCTCTGAAACCAGGATCTATTGGCCAACTTGATAGATACCAGAATAAATAAAGGGGGCCTCCTAGTTTCAGTTGCCACATCTGATTCATGTACTTTTCCGAGTGTTTTCAGGGGGAAAGGTTGACAAGAAGTTAAAGGGGGAGGAACCAGAGAAGTCACAGTGTAAACAGAGATATCCTATCTTCTTTATGAGTTAGTCTGTCTTCATAAGGAGTGTCGTGCAGTTAAAATGTCATTTTGTCCATTAAATTTAAAGTTGGTAACATAGTGTCGCTGCAGCTCATAATTTTTTGGCAGTGAGTCATTCACCCTCCCACCTGCTGTAAAAAAGCCGGTCACAACTGAATGCACACAGTTTGAGTCGATATGGGAAATGTGAGCAACCACGTTCTAACCTTCAATAAACAGTCCCACCTGTCTTCACCAGTGGAACAAAAAAGTCTGCAATAAAATACTGTAAATGTTTCACTCTGTTTTTTTTCTTCCTGGCAGTTAGATATTAGGTCAGTCACCAGTGTCAAGTGCTTTTAAAAACATTGCATCTTCATTTGTAGAATATCACATCAACTAACATGTATAGAAATGTTAATTACCACTATTCATGAAATCTATCAAGCTGAATCTGAAAGATGAATAGGTATACCCAAGCGTAGTGGTATTATTTGAATATTTAAAGGTAGGGTAGTGAACATATAAATTTATTGCAAAAAAAGATATACTGTACATATTACACTACCGTATATAAAGTTTTCAGACTGGAGGTGTATATATTCTAAGCAGTCAACAGTAAATGTTGCGCTGAAGCTATACTAGGCTACTGTATTTGATTAGATTTATAAAGTGGAATAGTGGAAGTTGTATGTGCTAACAACCATAAATCTAAAACTGTGCGGTAAATAAATGTAACTTACACAAAACAGCACCATAATCAGACGGTGATATCAATCATTTGAAGTGAAAGGCTGTAAAACAGTGTCTGTGTTTCACTGTTGCTGAACTAACAAGCTCGTTGTTTAGCTCTCCCTCACTTTAGTGATCTAATCTTGTGCCAGCAAAGCAAACTGCTGCAGGACATTTGTTCGTGCTGGATGTGCCGCTAACAAACAGCTGTCGGAGCGTCTTGGCCTTTTTGTTGTTATTGTGCCTCCACTTTGTCGCTGGCTCTGTTCAATATTGCATAATGTAATAAATGTATAAACAATGAAGACCAGACCTCTGCGTGAGAGAGAGAGAGGGGGACAGAGAGCGATGATCCAGATAAAACACTGGGCGACATGGCGTCAACTCTGCCTTTAGCACAAACACAACTTAACAACTGATACAGCAAAGGATACATTAGTGCTTCTTCTGAACAAAAGACATGGTTCGAGGCATTTTGTGTGTTTACCGATGGCTGCGCACACCTCTATGTCAAATATGAGCAGGTTCTACTTTCAATACAAAGTGCTGTCTGACTTGCTTGTTCACCTGCTGCTCGCTCTCATCCTCCATGGACTGATTATGTGACAATATGTGACATTTTCAGCATTTTAGAGTGATTTCCAGCTAGAACACGTTCCTCCGATTTACAGGCAATGAAATGCCAAGAATAGATCAAAAGGTGTGAGGCCACAGAAGTCTAAGAACTGACTGAGAATGAACTAGGAGGGAATTGGAAAGAGGAGCAGCAGTGAGATATGACAGAAACCATAAAATAAAATACAATAAAATAAAAAATAGTTCTGCTGCTGTCCTGTAGATCTGTGATAACTGATTCATTAAAAATGTATTGGTCCATTATTTAACCTTCCAGTGCAGATAAACAGAGTTGTACTCATTATGGAGCTCTAATAATCTTCACTTCTTTCATTCCTACCCTGCAACCCCCACAGGATATATCCACCAACTGGACAAATTATGAAATTAAAGTAGGCTATATTTATCACTATTACTGCAATGCCAGAGATGTGACAATCATTAAATAATAATAATGTGCAACGGGGACAAATAAAACACAGCCAATGGATGGAAAATGTAGCAATCAATAAAGACATAAACAACTGTGTAGTCATTAGAGCTACGAAGCAGCGTAGAGTCTGGTCATACAGGGTAAACCAGACGTATGGAAGCACCGACTGACTGGAAGGAAGGAATCTGAATTAGACACGACTTGCTGCAGGCAGCGACGAGGGAGAATCCTGGTGTGAGATAAAGATGTGTTGACTTCTTTTCAGTTTACTTTGTTCTGAGGACATATGTACTTTACTGTCATACACCTGTACGTTGCATTTTTGAGTCCTCTAAGTTTTTTTTGTTGGATTCACAGAATATCTCAGCATCAAACGTTGCCAGAAATGTAATCTTTGGAAATTGACTTTGACATTGTTATTATGAGTTGACCAGATCAGTAACAAGTTCTACAAAGCCAGTCAGACTGATGATGCTGAGGATGAACTCAGAAAACTGAATCAGAAGAACAACTAAAGCAAACCTTGCTTAAGATAAAGACTTTCTATTGATCCCATGTATGGGAACATTTACTTACACAGTAGCAAGAGTACAAAAAGTCACTACTGTAAAAAATAAAATATAAAAAGAGGAAGAGGCTTCCTCACAAAACAAAGGTTTAGTTGTGAGCTTCAGTGTGAGTGAGAGAGAGAGCAATAGGAAGACAACATGAGCTGACACTTATTTGGCATGCAGATGCTGCATCATGGGATATACTGTATATTATATGTATTGTTTCTGCTTCAAAAGAAAAGCAGACTAACATTGTAAGATAAATAGAAGTGAAAACACACCCGTGAAGTTTTCCTCTGAAGTGTGATTTGTTTTTAGCGATGCTGCCAAACCACTGAGTCGTGGCCGGACTGCAGCTGATGTGCGCTGCCCCCGACAGACCAAACAAACCGAGCATGATACATTTACGGGGGAACTGAGTGTGGACTTGTAATTTAATCATTTCATTTGAAACATTTTGCATGTATATGCACGAGTGCTCGTCAGTGTCAGTCTCCCGTGGCGATCCCTGTGAGCTGTGGGCTCTCTGGAGTTTATGTAACCACTTTAGGGAGCTTAGCTGAGGGTATGATGATCCTGCTGCATTCACAACATGCATATGACAGCATCTCATATATTAAACTGACACTTGATGTTAAAAAATGCAATATGCAAAAGGCAATCCAGAGTCAACTAACTGATAACTAATCTGCCTTTATCATCAGATGACTGTACTACAAAAAAAACCCACAACAACATGACCCTTCTTTTTGATATGTCCACACACTCATCTCCTCATGTTTATTTCCCTCTCTGGTGCTGCCGCCAATATTTTTGAGCCAAGTTTGTACTGTATCCTCTCCTGCCGCAGACCCATCTAAATTATTAATCCAGCACACTCGTGCCCATCAAGAGACATAAATACACAGTCGCGCGAATACACATCCATGCGGAGGCAAGCCAGCACACTCAGATACACACACATGATGTTTCAGCCTCTCTCTTTAATTGCCGGAGAGCCTGCTTGAAACGCGGTGCGTGCGTGCCAGCAGCGCCGCGCCGCGCCGCGAAAATCAGAAAAATAAGATCTATTTTAGAGGCTTGGCTCTCTCTCGTTGAGTGGCATTGATGGAGATGAAGGGCGAGAGAGAGACAGAGAGAGATGCATGCCATCTAAGTGATTAAAGCAGGCAGTGTGTGGGGGTGGTGTGTGTGTGTGTGTTTTGGGTATGTTGCAGACACAGCAGGGACAGATTAAAAAACACAGAGGATCAGACCGCTGCACCACGATGAGCGACGAGGAGGAAGAGCGAGGACCGCACCAAGGTCGCAGCGAGAAGAGAAGTGAAACAGGGAGAGAGTGAATAAAGACACGAGGCTGAGGCTGATGGAGGAGAGAGAAAGAGATGAATCAATAGGCAATCGAGAGGAAAGGGCGGAGAGGAGAGGAGGAGAGACGTGGGCAACAGGATACAGACATCACCTGAGAGAAGAGAGGCTGTGACAAAGGACTAATGTGAAGTGAAGATGTAAAGGACAGAAACAGAGAGAGAATAACATCCAGTCAGTCAGTGCTTTTACACGCACTCTAATATTTCAATTATGGCCAGAGAGAAGCTTCAGTGTCGGCTGTCATTTCATTTCACTGGAACTGAGGCTTATCAGAATAAACATAACCTCCCTTCCTCATTAGGCTTCAATTCGCTCTGACCAAGCTCCATCTTCTCCTTCAGCAAACACGCTGATGAGGTGTGTGTTGGTAATTTTTCCTTTTGGAAAACGTGGCACAACCACCGAAATAGTAACTTTACTATTAACATGATGGAATATTTGACATTTTGACACTGAAATTAACTTGAAGATTATTTTAAACAATGAATTGATAAAAACAATAATAACTTTTTGTCAAAGAACAAACAAACAAATAATTTAATCTCTAACTCCAAAAACTCAAAACAAAACTTTATTGACTTTATTGTTTTCTCTAATAGTCTGATGTATTGTATTTCATACAATCTGTATATCAGTGATAGATAGATAGATAGATAGATAGATAGATAGATAGATAGATAGATAGATAGATAGATAGATAAAAGAAGACAGAACTCCCACTCCATTTCTTTCTTTACATCCTTCCAACTACCTGAGTGTAACATGTCAGGTTGTTTGTAGCCTATATAGAGATGCAGCTCAGTTCTCTGGGCCTCAGATGAAACAGCAGGAGCTTATGTGCACAGTGAATGCCGAGTCATGCATTATGAGTGTGTGTGTGTGTGTGTGTGTGTGTGTGTGTGTGTGTGTGTGTGTGTGTGTGTGTGTGTGTGTGTGTGAAGTGAAGATGTGTTTTCTTCATACCGTGCTGACGGTGCCTCCTCCTCTCCACGCAGCGTCCCTCCTCGTTCTCCTGCAGCGCCGGGAGGCAGGAGCCACAGTGGGAGGAGCCGGGTCTGCAGAAGTGACGTCCCTCTTTGGCACAGTCTATGTGGTGGGGGCATTTAGAGCCAGCTGGGGGTGGGATGGAGAGACAGAGAATGAGAGATTGACAGTTTTATTAGTATCCCAGTATAACTGTTGTGTGATAGAAGCCATACAAACAAAGTTTATTACCCCTATATATTTTTGAGACAGTTAAATGAGGAAGTTATGTGATGAATGAAGCACTATAAAAATGTTCAGAATAAGAGCTGTTTGAATCTTATAATCGTCATTGCTTTTATGAATTGATGTGTCTTCAGCACAGTTCCATCACAGCTTTGAAAACGCTTACAGTACATTTTGCTGTGACCTTATCAAGCCCTACGTTTGTCAAATACGACAAGAATGTTTAGACTGTGATGAAAGTACATATCTGGGTTATATTCTAAATTTCACAATGTAATGAGCCCCACCTGTTTGGTAAAGCATATCAGGTTAAACCAAAGTAAAGACTGAGCGACAGCTGCTCACAGATCTGACCGCAGTCAGGTGAGATAATCCCCTGACCTGACTGCTGCCAGTTTAGCACAAAAACAAAAACCCAGACGCTGTATCTAGAAATATACAGCACACACACACACATGCACACACACCCACATAGCAGGAGATAAAACCCCACAAAGAAAGAAGTGGGTCACAGCAGGTCTGTTTGGCAGCAGAGGGCAGGTAGAGCGGATACAGAGCACAGGGTGCAGCGCAGCAGGACAGCTGAAGGAGAACTGCATGGTTGGGGATGACAGACGGGAGGGGGGCGGGTGAATCTAGTATTTGTGAGAGATAATGGGTCAAAATAGATAAATAAAACAATTTGAGATTGGTGGGTTATAGCCTACAATTGCTGTGGATATTTTCAGCACACAGGTTTACAGTTTATTATACAAAATTCAAACAATACAAATGAATGAATGAATGAATGAATGAATGTCTCTTTGTGTTTCGCAACAGACTGCAATTAGTATTACCCAACTCATTGTCTTTCAATTGCTTTCTAAGAGGGGCAGAGGTTTACACATGACAGGAGGTCGCTGTAGGAGAAATTTCAGTCACCTCCATGGCAACAAGAGCTGTTATATCAGGAAAGATGTGAGTTATGAAAGGAGCACGTCATGTGCACAAAGGAAGTGTTGGTGAGATGAAGAGCTGCAGCCAGAGGAGGGGCAGAGCGCTTGCTTCTCGTGCCTGTGCATACAGACTATAATTCAATATAAAATGAGTTTATAGCTTTGCACTACTGTGGATGTGGATTCCTTGTGGATTTTGGTGTTTGGAGACGAATATAAGAGTCCATATAAGTTACTGATGCCTCAATCGTCTTCGATCATTCCTCTTTTATTTCACAGTTCCTGTTGCAAATTGAAGTAAAACACCTCTTCTGACCCAAACCCTCCATACCAGAAACACTGAAACACTGAAACATAAAGAAAAATAAACTGTTTCAACTGTAAAATGAAAATCTCAAACGTTTAACAACATCAGAAAGGTGTAAACACAACAGATGGCGGCAAAACACGCACACACAACCCCCCGTGCAAACACACAAACATTTCAACAAATCTACACATCACAGTTACACCAAAGGGAGGTGGACAGACACACACACACACACACACACACACACACATCTTCTTATTTCACTGACTGGTCTGAGGCCGTGGGGAGACAGTGGTGGAGTGACGCATGTGTAATCTGAGACGCTTTGTTTTCCTGACTGTTTGAGTCAAAGAAAGAGAGGGGGTGGGGGGCTGGATGTGGGAAATCATTAACATTTGAAATTTTAATGATAAGGTTAGGATGTGGCGTGGGGGGGGGGGGTTGGTGGCTGGATGAGTGTGATATTACGAGCATTTTCGAATTCATCTTTTTGCACAAATGCTGCATTCACTGATGTACCTGCAGGCAGGAAAGCAAATGTTTTCCTAAGTGCCCTAAAACTAACATGAAAGTGGACAACTCCCTGACAACCTTGGGATTGCTGCTTCTTATTTACTGTCACGCTCTGTCTCTGCTCCCACGGTTCATCCACAACACCGTCACCTGTAGCTACGTTTAATTGCTGCTGCGTCACCTGCTCGGTTATTCAACATCGCTGTGACAGTGCCATGAGGCTCGTGTGCCACGCACCCCTGATTCCTGGTTACGTCAAAGATCTCTCTCTCTCTGTCTGTCTCTCTCTCTCTCTTTTAATTATTTTCTCGCAGGTTCCTCCCCTCGGTTGTCGTGGCTTCTATTTTTACCTGTCACATGCCTTGCCTCTCATTTCCCTCCAGATATCAAACCCTTGTCACATATTCTTATCGATTTGCTTCAACCCTTTAACCTTAGAGAGAGAGAAAAAATAACCATCCCTAGAAATAGCTTGTTCTGTCCTTGTGGTGTTTTCATGTGAGTGTGCACTTGTGTCGGTGGAATTAATTTTCCGGCACATGTCTGTATGCATGTGCAGCTCTGCATGTGCACACCACAAGACAGTGCGAGACCTCAGGCTAAAAACACAGATTCACTCACGTTCCCCATTTTTTAAAAACTCTTTGATCTGGTAACTGTCTGAGCAGAAAGGGCTGTTTAGGTAAAGGTCAGCTGCAGACGACTGCACTCATGTCACAGAGTAACACGCTCATGTCTCGTACTCCATGACCTAACCTCATAGCCCCAGTGAGGTATAACCTACATTTTGAAAGATAAGTGACTAGAATACATTAGATGGATAGATAAGTGTGTGTTCGTACGTGTGCATGTGATTCAGGCTGGAAATCACAGGCTTACTCATAGACTCATTAACCGCAATAGTGTAGGCTACATCACAGAATGACGAGAAATGACATTGAAAATATCTATTTTTAGCTTTAGTACTAATGACTATATGGCTGAGTCTAAATTTATAATAAATTTGAACAATTTTCCCAGACAATGAAGCTTAATGACGTCGTTTAGCCCCCTTTAGCTAAACAAAGACAGTCCACATTTGAAGCATTGTGCATGTTATGATGCTGATATTAGCCTTCATCTCAAAACACTGATGTCAGCTACAGCCTCAAAATGATTCACAGCTGTAGCCTCTTAACATTTGGAACATTTTAAAACCAAGTTCTCATCTATTTTGTGTTAAGCTGAATTTTAATTTTAATTTTAACATGTTCACAATGGTAGTGTTGCACTAGCTTAATGTAGCTCGTTTAGTTCACTACAGTGAAGCCTCTCAACCAACGTATCTTACTGTTTATTTTCATTTTACAGTGACATGAATTAGTTCCACTGAGTTTTAGGTTTTGAGATGAATTAAATTAGTCTCAGACTTCATCTTCATCTACGCGTCATGTCATCACACTAATGCAACATAAGAAAAATTGCACTGCATAATAAGTCTAAATCACTTGGTGTATTCGTCTTGTCCTCTGCTTAATATCCCCAGACATCCTACTATTTAACATTTTCCATTCCCGACACATAAATAACTTGCTGTCGTCCGAGACAAAACAGGAAGATTTTAGTCCCTGTTGTGAAACGGAGACATCGGGGTGTGTTGTGTTCAGTTTTCTCAAATATCTGCACTGCACTCTCCATTAAAACAATGCAGCTTGAATCTCAACACCTCTGGTCAGCACTTCATCTGTTATTCATCACGTGGGAAGTTAATGTGGTGGAACCTATTGCAGGAACATGAATGCAGATAATTATTCTCCTCACACACACAAACCCAGTGTGTGTATGCTGTAAGAAGACGTACGACAATCTGGGGGGAAAAAAACCTGCATTCATTTCTGTTCACCACCTGTTGCTGTGAATACATTGTTCTTATTACCCTACTGAAATAGCCTAATTGTATAAAATATGTTACCTAAGCAACTAGCATTTACAATAAGAGCTCTTTTTCTAAACATGGTTCAACTAATGAACGATACTTATCATGATAATCATGTGACAAAGCAGCTCAAATCTATTTAGCAGCATAACAAAGGAGCCAGAGAAGTGAACGTGAAATCGCCATAGGACATGGCAGCAACAAGCCTCCCACACAGTGTCGTCGCTAATTAGACAGCTCAATCAAAGGAGACAGAGGGAGAGGCCGAGAAACAAAAGACAGACAGGGAGATGGAAACAGAAGAATCAGACACGTTTCTGCAGTATAGTAGGTAGTTTGGTTTCGGCAATGGCAGTAGAGGTGTGAAAAATCATTATGCAACTCGGGGGTTCATAAAGTAGTCCTTGGAACAAGTGAAAAATGACTTTCCTAACCATCTGCTGCTGCTGTTGCCAGGTTCTGTGCTCAGCAGCAGCTCTGCCAGGAAGAACAGAGAGGCAAACAGAGGCATTCTCACACAGCCTGGTAAACACCCACACTCACGGGCACACACACACACACAAATGCAGGCACACCGCAGTCCACAGTTTCAAGTCACAGTTAACCTGAGCTGCTTCAAAATGCTCTACTGATATAATGCAGCAAATCCACTCCATAATTGTGTGCGTGAATGAGATTTTAGAGTTGAGGTATAGGAAATGGGTAGGCCATGGGTCATACACTCCCATTGTGTGTTTCCTGACCCTCTGATAGCAGACAGGAAGTAAGCCAAACACTCCAAATCAAGTGGAAACATTAAAGAGCTTGTGCTGAGCACTCTTCACTTGATACGCAACCAGTGTTCATTTCCACATGGATAGCCTGTGTGTGTGTGTGTGTGTGCTCCCGTTTGTGTGCATTTGTGTGTGTTTTTTTGTGTAGACACACTGATATGTTCATGTTTGTCCACTATGTCTCACTGTCAAATGACAAAATCAAACAAATGCCACACAGCCTGTTTCTAAAGCTTTGTTTTCTCTGGCATCAGATGACAAATGCTGCTATTATATGCTGGGAATTAGGATTAGGCAGCAGCACAATAAGGTTTAATCATGTAAACCATGTGGGGAAATGAATTTATCATTGTCTGAGATTTTTTTCATTTTACTGTTTGCAGTTCATTCAGCTATCCTGATGTCTCCTGGTCATTTATCATCTAGGTAGACACACAGTGGCTTTGGAAGCTTATGTAAGACTTTATATCAATTTTAGCATTAATGTGATTTGATTTTGCATCTATGTCTGAGGAAAAAATGTTTGTTCAATCTAGAAATAGGTTTTTATTGATTTTCCAGAACAAATTCTAATATACACTAATACTGGAGCATAAACTTATATTGATAAAGATTTGACTTGTAAGGAGGCTAACAGCAGCTCTTACCTACATTACTTTTAGCTTACTAATAACCATTTTTGCGCATGTTGTTATAACCCATAACTGATCGAAACTGACCCTAAACTGAAACACTGAACTTGGCATTTTAAGAATTGATAAACCCCCATTGGCTTTGTGTAGCCTTGACATTAAAACCACTACTCATAGGGCCTCAGAGTCGACTGCCAAATAAAGTCAGAAAATTGCTCTACGCTGAGTCTGACACAAATACCGTAAAGCGGAAACAGCTGCGACATTAACCTAGATTATTTAAATTCTCCGAACCCAGCGTCATGTGGCTCATTTAGACGTCTAGTTCTGTGAAAACTGTGTGTAGGTGTTCTATGTAACTTTTTTTGCCACACTACATTGGTGGAAACTGGGGCATGACTTACCACCTGTTTAACATAGGCCTAGGTACAAGCACACATGCAGGCAGGCAGGAAATACACTACACTAGAAATACACTGCGTATGTGACTATAGAGAGATAAAGGTGGAAAGGAAGCAATTCGAAAAAATGTCTAAGAATTTCTGGTAGAGTCTTTGTTTGTCTTTGCTTGTACTGCTGTCGTGTCGTCTCTGCCTTATCTCTCCCTGTGTTTGTCATTTGTCTTTTCTGTTGCAGTAACTCTTGTCATGTCAGACAATGGCGAGTCTGACCCATTATACCAGGGATAATTACTCTGTCGTTATAATTAGAGTGGAGCAAAGCAGCGCGCCCTGCAACAAATAGAACAAAGGTTGAAGGGATTCATACAATGGCTACATGTAGGTGGGAAATAAAAGCTGCTTGAATTGTCTTTTTTTTTTGTCTTTTCCAGGGTCATCATATTTATTGGTCCTCAGTTGCCTAAGTTGTTAGAAAAGCGTGTGGTTTGGTTTCTATGAGAGAAGTTACAGTGACCTTGTATTTCTTGAGCTTTGACTACTTCACCTCACATGTACCTGAAAATATTTATAGATTTTTCAGTCATGTTTCTTGGTACTAGCACAGTGAAGGAAGTGTCGGCGGCGGTACACAGAAGCTGCCATACTTCAAAAGGATGTGGTTGCACAGAAGTGCAAACCTTGGCGTGCAAAAGAGCTGACATGGCAAATTGGGCCTTTTTTCATCTCGAAATGGGCTCCACAAAAAGACTCAACCGTTGGGTCCGCCTGTGATGACTCGGTTTGATCTAATATCTGATAGCAGTCTGTTAGTTGATTAGATAAATGTTGGCCCTCTAATTTCCTGGAGAGGTGGTCTGGTAGCCGACGGTGCTCTCTCAAATGAAGAAGCCAAACATGGGGCTCGGAGCGGCGACCACATGGAAGCCTGTGCCGACCACCCTCATATGCCAGACCTCCACGCTGAGACACGACAGAGACCACAATGAGGTGAATCAATACGACTTCCTGGCTGTTACGTATTTTCAGTGTGACGGTTACCACCGTATGACTGGGTGGTAATTTTCTCTCTCTCTCTGGTTCGTGAAACACTGGTTGTCAAACCTCCTCCAAGACCACAGACAACATCACAAACCCATTTGAAACCAGAGCACTTGTTAGCTTCAAGCTGCATTTTCTAAATTACTTCCTGGAAGCACTGAGTTCACGTACATTACATATCAAAAATAAGGTAGAACAAATTGGATCTGTACCAAGTGTTATTTTAGATGACCCTCTGCGTCACCACCCACTGTCTAGCCTGCTGTTTTGGAAAAAAAAAGACCATAAACCCCCTTTTAGATCTTTAGATATAATCTTGTTCCTCATTCCAGCCAGATTGTCTTTCCAGATGTGTCGTTGTTAAACTGCGGCTTATCAACTATTCATCGCAGAGATTTAGTGATTTTCCATCAAAAGCTTTTAGAGAGTGTCCTTATTATTATTATTGACAGGTCTAGACAGTGCCCAGTTCAAACCCACTTCAATCTGACAGCTCTCTTTAGCTCAAGGATCAAATTTATTCTTAATCCTAATAACTAAATAATAAAATCTCTCCAAATCTCTCTACAATAAAATATGCACACTTGACTTCTTCTCCAGTCATATGAGAAAAGGAGATATATATGAGCCTGGTCACTGTGTCAATAGTGTGTTTGTCCTCTGGTAATGTGCAGGTGTTGTTCCACCTCAGTTTTTACTGCTCTCCGTCCCCACTACAACGCAGATGACTGCCACATGATTTTTGCCGCAGGGTTGGAAAGAAAAAAAGAAAAAGAAAGGGTCATTGAAAAATACTAAAGCCAGCAGTCGTGTCGTATGCGTGTGAAAAGGAGACCGAGCGTGACACTGAAGATATGAATCGTTAAAGTTTAATCCTGGTGGAAGAAACGGCTGCAGCTGCTCCCTGAATAACAATGACACAACTTCTATGAGCGGCCTCGGTGAATGACAAATGTGGCATTTCAACGTGGCAGCACAGCAATGATCAGGCCCCATTCAAAATATCAAGATGTGAGGATGATGATGATGATGTGTCTGCAGAGAGATGCTAAAATTAGAAAAGCAAGAAGGCGCATATAATTCAAATTTCTAGTGGAAAAAGAAGTGACTTTCAAATGACAAAAAAAATGCCCTAGCTGAACCTGAATTAATACAACATATTCAGCATGCTATAAGATAATTAATTCTGTATCTTGGCCGGCAGACAAGACGTTGTTTATGTAATTAATTGGGTTTATGGAGATTCTGGATTTCTTCCATCCCAAGAACCCGATGTTCTGTGCGAGCTCTCTGGCAGGTTCACACATGGTGATGTGTCGACGTTTGCTGAATCAAACACCTTGATTGCTATGCACTTCATGCTGTTGTCACACTCCAGCAAGACCGCCCTGAAAGCTGACTCACTGGAATCGCTGTGATGTGCATTTTGAGGTCGTGTAGACGCCTCCATTATAATTACTGATCTTTAATAAAGTCTCTGAATGTGCGGTGGCGTAGAAATGATCCCTGTAACGCTGCTGTGTACAGCCACATTATGCAACCGTGCTGTGAATCCTGTTCCTGTCACACTGGCTCGAAAAAAAAAAGTGTTATTCTGCCTCGTCTTTGTGATTTTCAACACAACATCCACAAACAATGGCCCACATACTGACATACTGTGGCACGCTGCTATGAGCAAGCTGCATTCAAGTGTAACAGGTGTCGTGTCGAACAAATGATGATATTTTTCTCTGACACTGGAAAACTTCTCGATGTCAGCTCAACCATCCACCCTACACTTTTTTCCTCGACACACGAGGGACGAAATAATGAGATCTGCAGTGGTAGATTCGAGATGACACGGGGAAAAACCCACTGGACTTTTCTAATGTACCCTATCAGGGGGGAAATACAGCATCACACACCCTTTTGATTAATCGCACAGTCTTCAGTGGGATGGAGTGAACTACTGGATGACTGCATGGATGATTTAATGGACGTAATTCATCAACATCTATAAATTCATGCAAATCTGTGACCAGAACAGAGCAGAAAATGTTCAGAACATGTAGGCTACAGCATTTTTCTCTCTCTCTCTCTCTCTCTCTCTCTCTCTCTCTCTCAGATAAAGGCTAAAGATTACATGTGACAGTCCATCTGTTGGTTCTCCCACAGGGTTTCGGTGTTAAAAAACCCGAGACACAGATTATCTCCCCTGTGAACATCAGCAGCAACCATTACAGCCATAGGATCCCCATCACACACACACATTCATGCTCATAAACATTCAGATTAGGTTTCAGATTAATCAATTACTTAATTGAGAGAATGTGAATTAATGTTTCAGGAAATCTAGCTACAGTTACAGTTTAAACTCATTAGGAAAAGTAGGCTATAAACAGTTGCTTTTTGCCAATGAATGCTTCCCCCCCTTTTCAGATGATGGATTCATGCTGAGCTGTGGGTTTTTACAATGTGACTGAGTAACTTCACTGTAACAGGCAGTGGATTCTGATTTTTGATGAAACATCATTTTCAAAGTTAACTAGATCAGTGGAAAAATGTTGTGGCCCACTCCTTTAGCCTACTGCTGAGATCAGTTAACCACATAGAAAATGTTTTAGTCATAGGAGGAAATGAAGCAGGGATTCTAACAAGGAAGGATTTTTTTGGTCTTCTATTGTCTTTGCCTTGTGCTCTTATCACCCACACAAATGCAGGTTGTCCAACCTGTCCAAAACGTCTCTCAGTAGCCTAGGCTAAGTTACAACAAATAATTAGAAGTACGGTAGTCGTGTAATTTGTGTTCAGATAGAAAACCTCTTCTTTTCTGTTGATCACCTGCCTCATCGTTAGTTAGAGATGCATTAATGATCAGACAGACAGCCTGGGTTATTTGGATGATAAGCTTATGGTGTCGCGGATAATTGGTTTGTGCCTGGTGCTGTTGGTGTCAGTGTTGTGATGTGTTATTTATTTACCTGGGAGGGCAGCACCGACGGAGACGACGCACAGCAGGACCGCGGCGAACAGCGGCAGCAGCAGCGAGGCCCGGCGCTGGCGTCCGCTCCTCCGCGGGCTGGAGAGGAGCAACAGCATCCTCCTTGGAGAGTCTTCTCGTGGACGGAGAACCGCTGGCAGGGACCGAGGCTGTTGTCATTCCCCCATCGGTGTCGGTTTACGGTGTTGTTTTTGTTTTGTTTTGTTTTCTTCTTTGTTTTGTTTTTTAATGCGAGCGAAAGCTTCAGTGATAAACCCGAGCAGGTTACACCGGGGAAGCAGTCCGTCCACACTGCGCACTGTAATCCGTGGCAGAGCTAAAGATAGAGGAGCTTGTGGCAGGGAAGGAGGGGGCGTGTGAGCTCCTGTATGTGTGCGTGTTTGACTTGCTGCCTTCAGGGTCTCCTCGTAAAATCCGTTTTTAAAAGACTAAAACGTGTCTGTGTGTTGATAACAGCGGCTGTTGTGTCTAAAATGTATCGACCACGGCTGACTGGTTGCAAGTTGTTTTTGTGTTTAATTTTGTGCGTGCTGTTTTGGTCAAAATACTTACATTTCGTAACCTGCTTAAGACAAGCATGAGATGTAGGGAAAATGCTGATTAAATAGGCTACTTACAGAAAAAATGTCACCAAGATAGTGTTAAATTAGATATGCAGATTAGGACGTTTATTTTGAACAT
This sequence comes from Trachurus trachurus, assembly GCF_905171665.1. Classification (NCBI taxonomy): domain Eukaryota; kingdom Metazoa; phylum Chordata; class Actinopteri; order Carangiformes; family Carangidae; genus Trachurus; species Trachurus trachurus. The sequence continues at coordinate 17,100,545 of NC_139908.1, read as the reverse complement.
CCCTAACTCTCACACAATGACGAATATAGCATAACGCTCGATATTTACACTTTTTACAAAAAAAAAAAAAAAAACTGTGGCACTTTTCCCGCACTGCACTTGAAGGCACCATTTCACAAAGGTTCTGGGAGACTACGCAGGAATTACGTGTAACGTGATGACGTTGAAAAACCGGTTTATGCGTGGTGTAAGCACTATGCTACCAGAGAGATAGGTGGGTGCATGTGTTGGGGATTGATACAAATTGATCATCTTATTTTAATGTTGATTTCCCACGCTAATAATCCAGTCATTAATTTACTGTCTGTCCCAGATAGGCTAATAATGGCCTAAGGAGGATAGGCCTCATGGCTGAGGGCAGCAGGTGCAAATGCGGTGATACAGGACACATTTTAAAATGTATGAATACAAATCAAATAAGCACAGATCATATATAATTTCTGTCTATTGTTGTCCAATTGGTTCATTAACTCTTTTATTCTTTCCCCAAACAGAGGTCAGCAGCTGTTCCCTGTTTGTTTGCCTGCCACTGAAAGACCGTGTCCAAACAAAGGCCAAAATTCAGTTACCAAGGCAGCAACCAAATCAACATCAGTTTAACTGACCACCAGTCCAGCATACACTTTCCTTTTGCCAAACTCTTCAAACAAGTGGAACATGTCAACATTGAGGAGGTATTTCGTGAAAATGAAACAACAGATTTACCCTGGGAAACACCTGAGCCATAAAGGTGTAGCATGTCAACGTAGTTACTTAAAGTATGAGGAACTGAGTACTTTCCTTTATCTTTCCCACAGGCATGCTCCACCAGTATTTCACGCATTTGAGATGCTCACAAATACGGCTTTTCCACTGCTCTCATCAGCATCATCACTGTCACCTGTCATTATCATAAATGTCAACATTCTTGCCATGATGGTTTTCCGTGTCAGTGTTTTTTTCGCGGTCCGTCTCTCATTCTGTTTTTTACCAAAGTACTCTGTTCTTTCTGCTTATTGAACACAATTCATCTTCATATTTCCCAAGTGGAAGAATATGTAATACGAATATAATGAAATATGGTTTTGGAGTCAAATTCTTCAGCGTTTTGAGCATTCAAGTTTTGTTTGACTGTCAGGACTTCATTACTTAGAACAGAATAGACAAAAAAAAAGTCTCTTCCTACGTGGGTGAGTAGCACTAAAGAATATGAATCTGTCCTCACACGTGTGAATTATTCCAATGAAAAGTATTTCTGTGTGATAGTGTGATGTCTGAAGAGTACAGCAATGAAACTGTCCGTTTCCAGTTACAGTTGCAATGTAGAGTAAATTAAAAAGTTGAAAATTGTCAGTTTGAATTTATTGACAAGACTGCCTCACCCCACAGTCAGAAACCCAATACAGAGAACATGTGTAACAGAAACCGGAGCCTTGTCATGCGTCTCTTTTGGCACTTTTTTGAGCTACAGCCATTGATTTACAGAACCATTCGAAAATAGAAGAAAATTAAATAGCATGGAAAACAACAAAAAGAATCCCCTACTTCCTATCCATGGTCCTTTTTCCTGTGTGAACAGTAACGTACAGTCCTGAGGTATACGGGTTGGCAGTGCCTCGTACGGGCTAGACACAAAAATAAAAATGCCGTGTTGGATTAAGACTGAAAATGAACTCAGCAGCATCAGGAAAAGGTCCACTGTACAAGCATGAAAGAAACCATACGGTGGCATAAAAAGTGCTTTTACCCCACTCACACAAACTTCAGCTCACATGTCAGAGACAAAAAACATGCAATCGATTACTAATGACAGAAAAAAACAAGTGAATGTGAACCAACTTATTCAATCGTTGCACAACATGATTACACTTAATGCCCCAAAAACCTATTTAGTCTGTAGAATATGAGTGAGAGACTAATAAATGTTAAGTCTTAATTTAACGAAAGGACAAAACAGGAAATCTATGGAGTACTAACCCCGACCCTGTTAGTCATATTATGGAAACAATGAGCAGGATCCCAGGATGATACTTCTGCTGTACTCCAACAATCCAACCAGACATCCCTATTACAAGACACAAACACACACACATACTGTACACATATAAAATGACAGGCGAATGGTCATTTCTGTTTGAGACTGCAGACAAACCTGTGTTTTTGCAATGTTTTTCCAATAGACATAATAATCAGAACTTAACAATCATCACATAGTTAGTATGCAGAAAGAAAAATAATCCAAACTAAATTTCAAAAAGGTCCATGATGATCAATCCTACATAGGTTTCTTTCATAATCCCTTGGATGTTAAGATTTTTTTTTTTGGGGGGGGGGGCAGGTCATTTGATAGTGATGATGTTTCAGCTGAGACGCTTTCTTGAGTATTATAATGATTTAACACCTTTTCACACATTGTAGCAAAAAAAGGAAATGCAGCACACACACACACTCACGCACAAATGTCTCATCCAATGGGTCAACCTAGTAAACCGCATTCACTCTCAAAAATTCCCTGAAGTTGCTTACTATTAGAAAAGGAAAATAAACTTTCCATATTGGCCCCAACTCTTCTCCTTCATCTAACATTGGATCACTGAGGCCGTGGTAGCTAACACCACCTACTGGTCAGTCATTTATCAGTACTAAATATTTAACAGTACTCGTTGATGTGAAAGGTGCAGTCTAGATTGGATACTAATGGCATTGCATAAAAACATAGCTGAGTATGTTTTTGTTGCCTTATCTCCTCTAAGCTGAGGTAATTTCAAATTCTAGTTAATAGTCTACATCAACATCAGTATGTACTCCTTCTATGTACCTATAGTAGCAACACTACAGGCTAGGTTTAGACAGCACCAACCCGGCCATTTCCACCTACAGTTTTTGGCCATAAACTACCCAGTTTAGTTACATGAGATCATAACACCCCTCATTTTCTGCACCACACAGAATACGAGCTACACCTGACTGTCTGTCTCATAAATACAGAGCCATATGTATGTGTCAAAGTCAAGGCAGGACGTGAGTGTGGCCATCGCACTGCTTTGATCCTCCTCCATCAGCTGTAAACGTGCAGACCGGGTCAGTCAGGGCTCCATGTAGGGCAGTGAGGGGCTCTGAGGCACATGCCATTCAGAAAGTGAAGAGGGATCAGTGTGAGGAAACTTGGCTGCTTCGTGATCGGCAGTTCAAGGATTTGCGACTGGTCCAGAGTTTGGGGTTTGAGATGAATCTGCTGAACACGGTTCAGTTCTGTCGCTCTCTGTTGTTTTTGCACAAAACTGCTGCCGTTCTTGTGAATGTGGCTCTTCTCCGAGCTCCTCTTCCCTCAGCAGCACTCCGTCTTTCTCCAAGACAAACTCCAGGGTGGGCCCGCTGGCTGCTCCTTCCTCCAGCTCCCCCTCCTCTGCCAGGCGGAGTTTGATGTTCATGCTGGGTGGTTTTCCTGTCTTATCTGGAAAATGTGGAGGAGAGCCAATGAAATGTAAAGTCAGAAATGAGAGAAGAGAGAACAATGACAAAACTAACATTTGCCCTTTGATGTAATTTTGTGTTTCACTCTCACTGCAGTTCATCTGCTCAATAATCAGTGTAAGTTATAAAGCCAAAATCCAGAAGTGAGCTACAACATTTGCCCAAGCGGGATCAAAATAGCATCACAGCATCTGAGATTTTGTATCTGATGCATTTGAATGCTCCATCATGAGCTGGCTGCATGTTTGTTTGTGTGTTTGGTTTTGTCCATGTTGTAAATGTCCAAGACTTTGTATGAAAGAAATAGAAAAATAAGCACTAAGCCAGAGAAGTCATTAACAAGGTCTAATAAATTGTGTGATATCTATATTATTCCTGGATATATTTGGCATGCTAACTTTAATTTTTAAGATGTAGGTTTTCAGCTGAAAAGTGTTGAAAGACTGTTGGTTGGTTCTAGTCTTGTAACAGGATTTATTGGCAAAACAGCAGTATACAGAAGAGTATCATCCTTTAAATCTGTCTCCTGCTGGTTCTCACCGTGGCCCAGCTCCCTCTCCTTGGGCAGCAGCAGTACGTCCACGTTGTGATGCTCCTCCAGGGCAGCTGTTAGCACTGCACCCTCACGGCTAAACAGAAAGACTAAAGCTAGGGTGATGTCTTCAGTGGAGTCTCCATCACCAACCATCTGAAAGAGAGGAGTTTCCTCGCTGTTACTGCCCTCTCGGTGGTCTGAAAAAAAAAACAACAACAATGAGGGAATCGTTCAAATTTAGTTCTGTGAGGTAGCATTTTTCATTTATTCTAAACTTTGCATACTGATGCCAGTTCCTTACCTATGAAGATGACTCCTATGGCTCCGGCCTCCTGTAGCCGACGAGCCTTTACAGCAAACATGCAGTCACCACGAAGTGCCAGGGCAATACGGCCTTTTAGCTCCGCTGCGTTATCTATCGGCACACAGGCCGTGTAGGGGGAGGCTTTCACTATGCTGCCCTTCACCTGCGGCACAAGAGTTTGAGTGTGTTAGTGGAAGTTATAGTGGATCTTTAAATGGAAGTCTTTCGTTGTCATTACTTGTATTATATGTAAAGGTCCAACTTCTCTAATCACTTCTATGAAACGTTGGCAATTTCATAACATTATCACACACCCCTTTTTCTCGGGGTAAGATTAATTACTTATTTACGAGCTTTGATATTGACACGATGTACCATATCACTGTCACATTGGAAACTCACCCCGTGCTCCTGTTTGGAGAGGTCCACTCCAAATTTGGCAGGTCCTGCAGTGAGGACTCTCCGGCCCAGAAACGGGGGCGATATGAGCTGAACAACATGAGGCACCACCTCCTCCTCCTCTGCTGTCTGGCTTACCTCGGCTACAAGCTTTACCCGGTAGACTCCATTATGCTCCTGAGGGGATTCATATATAGAAAACTGTATTGAAAACAGTGTATGGGGGCGGTGCGTGGCGCAGTGGTTAAGGCGGCCGCCCCATGTAGAGGCTACAGTCCTCAACGCAGGCGTCCCCGGTTCGAGTCCCGTGTCGGGCAGACCTTTCCTGCATGTCGTTCCCCCTCTCTCTGCCTCCCCCTTTCCTGTCTATCTCACTGTGCTATCGAATAAAGGCAAAAACGCCAAAAAAATATACTTAAAAAAAAAAAAAAAAGAAAACAGTGTATGTAGTCATGGTAGGTAACCTACATTTCAAGCATTTTACTATTAAACCAGATTTTTCCATCACCAAGACCCAATTTTCACTCGATTAACTTTGCTTTGAACCCAATCCTTATAAACCGCTTAACAATGCAAAATCAAATTGATAGCCCATTTTCATTTCCCCTTCGCTGTTAGGAACCTTATAAGAGGAGAATATGCTTATTGCTGAAGTAAACACAGAGTACAGCATAGATCACCAAGAAATCTATTAGAACATCTTTGGATTATAATTTTCTAAATCCATGCAGCTCAGTTATTTGTTTAATCGGGAAGATACAATTGGTTCCACAGTTGTGTAATTAGCTTGCTTTGATGAGGAACAGCATGAAAATATGCAAGTCAGCCTAACTGAAACCAAATGGACCAAGTAAGGTCTTGCACAAGGAAGTGAAAATATAGTAAACATTACTTAGATGAATAGGGCCACAAAAGTATTTGACTGATTTGGCCATCTGCTTTCAAACTGTTTGTCATAGTAACATGTACTTCCCAACTTTATATCTTTTAAAATATCCTCTGTTTCATAATTACACATTTTTGTGACTAGATACCACAGTCTACAGAAAAAACAGAAACATCCTGTACTGCAAGTTTAGAGCGATAAATTGATGTTTTTACTTGAACATAAATGGGATATTGGTGGGGAGTGGTACATTGTAATCATTTAGACTAAGTGATCAAGTGTTGTGGCTCACTTGTTGTGAGATGTATACAAAAATACCTTCTGACTTCCAGTGTCTCCTGCTGAGAGCTCGTTCAGTGGCGTGAGAGAAATGCCCATGCTTTTCAAAAACTCCACTGGCTCCATTCCGTTATCGTGGAGTGGTAGTTCAATTTCCCTGTAAAGTACAAACACACACACGGGTTAAAACTCAAAATATTAATCTATTTCACTATAAATTCAAATGCTACTTGCAGCCGTACACACCTGGCAGGCAAGGGGCGGAAGGCTCGTCCCACCCCAGTGAGGTACTTGTAGCTGTCCCGGATGGTTTTTGCAAATGAAGGGTTGTTGGGAAACAGAGTCTCCGTGCTGGGGCAGGAGTGTGTGAACAGATCTTCTTCTTGAGGAACAGGAACAGTCTCCTGGAGGACAGGACCCACAGTTAAAAACGTATCACCTCTTACACTTTAAATATTGAAGGGACAGTTTGCATTTTAACTGTTCACTACATCTGGTGGTGAACTGGATACGCATGAATCATTGAGTACAAGTATTAGTTTTGCATTTATTCAAAATTCCTCACTGTGATGTTGCCTTGACAGGGCGGCTTGGTGGTGGAGAGTGAGACAGGGAGGAGATGAGCCTCAGTGGTGAAGATGTAGTCGTCAATGTCAATGGGCAGCTGGCTCTTCTCCGAAAACAGCAGGTACAGGTATTTAAACATCTCTGCCAGAAAGAAGGAGTCCATCCTGCGCATATATACGCACACACAGAGAATTACAATGTATTATTAAAATGCATTTTAGCAGACTGCGCCTTTTAAGGCCAGTTTAGACGCGTTTGTAGATGTATTTTTCTCACATGATACCTGTCTTCATGCGCTCCGGTGCGGACATCTTGCACAGCGGCAAAACCACAAGGCACCCTGGCGTAGGCATTGAGCTTTTCCACAATGGACTGTCCCACTCTGAGGTAGTAGGGGTCACCAGTGGCCTGCAAAATCAAAATATAATCTTAACCATATGTCTGTGTGATAAAAATCTTGTGAGCTGGCAGAGTTTTTTCTAAGACTTGAAGTCTTAAACGAGGAGATAGACAATGGACAATTGCGAATGTTAACTTGTCTAATGCCGTGTCAAATCTGAATCTGGCAACAGGTTATTCCACAATGTCACATGCTCATGTGAAACTTCTGTTGGTGCTTAAACATCTCATAACTCGTGACATCAAGGATCTTCCTTTACTTTTCTAGTATGCATACTATCAGTCTCTGTGACTGGAGGTGCCTTGAGATTTATATACGCTTACTATCAATAAGAGGCCTGCTATCCTCGGTTACCATGGCAACTGCAGGTGATAGTGGAGCAGCCCCGTATTACAAGACTAGAGATAAATAACCAGCTCTGGTGCCTTGTGACTGACCTTGTGTGTAAACACTTACAGACTAACTGAAAAATGCCTTTACTGTCCAACATGGTTCATATTGTTAGCTATGAAAAAGAAAGTCTTGTGTATCTACCGACGAGCCAAACACTTCATGGCTACCTCTGTCAAACATGCTGTCGGTCCTTCATATGCCGCCAAAAAACTCTTATCTGTGGAGGCATGTTTTGATTTGTCCATCCTTGGACCACTGTGAATGCAGAAGCACGTGTCTTTGTCTTTGTTATGATATAATCAGCCCTGTGAACTCTGGTGTCCAGTACAACATTGCTGTAGTTTCTTCTTCTAACAGACCTAAACTTTCTTAATTACAATGTTTAATTGTAGTTCATCAGCTTTTGTTCACCTTATAGAGGTAGTAAGTGCTTTCTGCAAACTCTGGTCTCAGTAGGTGTTGGCCCCAATGAACTCTGAACTCTGTAGTGAAAGCCTGCGGGGAGATTGACAAAAGAAAGAGATGGTTTAAATAAATATTTTTATCATTTACGTGGATAATTTCATAAAGAACCCACCACAAGACATTTCCACTTATTTCTCATTATGGCATTTGCTACAGCTTCTGCACACTCGCAGAATTAGGTCATTGGATTCAAATTGATATATTACACAAGAACCCATATTTGCTATAAGTCGTAACATGAAATATGCCAGTTTTAGGGATTTAGGACTAGAGATGTTTTTTTCTACTGGGCATTACGATAAATTAATTCAGTTTTTCACAGATTTATTTTGGTGAATTCATTAGATAAGGCAATAGAAGTCATTCTAATCAGCGTTAAATAACAGATGAAAATCCAATTGTATAACATTGATGATATAAAATGGTATCCTTTTCCCCACTAATGCACTAAAGTAGTGCAATTAAATGAAGCAAAGAGAGCAGAATACCTCCGGAAGAAACTTGTGCTGTTTGGTGACCTGATAAAGCATCTCATGAGTCTCAATAGCTGGTTTCAGATCCCCTCTTAAAACCTGTGTGAGAAAATAAAATATATATAATCAAATGAAAGAACTTGTATTTATTGACACCTCTCTGCTATCACCCTCTACAGTACAGTACTTTAATGGGAGTAAATGTGATTAATCTGAGTGCATCGTAAACCAATATCCCTGACCTGTAAGCCAGGGAAGAACGCCAGGAGAGAGTCCATCCAGCTGCGCACGCTCACAGTGGGGTTGTGCATGTGTACATTGAGCAGCAGGGGAGGCTGACTGATGTACTTCATAATGGCACTATAGTGCTGTTATACACAAACATCATAAAAAATAAATAAGAAATCCATGAAAAATGTCTTCAATCCAAACAATAACAATATCAACAAAATCAATACAAGGTTTATGATACTGCAGGTGCGGAATGGAAAGACTCTAATAAAAAAGAATCAGTGTATGGTATGACACAGTGACGGAGAACTTACAATGTTGAACCTCTCCAGAAAAACATTATCTCCTAGAAGAATGTAGGCCTTCATCAGGTATTCATAGTACGAGTCGATACCAGCCCCAACTCCACTGTCTGCAAACACACAAGTGGGTGAATGCACGGTGATGCTGCTGCAGTGTGGTTCAGGCAGAGAGTTTTCAATGCATGTGCTGCTGCATGTGTAATTCTGAACTACCCATGTTCTGTACTGTGTTGATTGTCAACGGTTTCATATTTCTTTGCATTCTTTCACCAAAGTTTTGTTGATTTTACCCTATGTTTGTATTTTAAATTGGCTCACCTCTGCGGACCCATTCTCCATTATGGATATTGATGACAGTGCCCACCAAATCACTTCCTCTCTGTCTCCTCTCCCAGAGGACATCCATAGCCTTCCTTGCATTTTCCTGAAAAACAGTCCATGTTATGTCTTATAATCTCTCTGATGTAAAAAACAAAAACAAAAAAGTACACTATTCATGTATATTTTTATCCTTCAAACTAAAATCAGTAATACCTGATTATAAGTTTTAAAAAAAATAACATGCTGTGTTTCTTATTAGATCTCTGTAAGTCACACATTAAGAGTGTATTAGAAGATCATAATAAACATTACAATAGACTGATTCTCTAAAGAGACAGAGGGAGGTTATACCTCAAACACAGACTCTCCTGACATTCTGCTGAGGGCAGCAAACTCCAGGATCATTGTTCCTGCACAGGCCGTGCAGGTGTCTGACTCAGTGCCTGTGCGTGAGAGTGGGTTCAGGACTCCATAGCGAAGATTCACCTGCCGAACAAAAAATGAAAAATGTATCTTGCCACTAGACTCACCACAAATTATTTTTAGCTCATCAGTAAAATTAAAAACATACTCTTCGTCTCCCTGTGGTGAACAAACTGTGACAAATTGTTCCCTATCAAAGAAATGACTCGAATGTCAGCATAATTCATAATAAGCTGGCAAAAGGTTGTCTTCTCCATTTGCATATTCAAGACCTAAAATAAGATCCTGTGGTATTTAACAACACAATAAGGAGTACCTTAGGGTAGGGAAGGCCACTTGTGGTGTTGAAGGCAGGCAGTAATCGATGTCCTAGTTCTTTAGCCATGTGTAGGAGCTCATCTTGATACCACTGCATCCTGTCCCCGCGCTGACGGAGCAGGTCAGCCATCACATGAGCACCCAGCAGCCCTCTGGGGACAATTACATGAAGGAAGTTAGGGTGAGATACTTCACACAGCAGGACATTTGGTAATATGCTACACTGATGTGGAATAATTCTACATTCAGACTAATTCAAAAATATGTCAGGCTTTGTTAGTAATACCATTCTAATAAAAAAAAAGACCATACATTTATACATCCAGTTATAATAAACTGGATATGTTTCATACCCCAAAACTCTGATGTTGGTCTCAAACACAGACACCACCACATCATTGTCCAGACGTACATCGCTGACAGCTTTCCTCACTGCGTCCTCAAACTCATCAAGCTTGTTTAACACCTGATAATGCACAAACAGACAGGAATTGACACATTTGCTGGAAAAAACTGAGGGAAAAAAACACATGTTGAGGGGCTCATAAACAAAAGCAGAGAAAAGTACTTTAATGCTAATGCGTCTGAAGAGCAGGTACTCACCACCAGGGTATCAAGGGTGTCAATCAATGTGAGAGAAAACCTACAGAGACGGAGGAAGAAATGTAATGAGAAGCACTACACGGTGCTGTGTCCCACTTAACCACTGATCCACTTCAATTTCTAATGAACCACTGACTCTTAAATGTCACATCTGTTGCATTTGCAGTGAAAAAGTCAGGGGTTTTTGTAGCACAGCACGATGTAGGAATGCCATCGGACACACACAACTTCAAACCAGCACCTGTAGCTATAAACAAACATAATGGCCTTGCTCTGAACTGATGCCATTTGATGGATTAAAAATATATATCTAGTTTGCTTCAGGCTGAATTAGCATAACTGGATCCTTCTAGACCCCAGATGTCAGTGGATGACGAACTTACTTTCCCAAGGAGTCATCTATGCTGCCTCTGTTGGGCTCCTGGTCACGGACTCTACCCCTGCAGCTGAGTGGCATCAGCTCGTCTGCTGGATAGGCATGTTTCTGCAACACAGGCAATAGTGACGATCTTCACACTTCATTTAATACTTTACAGAAAAGGTGTAATTAAGGAACCCTACACGCCTACTGCTGGCATATATATGCTGTCAAACACGTTTTTCCCCTCTATCTCACATACTGTATATCTTTCTTTGCTTATACTCTTTCTCGAGTTCATCCCCATTATTTCTAACACATACAGTACATATAGACGCCCATACACACGCACAGCTCAACACATACGCATGCTCACAGACACGCACGTACGCATACATACTTTCCACCACAACTCTAACTCATATCCATATACAATACAGCACTGTTTGCACCAGTATAGCACTTGTCTTTGTTGGTCTCATCTAACCCTTTAATAAGTTGTTGTTTTTTGTCTTTGTATGTTTTTGTTGCTTCCCACTTGTTTTGTACCGGTAACATTTCTTTTGTCCGATATATGAAGAAACCTAGCTAGTTTTTGTTTCCCCAAAAGCCATTTTCTCTCATCCAGGTGGCAACCCGATATGTCACTTAGTTACCAATATGTGGCTTGAATGAAAATGGGTACTGAGAACCAAAACTGAGACCGAGCTACTAACTGGGAGACACAGGCACAGAAACTGAAAAAAAAAGTAAATTCTCCACCACTCAGTACTCAGTACAATACTCTGTTTAACAAAAATCATCTTTGTCACCAAGGCTTCAATCTGCCACATCCCATTTTCAAAAACTGCCACAGTCGTTGTGCTTGCACATGCACATCTAGGCTTAGTTATAGTAAATTATTCTAATAATATTTATTGCACTTTGCACCTCTACCAGACAATCTGGAGCAATGAGCAAAGTGTTCCTTTATACACCTCTCACTCTGCAAGGTCCGGTTTTGTACTTATTCAGACCGAGGTCGCATTAAACTGTGGCGAATGAGTTGAGCCACTCATGACCTGGTTGTCTTTGCCTTGCTTCATGTGAGGAAAAGCCTGACTCTGGGATCACAGACTGTTCAGCTGGCATCTGTTGCAACAGGCTGTCGCTGTAGCTGTAAGCAAATCCTGCATGTTTTCTTTCTGCACAACCCTACAAAAATAAAATCCAAATCTACTGAATTCTGGCCACTGATTCACAATTTCTCTATCGGACAAGCACACTGAAAGAAAGACACAGGCTTAAATGTGTTCTTTTCACAATGAAGTTGTTCCTTACACTACAAAAGTTCAGTATTATTAATACTTCCTTAAGACAACTGAAACATTCAAATGCCAGTATAGGTGACCAACTTACCATGTAACTGCCATAAGCGTGATCAAACATTTCAATAATCTGGTCCCTGCAACAACAAAAAAAAGGGGAAATATAAAGCAATAAAATGAGACAATGGTACTTTTTTTTGCAGTACTGCAGAAACTTCTACAATCTCAAAACTGACCAACACTGTTATTATGCATGCCCAGACATTGCTCACCTGATAACAGTCTTCTCCTCTGATGTCATGCTCTGGCTTTCTTGACATCTCACCCAGCCAAGCAGACTGGTGATTAGTAGGGTCTGTAGCATCATCATCGTCCCAGCGGTAGAAGGGTGGACCCAGCAAAGTTTATGTCTTAATCTCCTCATGTAGTCTAGACTCAGGTTTGGAAAGAAAAAAAAAAGCTCCCGCCCTTCGTCCAACGCCTTCAGAAAGTGAACCAGCGGAACCAGCCCAACATGTACAGCAGCTGTCCTCCTATAGATCCTCAGTCTTCATCATTTCTGATAGGAGAGTCGGCTGCACAGTTGTGGCTAACGTCGGCAGACGTTAGCTACCTCCCAGCTCCATTTCCATATCTCCTCATTGGTTGTTTTGTAGTTGATCCGGCTTTTGTTATGACCACCTCATGCCACACACACAGAGCAGCTCCAGCTGACCGCTACACATGTAAACAACAGAGGTGTTGGCAAGCTGCAGCTGAGCCCCCCGGTGAAAATTAACTATGGACGTTGTCCAGAGCAGCACAGGCTAACCCACAAGCACCAACAGGGTACTTGTTAAATGTATAAATAAGAGGAGATATGAAGAAAACTTTAAGGTAGTTAACCAAGTGCAGAGCAGTGAGGCTAACCCTTGCTAGCCATCGCTAACTAGCTAACAAACTGCTAGCACACCGTCAGTGTTGAGCGGTGCCCGTTAGCTACAGGCTAACTGGCATATAAAGTGTTAGCTAGAGAGAGTTGGCTTAATACCATCACCTGAAAAGAAACGAGTCACTTGCCATGTATAGTAACTGTCACACAGCTGAATGGTCGATGACACGTCCTCAAGTATCACTACGGTCCTCTGACAGACGTCGAGTACCGAGCTGTCAAAGTACAGGCAGTGTTTCGGTGCCCGGCTGCGTTACTCCTTTGCGCCCTGAACAGAGTCTTAGAGGCAAACTTCACCTCCACTTAGCTAACGTCAAGTTTCCTCCTCAACATATTGAATCCTTCAAGTGGTTTAGCGTTTAGTAACAGTTGGGCCAGGGTTACAGTCTGACAGTGTAAGTAGTCCAGTCAGGAGAGAGTTTCTCTTGCAGTCGTTACTGAGGGAAACAAATCCCCATTGCACATGCATGCAACACTGACGTCACGTGGTGGGCGGAGTCAAGGAGGGAGGGTGTATAATGTAATACTAGAAAATAAAACCTTTGAAAGAAGTGGTTAAATCCACACAAAACCTAACATGCATAAGGCAACACCTGTTCATCAGGCAGTTGTCTCAGTTTGCAATAGTCTATGTTGCATTTTGCAAATGCCATGTTTAATCTTCACATTCAAACCTTACTTTCAAAAGACCACAAGAGACCCCAAAACATTTAATTCCCACACCCAGAGAAAAGTGTTCATGTAATTAAATTATTCACAAATTCATATTTTAAGTCTTTAGTCTTGTTCCTTGGGCAGAAGTCCCTTCTGTAGTGTTGACGCTCAGCCACAAGATGTCACAACTGCCCCTCTACTCTCTGTCTATCAAAACAAATTCGCATCTGCATTTTCTGCATGTATTTGCTAATAGTTTGTTGACTACATGATATTTTCCTTTTGGTGCATCAGTAACAGCAAACACACAGGATGGATCTTCATGCTGCCCTGAAGACTTGCTCACAGTGTCTCTCGGTGTCATTGGGTTCAGTCCGGACCCAGCTGCCATCTCTTTAAAAACAAACATCCTGGATTAGTTGACACAGCTCTTATTATATCATTTAGCTCTGCCTCAGGATGCTGTGTAGAGCTAGTCACAGTACATCACCTTGATGCTGTTTTGCTGTTTCCCAGTAGCTTTAACTTGTTATTATAAATAAATTATAGGGTTGTTAATTTGCATAATAGTAAAAAATATTTATATTACAGCTAACACTTAGTTTGCGGTAGTTCTGTTGAAGAAAAAGGCAGTGATGAAGTTAAGAGATAAGCTTATCACATATATGTATATTTTTAATTTCCTTCCTCTCTGACTCATGCCTCTGCCTCTGCCCTGAGAGCAAACAGGACATTGAACCTACCACAGATCTTGGGCTGTTACTGAAACCTAACACTAGGAGTGAAAATAAAAAAATCTGATTTATTTATATTATAGAGCAGAATATATCACAAGTGAGGTGGACAAACTGGAATCAAACTGGGTGTAGCACAGATCAGTGAGTAGCCTATGCTACTATGTCTCTGGCAGCTGTGACATTGCAGTGCTGCTGCTGCTGTGTACACATGAGGAGGAGTTTATATTGGGACGTCTCCATGATTCAACTTCCTCCCTCTTATGATGATGGGCGTTGCCTTCTGAACTTGTCTGAAAGGTGTGGCGATTTTGACACACTGTGAAATTTCTGCTTTGACATCAATCCTGTCCCCTCTCAAAGGTAAAACTGGAGACGATAAAATGCAATTTATTGATATGTGTGGATTTTTAGTTTCGTTTAACGCTCGTGATGATCGGTAAAACTGTAGCGATCGACAGTCGTAGGGTTTTCTCCATCTCTGTTCACGTGTCCGTTAGACTATGTTGGATTACTCAACTTTTAACTGTCAAATATAGGCTAGGTAGCTTACTTACTGCGGGTTTACACGTTGGCCGCCGCCTATAGGCTACATCTAAATTAAAGAATGTGACAGTGGATTTGTTTATGTTAGGCTACTCGAAGTGGTGAAAGTCTGAGGATGAAGTTGGAGAAAAATATGCAGAGAGAAAAAACTAAATTAGGCTACATCAGCTATATGAAGACTTAACTAACTCTTTATGATCTTTCTTCTTCATAGTTTAAGACTACAAACCTACAAACACAACAATGTCTGTTTGGGTAAGTAGTTGTAGGTAATCTGTGAATGGTGATATAATTGCCTTGGCCACTGAGTTGCAGGTAATGTAAACATTTTTGTTGTTTCCTGTTGTAGGATGACTTGGACCTGCTGTTAGACACCCCCTCCTCATTAACTGTCACAGTAAGTTGGACCGATTTATAGAGATGGTGTTAATGGTAGTTAGGCTTTTTACAGTTTCCTAGTGCTTGAATGAATAGTGCCAAATAGGACATCTATTAGAAAGTATGATCAAAAGCAAATAGTAAATTCACAGAATGGTTGGGTGATCTTTTTCATTATCCAGTCCAGTGCAAGAGGAACTGTAAAGGACAAGGCAAACTTCAAAGTGGATGAAGATGTGGCTGCACTGAGGAATGCCATAGAGGGCCTAGGTAAGTAAATGAGTAACCATTATCATATCCTTGCAACATGTAAAGCACTTGAATCATATTTTACTAAGTGAGTGCATATGTCAGTTTATGGAACAAACCTGATCTTCTCTGCTAAATTGTAAACCCATGATGTTTCCAAGTGCAGCGTGAGTGGTGAGCCTGTCTCGTGTTGTCCTCTTCTTTATAGGTACAACAGAAAAAACACTGGTCGATGTGTTGACCCAAAGAAGTAACGCCCAGCGGCAGCTTATTGCCAAGGCCTACGAGAAGTCCACAGGAGGAAGGGTAGGCCTACATCATTGCATTTTCTTATCAAATATTTATTGTTCAACAATGAGAAAATGAGAGGTGGAGTAAAACATACATTGATTTTATTGCTTTCCTCCATCAGAAATTAGTAGCGGACCTGGAAGGAGACACTCATGGAGACTTTGAAGACTTGTTAGTTGCCTTGGTAACGCCTCCTGTTGCCTATGACTGTCAAGAAATCATGAAAGCCATTCAGGTGAGATTGTATGTCCAGCTCAGTGTCACATAATGTAATTTACATGAACACACTGATTTTGTTTCACATTTGTTTGGCAATGTCACTATAATTGCATTGTGCTAGAAGTGTATTATCATTATCATTATTATTATCATCATTTGCTTTATATATCACAATTTCTGTGTACCTCATACAGGGTGCTGGCACCACAGAGAGCACACTGACAGAAATATTTGCCTCAAGATCCAACAGGCAGATAAATGGCATATCTGAGGCATACCTGGCAGGTTTGCATCATCCAAGTGTTTTTGTAATTTTGCAGATCAGTTTGTTTCTCAAATTACTGCACAAGAGCTGATTAGACGTTCATTATGCTTATGTGTCTTATTATTTTTGCAATTCTTTTGTTTTGTGCTGTGTCATATTCAAGAAACGGGAAGGTCGCTTATTCACGACCTACAATCGGAGGTATCTGGAGAGTATGGCAAAGCACTGCTCACCCTGGTGGAGGTACTGTATATGAAAATGAAATTCAGAAATTTGGGCAAATGAGAATCAGACCCAAAGCTGTAAATTTATTGCAGCCAGACAGCTCCAGCTACATTCCTATCCTGTCTCAAAATATCAACCCACCCTCACTTCTTCACATCCAAAGCATCTACAGAATGAAGAATATTTTAGTGTATCTCTTATCTAGAGCTGTAGATAAGCTTATATCAGATTTATTCTATTTTCTTGTGTTCATCCTCACAGGGGAAGAGAGATGAGAGCACCAATGTGGACAACGCCAAAGCTAAAGCAGATGCTAAGGTACAATCACTGTGTAAACAACACTGCAAATCATTCATTGTGTGAACAACACTTGTTTCCCCACGTCTTTCTGTGTTAAATGCAGCCAAGGTGATGTAGCAAGAGAAATTGGAGCTGTGGCATTTAAACAATGTAGTTTAGTTACTGTAGTGTGTCAGACCTATTCACTTGTTAGTTTGATATTTTTAGCCTGACCTCACATATTCAATGAGCTCGAAGGCACCACTCAACTCGGTTAACACACCTCACTTGCTGATGTATGACAAGTCTGAACCTGCTCGCTGTTCCCATGCTAAAATTCTTTGAATGATATCATCCTCCTCTGAAGAATTGGACTTCAGTCTAAAGCTGTACGTATGTTCCTTCCACCCAGGCGCTGTACGAAGCAGGGGAGAAGAAGTGGGGCACTGATGAGGGCAAGTTTATTGACATCTTGTGCCACAGGAGCGTTCCCCAGCTCCGACAGAGTGAGTACACACCTTTACATATTTTCTGAGTAGATGTAAATTTAAAATAACACTAGAGTCTACAACTATGCAAGTGCACTGTGTCTGGATGTACTTTGGAACAATTGTGCATTGAGTTAAATACTAATGTAAACATGCTAACATGTCCTTATTGTCTATGCTGCTAAGAAGGTATGTTCACTATTTTAGTTTAGCACAACACACAAGGCTGAGGTGCAACGTTTTGCACATAATCTAGTCACAAATCACCATATTGGATAGTTTTCAAGACATTTCACTAAAAGTCAAAAACATCATAGAGACAAGGTAACTATTGCCAAGGTCCTTTGAATCCACCCTCACTGCAAAATTTCATGTCAGTTCATCCAATGCTTATTGAGATACTTTAGTATGGACAAAAGTAATGGATGACTAACAGACCAACACTGATTTCTAACATCCATGCTGCTTGGCTAAATTAACAATAAACAGAAAAAAACGATCAAATCAGAAAACTTTAAAAGCTTTGGAATTGAAAAAACTTTGTGTTCAAATGTGTGTTGTGTTTTGACAGCTCTGATTGAATACAAGAACATTAGCAAGAAGACTCTGCAGGAGAGCATTGAGAGTGAGATGTCTGGAGACCTGGAGAAGCTGCTAGTGGCTGTTGGTGAGAAGAACGCTTCACCGTCTCTTTCTTACCCTGTCATTGAAAAATATTCCATTTTATTGTTACGACTTTATTTTCACATGGCACAAGTCAGTTACTGCACACAATTTAATGTATTCATCTATTTATTTGTTCTTTTGTCTAGTTAAATGTGTGAAGAGTGCCCCTGCATACCTCGCCGAGAGGCTTTACAAGAGCATGAAGGTAAGCTCTGCAAAATGTCGAAATCCACATATTGTTTGGTGGCTATGTGTGTGTGTGTGTGTGTGGCGTTTTTATTCACAGCAGACAACTGTATTTGTCCCTAGTGATGTGGAAAGGAATGTTAAGCCACTGTTTTATTTCTGCTGCTGCTTTGTTCAAATGTGCAACATTGGTTGAAACGTGTCAACAGGCTCTAAAGCAGCAGATAACAGAAACGTAAAGCTCGGCAAACACGGAGGCGGAGATTTCATACTGCAGGATATGTTTGAGTTGAACAAATATTTGGAGTCGATGTCGAGAAAGCAGATAATGTTTTTCATGTCATCTATCTATATTTGTTTTATCCCAAATTCATTATGTGGCTTTGTCCAGGGAATGGGGACCACAGAGTCCACTCTGACCAGGATACTCGTCAGTCGCTCGGAGATCGATTTGTTAGACATAAGAGCCGAGTACAAGAAGCTGTTTGGATATACCCTGTACTCCCAGTTAGAGGTCAGTATACACCCAGAGAACAAACAAAAATCAACGTATCCATATAAATATTCAGCAGTGGAGAAATATTGTGGCGTCTCGTTTTAGCACAGAACTTTGTTTACATTTCTGAGAGCCACAACACTAACACCATTTCCTGTTTTTTATTTTTTCCACGTTCCTGCAGTCTGAAGTTTCGGGCAGTTACGGTAACGCCCTCAAGCAACTCTGTGGCCAAGGCGACTAACTCCTCCCAGTCACTGTGATGAGAAACACATGGAGTGAAGAGCAGCATTTATCAAATAGTAGACGTGAAGAACAGTATCGTATGATGGTGACCAGTAACTGACCTATTCATTAGATTCATACTGATACATGTGCCTGAGCTCAGCCCAGGCCATGACTGTAACTAACCATTTACAAATGCTTTTTAATGTGGAATACCAATAATGTGCAACAAGATGTTGATGTTTTCACCATGGTGATGTGCAGACTAGATTATTCAAACACCAAGACTTCAGCAGCAGCTAAGGTTCATGCATGTGAAGATGATTATGGATGTATTTTAGGAAACGTATGTTGTCAATATCCTGTGTGATCGATATAACTGCAGATGTCTAACTTTAGTATTTTCAAAATATGGTAACAGAAAAAAACGATGAGGTTGGCAATAAACACGCAACTAACCAATGTCACATTTAAAAAATATATCAGGTTCAACTATTGGATTTGTATTAGCAAAGAAACACAAGACAACACCATGACATTTCTATAAAAAATACTTCTTTATTTTAGACTTTTGTTTATGTTGCTGTAACCAACTCCTACACAGGTCATCAGGACCTTGTCTCCACCTTTCCGTTCGTCTTCTAAAGGCTTTTGGACCTCGATCTTGAACATGATCTGGAAGAAATCTCTAATGTGTCTCAGGAACTCGATTCTGGAGAGAAAACAGACAGATGTTGTGGGGGGTTGTTAGTCAGAGAGAGGAGAGATGAATTTCAGTTTCATTTTTATGCTTTATCACTTTTTACATGTCCCTGTTTTTACACTTAACAATCCCCAAGGAAAGGCGTTTTCACACTGTGCTGGATGAAATATGCCAATAAATTACACTCCCATTACACATTCCCAAAATGCATTTTGGGTCTGTATCATGCTGCCTGTTTAACAAAGGTAAAAAGGTCATGAGTCCAATATTTGGCTTCACATCACAGTTAATTCTTAAAGCTAGCATGTCAAAGATTTCTGTGGAAAAGACAATTTATAGAAATAGAGGCAAAAAAACTAAAGTGAATTTAAAGACCTTTCAAACGTATAAACCTTAGCAGTTAGCTATCAGTGAGGTACCATGTATCACAAGTGTTACCTGAGTAAAGGGAAGAGTGTATTGTGATGGCACTGCCAATCTTCAGTTATCATAGTACTGTACTTGAGAGGGACACAGCACCGGTACCATGATAACTGAAAATGGACAGTTCATAGTTCTCTCCTCGTTTATGTTGACGACATCTGAAAATCAGTTATTTACATTTATCTCCTTTAAATATTTCAAACAATTTATTTAGTGGCACCTTAGGACAGAGGGCAAAGTACCATGATAATGGAGGTGTCCAAAAGTATGTGAAAAAAATATTCAAAGAAGAAAAAAACATGAGATCAATAGGTGAATTTAACTTAAGCTTATTATTTACCATATGTGGGTAAAATATTTTTAATTTTACTAATTCTGGCAGAAAATCAGCAGCTCATTTGCATTTTTCTTGGTATTCAAAACTAATTTTTGTTTAAGATGAACTTATGACAACAGCTTGTTTATTCAAGGGAAAAAAAGGGTTTAAATGACAGTTAAAGTTAAAACTGTTCTCTAAAAAAAAATCAGTATAAACAGGACTGGTGCATCATAAACTACTGAGTGTATTTCTCGCCCCTGTTGTTTATTTGTGCAGTATTTTGTGCCCTACAGTGGGTCAAGAACTTTGGATCATTGTCTCTTGCCAAGTGAGCACTGGTAGAACAATAACTAAATGTGAGGTCCAGTGCGTTCTACGTTTGGGGACAGTGCCTCTGTATATTAACTTATCAATAGGTCATGGGTCTGTTTGGAGAGTTCATTGGGACAATGGCTTACGTGTATGGTGAGAGGGGTCCGAGCAGAACCTTCGACACGTCCTGTTGACCGAGGGTCATCAAGAGCAGCGCCAGGCTCTGATTGGATGAATCCACACAGCCGCCCTAAAACAGAGAAAGAGGAGGGGGGCGATGTGTGTGAGCAACAAAAACAACAGAGAAATACGTCATAGAGGTGGAGATGTTTAGAGAGAACTCGGCAACCCCTTGACAGAGGGATTGATTATCTCTGGTCCAACACTGATAGCTCTTCACGTTGGAAAAACACAAGTGGGAATCTATGGAGGGTGATTTGTGGGTTTGATGTTTTTTTCAGCTGTGGAAACAAGTTTAGGGTTGAGATCATCTTATTTCAATTCATCTTGAAGTTTAAGACCAACTATGACAAACCCAAGGGTACAAAGGTAGAGACCTCCTGAAACACAACTGGAGAATACCATTTTTTAAGTCAGCTTTTTTCTGGTTTGGCTACAAGTTGCAACTGTGGCATTGCTTCTTTTCTGATCCTAACATTTCCTACAGCTGCAGGTTTAGGTGTCCTTTCCTCATTTATTCTGGCAGCAGTGACCCAAACCGTTCTCCTGCTTTTTAGCCCTTAAAATCGTGCCGCGTTTCCTTGCTCCCGGTGACCTGACCTCTGCTCGTAACCTTTTACCCAATTCCCTTCACGTATGAGATATTTAGAGGACAGAGGATCCACTCTCTGCATCCAAGCGATCACATGCCATGGTGATTACTCGACAACAGTTATGTGCTATTCCCCAGCTCGTATGAAGAGGCCAGCGCAGGACTGGACACACCCAAGAGCATTTTATGAAACTGAGGGAACTTTAAAATGGCTGTCAGACAGATATGCACCGTGTCATGTCTGTACTAACCTGATACACAAATGTTCCACAGCTCGACCGTAGCTACACAGGATCACTGTTTGTGTGTTTTTTCATCCTACTGCGTCTCCGTTCTAACTAAGTGACCATGTGGCCCAGTCATTCAGTACCCTGGCATCGTGACAGCTTGTCAGCAGGAATATGATTCAATTACATAATCATATCACTGCGACCACATGGCCAAAAATGTGGTGACATTGTTTTTATTGTTGATGAGGCAGACATTTTGTTAACTACATTCCCTCCACAGGTGGATGAGATTTATTAGACTTGGTCAAAATTAACTGGAATACTTCATGACTTTAATTATGCGCCCTCATGGAGAACTGTGACGTCATTGCGACTAATTTCCACCATTTTACTCCATTAAGAAAGTCTTAATAAGTACAGCTGCATATTATGACAGAAGCGCTAATCTTAATGGAATTACCTTTCTTGGTTAACAAGTTTTTCCTTCCTACCGTAATTCGAGTAAGTTATTCATATTTGTAACAGTTCACACATGATATATTCCCGTTTGCCTCTAATAAAAACTCGACAGTGCTCTTTAAAAGGAAGAATTTTTGATAAAAAAAATTCAAAGTGAGGTTTTTCCAACACTGTCCACAACTTGAATAGCACATGCGGTTGCCTACTGAGAAAGAGTTGTGCCCGAGCACCTTACCTTGTTGTGTTGCTGTTGTGTCTGGACTAGAAAATCTTAAACTACTTTGTCTGCACATGTTCTGCTTTTCAAAACTATGAAAAATAATGCACCAAGATTATTTCTGACAGCTCACTTCAAGCCCTGCCTTCTAAAGAAAACATCACACAGTTACGATGTCCCAAGAGGCCAGAAGCCACTAACCAGCCACAAGGCCTCATGGAAAAGTCCCTTAAATCCTTCGAGCGACTCACAACTCCCTTTCCTAACGGTCAAATAAAGAAAACATGGTGCAGCAGGCTCAAGTGATTTCTACTGCAATATGATATATCATGTAAAATTTACAGGCTAATTTCACCCTCAACCTGTACAAGACAAACTAGGCAGATAGCAGGTTTTGCATTTGTTAGCTTAACTGTGAACAATGTGGTCGGTCAAGGCCACGCTTCTTCACCGGAAACCAGTTTTAGCCCAATTCAAAACCCTTCATACAACTGGAGAAAAAACCCAACAACCAAAGATGATCTGAACTGAGTGAAAAGACTAATTCGTACATTAAAAGTTAGGAAATGAATAAAACTATAACCAATTCCCTGGTGAACAATGATTGGACCTTTGCGAATATTCAATGACTTAATTGTTAAACATTTTAAAGTTTTTTTTCTTACTTGTAATTGACAAACTTAATATAATCACAAATAAACACATACATTGAAACTTCTCAGCGTCAACACATGGCTGCACAGTCTTCAGTGACATTTTTGAATTTAATTTAAAAAAAATTTAAGTTCATTTGGTGTAAATAAAGAACATTTTAAGAGAGCCCCACTTACATCAGCTCCTGCCCAGTGTTGATGTTGCTGCCAAAAACAAAATGTCCATCGTGTAGCTTTGGTTTACTACAAGAAGACTGTACTGATTAACCAGAAAACAAACAAGACGCATGCACACACAGGGTGCCCATGCCCTTTAATGCAAATCCGGCAAATTTCTTTTCCCTTTTTTTAAAAATTAACAGTCCCAGCAGGACAGCTACATCCATTTTACTCTGCTGTTATGTTTTCTCTCATCGTCTCAGCTGGAAAACTCACCCTGCTCCGGTTAGGTATTTAAGAAAAATCTGCAAATATTCAAATGTTGCTCCGACGTGGTGAATCTACCTGTTCTACCGGCAGCTGTGGCTTTATGGAAAAAGGGAACAAAATGTTTCGCCCCGATTATTAATCCGCCATCCTCGAAGTCTGCAACACAGAAACATCAGCTCCCCTGTCTGTGGCTTGGAGTTAAGAGGATGTGTCCAACAATATTCCTCTTTCAGAGTTAATCAGCACTACCCTGACCAGCTAACTGGACTCACATGGCTCTTATGAGAGAGGGGTGTGAGGCAGAGCCATGTGGAGCCAAACTGAAGTCACAGAGTCACTGGATCTAATTGTATATATTCTGATGAAGTGGGCTCTTTTTCCTGTGTGACTATGGCAGATTCTTTGTGCGTGTATATGTTTATAGTAACAAACGTGTTCCTTTGTCTTACAGCTACTATTGTAAATCACTCACTGCATGAGTAGAAAGACACTGATGCATAAAATGTGACTTTGTAAGAGTTTTTTTTCCTGTAGCTGAACAAACAGCATTCAGCTGACACATCACCTAATCAATAAAAAACAATGCAGTAATTAAAACACATAAAATGTATGTTAAACCTCTGTGATACATGTGTGTATATACTGTATATGACTTAGACTAGACAACCAGAAACTCCATAATTATCACAAATACTTCAATGTTGTTGAATTAATACAATTTGTAAGTCTGGGGGCATTCTCCTTTTGTTTTGTTGACCTGTATGTTTTTTTTTAAAAGAGAGTAAAACAAGGGGAAAGTAAAGAGCAATAATCAACCGAGAACCAAAGTAACAGATTAACAAACCGGTGGTGATCGTGAGGAATGAAAACAGGAACTGATGAAATGTTGCCTTGTTATGAAAACAGATACATTTTGCTGCAGTCTTTTTTTTTTTTCACTGACTTGAATTAATGTCCATAAATGTTAAATCAGATCAGATGGGGATGGGAAAATTGGACGGCTTTAGTCCATACGATGGGAACAATCAGCAAAGGTGAGTATGTCATTTTTATATTCTGTGTCTTCACATTAAACACTATAGTTTAGACTCTGTCCTTTGAGACTTGCCTATACACCTTTTTCCAGCACACAGACACACTTATATAACAGCTTCATCAAACAGACTGCAGCATCCATCTGAATGGAGCTTTAAAAAAAATGTCTGACATGGAAATACCCTGTAGTTACTTTCTACATTATGGGTCTGACCACAAACAGTTTTTCACTTGAATTCCTGCACTGGGATTGATGGTCATTACCCAAGAACGCTGGTAAACATGGGCAATGAGAGTCATTGTTACATGCTGGGTTTGTAATGTGTCTTGTCTGTGTATGTCAGGTATTCCCCAAGAATTTTGAATCTTGCAGCAACGGGCCGCAAACTGATCGTCCAGCTGCGTGCAGAGTAACCAAGTCCTGGTATGAACTTGTAGTGATACTGGAGATTTTCCATCATAGAAACCAAACAAAAGTGGATTTTTGAGTAAATTACACTTTTAAATAAAATTATTACGCTGCGTTTTTCACTGTCAAAATATCGATGCAGTACAAGAGTGAGAGATTAAGTTTCACTGTCATACTTTTAGGCAATTTGGCTTTAACATGAATTGACAAAAAAACAAAACAAACAACCATCCTTCTTAAAAAATCTATAATAATACACTGGCGTGAGAGGTCGTAAATCAGTATCATACGAGGCCGTTTCATTGTTGATCAGTTGAGCCTTCAGTTGCCTGCAGTATTAGACCAACTGAAACCAAAAACTCTGTTGACAATGATGTGGCAAAGTCTTTTGTTCACAAAGCCACACTGGTTTAAT
The DNA here is from genome assembly GCF_905171665.1 of Trachurus trachurus. Lineage (NCBI taxonomy): Eukaryota > Metazoa > Chordata > Actinopteri > Carangiformes > Carangidae > Trachurus > Trachurus trachurus. The sequence goes on along the minus strand of NC_139908.1, from coordinate 17,075,320 downwards.
TTAGTCTACTGCCTCTCTAAAACAAAAAGCACATTTTCACAGTAGGCTTCTTTTCAATAATAAAAAAAAAGACTCTTTGGGCTGCAAATCGAAAGCACGCTTTTCCTTTTTCAAATAAAACGGAGCTAAGGTGTCACATTTCTGATTAGGAGCATCTACTCCCCCTTACACATACACTTTGAACAGCAGCCTAGCTAAACCCGTAGAATCAAAGAGGAATCAAACACCATGTTATATAACAGGACAAAATATAAGCAACTAAATCTAAAAAAGGCCAAAAGCCAATCTAACCACATCTTTTCTTTGGTGACCAACCTCAACACTGACATCTGTGTGAATGTGCTGTTTTTTTTGCAGTTCTTACCCGATGTACCTCCTCCAAAAGTAGCTTGGCACAGTTCCTACCGATGTCCTCTGGCAGTACAGGGTTTCCCTGCCCCTGCGGTATGGACGACATCTCAGCGCTAAGGAAGGAACCATTCAGCGTCTCGGCCACCAACATCAGACCAAAACCTGGAGACCTGCAAATAACAGACATGAATTATTACAAGTAAGTCTTTTTGTGAATAAATGTTGAGTAACATATAGAAACTTACAAACTAATAAATGTACATTGAGATACTCACTTGCCCGAGTTGGCTCCTTTCATGTGGTCCGTGTAGATGTAGATGTCTGGAATGAACTTGTTGAGGACAGCTCTGGCAGAGTCCACTATCCTGTTGGCCATCTGAGGAGAAACTCTCACCGAGTAGCTGAGTTTAAACTGTCAAGGCTTGTAACATGATTGTGTGAGTGGTCCACAAAATGTCACATTACTGTTCAGTTGTACCCAAACTTAAAGCAGAAGTAAGCGGAATGTTTGTGTTAATATAAGTGAGCCTCTGTAGCATAGCTCTGAGCAGCTCACGGCTCTTCTCCACCGTTCTTAAATAGTTATATCTTCCGACAGAAATCACTTACATAGAGTGTTTGGTCCGAAACACGGGTCTGTCAGTCACTCTGCTCTGCTGTAAGCCGAGGAGAAAACTTTCCTTGTATCCTACAACCTTTATCCAATGAGGAGAGAGAACGGCATAAAGGGGCGGTCCTCTCTGTGTATGCAGCCAAGGGATGCGCGTGAATGTGGTCACGTAGGGACGAGGACCAATAGATCCATGACGAGGGCGGGGACTGCTAACTCCATCCGCTGACAGGAAGTTAGCCAAAACGACCGGATCGCTTACTTCTGCTTTAATGATGGAAAAAATTAGTTCTTCCTCTGTAAAGGGCCGAAATTAGGGAAACTATTTCCTGGGATCTACAATTACACTGAAAACATCTGACCATTTAGTTTAACTTACAACATTTCCAGTTTGTATGATGAAAAAAACTGAAATTAATCAGTAGACAGAAACGTATTCAACAATTTTTATCATATTTTTAAGTTAAATGCTAAACCTTTCTGACATTTTATTTAAAATAAATAATCATTATGTTAACTGAAAAATAAAATAAATAGCCTATAGTATTCAGCTGTTTCCTGATAGATACATGTGAATAGTGAACTGTGAAAAATATAAAATATTTTTTGTTGTTTTAATATTGTGTGCAGCTGTAACACAGCCATGATGGTGAGTCTGAGAAGGATACGCCACTCCTCTGATCCTCTTGATTTTCGCTGGGTCAGTCAGCTGGACTGGCTTGATTGTTCTGCGGACAGGACATGTGAAAACAACCTCTCCACCCCCACCTGGTGCCATCCCCCTCTTCACCACCTGAGGGAGCAGCAGCGGAGTAGAAGCAGATGAGACCGAGAAAAATCAACTAACTTTGATGAACGCAACAGCAATGTGAGGTATTTGAAATTGACTCGCCTTAAGATCGAAGCCCTCTCCATCAATGCCAAACTTCTTCATCAGAGGAAGAGCTGTGGCCTTCAGCAGGTCGACCTGCAGGACAGATAGTGGTCAAAACCTTCAAACATGAACAGGTTTAAACATTTGACATTACTAAATAAATAAATAAATAAATGAATACAGAGTTGGTAATGGATCATTTCTCATCATAGCAACAAGCAAAGATGCTGTTCTGTGTTTCCATGACAACGCCTCCCTGGTGTCTCCAGTTCATATTTTCTTACTGCCTGTCTGGCTTGTTTTTTTGAAAAATGTGGCTCATAGCAAAGAGCAAAATAATAGATGATGCAAAGTCTGAGACTGGCTTGCTATACACATGAAACATGTATACAAAAGCAGCAGCAACAGCTCCGAGGATTAAAATGGGTCATTCAGAGGAGGTGGACCTTGAAGGGAAAACAATCCGATTTTGGAAACGTATCATGTGAACTGGAAGTTGTTGTTTTAACAATTGTACCAACTACTGGAAAAAAAAAAAAAACTCACAATAACCCTGATCTAACGTGTTATATTCAACAGCTCTCTCTCTCAGACTTTAAAGATGGATACTGTACAGACATCAGCCCTTCTAAGCAACACCGTCGATCTCTAATGGCATGCAATGGCACATGATACGTGCACTAGAGGGCAGTGTCCATTTCAATTTGAGAGTTGTGCACTTAACCACAACACAGTTTACATAGCACGCACAAGCATGCTTCAGCTCCACCCAATATGATCATGAGCCAGCTCAGTCAGATTTAAACCAGAGGGACAAAACAGAGAGACATGAAGTATTGGTTATAATGTGATTGGAGCGATGAGTGTGCATCCTCACCGTCGGATCAACTGCGTCATTGGTGACTCCTCTCAAAGTGGCCTTCAGAGAGTTCTTCATAAATGGAGCCAGCATGAGCAGGGCCTCCAGATAGTAACCAATCGAGCGCTGTTGGCTACAGTCATGTTCCACGGTGCCTCCATACAACAAGCCAGGCTGGTAGAATAACACAGTACCTTGAATGGGCAGAAATATGAGGACAGTTAGTCAATCTATGGATGTACCACCACCAGTAGTTTCCTCCCTACAACATGGAAAATATTTTTGTTTTAAAAAAACAGGAGGTAAAATTGCACTTGAATGTAAAGAATGGTCTGTTGCTGCTGCACCATACATAATCTCAACACAATATTACCCTATGACAGCAAACAGTTATTACACAAAAACAAAGTAGTATGACAAAGCATCAGTGCAGCTATAATACACTTACCAGTTTGGTTAATCTCTATTCTGGATCCATTGGTCACTTTGTCTAACAGTCTGATGAAGCTGGCTTCAAAATCTGGATAAGACAAAAAAAAAGAAGAAAAGAACAGAAAACAGAGCAGAAGGCACAATTAATTAATTAATTAATTAATTAATATTGCTGCAAAGTCTACCACAACTTTTTATGTCTGTAAGTAGTTTAAGTCGAAAAATAATGCTTTGTTTGTATTTTTTTGTCAAGCAGACCCAAGACAGAGGGAGGCAAGCAAGTACAACAAGAATTCTTGAAATTACAAGGCAACTTCTGAGAAACCTCACTCACCTATTCCCTTATAAGTCACTTAAAAATAATATAAAACAGTATCTTCGCTGCTCGTGGCATGTACGATAAGCACACAACTTAGTCCTGTAATTTAAGATTGAATTTATCTCATATTTACACCATTAACTCCCTCGAATCCTCACGTCCGACGCCCAGTGATTAACCACACTCCCAACTGCGTAACAGCTAGCTGGTTAGCCACCGAGCTAACTGCGACGCCACATGTAAAGTGAAGCTGCAACTCACCGCGCAGCCCCGGGTCGTCCTCTTTAGACCTTATGTTCTTGATCTTGACCCGTTTCCCGCTAAGTGTGGATAAAACTAGCCGCTGTCTGAAGAAATTGCAGCCGTCGTAGGCGAGTCCCTGACTTGCCATGTTATTGTTGTTTCTGCCTGTCGTCAGTGGGTATCCACGTGTGTTTGTCCAGGAAGACGTTGGAGAGAGGCGGGGATACGGCAGGGCCGGAGGGTCAAAAAGGCGTATATCTAAGGGTGCTATATCAAAGTTAACCGTGGGATGGCGCCAGTTTACCGTTCACTATCACAAAGTGGGCGTGGTTCAATGAAAACTTAGCGCCTTAAAGGCACAACCCGTGATCAATGTAAACAAAAGTTAAATAGTAAAAGTTTAACTGGCAATATTTAAACGAATTACGTCAACTCAAACCTCAAATTAATTGATACAATAATTTTATTAGAAAAAAAGTTTTAGATGTTTTCAAAAGGATTGAAGGCCTGTGTAATGCCTGTAAACATTGTTAAGATAGGCTAATTCATATGTGCGAGTTGCAACCCCCCCATGCATTAACATGTTATAAACTGAAATGAGCGAGCAGATGGGTTGTTCATTTTACCCTTCTTGCAAATCTGCAGGTCTGACAGCTGAAGGGATCCAGGCTCGGATGGGATTAATCACCGCAACCTTGCCAACGAGCTTTTTCCGCCTGGACCAATTGCATAATCGTGTTATACAATAAATATCTGCACTAAACCGTTAACGGCGCATTAAGCGAGGAAGTTTATTGTCAACGTGCTGCAGGGAAAGGGGGCTCATTTCGTTTTTTTCTAAAGTGCGTCGTCAGGAGTCTGCATCCTCATCCGCCACTGTAGCCTGCTAGTCGCAGTGTATACTCATCCTATCTCCTCCTCTTCCTTCTGTTTTCTGCGGGGTTGGGGTATTAAAAGTCAAGGTCCAGTGAGAGTTTAGACCGACTGGAAAAGACGCGCCCACTCTTGGTTACGTTGCGCATTTCTTGGTGGAAAGAAAGAAAACCTGCTCTGATCCAGTCTGTGGCTGAGCATCCGGAGCGGAGGGTTTCATGGGAAGGAAATTCACCTCATAGAAATATCTGTTTTCTGATCCTGTAAAGATGGTTCTGCAGAGGATTTTTCGTGCTGTCATCATGGGACCTCCGGGTTCGGGGAAAGGAACAGTGTCTGCGCGCATAATTAAAAGTTTCGCACTGACTCACCTTTCAAGTGGGGACATTTTGAGAGCCAACATCAACGCTAAAACCGGTAAGTTAAGTTGGGTCAAACAAATACTAACGGAGTGTAATCTTGAATGAAATCTACACTGGTCAGCATGTTTTACCTAAGAAAGAAAAATAGACACTTGAGAAGTTGTCCCACATATTTTCCTCTCAAGAACATCTGCGCTGTTAGAAATAACCACAAAAAACATTATTATGATCAAAACACTTGCAAGTTGAGCAAAAAGAGACTTCTACACTACACATGCTGTTATAGGCTAAATAACACGTCTGTTTGCTGGACCACTGTGATAAGAGCACCACTCCTACAGTTTAATGTCTTATCTGTATCACAGAGGAAGCTGGACAGAGCAGAAAAGCAGCTGTCTTCATTCAAGGTCAAAATGGTTAGCTGGGTTATTCAGCATGTTGTTTTATGCTTATAATGGATACTCCGGAGGCCCACTACCTCTCAATAACACCCTAATGATAAAGAGAGGTGTAAAGATAAGACAGGCTGTGCACCTTTGTTCCTTGATGAAGAGTCCTGTGTTCTTTTACTGCCTTGTGACAGAGTAACTTTTTTTTTATGACACAGTAGGCCTAACTAACTGTGAGACTGGAAAAATCTCACAGCTGTAATTTGGGGCTGAAGAGAGATTTGAAGTCCCCTACAAAAGCTGCTGCTTATTCCCTGGTGGCCCTCTTATAATTTCACACTATGTATGTGCAGAACATTGTCAAGTGGCTCAGTTTAGCTAAATCCTCGTATTTTTGGCAGGAGGAACGGCTCCACTAGAGCAGCTGGCTGTCAAAGCAGTTCTTGTTATTGGCGTTTCCTCCTCAAATATTCTCAGTCAGTCTTTTAATCAAAACCAGTTATTTTCTGCTTCCTGACACTCACCTCTGGTATTTCTACAACACATCTGTAAGGCCCCTTTTTGAATGTTCAGATTAAATCTATCACAATGTATTAAATTAACTGAGGTTCATTGGGTAGACAGAAAACACAGTGGGGTGTACTAAACTCAGTACTACAAAAGAAACACAAAACATATCGGCCTGTGGAGCAACACGCAGGCTCACACTAAATCTTGTGACGGTGTTTCCTGTTTGCAGCATACAGTTTCCCAATCCAGTTTGTAGTCACTTTTACCCTTCATTCTGTTTCATAGTGCAATCAGAGTAGTATTTACTGTAAGCACAGTCGGCTAATTTCTCTGAGGCTTGTCAGGAAATTCCTCTCTTCAGCTGGACTCAGACCAATTAAAGTGGAAGTGACTGGAAAAAAAACATCTTATGTCTCAATGACCTAACCTCAGATTAAAATTTCCATTTGTAGTAAAAAAAAAAATTAAAAAAAATTCACATTGCATCACACTGCAGTACAAGACAGTAATCTTCTGTTTGCTTGTGCAGCTTGATTATAGCTACAATATCATTACATTGACTTGGATATTCAGACCCACGACAAGACATGAACATGAACGTTAGCAGAAGCAGCTAACTAATGCAAACAGTAGGCCTACAACCAATCTTTAAAATTGTCTTATGTGTGTGTGTGTGTGTGTGTGTGTGTGTGTGTGTGTGTGTGTGTGTGTGTGTGTGTGTGTGTGTGTGTGTGTGTGTGTGTGTGTGTGTGTGTGTGTGTGTGTGTTAGAACTGGGCCTGTTGATGAAGGCCTGTATTGATCAGGGTCAGCTGGTACCTGATGACGTCATGTCCCGTATCATCCTGAATGACCTGAGAGCGATAGGTCAGACCAGCTGGCTGCTTGATGGTAAGTTTATCATCTGGTGCTCTTGTCATTTTGTGCTTTCTACTTTTTAAATCAAATTCAAATAAAAAATCAAATAATTATTTATTTTGTCTTTTGTCTTTCCCCCATCTGTGTCACACTTCTAGGTTTCCCTCGGACAGTTTCCCAGGCTGAGGCCCTGGATGACGCCTACAGTGTTGATACAGTCATCAACCTCAATGTACCTTTCCAGACCATCAAACAGAGGCTGACCTCTCGCTGGACTCACCTTCCCAGCGGCAGAGTCTACAACACAGACTTCAACCCACCTAAAGTCCCTGTAAATACATCTTCTCTTCTTATCCATTACGCAGGAAAGACACGTACAGATACAATGCTTACTTACAATACTTTTCAAGCATAGATGTCCTAATACTCTGATAAGCCAACAGTTGGCTTTACTTGTTGCCTGAGAAGCAGCTTAAAGCAGAAGTAAGTGATATTTTTGTGTTAATATAAGTCTTAAATAGTTATATCTTCCGACAGCAATCACTTACATAGAGTGTTTGGACCGAAACACGGGTCTGTCAGTCACTCTGCTCTGCTCTGAGCCGAGGAGAAAACATTTCTCGTATCCTACAGTTTTTATCCAATGAGGAGAGAGAATGGCATGCAGGGCTGTGTGTGCAGCCAAGGGATGCGCGTGAATGTGGTGACGTAGGGACGAGGACTGTTATGGTGCGTTCAAGGCAACTCGTAATTCCTGTTTTTCCGACCTGTGAAGTTGTACCAGTTCGATCTGGTACGAGTTCACGGGTCGGAAGTTACGAGTGGCCGTTATAGTGACTTTCACCGGTAAAACAGGTCGGAAAAACACGAGTGGGTTGCCTGGAACGCTACAAAGTCGTAAGTTGTGACTTGAAGCTGTAATTTACGGTTTCAAAAGCCTGCCTGGAACGCAACATTAGCCAAAACGACCGGATCGCTTACTTCTGCTTTAATCAAAATGTTTGAGATCAATTGTTTCAGGATTTTCTAAACTTCATCACAGAAAATGAGATGAGATGTAAGACAATGGATCCAGGAGCAAAGAGTAGAGTGATAAGATAAAAAAAAAAAAAAAAAAACTGTGACGGGAAAAGACCCCAAACAACTGCTACTGGAAGGCAGATTGAAAGACATTAAGCATAACAAAGACAACACAAAATGCAAATTAGAAGCCTTCAGTGTGCAGCATTAACAAACAAAAAGGAGGAGGAGAGAGGGAAGAAAAAAGGGATGCAAACGCTGTCAGACTGATAAAAGATAAAACAACTGGCCATTTGTTCACTGTGAAAATACAAGTGGGGACCTTTGATCTCATCCAATCCTCACCAGGTAACACAAGGGACGTAGGTTGTTAAGTAACAGACACATAAGAGGCAAAAGAATCAACTTCATTTTCACATTACCCACTTGTCTGCATGTTCAGGCTTTCTGAAGATGTGCATCAAGTGGATCATTTTGTGCATGTTGCATCTGTTTCCATGACTACTGACAGCTCTGTGGTTGCTGCAAGCAAATGCTTGTCAACAGTACAGCACTTTTTTGTGTGTGTTTCTGTGAAGGTGACAGCCAGGCTTGTGTTCCTATTGTGGTTTATGGTTATGGTTTTTTAGCAGTTTGATACAAATATATTATATAAGAATATGGCTTTAATTCATTAAATCAGAACACAGCTACAAATTGATCAATCAGAATGTGGCTATAAAACTGACCAATCAAAACAGGCCGAGGATGATTTGATTAGAATCTGAGGACACTGTGAGCTCACAAAATTCACACAGGAACTCCTCAAGGGAATCCCATCAAATTTATTGCAAACGTTTACTTGAACTCAATGATTGACTAATGAAGATTAGATTGATTGGTGATTTTGGTGGTCTAAGGGCAAAGATCGAGATCATTGTGACCACACAATTAGTATTCGCACAACTTATGAGAAGTTTTTACACAAATGGTTAATATCTTATATGACTCTTGATCAGTTTCTTTGTAAATGATGGATGATTAACAGGCAGTGTGCCTGTGGTCATGCCTGCACAGTCTGAAGGGGCAACAAAACATTTATAGTTAACCTTTGGCTTCAGTCTGTTCTTATTGTATACCCTGTTTGAGCAGGTGAAGCTGCAAAAACAGACATACAACATGGAATAAAGTCTGTCGAGTCAAGGGTTTAAAGAATTACAGTTTTTACTCTTCAACCTATTTGAGGTATGAACTAACAATTCCTCAGCAAAAATATTTATGCTTTTTGAATGATGCTTCACTGGAACTCATGGTCATCAAAATGCATCTCTGTTCTGTTATTATTTACCTAACCTATACCTTGTGGCACATGTTTGAGTGGTGTGACATATTTAGTGTAGATAATATGTAGAAACAACTTTTGGACATGAGGCTAGACAGCATTAATCCAGTAACTTTTCCTCATGTGGTTGAAAATTTAGGTTCTTAGTAAATATTATGACCACATACACTCTGCACTCAGCTTGTCTACAAACGTGCTGCATGCATGCTAACTCACTGACACCACGCTACTTTTACACTGTGGTAATTTTCCATCAGACACATTGAGTCACTGAAAACTTTATGTACTGTATGTCTTGTGGAGAGTAGGCTTATAAAAAATAAAATACTCTCCAGGCTGTGTCACCAAACCCCAGTGGTGTCGAATGACGTAGAAGTGAGAAAATCTGCAACTCCTTAAGTTATACTTAGGTTTAATGGAAGATAATGCAAATAACAGTCTCTTTGGGAAAAGCAAACAATTCAAATGGATGATAGTTGAGTTGTAGGAGCTGCTGCAACCCCAGGGTCCTGCTGTTGTTCATGCTGGCTCTATACCCTCTGTCACACTGCCACAGCTCCCTGAGAGAGGAACAGAGCCACCATTAATGTAATTAGTAATACCTGCTGGTCCAACTGTGACCAGTCAAAATACAGGCCTCTGTTGTCAGACCTGCTAGTGTTTCTGTATTAGATCATCTTTAGAGACATTACCAGCTCTTGCTTATGTGTAAACCTGTAGCTTACAATGGGAGACACTGTGATACTATCTCAAACAGGGTGAAAATCCCCAAAGATCCGTTGATATATAAATATCTCTCAGCATAATTAAGCTTCACCGTCGTCAGCCTCGACTCTCCTCTCGGTCAACTGGCCTCAGTTTGTGTTTCTTGAGCAGTGTTTACATTCCAGACACTGTGCTGAGTCTGGGTTGGAGCTGGGCAAATCCTGCTCATTGTTGTAGACTAGTAGTTGCTGGAAGCTCAGGCCTGAATCATTTATTTAGCAACTCTGCTGCAGCAGGTTTCCTTGCCCTGACCTCTGGTAAACATTTATTGTATTGTATTTCTGTTTTAGCTCGGTGTGTATATGTAAGTGTAACCACAATGGCTCATGTGTTTTCTCCAGGGTTTGGATGATGTGACAGGGGAAGCACTGGTCCAGAGGGATGATGACACACCAGAGACAGTTACACGGAGACTGAAGTCCTATCAAACCCAAACAGAGCCTGTGTTAGAGTACTACAGGTAAGAAAGAACAGATGCTAAGTTAAAACACAGGTTCAACTGTTCAACTGTGATCTCACTCAAACTCCATTCATCACAGCAGAGGAATTAGAGAGGGAAGACCTGCAGATGTTTGCCTGCATTACAACATAAAGTTTCACTTAAGTCTAGTCCACATAAACACCTCAATGTATGTAAAAGTCTGTAACCAAATCCATTTGAACTTTGACCTTGGGCTCTGTCCTCCTTGCACATTCCTCACTGTTGCTTGCATGACCAAAGCATACCTAAGAACCACATTCCTGGCAAACTGGCTAATGTGTGCAACCTGTGCCTTTGTCTTTCAAAATGAAATGAATACAAACATTTTTTATTTTTAATCTTTAAGGGTTAAAAGAAACAACAGAACCCAGGCAAAAAGCACAAACATGACCAGTGGGCCTGTGCATGCATAATAATTTCTATTTCTGGGTCAGTTAGACAGGAAAACATATTACACAGGGATGTGCTTAGTTCGTGTCCCACTTACTTTTTTATTTGAACATAATGTGTGAAAAACTGTTTATTTCAATGAAACCCTGAAATGACTCGTGTTTCTTTGCCCCTCCAGGAGTAAAGGTGTGCTAGAGACCTTCTCTGGGACAGAAACCAACAAGATCTGGCCACATGTGGAGGCTTTCCTCCACAGGAGACTCTCCGCCGTCAATCAAAAAGTTGCATAGAAAGCCCCAAAGGGGGGAGGATGCAATGAGTCTTAAAGTTTACCAGCAAGAAACCACTCCGTATGCGTCGTCCAATCAAGGTGCCATCTTCTGTGAAACAAGAGGAGAGCCGTCCAGTTTATATGAGGTAGCAATAGTAAGACTGCAGATGTTGCTGAAAGCACTTTGGTAAACTCTCTGGACGTGTGCATAAAACCCTTCAAACATTACCTGTTCAAAATTCACACAGATTGTACCTCTGCTTTCATGTGCCTTTAAAAAGCGACAAGAACGTCACCGAATCAAATGTTAACATCGTCCACTGTGAGATGTTGCAACACAACAGCAACAGTTCAAGGCCTCTCCTCTTCGATGAATACAGTCAACATTAACGAGTGGAGTAACGTGCACATTTATAACTTTAAGGTTTTTGTAGTTGCAATCATGGATTATTTTCTTAGTTGATAATGGCTATTGACAATATTGTGGGCATAACTTAGGTGTCTGTAACTGCCTTATGGGGACTGTTTTCTATGCAGTGGGTAGTTGTTTTAAAGGGAAATGTGCCATATTCTTCAGTAAATTCACTTTTGCACTCAAGTGCCTCATGCTGCATTTGGAAAAAGGACCAGATAGCTCAGTGAATGTAGTTTGTAAATACTATTCATGACAATGGACCACTGATTGAATCATGACTGACTGAGTCATTTTTAATTTACCATTAAACTAACATTGTGTAATTTTCTTTTTTATCACCTCAAGTGTTGCTTTTTAAATTCACCAGTCTCTATTTTCACCAGGTTCTGACCTCAAGTCTATTAACATGTGTTTGTTGTGACTTGACAAGTGAAAACTTCACTAAAACTTAAAACATTCAAAGTACAGTCTGTACGGGGCTGTCATCTTCTAGAGCTAGACAATGTGTCACAGCGTTCAAGGTTGATGTGCAGTTCTGTTTGCACTTTGGTCTTAAGAATGTTTCACCATGTTAAAAGCCACAGAAATGCTAATCTGCCTTGCAGTGTAGTGTAGATTACTGGAGTGAATGTACCTCAGTCGTACAGCGTGTATTTCTTAACACTTGAATACAATGTGTGAAAGCACATCTCTTAATAGACAACTAACCCTAACTATGTTATGAGTATTTATTATGGATCCCAATAAATGTCTGAGACTAGTTACTGTAATAGTGTATTATTGAACACCAGAATAACACAAGTGGATATATTTCCTGGTCATTATTTTTAATTTGACAGACTTCAACAGTAACATGGTTGCCCCTACGACAGTTGAGTACTCCACTGATTTGACATTGCACTCCTGATACATCACCAGAAGTATCAAAATTGATGCCACAGAACCATATAGATGTTTTTTTTATTCCACACACTTTGTTTCTATGTTCAAACCTGGAGCCTACATTGCCCACAATGCAACTCAACAATCAGTGGCGTTACCCTTTGAAAATTTAATGATGAAGCCATTTCAAGCTCATCAATTTTAAATGTCAGTGACATCAATTGTGTGGTTACTGCAGGTCTACAAAGGACTGTAGCAGCTGACGATAAGACACAAACATTTAGCACAGGTTTTTATATTCGAGTGTCTTTACTGTTGCCTACGGTCACTGTGGGAGTGGAACACTTATATCTTTCCTAAAGCTTAGAGCTTAGTGACGGAGACTTTTTACACCAAGCTTCAAAAACACAGGGTTTATAGTAGAAAGTCAAGACACCAGAGACACTGGCCACAGGTTTAGTACAGCAGATTAAGCCCAACAGTTATTTTGCATAGTTGAGTCGTCACTGTGGACAAAAAAAAAGAAAAAATAAGGAAAGAAAGACAAAATAAAACATAAAACAATCAAGTTCACCACAGCACATTATTTTAGCATCACTGCTGACAATAACTAGTTATGCTTTTACTATGTGAACTCAAAGTTTCACTGCAGAATCAACGATGCATCACACAGAAGCTTGTGACGAATTGTACTTTAATGCATCGTATTGGTATTTCTATGTCAATACTCTGTGATAAAATCTTGCCGATCACGTTCGCTCAGCAAATTTTCACTTTTGTTTATGTTTATTGTTCCTGTTAAATAAAGAATACGATTTTATCAATGGGACACATACTGGAGGAAGCCTAAAGAACGTGGCAAAAGCTCCCATAACACAAAACAAAAAGGTCAAAAGACAATGGAGTACAAAAGTAAACTAAACCAAAAACATCACACAATGCAACCCATGAGCTCCTGTAAGGGTTGTCTGTAAAGTAAAAATGTTCATATTCAATTCTGGATGACTGGGAGCACAACACAAAATAACGTGAAACCTAAAAAACTGCTTTGACAAATTTAAAGTGCTGGACACATTCAGGTGCAGAGAGCTCCATTCTGCATACAAATACAGTAAAAGTCTCTTTGTGGAGAGCGCAGCCCTTTTGTCCTCCCCCTTCACACCGGTGCTTTTTTTTCTCCTTTCGTTTTTTTCTTAAATCACCTACTCAAGGTGTAGATGCCAGAATTACAAACTATAACCACACACAACTGACAACAGTGTGCACGACTCACTTGTTTAAGGAAACTGGTGGTTGTTGTGACTCTATTTTTAGGAAGCTGGGTGAAAAAAAAATATAAGTTAGTTTTACATCACTGAACCAGTGAAAAAAAAAATTATACACAAAGCCCATACAGACCTTTTATGAGTTTAAATGTGGAGAATATGGCATGATTTGTACTTCACCTGTGCACTAGTTGAAATTTGATGCTTTGATTACCTAAACGGCAGATGAAACTAATTTCACGGGAGCATAATTCAGCTGATGACTGACAAGTGTCTTGCCCTCTTTACAGCTTACATCAACATGCCTCTTGCATCCAGATAATACTGTCATTTGCTATATTAGCTTATAGCCTCATAAAATGGGGATGATATTGCCCCCTTACTGGATGTATTTATGTGCATATACATCTAAGTGCTTTGTCATGCAATAAATGCCGAGTTACTCAAACATAATGTTGCAGACACTTTGCAAAAAACATGCACCGTTTTCAAGTGTAAAGTTTTAAACTGCAAGGTTGAATTATTTTTATAACAGAACAAGACAATAAGACCCAAGTGCACCACGATTACTTCTGAGAATACACTGTATATCATAATCTTCTGTTGATTGACATATATTAATTGGAAACTCGTGATTTTGTATTTTGATGCATTGTTAATTTATACACGTTTGTATAGATAACAACACTATCTAGTTAAATTCTGAATGCCCAAGATGCATGGTAATGGCAGATGTAAAGGAGAGTCAACACTTTAATTGCTTCTTAAGCCTCTTACTTTTCAGGACCATCAACATTATTACAACTCTTGTCCTGCTGTGACCTTCAAAGAGCTGCTAATTAGCAGTGTTCGAAGCAGACAATGTAAGGCCACATTGCTATTGACTTAACCCCCATTTAGCGTTGAAGCTGGCTGCTCTTCATGACTTTTTCTGGGACAACAATCAGGCTATAACAACATAACGTGTGACAGAAAGCCAATGCGACTGGTAAATATTCACCAAAAGATACAACTGCAACACATCTATTTGTTCTGTTCATATAAGATAACCAAGTCAGTGGACTGACTTGCCGCCCACACACTGTGCATTATTAATCCTCTTCTGATAATCAGCCTGAGAGACCTGCGAGAGGGCGAGCAACTCCTGACATGCAGATTAGTGGTGGGCCTGAATGTGCAAGAGCCGAGGCCTGCGGGGTGAATCTGATCCACTCAACAACCGTCCAATCCAACCTTCAGCTGGCTTGTCATTGGCCTGTTAAGGTGAAGGCTGGAGAAAACACTGGAGCTTTTCTGTGTATATTCAGCTGCTCAACTGATGAGCATGAAGCCAGCATGTTTAACTGTAAGTAGTTACCAAAAAAGAAAAAAGGCTTCTGTAACACACATTTAAAAGACATGAGGCCTTGTGTTGACTAAATGTTGTGGTAATGTACCATCAGGCAGTTAAAATTTCTTTTTACTCCAAAACCTAGTTTGAAATAATGGACATTCAGCATTACATTTGATAGCAAAGCCTTCAATCTGCCTGCCATGCTTCTCTCAATTTTCACATGGATTCGTTTATGAACCTGTAAAAACAAGTCCACAAACTAAACCTCTTCAGACACTGGACTGAACCAGTTTGGCCAACTTTGTGTTGTCTGAACCTGTTTTTTTTTCTGATCCAAGAGAAATAAAAATAACCATCCTTAAAGATAACAAGAGATCCGTAAAGCCAGTGTTATGGCACAAGATGTGCATTTAGCTGGCAGAAGCCACTGCAGGAACCAACTTGCCAAACGTGAACCACACTGGTATACTGACAGCTGCTCTTAGTAAAACATCATTTCCTACAGGTGCTGCATTCAGAAATGCAGCTGAAAAAGACTGATCTTGTCTCCGTTTATTCCTGCTCTGCACTGCCATTTATGAGCCTGGTCTGCTATTGGAGGAGGGCTTAAAACTCAGGTTGTTCCTATGTTGGGAGACAATGGAGATGGAAGAAAAGCAAAAGGGGCTGATCCCACAATCCCTAGGAGGTCTCCATCATGCGAATGTCCTCTGTTTCCGTAGTGTCATCCTTTGTCCACCTCCCCGTGCCTGTCCACAGTCCTGCCTCTAAACAACGCTTCATAGGGTACTCTGCCACCTGGTGGAGGAGGGAGACAAAAGACAGGAGGGTCAAATGACGGCCAAAGACCAATCACAGGTGATGCTTGTCACGCAAATATGAAAATCGGGAATAGGTAAGAAAAAACAGAGCAGGAGAGACAGATCAACCTACTGCTGCCTTGTTGGAGGATTATAGCGGTTATGTAACTGCACTCTCACTCTCCAATGTTTCAAATCTGAGCTGGAATACTAAAAGCCTGATCGTGGATTCAGATCATCAACTGAAACGAATCCGAGATGGCACAAAACAGTTTGTTTCTGATGAAGAACAGCTTCTTGTGTACACATTCTCTTCTGGTGACTCTCCACAGGCTGACAGTGAGTTTTCCAGCTAAGGCGGGGAAGGAGTGATGCCACAAGAGGAAAACAGCACAACTCCAGAAGCAGGACCAGGACCAGCTTCACTTCCAACAGGCACGGTTGCATTCCTCTGTGGGAAAAGGGGTGGAGGTTTTTTTTTCCCCTTCTTTTCTCCAAGTAGATGTTTGGCAGCTAGTCAAGCTGTGGGGCCAATAGAGGGGAGAAGGCCTCATTCTCTCTCACTTTACAAAAGGCCCTGAGACTACAAAGTTAATGCATAATAGAGGAGCCTGTCAATATGCCATTTGGCCACCTCCATACTTAACTTCAACTGAATATTTAAATACTTAAAAAAAAACTATCTGTAAGTAGTTAATATGATGTCATCATACACAGAAATGACTTTTAATTCATATCAGACACGCGTCATGTGATCTCGTTCCTTTAAAAAGCTGGTAGAGCTCCACTGGTGTAACTAGGAAACGTGCAGGAATTATCTGTGATACCTGAGCTGCTGACAGGACAAAAGCCTGTTGGCAGAGGTGATTATATTATCTCTTCTTTGGATTTTCATTATCTAACATTTACCACATATTAAACGCACACTGACACAACACAGAACTTTCAAATCTAATACCAGCATGTAGAGCACATCCCCTTTTTATAAAAAGACTGTTTCGCTACAACATTTCCTTGGACAATTTTGACCTGATGTAATCCAAGTTAGACTGTTTTGGTATGAACATGGAGACAATGGGGCTGTAAACCAGTTTCAACTCTGCATTGCGGCGGAATATGTAATATCTGGCAAATTAAATTACTTTTCCCATTTGCCCCACTGCTAGGTTATTACATCTCAGCTTGAGACATCATGCTGCCACTAAGTACATTTGTCTTGAGTCAGCAAAAAACTGAAAATGAGGATGTTGTATCATGTTTCCCCCGACAATCGTGCTGCTCCACCAGCCAGGCTCCTGTAGAGACAGACCTGTGCAGAAGCTGCGGTTTCAATGAAGAATGACGAACACAGGGCTGTCTGCATGTTCAAGCCTGGTGCCAGGTCTGATAACATCAGAAATGTGATGAACTCCCAAGTTCTGGTCAGCAGGCAAGTCGACTGTTGGCAGGAGTTGTAGCCACAGCAGCTAACTTGTGTGGTTTTACTCATTGTTCACAAACCCTGGTGCATTCATTTTTGAAAGAAAACACCGGATACACAGATAGGCGAGCAAACGGTCGTGTCGAAATCCAGCATCCAACCCAAGATTACATTTACCAGTTCTACATATCAGAGAACCAATACACACTAGCTGAGCAGTGCCAAGCCACAGCTGTATGGTGTGACTGCAGTAACACAGTGAGGAAAAGAGAGGAACACTTACTGGAGGTAAAGAGTCCACGGATTCTTTGGGGTCAAGTCTGCAGTTTGTGCCAGCGTTGTTTTGTTCAGCATTGTTATCGACTCTACAATTGACTGCATATTCTCTAACTCTATGTTTGAAGGCCTCTAGCTCTGTATGGAAGACTTCTAAGTAGACATCTTGTCCTTCCTGTAGAGTATTAAAAACAGCGATATTAGGAAACCATTGCACAAAGCAAAGCAAGATCCATCTGAAGAGATACGCGTAACATTTCAATTTGTCATGCTGCCTTTTAAAGGCATAGTTCAACATTTTGGCAAATTGGCCCATTGCCATAATCGCTATAGTCATAGCAGTAGGTTTGTTACCTTTAATTGTCGGCGCAAGCTATTTTTAGAACTGCCGAGCCGAGCAGCGAGCTGCTCAGAGCTAAGCTACAGAGGCTAATGGGATTTCTTGGTTTCCCTCATCAAACTCATCAAATACACAATCCAAAAACTCCAAAATGCTCACGTGGACAAGTTGTGACCTGCACATTCACCACGCTATGAGATAATAATGGAACGTTACGAGACAGAGTTGTTTTAGAGGTAAATTCATGCAAAACCACAGATGCGCGTTGCCTTCAGGGACAGTTTTTCAGCAAGCAGTCTCTGTATTTACCTCGAAAACGACTCTGTCTCGTAACGTTCCGTTATTATCTCATAGCGTGGTGAATGTGCAGGTCACAACTTGTCCACAAGAGCGTTTTGGAGTTGTTGGATTGTGTATTTGATGAGTTTGATGAGGGAAACCAAGAAATCCCATGAGCCTCCGTAGCTTACCCCGACAAATAAAGGTAACAAACCTACTGCTATGACTATAGCGATTATGGCAATGGGCCAATTTGCCAAAATGTTCAACTATTCCTTTAAAGCAGCTAAAATAATGTGTCAAGCTGTTTTTTAATTATCTGCACAGGTAGACACAGTCCATAAACTACTGATGAGAAGTGTGCATCTTACTTTGGCTTTGTGGAAGAACTGTCTGAAACAGCCTCTGGGATCCTTCTGGGAGTTCAACGCCATCTCCAGGATGAACTGCATGACTACAGCTTGGTGCGCCACCTGCTCCATCAGTGCTTCTTTCTGCATGACACATCACACAACATTACACACCAACAGAGAGCCTGTGTATTCCACATCTCATGTTCAAACTCTTAAGCCATTTTACGAATCTTAAAAAGCATCTTTTTTTATTCTTGAATAAATCGTTGAAAGGGAGTTGTTGATAACAATGCAGAGACAAACAGTACATTACCCCTTCCTGCTGTAGTCTCATACACCACAGAATTAAATAATTGGCCGTTTCCTCACAGATGATCTGAGGCAAGCCTGCAAGGAATCGCTGACTGTCGTCCCATCTCCTCAACATACCTGAGAAACAGAAACACATGGAATGATAGTGTTAAAATGCATTTTAGTCTGTGTATTATAAAAATAAATAATTAGCAGTAATTAATTTGAGGGTGGGCAACATATTATATACGAGACAGCACATTTGTTTTATGAGAATGTTATTGATCATATACACACAGTAAACACTGTTTTTCAATTTACCCAGAGGGCAAGACTATTATTGTTAGAGGTACATTTTTGTGTGGTACTTACCAAAATGCCTGATCTCTTTCTCATACTTTTGAAGAAACGAATTGCACTTATCTTGATCCATTTCAGAAGGTTGATTTGGGGTGTTAATGATGCTCTAAAAGAGTGATAGAGATATTATAGTGCTGTCAGCAAAAAAAAACTTGTATACGAAGTCAGACAAGTGAAAATGTAAAAAAAAAAAAGACTCTTAGAGGGATACTTCACCCAAAATCGATAATTCACCAATAATCTACTCACCGTCAGGGCAGGGTTTCGTGTTATCAAAATGCTTTTGGAGTTCCGGGTGGGGTACGGCTGGCAATGGGTTTTCGTATAATGGCGGCGGGTTGTGCTCACTTTTGAATCGTCCAAAACACACACTATGAAATATCCAAATACCTCCATACTGCCTGTCCGTACTGACCTAAGTGTCCTGAAGCTGCGACATGAAAAAGTTGTTTGCTGTTTTTAGCCTTGTTGTAGTAGTAGCTCCCAGTGGCTCTGTTGATGTTTGTGCGCATGCGGGAGATTTGCTGCGAGATGTTCTTCCATGTTTGCAAAACCGTCTTTGATACATCCAATGATTTACAACGAACATCTCGAGCAGTATGGAGGTATGTGGATGTGTGTTTTGGACGATTCAAAAGTGAGTACTATCCGCCGCCATTATATGAAAATCTGTTGCCAGCCGGACCCCGTCTGGAACTCCAAAAGCGTTTTGATGACTCGAGTTCTCCAAACCCTTCCTTGGCATGAGGAATTATCGATTTTGGGTGAAGTATCCCTTTAAAATCCTCTAATAACAAGAAGAGTCTGTTACCTTATCAAAAACATCCCAACTTCCGACAGCTCCGAGCACAGGACTGCGGCTGGGTTCCTGACCTCCCAGCATGTTTTCCTTGCGGCGCCATTCCTCCTCGGTGTGCGTGAGCTCTGTGGGGCAGGCGAGTGTCCGAGCACGTTCCTGCTCCAGGGACTCTGAGCTATGGACGCCTAAAGAACATAGCTGGTCCTGAGCCTCAGCCAGCCTCCAGCTGGAGACGATGGAGGCCTTCACACAGCGCTGCTGGCTCTGGCACAGTGACGCCATGGGACAGTCACAAAGTTGTGATGATGGCGACTGGTGTGAGGTCAGTGGAAAGAAAACAAGATGTTGACATGAAGGAAAAGGGACATGACAGTGACAGTATCTCAAGTCAAATT
This sequence comes from Trachurus trachurus, assembly GCF_905171665.1. Classification (NCBI taxonomy): domain Eukaryota; kingdom Metazoa; phylum Chordata; class Actinopteri; order Carangiformes; family Carangidae; genus Trachurus; species Trachurus trachurus. The sequence goes on along the minus strand of NC_139908.1, from coordinate 17,055,185 downwards.
ACGAGTTCATACTTTGCAATAACTTGAGACTGGAGAAGATTCTAGTGCCATTTGCAATAGATCTATGTATAGTTTTAACAATGTGCAAAAGCCCGGGTCACAGCATCATCCTCTGGAGGAGAGAGGGATTATACAGACTAGACACTGTTATCATCAGTGATCTTAACTTCAAATGTTAATCTGAATTGTTTCCCCATGTTGCATGTAGTCTCCGCAGATCTTTTTTCCAGAGAATGACTGGCTGTCAAGGGAACGAACAGCTGACCGCTACAAACTGTGTCTGAATCACAAACTGAATGGAGGCCCATTTGGCTTTTAAGCTTTCATGACCACAACCATGCTGCATTTGGAACAGGGTGGGGCATGAGAGCTAAAAATAAACAAATGCTTGTTTCCATCTTGCCTTCATGGCTCTCTAAACAGCCGAATGGGTTTTCTATGCCCCCCCATCCCACCCGCACACACACATCGGCCATCACACACAGCTGTCAGTGTCTGAGAATATGTAAGACCTGGGGGAATAGGAAAGTGAGCCACTACTGTTGCTGCTGCCTCATGTCCTGTTATGACCTCCCATCTCCCACACATGGACGACACTGAGGTTTAGCACTGTCCTGACAAGATGGTGTCATTGCAGAGGATCTATTTGCCTCTTAGCCACGTGTTAAAGTGGACTATTGGTGTGTTAGGTCAAGTTAGCAGCATACACTGTAGCATACAACGTGGACACTTATGTTTTGAAGCTGCCACCGCCGAGCTAAATGATAAGATAAGTGCACTGTTGTCAAAGCTTAAAAAAGAGAAAATGCGACACTAAAAACAGACAGCAGCTCATAGGTTGATAACTACAACGTTAGTGTAACTAGGCAACTCCAATAAGCCACGCTTAGCTAGCATGCTGTTAACACCGTAAACAAGTACAGCACAAGTCTAACACCAACAACTACAACACAACCAGTATTATGAGTGCATTACCTGCTGGGGAGGATAAACAGCACCGTAGCCCCTGGCTGCTGAAGCCGGGTCACCGCTGGTCTCTTCCCCAGTGGGGTAAACTGGAGCTCCGTTGCCCCGCCACTCCATCACTGCTAAGCAGCTAGCCGCTAGCTCTGCTGCACTGGGACCCGCTGGCTGATGCTAGCCGTGTCTGCAGGATCAGAAACAGAGTTGCTTTCCGTGGTCAGCTGTCTGTCCGCCAGAGTTATCTGATCAGGAAAAGGTCAGCTGAGCCGCCTTGGGGAGTAGAAGAAGCACCGCTGGGCGGCGGGGGGCTGAAGGGTCGGGGAGGAAACTCCTGTAAATAACAACGTTAGCTCCAACAACAACATTAGCAGTGGGCTGCTGCTCTGTCCGGTTGCGTATTTTTAGGAGGTGACACGCAAAGCACGTGGTAAACAACTTTGACCACGTGACCGTGCCTGTAGTTTTTTTTTCTTCTACTGAGTTCTATCAAAGACGAACTCGTTCTACCATGGTCAATGTGTCGACTTTTTTTTAAGGGTCTAATTCTAGTCAAACGTGTTTAGAGATGGGGTCGGATTAAAAAATATAGAAAAATATAGCTTACAAGTATAAATGAAAAAGTTTTTTCATTTAATGAATCGTGGGAGTATTGATATTTGAGCTTTTATTAGTGTCATCATTAGCAGTATAAATAACCCTGTGAGATAGCCTACTTCTCTAGCCTGAGGATACATTGGTTTAATGACTGTCCCAATTTTTTTTTTTAATTTTTTTTGTATATTACTGATGTTTCTATCCTGTATGTGTTTTACTCTTATAGTGGTGCTTATAATCTATCTATCTATCTATCTATCTATCTATCTATCTATCTATCTATCTATCTATCTATCTATCTATCTATCTATCTATCTATCTATCTATCTATCTACAACTTGATTTTACTCGAAATCTAAACTGCCGTCTGATTATTTAAAATAAAGACATTCATTGCGGCAATGTAAGGGAGATGTAACCCTATGGATGTAACATGCCTAAAATATTTCAAGATGTGACTCTCACAAGAAAAATAGTCACTGAAGCTCATGGATGTCGTGGGCAGTACGACCAGCAGGGGCGGTAATGCACTTTGAACTTGCGTAACTCTCCCTGAAAAACAAACAGTCGATCAAGAAATTGGTGAGGCGATTTTGCCCTAATTTTATAATTGCAGGCAGATGTATTTGTAGCATAGCGTATTCCGCTTTCGATCAACTCAATAAAACTACACCGCTTCAATATTAGAGCCATGGCATAGCTAAAGTGCTATCTGTAATCAAGAGTGATCTGTGTTTGAGAGCAAGCGCTGCCTGAGAGACTAAACGAAGGGCACATTTCGCCCGCGACAGCTAGGCCCACTCACACACAAAACTAACCTGGAGAAACTGGCTTGACACTTGTGTTACCTGACAATAGTGGGGGGAAAGTAGCGTACGGTGAGTCTTTTCATATCGACAATATAATGCTATAGTTGTGAAATTAAAAATGAATCGCTTGTTGACGCAGTAAAACTTTAAACCGTTTTTGTATTAGAGAGCAACATGACAGGCTAGCACAGTTGTGTGAGCTAGCTTAAAATGTGTCACGACAGCAAATGTTAGCACAGGTTTTTACTGACAAAACGACGAACACTATTGTGTCATTTAGTTATCTTTTACAGAAAAATTGACGTGTATCAGTACACGTGCACGGTGCTGTGTGGGTTTGCTTTACCTGACTGGGCCAGACAAGCTAAAGTTTGCTAACAAGAAGCATTGAGGAAGTAGACTGTCTTGTTTATACCACTAGGTGGGGATAGAAGATAATGGACCAGACTTGGATGCAGGTGTTGTATCTCTTTTCTCTTTTCCCCTTAATCCGCCTGGAGAAGTGCAGTGCAGTGCAGTTGCCTGTTCAGTGCTGACTGCCAAAGTCCGCCTCTAGAGCCTGCAGACATTCAGACAAGGAGAAACAACCAGACTTCAGGCCTAAAAAAACATCCTCAGCCTGAAATCTAGTCTCATAGCCAGCTGGCATCTTGCCCTTTCTCAGGCTGCTGTTCCCACAGGTTTCTGTCTGTGAGTGTGTGTACGAAGGAATGATTTTATCAGCAAAACTCCTCCATAATCATTACTTGAACACTTTTCCTAGAGGTTGATCTACTATATTTTAGACTTATATATGATTTCTTTTTTCTTTTCTTTTCTTTTTCTTTTTTATTTCAGACCTGGTTTTGCTACAGTGACATCATTCTTAAGACAACAAAATTGCATACTTAACATACAAACATAGTTCAGGACAAATATGGTGTGTCTTGGCCTGTTATCTCAGTGTAATGGCTTTACTGTATTTGGTACATACAAACATGTTTTTAGAACGATAAGTTGATTGATAGAAAAACCATTAGTAGCCATTTTATTAATAGAATCATTATTTTAGTCATTTGTCAAGGAAACCAAAACCATGTTTTGTGTCTCTGCCTCTCAAATGAGGATATTTTTCAGCTTCTTTTTAATGATATAATCGTCTTTGGGTCATGGACTGTTGACCAAACATATTAAGACTTTTTAAGATGACTATTGTGCTCAGAGAAAATGCCGTAAGAATGTATTCACTTTTTTATTCAAATCGTTGATACAGTGGGAAATAATTCACAAATTTGCCTCTCAGACAGTATTTACAACACTGTGGTGTTCTGTGTGCTTTCTCCTACAGAGTGACAGCAATACCCCATCCTGTGGACGGAGATGAATCGCACTGCTCCAGAGGAAACAGGTTTGTACTAGGCTTGGGCGATAGGTTAAAAATTTTCAATCGGCCACCGTACCCCTTTAAATCGGCGGTTGACGATATATTCGGCAGTTATGACACGTGTGCAGAGCGCAGGTGTGTATGTAGATAAATAATTTCAACAGAATAATTATATTTTATTGCATAAAACGTTTTATTTGAACGGAATGTGGGGCGGATTCAAGGCAGCGGATCAATCACAACCAGAGCACCGACGCGTCAGAGAGAAGCGAGGTGAGCGCAGCGCACACCTTATTTCTCCTGTGAGGAAGAAGAAGAAAAAAAAAGAAGCCTGTGGTCCGACTCCGACCTGACCCGAGTTATTAAATGTTTACGTAGCCTATATTTAGAAGAAGTTTAATTGGTGCTGATTAAACTTGTAAATGAATGCTGCTCTGGATCCAAAGTATCCAAACAACAGAACTATTTTATTATATTAGACTATTTTCCATCTTTGCTGAGCATAAGGTTTGTTCTAAATTAAATAAAAGCCTGTCCCATAGACGCATGTCTCTATAAGACGGGTCCGCTCGGCACACACACACTCACACACACCCTCAAAGCCTACCTTTCGTATGGATAATCAGCTTGATAATCCGTTGTTGTGATAGACACATGTGTTTTCATAAAGTGGATACAATCACCGCAACTCTGTCCGGAGCTTCGCTACTTTTATTTCCGTATCCTTCGTAACAGTAACAGTAACCCCCGGTACAAGGATTTCAAAATAAGGGCACACTGAATATCATAAAACATTACAGCCATAACGCTCTTCTAAAAATAATTCAGACTCGCTGGAAATCAGTGTGAATAACATAGGCTACATATTACATAACTATAGCTGCCAGATCCGATTTACGCATGCTTTGAATTGTGCCCCATGTAAATTAGAGTTGAATTCTGTGGAGCCAGACCATTAATTTGGCGAAATAAAATGCAAAAGAAATCGCCCAGACAATCGCCAAAAATTAAATCAACCGTGACGGACTCAGCCGGTGGTCGATTGGCGATACATTCGTCCTATCGCCCAAGCCTAGTTTGTACCACTCTTTATATACACTCACCTTCCTTTAGTACAGACATGAGGGTTGATTCATATGATGGTGGGTAGGGTATACAAACTCTAAGCTGCAGTTGATTAATGTAAGGACTGAAATGTACATTTATTGTAATGTAACATGGATTCTATGCAGTAGTTGTTCACATGCATTTTACCCAAACTATTTTGATATCTGGAGATAAACAGTGCATCAGAAAACTATGTCAACTGTGAATATCACACAAAGCCTGCCTATGTCAGACTGGTTTGATTGTTTTTGCCAGAGGGTAGTTGACCTGATATCGCTGCCTGATCATGTTTGTACTGTTTATGCCATCATACTGATATTGTTTGTTATAATTTATGAATTAAATATGTTGCACAGCCAGTCTCAGGTGTTAATGGAATTTTACAAACACATCAAGTAGATAACTGCCACCTAAGCACAATTACTCACTGACTCACCCCTGATGGGTCGAGATTTATAGATTTGTTTACACAGTTTGTGAACACAAGGGGTTCACAATGATATCGTCATCACTTTTTTTTTCACTGAAGAGTCTGTAGGTATGTGTCAGACCACACTGGCACAGAACCCAAGCCGCAGCAGGTCAGGTCTGGAGAGGTGATTAACATGCAAACACACTGCTTTAATAAGAATCAAATTCTACGAGTGCTGGTACTCTCCTCATTTTCAAGATTCTGTAATGACACCTGCTGAAAGCTTTTTTTTTTCCAGCACCTACAACAAAATACAAAAGAAGAGAAGTACTTGTAGAGGAATGTTGTGGCATCTTTCCAGTGGAGTTGAGCCACTTGCACAACCTCTGCCAAGTCACACTGAAGCTGTTCTGGTGGCTGTAGTGACACCAAATGCCCCATTTAGACACTTGATCTTTGTGTTTCCTTTGTTTTGGCAGCTGCCTGGCAACAGGCTGTCAGACCTGCCTGTGGATTTAATCTCTGTCTAATTTTACTGAAATTTAAGTGTGACTCTTATTATTTTTTGAAAGAGTGGGAGACGAGAGTAGTGTCAGGTTACTTTAAAATCCACTTAGGGAAGATGTAGTATTTTCTCATATTTCAAATTCCCTCGTGTCAGAAAATGAAAAGAGCCCCTCACCTTCCCAGAGGTGAATGGGTGCACGTACTGTATGTGTGTCCATGTATTTGTATGCAGTGATGGGGTTATTATGTTGTAATGAATGGGGAGCCTCCAGCTCTGTCATTCACCCACCATCCAAGACTATAAAGAAACTACTTGCTCCACATTCCTCTCCTCTCTTCTCCTCTCCACTACTTCTCTGTCCTCTTCTCATACAAACAGTGAGGCTGAAGTGAAGTGGGTTGAGCTGTTTGTGTTTGTGTGAGTCCCTGTGCACGTACGCATGTTCGTCAGTGGGATGAATGGGCTGGAGTGGGATTTATAACAGCAGAGAACCACAGAGAACAGCAAAGGAAACTTTGCCATTCAGATGTTTGAAATTAAAGGACTTTTCAGTGGGCTATAGCAGGGTTTTCGCACATGTTAGTCCTTTTACTACAAATCCGGTCTCCACTGTTGTTGACCATTTTTCATGATATCCTGTGAAGTTGCCATCAAAGCCGGGGTATCATGGTGAGATAGTGAAGAGATGCTTGTAACTGACATTAATCAAAAGCATGTTTTGTGCTAAATGGGCTAAAACATGAGATTTTTTTTTGCTGTCTTGTTTTAACATGAGAAACAAAGACCAGAGAAACTTGTAAGGAAGGAAGGGAAACTCAGAAAAAAATGGACAACAATGATTATGAAAGTGAGAGAAAATCACAGATAATCCTAAAAAAGTGGAAGTGTAAATCGAAATAGTATCTAATTTGACTTTGCTGAGAAAATGAGCGCAGTGGTGAAAAATAGAGAGGGTGTCCTGCACCTGAGGGATAAAAATAAGAAAAGTGTCAGGCCCGGATGCTAAAGAAAGAGGCCAACACAGAGAGAGAGAGAGGGAGAGGCCGTTTGGTCTGCTTTCCCAGGCTAAGCATCAGGAAGACTGTATTTTTTACACCATGACCACCGCATAGCCCTTTCCTGGGGAAATCCGAGACAAAATCGAGAGAGGCTGCTGCAGGGAGGGAGAGGAGAACAGGAAAACTAGCCCTGGGAAGGAGGGAGGGAGGGAGGGAGGGAGGGAGGGGGGCAGGTACGGCGGAGCCCACACAGCATGTGCGACAGAGAAAGCTGAAGCTTTTGGGAAGGCTCAGTGGAACACACGCACAGGCAGATAGACACAAAACGTGAAACACACATGCACATCTCTTGTTTCCAGCCCCCTTTTTTTTTTACCCACCGTGGCCTTCCAAAAAAAAAAAAAAATGCCCTGAGACTCTTCTCTGGAGTATTTTGGCTTCAGATTCAGCTGGAATGCAGAGCTAATGCCGGGTTCCTCTACTATCCAACCAGCCTCAGCTGTTAATCCGATGTTACGGCTGCTCTGTTGTGCCTGTTAAAGAAATAATATTTGACATCACGGCTGCTCAGTTATGCCTCTTTTAACAAATACTATTTCCAGTATGTTGCATTAACATGGCCAGATCTTAAGAGCAGGACCAAATCAACATTGTGGTTTTCAGAATTATTATCATGACCTGTATCAAACTATATTTCCACAGCAATGTAAAGGCCATCATAGTCAGAAAACAGTGTTTTTGCTGAGTTGTTAAACAATATTAATTTTGCTAATGAGGCAAAGTAAGTAACATTGTAGCCCTGGGTGGAAATGTGAATCGTTGAAAAATAAAGTTGTTTTCTAATTATTTTAATTGTAGGAACCATTTAGGACGTAGTTATATGACGCAATCACAGTCTGAAGGTTTCACTCTGCAGGTTTTCAGTCTACAGTATCTTTGATTTTCTGAAATCAGAATTCTTTTCCTTAAGATCCCGAAGACTCAAAAATGTAAGCACCAGAGAGGCCAGGAGGGTTGATTCCTTGACAGGTTGACAGAGGTGGAAGGTCAGAGTGAAACCCCACCTCATCTATGTGTGTGTGTGTGTGTGTGTGTGTGTGTGTGTGTGTGTGTGTGTGTGTGTGTGTGTGTGTGTGTGTGTGTGTGTGTGTGTGTGTGTGTGTTATCCCCCAGGTCTTGACCCTGCCGTGCTGAGAGACCAACTCTTCGAGCCATGGAACCGGAAAGATCTGCAGACGGTGAGAGTCACTTTCACAGCATGTGTCAGTTCCACACATGCAATATTGAGTGCATGTGTTTACAAAGATAGAGAGATGGAGTCTTTGTGTCTCTCACAAGACACGCTCGCACAGGAAGGAACGACAGAGAGGGAGAGCCTGCTTACGGACATGTTTAAATGAAGCTCACCCGTGTGTGTGACTGTGTGTGTGTGTGTTAATGAGGAAACCAGAGTGTCTGTCAGTAGGAAGGAAGGAATTTGTGTTGCACTGAATGAACTTGAGATCTGTGTGAGGAGGATATTGAGTGGATGACATCTGTTTTGCAAATTAAGATGCAGCGAAAAGGCATTCTCACACAGATATTATTTTCTCATGTAGGACGTTTCTAATGCCAGAGTTTTCATTCTTAATCTAAGAACCCAAATAAGTCACAACTTTTGCGTACATGTCCATGTACCACAGAGGGAAGTCGATTGTTCCTCTTCGCACGCTAATTGTTTTCTGGCAAACGTAAAAATTCACTCGCCGGTTATCTAATTTTACCAACAACTGTGACTCATCTGCCTGTGAAGATTTAGAGAAAAAAAAAGTGGAACTTCTAAAATCAGCTAGGCCACAATTGAAACCCATCCATGCGTGCAAATGAAAGCAAACATTTGCTCTCAGTGTTTCAAACTACTTAAGTGTGTTGGTTGTAAATGCTGATCGATTGCTTTACAGCTTTTCTTTTACCATGATAGGATTGTTGTATTTTTCACTAAAACTGCCCTGCATGTTCAGATTTGGTTGAAATCACTTAGAAGGATTAAAAAGACAAAGGTGTAATAAAAGTGTAATGTTTTATACATTCAGTTTTTCCTCTCTAATGATCTTACCACTCCCTCCATCTTTGTCCCACACAGCTACATTTCCTAGCCCTCCAGGGATTTTCAAAGCTGTCTGAGCCTCTGGAGGGCTTGCTGACGATCCTGGAGGGCTGTCCAGGCAAACAGAAGGGTCGGAGCCACACCCTCAGTTATCAAGTCCTCATGGAATTCCATTTATGGATTAAGGAGCATCCTGAGGTAGAAGAAAACCAGTACAGAAATGTACTACGGCGATAGTTTCTGAGATTTGCTCTCTTTTAGCCATTATTGTATATTTTTTTGTCCATCCACCAGGTGACCCTGAACACATTCTCAGGCCAGCAAGCAAAGGAGCTCCAACATCGTGCCCTTTACTTACTATCAGACACCCAGCCTGCCTTTGTAGAGAGCATCATTAACATCTACCACCTTGGTTCCCTGGACCCAGCCAGACTCCGACTACACATTATAAAGTTGCAGGCCCTCAACTGCTACAAAGAGGTGAATACGTTTTTTATGATATTGACAGCAGGACAATTCCAGATGAAAATGTAAAAAGTCTTCTCTATAGCCTCCACTGAGCTCCTCTCCATTTTTTCACAGGCAGGAGTTCTTTCAATCAAACTTAAATTGCAGAAGGAACTGAATATGGAGGAGGTGAGATAAATATTCTTAGCTGATACGGCCATGTTACATTTGCGAATGTATTTTTACGACTGGTAAAACAGAAGCCATACTTCATTACTGTGATCTTTAATTCTCTTTCTACAGATCTGTGTGCCCTTGATCTTGCAAGACAAGATGTCATTGGCAGAGTCATATGTCACAGGTCACAATCACCTCGAACAACGACTCGTCACACTGCTAGACTCCTGGTGCCACGCCAACTTCACTGTAGATATGATAAGCAGGTATGGAGCATGTGTGAATATATGAGAGGCCTATACTGTACATGTTGCCACGAGTGTGTGGCTGTAAAATAAAAAATAAAATGTGATAATGTCTGTTTCCACAGGCAGTTCCCTCGTCTCTCTCTGTCCAAACACTGCATGAGCCAGATCCAGCCCAAACTGCTCATCAAACATGTTTTCCGACTTGTGGAGAAGTTCAACATTGACCAAGGTGTGTGATGAGTTACATGCAGGTTTTTTGTGCAGTATGTGTCCATCTCAGGCAGAAATAACATCGATCTCTTATTTTTGAAACAGGCTTGTGTCCCAATGCTCTTCACACGAGGAGACTGAACTCTTTGCGTTACCTCATGTACAAGAGGTTTGTGGAGGTAAATTTCCATTAATCACAATAACACACACACACAGGATGTTATTACTGTATTTATCTTTTGGCAATCGTGACTCATCCTTGTTTGGTGTCACGCCTTTCACACTATTTCACTATTCACTGATTTCACGGCAGCATCTCTTCACCAAATTCAAAGAGCATATTGAGAATGTATTTCAGTTCTCCTTACTTCAGTTGAAATGAAATTTGCAGATTAACATACATACAGTATATGCATACTTATTTAAAACCAATTTTAACATTGAGTTTATACATGTATCAGCATGCAGTTTTTGGAGGAGTTTCCAGGATATTACAAAATATAAGTCTAAAGAGAAAGTGTCAATATTGATTTTCCAGATAGAAGCTCTACTCAGAAACAATAATAAATAAATAAAATAGTGATTTTGTATATCCCTCAGTATTTCATTTTATTTTTCATTTAGAAAAACATGACAGAGGAGAACTGGAGTGACCATGTACAGGTAAGTGTCTGTTGACATAAATCTCAGATAAACTGCATTTTATAGAGACCACATTAGTCCCAGTAAGGTATGAAGCATTTGTATTTCTTTGTACAGTATGTAGTGGCAGATGACCTCGAGCTGCAGATCAACTTGGTGGAGATGTTGATGAAGTACTGCGGTCTCCTGACAGCCTCACAGTGGTCACTGAGATACAAAATCCCCCGATCTCGACTCCCTTGCAGGGTCTGGGAAACACAGCAGAGCCTGCCGCCTCATCTGCAGTAAGTTGGCCAATAAACATATCCTATTACACAACTTGTGGTATGCACAGGCTGTGCTTGTCTATGTAAAGAGGAATAGTTGCAGCCTTTAAGTTAAATCCCAGAAGTGTAACATGGAGCTGAGGTTTTGTTCACCACATCCCCTTTTTCACACGCTGCAAATATGTTGTTGTGAAATGACTGATTTACATCTCATAACTGCTTAAAGCTGTTTAAGAATGTGTCTCACGATCAGCTGTCTCATGCTAGTTGTTATCTGTTGGACTGTTTTCATTGATCGTGTGACGATGCTTTCAGTCTTCTAGTTGTCAATTTTTCTGACTCTAATGAAGGTATGCATCTATTCTTTTTGTACATGGATGATGCATGTGCTTTCCTTTTTTTTTCTATGGTGCCTTCCTTTTAAAGTGTACACTCACTATAATGTATATTTCTCACCTTTGCTCAGACAGATAAGTCTGAGTGATCCAGCTCAAGCTGAAGAGTGGACGCCATCTCAGTCGCACTGTCAGAGATTCTACCAGGTGCCAATCACCAAAGACAAAGTTCACTTTGTGGACACGGCAGAAGCTCTCCAGAAGTTTCGAAACATTGTGCTGAAGGTATAAAGAATTACGTTCTCGCTTTGTGTCATAACTCAACCACAAGTGAAAATCTGTTAATCAGTTTTTATGTTTCAAAACCTTTTTTGTGTTGCTGATTTCTAATCTCTTGTTTGTCCTCTCCTAGGAGGGTGGTATAGTAGGAGTTGACATGGAGTGGCAGCCGACATTTGGCTGCATCTCAACTCAACAAGTTGCTCTGATACAGCTCGCAGTTGCTGACCATGTTTTTTTGTTGGACCTCTGCGTCAACGGATTCTGTCAACACCCAGACACGATCGCCTTCATCAGGAGCTTGTTCTCTGAAAGAAATGTCCTTAAACTTGGTAAACAGCAGTCTTACTGTTACAGCCTTGATGTTGTTGAGGCATTTCTATTCATACTTAGTGTACTCTCCTTTTACATTTCTCCTTTTACTTCAATGTAGGCTACGGTATGACAGGGGATCTCAAGTCTCTCTTGGCCACCTGGCACCAGTTTTTAGACGAGCCACTGAAGATGGTTGGGGTGCTTGATCTACTTAATGTACACCAAAAGGTAACATAATCTTGCCATTCAATTTTTCAATTTTTCTTTAGTCAGAAGGGGGATGATTTAGGTTCTGATTTGAAACAATTCCCCAAGAAGCAAACATTGTGCGTCACAATAACTGCATATTTTTTATTTTAAATTATTGTAATACAATTAGTGACATTTAATATCTTTTTTGTTAATGTGTTGTAACTTCAGAACCTGTAAAGAAAGAACGAAGCAGGCTCAGTCTGGTTCCGCTCATGTGTATCTGCTTGTCCACTGGGCTCTATGCAATCAGGGATACTGCACATTCAGTTGTAACTAATTTGCTGTGCTGATAGTGAATTCTCCTTTTGGCTATATTTGGATGCTGGCCTTGGCACATACTGCTGCTGTGGCCCAGTAGTTTGCCTGAGATACACTGTATGTGGCTGAAGTCACAGTCTCTGAGGGGGACAGGAATGTGGAAATGGCTTCATGGGCCAGTAGCTGATGAGGTTTCTTCACCATCTGCTGGAGCAGGCAGCATGTTGCAGGATGTGAGGAATGCAAAGCATATTTTGCAAAATCACAAGGAATGTCCGGTTGAAACAGGATGTTGTGGCAGGCCATAAGTAGGGAGGGACTGTTTAAAATGCATTTCCAGGAGCTTTGCATCTTCTGTATCATTCAAAATTCTTCATCTTCTTTTTCATTGCATACTTAGTGAAGAATTATTCAACCATTTGCTTTTGAGTTGATTGTCTGTAATCTATACTTATACAGATCCAGAGTAGTAAGGTCAAAAGGAATCAGAATGGCCCTAAAGAGGTGATGGTTGGAGAAGACTCTGCAGAGAAAGGCCTCAGTCTGCTGGTACAACAGGTCCTGGGAAGGCCACTGGACAAGACAGAACAGATGTCCAACTGGGAGAAACGTCCGCTGCGCATCAGCCAAATTAGATATGCAGGTAAGCTATTGCGCATGCAGAGAGACACAATGACAGGCGGACAGATGGTTGCTGTTCTTTTCACTAAAGAATATCGAAGATTATGTTGTTATCCCCAGACAAACTGCAAACCAATAACCCCCACCCCCCTCCTCAATCTTCTCTGTCTTGTTTCTTAACCTCCTTCTAGTGGCAGATGCCTACTGTTTGCTGGATGTGTACTCTGTCCTCTCCAACGACCCAGCATCCTTTGGGCTGCCAGCTGACCTGCGCAGTGTCTCCTCAAACCAATCAGAGAAAAGTGGAGACAAGAAGCAGAAGGAGAAACAGGCCAAGCAGAAGAAGCAGACTCTTGGCAGCGAGGTCAGGGGTCAATTGCCATTCTTTCATAACACTTGATATTATTGAGAGAAATTTCTTAATCTCATGTGGTTGCCATGAACATGGGGCTAATTAATACATTCACAAGGTTCCTAAAGGGTCAAAACACAGACAATGTATATAAAACTGAGGAAAAGAGAGCTATAATCAGGATAGGACATTTTATTAATAAATTAAGAATATATAGAAGCCAGAAAACATTTGCAACTTAACCTGTTCTTGACATTGTGACGCTAAGTGTAATATGGTTGTATGGTCAGTGGAAACATTTCAGTTCAAACAGGGAGATTACCTGAATTTCTAAAGAGTTTTAATTATAAAGAACTATTGTGCTAATAAATTTACCATTTCTTAAGGAAGCAATAACCTTGAATCTTGTGAATGAATGTAGAAACCCTTAACTGAAGAACCTTGGTGTGAGCATCCAACCTGCAGGGAGGGACAATATGTGTTTGACCAAGACTCTCGAGCAGTCCCTATGACCTCCAGGGGTGCGGTTGTATAGCTCCCCCTGTGCTTTGACCTCCCAGCACTTTGGTGCAAGTGAAAAGAAAATCTCTCTGTGGGGATCAGTTAAGTATCACATTATTGTCTCTTGTCCATTTAGGAATTTGAGGGAGCTCAAAGGGTCAGTCCCCCTCGCTCTGACACAGAGAAAGACCTCCTGTGTGGCGAGAAGCCCTCAGAAGACTCCCCCCCTGTGCCCCCCCAGCAGTTACGGGTGGTGTGTGACAATATGCTGCAGGGCCTGGGGAGGCACCTGCGCTGTTTAGGAGTCGACGTGGTCATATTGGAGAACACTGATGATCACAGAGTAGCGGCAAAGGTGAGGTCGTAGACTGGACTGAGAATACTCAGGAAGAAGCTTAAAGAGGAACTATGCAGGAGTTTTACCTTAACTATACTACATTTTTACCTTAATTAAACAGCTTAAAAAGAGTAATTGTGTTGGTTAAATAATTGATTTGCAACTTATTACTGGGAGAATGGAGGTTCTCTGCCTTCCGCCTAGCATCTCTTGGCTGAAAACCAACCTTGCAAGATCAGTGCCTCGTCTCGGCGGCACCACAACACAAACCCGTAATCTCTTGTTTATGACAGATAAGACAACAAAACACAAATATACACGTCGTAACACGTAAATGATAAATAACGTCATCCACTGCTCCATGGATTGCTTTCGCGCCAGTCTTCGTTGAAAACAAATGCACATGGCCGGGAGGAGGGTTAGCAAAACAGCGTAAAAGTGTCTAGACTTGCATAGTTCCTCTTTAAGTCATACAAAAATACTAAATGTTATGTATGACCAGTACAGAACAGAACAGTAGTGCTGTATTTATGCAATGTTTTACTTGTTTTGATGTGTGTTTGTTGTGTGTCAGTTAGCTCAAGCTGAAGGCCGTGTCATACTCACATGTGGGCAACCATTCCAAACTGTAAGTAGAAAATACGAAAGTCAATAATTTAAACTTGTGGTGCATCTCGTGTGTGCTCCTTGTTTGTTTCCTTGTAATATACATGCATTGCCTCTGTCCTCCTGTATTTCTAGTTGCGCTCCCAAGTTGGTGAGGGTCGCTGTCTATCCTTAGACTGTTCTGAAAAGGCCAGAGACCAAGCTGTTCGAGTCCTCAAGCACTTCAACATCCGGCCCACTCCCCACGATATATTCAGCAGGTGCCAGGTAAGAAAGTTGAAGCTGGTTCTAAATGTATTTATAAAATTAACCTTGGTTTGTATAGGATATAATGATATAGGCCCAACTGTATTATTCTTCTTACTACAATCGAGTCTGTGATTACCATTACCCGCACATGGGAAAATGTGCATGAGTAGAAGAGTAGAGCACAGTGAGGACGGAGAATGATGAAGTTCACCGTCAGTGCCCAAGTGTTCGTTGAGACAAAACAGCCCAGCTTTAAAACAACATGAGGGTGAGACAGTGAAATCCAATCCAGGAAGTCCAGTCTGAGCAGCAGAATTTGAAGGAGTATCAGATGCCTAACATTGTTTACAATACTGTCAGATGGGATTTTTTTTTTGCCTTGAAAGTTATCACAGTGATTATTATACTTTGCTTGTATGAATGTGAATGGCATGTGTATGAGCAGCTTGTTGGATGTTGTCGCATTGAGTGGCAACCACATCTCCACTCATTTAAATGAGGAGGTGGCATTTTTTCCACACGGGGCTGACGTCGATCTAAACCCTGCCCGGGCAGATGATATCGGAAGGAGGGGGAGTAGGCTTGTCAATACCAGAATTTCAGAAGTCGATACCAATACCAGTGAATTTCCACCTTTCTCAATAAAAAAATAAACAGAACCCATGTACTTCTGAATTCACTAAATTCACTAGTTTCACATCAAACTTTCTTGTATTTAAACTACACTGTGCTTCAACAACTTCTCAAATTGCACAAAATCTAAAGAGCAGGCAGCAACATAAAGTTAAGAACAGTGTTAAAATAGTAAATATGGCTCAACACAAACAGAAAGGCATGTAGTCACTGCTTGTTTCCTTCAAGTACCGTTGTTCAACAACAGAACTGTTGTTTCAGGATGTTTTCACACATACTGGTACGAAAATGAAACATTGTCTCATTTTTCAGCTCATACGATTTGCGTTCACACACATTTGTTTTCACTCTGGTCCAAACACCGCACCACTGGCAGAGCCGCGTCATGTTTCCATGATGACTGACCGGAGAAAGACGCGTGGCACGTCATGTTTACATGAACTCAAACTTGTGGCGTACACCAGTTATGAGGTCCGGCTGCATTCACATAACAAACGGAGCGCAAGTTCAGGTATCGGTGTATTTTTTGTTGGCATCGACTTGGTACCAAAGTACCGGTTCTCATGACAACCCTAAGGGGGAGGATAGAATGTCGAACATATCACACACCATGTATTACATTTATGTTTTAGGCATTTAACTGAACAGAAAAATGTTCAGTGAGAAAGAGGAAAAAGCTTAAATTCCCATATCAGGGAGAAGTAGAAGCAACATAAATACCCATGCAGGCCTTGTGTGTGGTTATGAAGCAGTAATTTACTGTTTTATTTCCTGAATTGTGAGAACAAATTTTGTGGTGTATTGTGTAATCCTGAGTGAAAGAGGAAGAAATTAATATATCATAAAAAGGAAATTCAGAAGAGGATCTTTAATTCCCTTGTATTGTAATAGTCTGTTTGGAGCATTGTCAGTGGGCCAGTGGACTTAGGTTAGAGGTGAGAGACTTGATATGCTGAACTCTGGCCACTCTTTACACAAGGAATGTCACTTATGTTTTGGGGAAGAAGCTGAAGCTAGTTTAGAAGGTGAGGCTACAAACACCTCATATAGTTTGGCTGACCTCCACATGCTCAGGAACCAAACTCTTGTATCGGGCCTGGGGTCTCCTTTCCCAGCTTTGTGGAGTGGAGTGAGATTCACATAAGCTGACAGGATGAAGAGCTCGAACATTTGGAAAGACATGTTGCATCTTGATGTCGAAGGTGGCCAGTTCAGGCGGTTAGGTTGTCTAATCAATAGACCTCCTGGTTTCCTCCCTGTGGAGGTATTCTGGGCATGTCCAACTGGCAGGAGGTCGTGGGGCAGACCCCAGAGATGCTGGAGGGATTGCATATCCCATTTGGCCTGGGAGCTCCTCGGGACCCCCTGGAGGATCTGGAGGATGTGGCTGAAAAGAGTGGATGTCTGGGTTATGTTGCCTCGCCTGTTGCCACCACAAACTGGGCTTGTGCAAGTGTTGAAAATGGATGGATGAGGCATAAGTGACAGATGGGGAGGAGATTTAAACCTGAGATCTGCAGTGCAACACAAAGAGTTTAAAGGGAAATTTAACTTGGAAGAGAAATGAAACTTAATAGAATTTCACTTCCAAGTTTCCTCAAAGGCCTTTCAGTATCATGTTCTTCTTTCTTCAATCACAGAAACATTGATGTTATCCATTACTTCCATAAAATAATGCATCATATGTATAATACATATGACTAATTTTTTCTTCATGATGTCATGTCAAGCCGGGAGCAGATGTTTGTTGTTTGTCAAATGTTGAATTTACGGCACCTGACCTGTGGAGATCTCCGCGGGTGGCTGTTTAGGGAAACCTGTGTGTGCTCTGACGGCTGTGTTTGTGTTTGTGTGTGGCGGCAGTGGTGGTCACCGAGAGGGGTATCTCTTTAGGACAGTTTCTAAACTTGGGTGTTCTGGTATGCACCTAGCAGAAGGGCAGGGGGGCTTAAATGTGTCAAGATAGGCCACAGGGTACATTTGTGTCAGGCACAATACATTTAAAACCTGGACCACCTTGATGCTACCTCCTGTCTTGATGATATGATGCCACAAACACACACACACGTGCGCACAAACCCAAAAAATCTGGCTGAAACAACCGGCGGCCATATGGTCACCCACCTACCTTCCCAGTTCATTGGTTACTCCTGACACCACTTCAAGGGGGAAGTAGCTTTGATATTTTATCACCAAAGGAAAGGCCAAATGTGACCTCTGAAATCGTACGGGTAGCATCTCTGCCTCTGATCTTTCTCATACTTCAGGCCCTAGACCTGAGAAAAACTTTTTATCTTCGGATGTGAGTAATTTGTTTACAAACTCAATCAGAGCGTGACCATCTGCTTCAAACAGGATGAATGGAAATGACTAACTGAAAAGGAGTCAAATATGTTAAACATTATTATCTAGAAGAATAATTTCTGTATATTCAAGGATCCAGATTGTACAAATGATCTGCCTGATGAGTAAGTGTAAATAAAACACAATATGCAGTTTATACAAGTTGGATGCTGTTTGAATAGAGGTACATAGTTTCTATTTTATATTAACATATTTCACTGAAACAGACAAAGTAGATTGCTGGTTAATTCCAAATTAAGCTGGGTGTATTTTGTGTGTGTAGGTGTGACTGACTGAGTAAGAGAGAGAGATTTTCACCCCGGGGGCTGCTCCACAGGCCACCCAGGCGAAGTTAACCCCTTTGTTAACTTGATTGTCGAGCTCTGTGATTAGCAATGGCTGGGTTAGTTTCTCTCCCTTTGTCTCTCCCTCATGCTTCTTACACAACTGATGAATGACACGAGGAAAGAGAAGTAAAAGAGAGAGAAAAAGACAGAGGAGAGGAGATTAACCAAAGACTTGTGTAGATGTGTGTAAAGGGTGCGCAGGGAAAGGGTTAAATGTTTGTCTCTGTGTATCAATAGGCCACACAGAGATTTTAGAGGCATAGGAATGTGTGTCCACCATGGAGACCCCAACAGTGGAGGGGAGATAGAGGGTATGTATGTCCTTGTGTTCAGACTGCATACAGTACATGTGGTGAAAAAGGAAAAAACACACACGACTCTTTAAGATTTAAAATCTCTGGTTTGGTGTTTGACAGTGTGAGAGAATTGATGATATAATGTGATATATAATTATAATATTATTCTAGGCAGTAACTTTAAACTCATATCTGTCTGTAGGAAACAGGACTTTGTTCTGTATGTTTAGAAAGGCCCATTCTACAGACAGGCATTACAAAATAGACAAGGCTGTAAGTACTGTGTTATTGTCCTGTGCTGTATAATATAAAAAGTATAACACAAAATAAAATCAACATGGCAGTAGTTTGCCACATGGGATGAAAGGGGAGAAACAGTAGAAAAACATTAATAATTTAAAGCAGAAGTAAGCGATCCGGTCGTTTTGGCTAACTTCTTGTCAGCCGATGGAGTTAGCAGTCCCCGCCCTCGTCATGGATCCTCGTCCTTGTCCCTACGTCACCACATTCACACGCATCCCTTGGCTGCACACACAGAGAGGACCGCCCCTTTATGCCGCTCTCTCTCCTCATTGGATAAAGGTTGTAGGATACAAGGAAAGTTTTCTCCTCGGCTTACAGCAGAGCAGAGTGACTGACAGACCCCTGTTTCAGACCAAACACTCTATGTAAGTGATTGCTGTTGGAAGATATAACTATTTAAGACTTATATTAACACAAACACTCTGCTTACTTCTGCTTTAAGAAGAAAAAAAGCAAATTGGCAGGAGAATCCAAAGATCACTAGAGGCCCTGCGATACAGTATTAACACGATACTTGTGTCTCGATACAATATTATTGCGATATTGAAAGTATTGCAATATGCTGAGATACATTCATCTTTTTTTCAACTGCAAATGATGTCCCAAAATTAAAACTTTGTTAACATCTGTTTTTATCTAATAAGATAAACTTCTTAGTCTGTTCAGATCTATACTTGGCATCCATATATCGACACAGTATTGCCATGCAAATTATCGTGATACTATGCTGTAGCAATTTTTTCCCCCACCCCAAACGAGTAGTTAGTAAAATGTGCTTTTAGATCTGTTCATATTGTTTTCTCTAATTTTATATCTAAATCCACCTGCTTCTGCTTTGTGGCCACATTTTATATAATTTCCAGGTGTTTATGTGGTTAAAATGAATCTGATTGGCACCTCATGAAGTCATGACATGTTCAAATGGCATATTATATTTTTTGCTTGTAATTTTTCTGCTAAGTGGAATTTGGCTGTCACTCTCCTCTGTCAAATATGAAAAGCACAGAATGTAAACATACAATAGGTGTGTCTTTATTATTGACCTGTGGTATAAAAACTGTTTTACTTAGAATAACAGTGGATTTATATTGAAATAATAGATCTTTGTCCATAGTTCATCCATAATATATCAATGTCTAAAACTTCCAAATGCCTTAAAATTCTATAAAGATAAAGTTCACTGTGTCGAGATGTTGATACACGTCACAGTATTTAACTTGGTCCTTAAATTTCATCTCTGTGAATTCCTGTGAGGGGGTAGGATGAGAGGGTGGAGCTGGCAATTGGTCCATCACAGTTTAGTTTCCTTACTCAGCTATATTCTATCCTCACCACTAATGCCTGTCTATGGTTTCCATGCACGCATGCATACACACACACACACACACACACACACACACACACACACACACACACACACACACACACACACACACACACACACACACACACACACACACACACACACACACACACACACACACACACACACACACACACACACACACACACACTTCCGTTGGTTTCCACAGTTCCATCAGATGTCCCATACTGGCCTTTTATAGACATGTTGAGATAGCAGAGATTGCCTGAGAGATAGACATGAAACCAAACACACACACATACAGTGATGCGCACAAACGGTTCAAAGCCTAAAACTGACAAACACGCCAACACCACGTACAGAGTCACCTCAGCACCTTCACACACACACACACACACACCAAGCACTTGAGAGCACATAGACTCGATAACAGAAGTGCGCACACACACACACACACACTCTGTCATAGACATTACTGCAGCAAAAACGCTGGTTCCCACGCACCAGACGACTGGGGAAGTGAAAACAAGAGCAACAGGAACCGCCACACCGTGAGAGGGAGGGGTGGGAGAGACGTCGGGCCAGGGAGAGGAAAAGGGGAGGGAGGAAGGGAGAGAAGTGAGAACAGAGGTGATGGCAAGGAGGTAAAAACAGACGAGGGAGAGAAAGTGAACATTGACAGAAATGTAAAAGGAACAAGTGAGCCATGATGGAGAGAAAGATTGAAATAACATGGATTAGTTGAGACAGTATTACAGAAACTGTGTGAGGAGGGTGAGGGAGGGGGAAGGGGAAGGGGGGTCAGAAATAATCAGTTTGTGTGCAAGTGAGTTGAGTGTTTGCTGAGTGAGGAAGAGTGAGAGGAAGAGAGAGTGTCTGAGAAAGGTGGTATTGAAGGAGGGTGGGGGAGCGACGATAGAAAGACTTGTTGTCTGTCCTTTGATCTACAAAGAGAGCCGCGGGCTGAGAAACAGGAGGAATGTGAGAGGTTGAGACACGTTTAGAGTTACCGTTCATCTGGCTATGTGTGAATACATGTGTGTATATTTGTCCACGTGCGAGTGAACGATTGCGTTACACTCCGCTAAAGGACGTATGTGTTAAAAACTTCACCAGCAAACAGCCACCAGCACTTGTTTTCACACCTTAAGTCATAGTCGTCGCTGCTCATTTTTTAAAAAACACAAACAGCTTCTGTCAATACTACAGCCACCACAAATACACAGTGTCGTGTCGCGCTTTGGTCACACGCAGGCTATGAAATTGTCACATTTATATTGTTTATTGTTGAAGTGTGTTTGAGCACTGTGGCTCCATCTGAATCTGATGTCCCTGTGTATGTGTGTGAACCATTCTTGTTGCACGGTGACAAAAACAGGGGTCGAAATTTGTGCGTCCCGCCTATTTCCCACTCTCCCTCCCCTCTCCAGAGAGACTAGCGACAGCAAGAGAGGGAAGGAGGCCACGGTGGGGAGAGGAGGAGGAGGAGGAGGAGGAGGGGGTGGGGGGCATTCCATAGGCACGCCAAGACATTCCGAGGGAAACCATCCCAAATATTTCCCACTGTGTGTAGCGAGGGCTCCGCGTCTCCTGTTACTCGCGCACACACACACAGACGCAGTTTGAGAAAGTGCTAAAAGTGAACACACACACACACTGGGAGAAAGTGCTGCTCACACATAACACATGTCACTCTCACAGCTACTCTTTCTGGCGCTAATACATGTAGATAGTTAGTGAGAGCAACTATGAGCGACCTGATGGGCTGGCAGCCCCTGTATGTCCGTCCGTCTCCGGGGGCGACGTGCTGTCTGATTCTCTGTCCATCAGTCTGTCTGTAGAGGAGACAGATCAGGAAAAGCCATTGTGATCGTTGTTGTACCATTCCAGTGTATTAGTTTCATCATGTATAAAGAGGGCAAGTAAGACATGACCACAAACATTAAGCCTCCACAAAGCCACCCGGGGTGTTGTGTTTTCTCCATGGTGACGAGTCATTCATCAGTGATATGAAATCCTGTGAGCTTCACTGGAAAGCGGTGCGATTCATAAGGAAGTCATTGAAAGGAGAACAATGGTTCATAGTCTAATGTATGAGTAAATATCAGTCACATTTATTATATGTGCAGATGTATTGGTTTTGTGTGTGGGAAAATAAAGTAATTATTAAGGCTAATTAGTATGGTTGGATTTAGTAACAATGCAAATATTTTCTGATATACTACATACTTTGTGATATGGTGAGAAGTTATTTACATTATATAAAACAATCAAACTCCATTATTCTAGATCCTCATAAAAGAAAATCTCCAGGAACTATTTTGTGCTTTTTACAACTTGACAACAGATTTATAGTGGAATTACATTAGGTTTAGATTATACCATCAGAATTTAAAGCAGAGTAAGCGGAATAATTGTGTTAATATAAGTCTTAAATTGTTATATCTTCCAACAGCAATCACTTACATAGAGTGTTTGGTCCGAAACACGGGTCTGTCAGTCACTCTGCTCTGCTGTAAGCCGAGGAGAAAACGTCTTGTATACTTCCTTGTATCCTACAAGCTTTATCCAATGAGGAGAGAGAACGGCATGAAGGGCTGTGTGTGCAGCCAAGGGATGCGCGTGAATGTGGTGACGTAGGGACGAGGACCAATAGATCCATGACGAGGGCGGGGGCTGCTAACTAACGAAGTTAGCCAAAAAGACCGGATCACTTACTTCTGCTTTAAGTTGATAAATGGAAACACAATGTTTGTTCTCATATTAATGATGATATTGTATTGTTATTTATAGATTGGCCTATACAACGCTCTGTTTCATCTTCAAGCATTACAATAGCTAGAATGTGAAGTTCTGCAGATTGCTCATGCATTAAAATAATAAATAATCTCTGTGTGACATTTGAGCTACAGTTGATGGATGTAACTTGTAGCCTATCCTCAGTGTCACATTTGTGTGAAGCATTTTTGTTTTTTAGGAATTTCTTTTCCCCCTTTTTTCTTTCTTTTTTTTTTTTTTGCCCGGCGGTGAGAAAATCCCTCAGAACCCAACAGCTCCTAACCTGTGGGATGTGTCTTAAGTGTCCCTGACTCATTTTGAAGTCAGTTCTCATGGCTGTCTGAGCAGACACAATAGCAGATACACATACACACTAATGGTTAGATAAGGAGGAAGATGAGCCATCACTCACCAAGTGTCTGCCATATAAAAAAAAATCTCTCCTGCCCCCTTTTCCCACAGTCAAGTTGGCCCCGGGGATAAAATGGCAATGCAATGACACCTGTGTGTGCGGGTGCATGCATGATATGCATCTCTGTGTGTGTGTGTGTGTGTGAAACTATAGTTGGTCAAACTGTGCTTAGGTGCTCTCTTTGAGGAAAGATGAATGTGCTAATGGGTTGTTCATTAGGACATTTAACACTAATTAAAACAGGCTTGTTTTTGATGCTTGTTTTGCATGGGTAAGCTATGTGACACAGTGCAGGTGTTCTGTGTGTTGTGACATGGACTTACTTTTCAGTTTGTGTTTTAAGGCCAAGCGATTCAGTTGAATAAACACGCAACATCCGTCTTTCGGTCATATAATTCTTTTCCCGTGGCGTAGTTCGTGTGAAACCAGACGCAGAAATAAAGGTCATTGTCAGCACCTGTATATTTAAACATAAAAATCCACAAAACAATCTCTTAACTTGTTCGTTTGCCAGCCACCCACAGCAAACCCTCAAAGAACTTACATATAAATGTCACTGTGGTTGGAAAATCGTCAACATACCGTAACTTCTTTTTATTTTATTTAGCATATGACTCTTGTTTGCATGACTTTATTTCTCCTCTACTCATTGCCTTACCACCACACCACTCTTATTTATTCCTCCTTCGTTGTATATACTACATACAACGACCAACTCAGAAGAAGTAGATGGGGGAAGGTATGATTCAAATCAAATGCACATTTTTTGTTAATCACTACTGACACAAATTTAAACATCAAATGTTATTTGTCAGGGTTCATGTGCAAAACAATTTTACTGTCAAACAAAAGGAGACTTAGATAGGGGCTATTTTCCATCTGCTGCCTCTTGGCAGGTACTCAATGTGTTATATCATGGGCCTTTACTTAATTTGTATGCATACCACAGTTTATGCATGCCTTCTTAGACATACACGAAGACACAATTGTATGCAAGTGTCCACATGCTACAGTAACACAGTATTGTTTAAAAGCTCCTCAGCTGTGCGTCACCTTCCCTAATCGCTCTGTTCCAGTTTCCCCTCTTTTGCTCCCCAAGATTTCTTTCTTTGGGATCCTTCTGTGTATCAGTTTCTCCTTCTCACCCTCTACGTGGCCCTCTCGCTCTCCATCTCCCCTGCTCTCCCTCACACCACAGTTCTCACCCTGCCTCCCTGCTCCGCTCCACTCCCAGTCTCACTCTCCGTTTCAGATTAGCCAAGGCGAGGAATCCGGTGCAGCCGGCAGCTGGAATGTCCTGTTTGTCTTGCTCTGTTTTGTGTGTGTGTCCGTGTATGTGTGTGCGTGTGTGTGTGTGTGTGAAGTTGGTGAGGCTGGTGCTGCTTTTTGATGTGTTCCATTGTCTGAGAGCCAAGCTGCTTCCTGCCCCTGCTTTCCCCAAAAGCCTGAGAGAAACCGAGAGGAAGAAAGAGAAGGGAGAGAAATGGCAACACTACATGACAGTGACAGGTTGATACGGACAGAAAGGGAATCAAGAAGGTGGAATAAGAAAAGCTGAATGACAGGAGGAGATGGAGGGAGATGGCTCGGAGGAGAAAGATAAGACAGGAAGTGATGGAGGGATGGAAACGGGAGGAGAGAGTTAGAGAGGGGAGGAAGAGAGGTGAGAAGGAAGGAGGGAGAGCTTCAATAGGGCTTTTCCTCCAAACACCAATACAATGAAGTAGTGCGTAATTTCCCATGTCCCCCACACCCACACACACACACACACAAACAAAGTTTCTCATAGGCTACATAGCTTTATTCTCTATTTTCTCCTATTGGCAGTTACACTGGGGTCATGCTCATTGCTCCCTCATGATGACTCTGAGGTCTACGTGTGGTCTGACACTGAGGAGTCGGACAGTACAGTCAATACAGATATGACAGGATGAGAATGCATTGAATTATGGGGAAGAAGAAGCGAAACAAAAGCGATAAAGAAGATATGGGAGAGGAAAAGGATGTCTGCGAGCAGTGAGAAATGGAGGAGCAGTTGCAAAATAAGAAAATGCCAAACGGGAGAAAATAGCTCAAAATGCCATCCGACTGCGCGTTGTGTATATGATCCGTTTTCCTGTGAAACTGTGGACGTGCATAAATCATTCAACATGTGTTTTTGTGTATGTGTGTGTGTGTGTGTGTGTGTGTGTGTGTGTGTGTGTGTGTGTGTGCGATTTGCTGGCCGGTGGAGGGGTTTTGACGGGGCAGAGCAGAGCATTCCTGCTGGGTGGTGATGTCATGAGAACTAGCTCTCCGCTCGCAGACAGACAGCCCTGTTTATGTTCCCCTCCAGAGGAGAAACCACACTGTGTGTCTGAGCGTGTGTGTGTGAGAGAGAGAGAGCATGAATGTGTGTGTGTGTGTGTGTGTGTGTGCCTCTCTCTCTCTCTCTCCCTCTCTCACTCTGTGTCTGACTGCGTTATTGGCTCATGGGGGAGGTGGGGAAGCCGAGAGGCACTCGAGAGGGTCTACTTTCCCCTGCCGCTCGGGGAGAGGGAA
Source organism: Trachurus trachurus (assembly GCF_905171665.1). Classification (NCBI taxonomy): domain Eukaryota; kingdom Metazoa; phylum Chordata; class Actinopteri; order Carangiformes; family Carangidae; genus Trachurus; species Trachurus trachurus. The sequence goes on along the minus strand of NC_139908.1, from coordinate 17,029,273 downwards.
CCACTTACTGATGCCTTCCTCTCAAACACACACACAGAAAGAGGAAGTTTCTCATGTTTTGCAGAGCACAGTAGCTCCACAGCCAGACTGCGCTGCTTTGAGTGATTGCCCTCTGCTTCTAAATAGTCTCCTAAGGGAGGCAGAATTCTTTGCAGTATAATAACAAAGCTTGGGTCAGCTAATGACAACAGAACCACACAGAAAGCAGATATTTAGCCATTAAAAGTGCATTATTGTTCACTTCATTGTATTACTTGAAGATTTATGCGTTTCTTTGGTCCATGCGCCAAGCTAAATCGCAATTGGGACATGCCGAGAGCTTAACTACACAAAACAAACTGCAAAACTAGGTCAAAGTTTTGTTGATTATGAATTTGAAAGTATTTCAGAACAATTTAGTTAAACTAGCCTGTAGATATAAATCAATTTACTGAGGTACTATCCACAACTTTTGCTTTCATTAATAAAATGCAAATCCGTTAGGTAACTTTACTGAAATGCTGTGAGAACCAGTCCCTAACAATTGTGTTTTCATCTTCCAGATACTGCTGGTATGACTGTCTTTGTGTCTGTGGTCATGGTATAATGGTTTCCCTTGCAACAGTGAAATGTGATCTTCGGTCTTTGCAGCTTAGTGAATCATACATCATTCTCCCACACTCAACGCGCAGTGCAATGCAGCAAACCCTCAAAGCTCAAGCTCTGCCTGCGCCGCCGCCGCCGCACACAGCTTGGATGAGAAAGAGCTCTCGTCAGAAAGCTAATACCTGCTGCCAGTGAGAGAAAAAAACAAGGCTGCCAGTGAGTTTTAGGGGTTGTTAATATCACAACTCTGTGGCACATGGGCCCACTTAAGAAGTCACTTGGGTACCTCTTTCACATGCAGTCATGCTTTTGATGCAGCCACCCTCGCTCACATGTGATACTGGAAAGTGGGCCCTTCAGGAGAGTCCCTTTACCTTCTGTTTGAAGTCTTTAGGTCTTCAAATTTAATATGACGTTTGTAGGTTTTAATTCCACACAATCAAACTGCACCGTAGCACCCAGGGAAAGATGGCCGTCGTGTTAATGGCTAGTTTTTCCACACTTTAGGACATCGCCATGAGCTCTGGCAGACATTTGGTAATATCTGAGAAGAAGAGTGACTTAGGCATCCTAGGTTTCTGCTTATAATAACAGTGTCCCCCATGGCATGAAGGAGCTCCAGGCAGCAAATCATATTATCCCTCTCTGCTGTTGCTTTGCTAATGTTAGGTTACTGACTGCATAATTTTAGCTACCTTTCAGCTCATGATTGCTGTCTCTGCATGATGAATGTGTGTGGTCTGTGCTTACAGTCACATAAGAGTAGGGGTATTGAAATTCTTTGGCTGTTTGTGTTTTCCTCTGTCCTGTTTATAGTTTTGGACCTGTAAAGATAAAAAAAAAGGAAAATGTTATAAAAAGGTTAATGAATGCTCTGTATTTGGTGTTTCGATAGAATTGGTAGAACTAATAGCAGAGTTATGATTTGATTGTAGTGTAGATCCTGCTCCACATCTACTCCAGTGCCCTGCGAGTTTTAGCTCCAGCCAGCAGTAAACAACTGATTTACACCTTCAGTGTCGTGTGAATGTGGTTAACGCAGCTGATAAGACAGAAACCAACAAGACTGGGAACCACTGACCTATATATCTTTACAACAATAACCCTGTCCATTGTGGGCCGAGTTGTTTTTTCATTTTCGACACCCCTGTTTATGCACTCACTGTTTAGGGCAAGCTTGTGAGTGTGTGTGTGTGTATGTGTGTGCAGTTTCCGAGAATGAGTTGTGTCAACAATTATATTTAAACCTCAAGGAGACAGAGATAATAGATGGTAACCCCCCACATAGTCTGTGGTTTGAGAACTTCACCACTGTACTTTGTGTGTACATGCATGTGTGTTGTGTTTGGAAGTTTCTCTGCTGATGTATTGCCGTCTTTTTTTTTCTCTCTCTCTCTCAGAATGAATCTCTCTGAATGTGTGAATGGCGTGGTTTTGGCTACATGTTTTCCCAATTTATGTCTGAAGTGTCGTTCTGTACGTTGTGCGAACATGCTTTAAATATCTGGTCTGCGTTCATGTTCTCTGCTTGTATGTACATGTGTAGGTCTTGGGAATGTGACACCGGCTCAGCCTTAAAACCTTAAAGTATGTCTTGCAATGGTTCTTCCCAAAGCCTTCAGTGTGCGTGATGTGATGCTATCAGGAGGTTAGAAGTCTGTTTGCTTTGGGAGCTCCAGGCTTGGCGGGCACACACACACACTTTCTGTGTTTTGTTCTCTCCGTCTCCTCTGTTACCCACAGAGTCAGATTAAAGTGAAAGTTTTTGTGGGATGGGAATGGTCACAGGCAGACCCCCCCCCCGCCCCACCACACTACAGCCCCAGGGAGCAAAGAGGTAGAAAGCTGGAGAGGTCAGCCCGCTTGGCCTGGGAAAAGCCTGAAAGAGCAAAGGGGAGGGTCAGTGTAGATAGATAGAGGGTAGATGGATTGATAGCAATTGGAAAGAAGAGAATGGATCAAGGACTAGGGAGAAGCGATATATGACAAACAAGAAAAGCAACAGCAGTGAGCAGTATTGAAATAGACGGGAGGTTGGTCCAGTGTCAGATCAGTACCAGTAAATGAGGAAAGAGAAATCAGACATAAATAGACAGAGCCATAGAGAAAATACTAAGTTTGGGGGAAAGATACAGGGAGATAAAATGAGAGTAAAGGCCAAGAATTGGCGACTGAGAGGCATGCGGGATATAAATGGAATGGAAAATTAGACCAGCAGTAGGTAAAAAAAAAAAAAAAAAAGACGATGATGCACAACACACGTCTTTCCCCATTTCCTCCCTCCTCCTCTTTAAGGCCAAGGAAAACCAGCATCTAATGTTTCTCATAGGAACCTCATCCCAACTCATGACATGACATGTGACAAGTGTGTTTCTATGTATATGTATATCTATGCCCAGTGGAGGGACTCGCATCTCATCCCACATTATATGACTAATGGTCCCATCTGTAATCATGCAAGATAAATAATGAACTAACTCTAAATACACATAATGAAATTATGACAACTTTATTTCATAAAACAAAGTAAATTAATGAAAAGTAAAGAATATTGGGCGACTTAGAAAAACGAATGATGACGCGTTTAAAAAAAAAAAGTTAACTCACAGTATTTGTTTTTATTGAGGAGCTTCGCTGTTTACATCAATTTCAGTCCGTGAGTCTTTGACACTTGTATTAAGTCATCTTCTCACCACTGCTCTTACGTTTTTGAATGCCAGCCATTCCTGTCACCTCGTTCCTGAACTTGTGCAAACTTTCATTCTGAGCTCCTGTGTTTGCATGTGAGCTTTTAGAGGTGCGTGGTTGTGGGTGTGCCTGGGTGTGTGATAATGTAGTATTAGTGTGCAATTTGGGTGTGGGTGTTTGTGGTTGAGGGTGTAGCCTTTTTTTGTGTGGGACACTGCTATCTAGTAAGTGTACTGTTAAATGTGTGTGTGTGAGAAGTACAGCGCTGAGCGTGTCCCACCGACTCCAACCAAAGCTACATATCCATTAATGAATTAATGTAGCAACTCAAGCCACCCAGCGTCCCCCCTTTGTTGCCGGTGGAAACCAGAGGTGACTGGAGTGCCTGAGTACCTGTCTGTCTGGATGATCCCATGGACCTCCTACTACACACACACACACACACACACACACACACACACACACACAGGCCTCCTTGGACGCAGGGAGCCCTTTCTTTCTTTCTTTCCCTTCATTTTCCTGCTGTCTATTTTGGTCAACTGGTGGCCCGTTCCCACAGTGCTGCTGTTCCCATGGTTATCGCCGCGGAGATAGCGAATGGGGGTTGGGGTGGTGGTGGTGGTGGTGGTGGTGGGCTTGACAGAGAGCGGGAGAGACAGCGTTGCTCTGTTCGAAGAGATAGGGGACTCTGTGGCTGTAGAGGAGGCGGGGGGGTGAGGAGGTGGGGGAGGGAGGGGGTGTGGGGGGTGAATGAAGGGTATGGGGTTGAGTGTGTGCGTATGTGTGTGAGTGTGTGTGATGTGTAGCTCCCATGAACATCACAGGTGGCCCATGAGGATTAAAGCCGGGATGGGTTTTCAATAGACGTATGATTTTTTAATTGAATCTGCCAGTAGGTGACGTATCCGACGTGTCGTTAAAATCAACGCTTCAAAACCTCATTTTGAAGTCACGTGTCGTATTAAACATGGACGACGCAGCCAGGCCTGCAAGTGCACGGCTTGATATGTGTGGTCGATATTAGCCGAGTAGACGTCAACACATGGCCCTCTGAGACTTCTCTCTGAGGGTAGATACCACTTCCTGAGATCAAGAACGGAGGTGGGGTACAAAATAAAGAGAGGTGGCAAAGGAAGTGCAGGGGAAGGGTTGGGGCTGGGAGCTGGTTTGAGGTTGGATGGGGAGGGGGGGTGGGGGGTGGGGGGTGGGGGGGGGGCATGCAGCGAAAGGAGGGAGCGAGGGAGGGAGGGAGGGGTGCGGGGCTCAGAAAGAGGGACGGATTCAGTTCCCACACTTCTAATTACTGTGTCACTGGAGACTGAAAGGGGACTGCCCCTGGCCCTAGGGAATTTGCTGGGGCCGGTCGCAGAGAGGGAGCAGCGGTGGAGGGAGGGAAGGGGACAGCGGGAGGGGAGGGGAGGGGGGGAAGGAAGGGTGGAATTAAAGAGGGTGTATGACACAGGAACTCTCTCCATCGTCCTTTCTTTTGGTTTTACCTCATTGCATTCACACTAGAGGTAAACCCCTTCACCGGGAGTCCCCCTCCTCCCCTCCTCCCCTCTCCCCTCCTCTGCCCCAATACCCCCAACCTCTCACCTCCGACCCACTTCTCCTTAACCCTCCTTTACCCTCCTCCACCTCGGTTCTCTCTTTCCCTACAGCCTTTGTTCACCATCGTGTACTGCTTCCTTTTTACCCCCACTACCCCATGCCCCCCCCACCCCCACCCCTTTTTTTTTACCTCCCCCTCCACCTCTCTGCTTTTCTAATGTTATGTTCCTCTCCTGTGTCTCCTGTTGACATGAACAGGGCTCCCAGAGACACTTTGAAGTGAGTTTGAACTCTCTCTCTCTCTCTCACTCTCACACACACACACACACACACACACACACACACACACACACACACACACACACACTCACACACTCACACACACGCATATAGATGCCTTATCCTGCATCATTACTGCCACTTAACCCTGAGCCCGTCCTCTTTCATTTGCCTTTATCTCACCCTCCCACAGCCCGTCCACTGTGAGTTGTGTGCGTGTCCTGATACTACCTATGATGACCCTGAGAGAGAGAGAGAGAGGTTTGTGTGTCTGTGTAGCTCCCGGAGCTCAGCAGCAGTCTGGATTTGATAACAGTTTTAAAGCAGCAATGATTTTACTATCTTGTGCAGCATCTCACTCCATTGTCTCATGGGCCAATTTGTCATCTTTGCTCCCAGTAAAATCACATCTTAACACCACTTGCTTTGTTCTTTTGTTCTGAGATGGACACCAGCTTTCTATAATAATAATAATAATAAACTTTATTTATAGAGCGCTTATCAAACGAGTACAAAGTGCTTAACAGAGAAAATGTTAAGTTAAAGTTAAAACAAGAAAATAACATCACAGGGAATAAAATTAAACATTAAAATGATGATAAAACTGGCAGGGCTGTGTAGAAACAAATGACAGGGAGAATATCAGTGAGGATATCATGATACCAATGCCAATAAAGTTTGTAATTCAACTATTCTTTATACCAAGACCTGCTGCAACGTCAGACCAAACACTTGTTATTGGGTGGGGGGCAGAAAAGTCCAAAAATGGATGTACAGTACACACAACGAATGCGCACAGTCCTGTGTATATACAGACATGGGAAGATAACCAAATGGTTTACAGATGCAGAATTTGATAAATGCATAAAATTCTGCGTGTTTGGGCTGTAATTATGTCCAAACTGATGTAGTAATCCCACACAAAGGGACTTAATTATTTCACTTAGTACATTGACTTGTCCAACTGCTAAATGAGAGACTGTATTTGTTTCACTGGGAACCTGTTCAGGAGCCATATCCCACATGAATCTGGCCCCGGTGCGAACATGCCGCAAGCCTACAGAATCCGCCAGACTTTCAACCAGTGAAGTCATGAGAAAAGAGAGAAGAAATCCAAAACAAAGGTACTTGTTGAAATACATGTGATGTTCTGGTTTCCCACAACAATGCACCAGATGGGGTCGAACAAACTTTGAGACGAAACCTCAACTATGAAAACTCTGGAGCTGGAAAAGTGAAGGACAGAAAAACAGAATGAGGTTTGACTTTGACCAGGTTCACTGCTGGGACATCGAAATCAAATCACAAAGGACGTCACAAGCGTTTGATACAATGGGCCCTTTTACATAGAGGTCCCACTACATAGCTGTAAAGAAGACCCTTCATGGGGCGTACGATTCCACCGATGGCCCTTTGCTGCATGTCGTTTCTCCTTCTCTGTCTTCTCGTTTCCTGTCTCTCTACAGCTGTCCTGTCAAGTAAAGGTGGAAAAAGCCAAAAAATTCTTTAGAAGACCCCTCATTATGTCGCCTTCGCTTGTTCAAACCAAACAATGTCATCAGCATAACGGCGCTCCTGTCTGAGATGTTAGATAGCACTGTGGCATCCCTGAATCAGAGGTGCAATGTGTAACGCAACTGCGCTGGCATCCGTCCCGCCACGCCGTCTGTCCCGTTTACACTGTCGCCGTCTCGGCTACGTCTGCTGCTGGCTTTCAGACAGAATATCAGTGCCCTTCCCCCAGTTCAGCGTTCATAGCTTTTATTTGGAACTGTGAGGTGGAGTAAAGGTGCCAACATTCGGGTAAAGCAGATAACGTGTGACATCTTGTCTTAGGTCACATTATTGTGACAGTGCACATCTGCTGCCATGTATTTATGGCTAATGAACGCATCACGTGGCATTCGACTTTCAAACAGGGGGGACAAGTAAAATTCTTAGCAGGTACGCCACCCCGACACCGACACTTCCTCTCCTTTATCTTGCAGCTCTTTGGTAGAGAACAGATCTGACCAGCAGCAGCCACCACTGTCAATATTTACAGTCCTGGATGATTCACTCTGCATTACAATAACATTCCCCGCATGCCTGCGTGCCTCTACATCAGGAAGAGATGAGAAAGGAGGAAAAATGAGAGAGGAGGTGAAGAGGGGGGCTTAAGGGTGAAATATGCGCCAACAGTGATAAACGTTGAGCAAAGGAATCTGCTGGTGGCTCTCCCATGACGGGACTGTATGTGTATCTGTGTGTGTGAGAGAGAGAGAGAGTGTGTGTGTGCGCGCAGATGTAGTTCAGGTTGATGTATTTAGGTCGGGTGGGTGGAATTTCTGTTTGGGCTGTGCGTGTGGGTGTAGTGACAGTTTGAGAACTGTTAGCGCATGTTGAGGAAAGCTGTGTATGTCGTAACATGAGGTTGAATGAGTGCAGTGACTGCATGGGAAAAATGAGCATATTTCGACCGTTTTAGTGTGCTTAGCACGTGTCAGACATCAGTCTGCGGAAACCAACTGGCCGAACATTTGGAGCAGCAAAATCTGTGTCAAAAAAGACAAATGTGAACAGACTGTGGCTCCGTATTTGAGCGAGCCACTTGTCGTTATTGCACACGTGACGGAACCCTGAAAAGCACCATTTGTCTCCTCAGCAGTCGTGTTTTTCAAAGGGAAACGAGCACATGAGGATCTCAGGGATTCCCCAGCCTTATACAGCTTGGGAGTTTTCTTTCAGAGGAATCTGAAAGTACTGTTTTGTTGCTTCTTTTAAATAACAGGCAAGCATTCTTGTTTTGTGCGTGGTTTTTTGGGGGGGGAGTATATTATACCTCCACTTGTTATTTCAACATTTCATCGTTAACAAAGCAGAATTATATTTTACCACAGCTCTCATAAAATAAAAACTTTAAGACACTTGGTGTGACCTGCACTACACAGAGTCATGAGTTATGTTATGAAGCTTGACTTTCTAGTAATCGTGTCTCTATTGCAGTGTGATTTTGAATGACTTTTTTCTTTTACTCTTTGTTGTTTTTTTGTGCTCCATTTCATTTAATTTGAAATATTAATGAGAGGAGCAACAGGTGTAGGACTCTTTCAGAGATCCAGCATTAATGACAAGTTTTAAGGCATATGTTTTCAGGTCGTTCAGGTTAATTCTCATTAACATAAAATCCTAGTATCACTTTGAGGGAATTTCTTCAAATTTGGCACAAATACTTAGATTCAGTGATGAACTGATTATATTACGGTAAGGTCAAAGGTCAAGGTGACCTCAGGATCTTGAGGGAATTTCAATCACATCTGTTGCAAACATTCAATTGGAATCAAGAATGAACAGATTTCAAGTTTTGCAGTCAAAGGTTAAAGGTCAAGATCACCGTGACCTCACATCCGTTTCATTCTTGTGACCGCAATAATATGTAGGCAACACCTGGTGGGAATTTGTGGCACAATTGTCCACTTGGACTCTCCACTTGAATTCGATTTGAATTTGATTGTCCAAGGTTACAGGTCACACTGATTTTACAAAAACCTTTTTGTCCCCTACTCAAGAATTTATACGTTAATTACAAATAAATATAAAGTGATTAAGTGATGACATTTTATATCAAAACATCACCTTCACTGTGACATTGTGGTGTTCTGGAAAAATACGCCATTATTCAACGCTGTAACTCAGGAAGGGAGACTGTGAACATATTTCCTGCAACTCAACTGGCTGGCAGAGGCACACAACCACAAGACATAATTCTAGTTTAACCAATTAATCATGTCACCTACAAAATGTCAGAAAATTGCCATAAGCCAAAAACGGTGTTCTTGATTATCAGCAGTCCAAAACGCAAAGGTATTCAATTCAGGTTCCTAAAAGAGAAAATTATTAATCCATTGTCAAAGTTGATGGAGATTAATTTTCTGTTTTAATTTTAGTTCAGTCAATTATTGGACCCATTGTTTCTCCTTTGGCGACCTACTCCTTGAACATCAGCCACTGGTAGTTTATTGCCAACATTTTTAGGAGCTGGCTGGAACTGTCTGAACACAGAGCACCTTTCACTTGTGATAACTCACCTCTGACATGAAAATTAACTGATACTACACAGGAAAAACACAATAGGCCAAGGAATGAATGTGACACTCATCACGTCGTCCCCCAGACTTGTTTAGTCTGGTTAATTTTAACCCATAAAAAAATGCAACATATCAATAGAGGCTGTCTGGTGGTTTAATCCGGCTTTTTATGTTTTTTAGATGAGCTGTTTTTTATCCTTCTTCAAAACCTCTTGCCCAGTGAACAGCATTGTCAACGGACCTTTTCAGCACGTTGTTTTCCTGAGCTGTTTGGCTTAGACCGGCCCCAGCTATCTGGCGTTTGAAGAGAGGGAAAGAAAAAAAAAGAGTACTTGGAGATTGAAAGAAAGAAGGAGGTTAGAGGTGAGAGACAACCAGAGAGAAGGAGAGAGGGAGACTGAGGGGAACACTGGAAGGGGGTAGATGGAGCTTCAAGTAAGACGTAGAACAAGAGCGAAGACATAGGTTCAACTGGAGAGAGGGAGAGATGGAGGTTAAGGTTGAAGGTTGAGTGGGTAAAAAAAAACATTAAAAAACCCCAGAATGAACTGACTGTGCCAAGCCAAGGCATTAGTGCTATTTGTGTGACGGCTAGACTGTTATCTGCTCGACTCTAGACTATTATCTTCTTCATTACCCCTTTTAGTGAGCTCCAATAAAGAGGGACTAAGGGAGCAAAGGAGGGAGGGAAGAAAAGGGAGAAATGTTGAGACCAAGTGGAGGGTGAGAAAATGGTCGAAAGTGGAAAACAAATTCGACAAGAGAAGAAAACAAAGAGCTTGAGCAAGAATTGAAGAGAATATGGAGGAGAGAAAGGAAACAACCAAAGCATGAAATTGGAAAAGTTTCTCGACATTTTTTCTGAGGAAGAGCATTGAGCCACCTCATGTTGTGTTGCTACAACTTCTGATATGATACACCCACATTAAATAGTTAATAGAATACAGTGTCAAATTATAGTTTTTTTAATTGTCAAAAATACACAATGTACAGGCATGTAAATGCAGAGATTTGTCTGTTAACAAATGCACAATGGCTTAAATAAACATAAATAACATGACACCATAACAAAATAAAATGTAAATGCCATACAAAGAAGCATAAGACTGGATAAGGCAAGTATTTAATGACAAAGAGTAAGAGTGTGGATGTTGCATTTCTTATATTCAGGATATGAATGATTAGAATGAACAACAACTAAAATGCAGCTACACTTTTTGGGGTAAAAGGCTGCATAATTAAAAAATATATAAAGCAAAAGAAAGAGATTTAAACTTTTTAAATCTGTTGGTTCAAAGAAAAAGCTTAGAACTTGCATCTTAGACAAGATGGAATTCATGGATGGCGCTGCCAAAAGAGCATCTGTCTTAGCTGACGGGCAAATACATACATCTCCATCTGTCATCTCTAATTTATGCACAGCAAATATCCATATGTTTTCAGGCACATCAGATACATACCAGGAAGCTTTCACTTTCCAAACATAACTGGAGGATTTATATCCCATTGGAAAATCATACTCCTATAATTTCTGTTCCGTGCAGGTGACATGAGTGGGTGCAGCATGAGTCAGGAAAGGGAGTGTGTGCATGTGCATGCATGTGTGTGTGCGCGTGTACGTGCGTGAGAGACTCTTGCATGTGAGTTTTTACATCCTCTACATGCCTTTGCGGTATGTGTGAGTGCATATGTTTGTACATGTGTGCAAGTGAGGTGAGTCAGAGGAAGGTGTGTGTGTGTGTGTGTGTGATGTCAAGCCCAGACAGGCTCTGCCGTGGTCCAAGTTCAGGTTTGCTGTCAGGTGGTAGTGGTTAGTTAACAGAGCTGGTAATTACCTCAGACTGTTGGGCTGAGACACTGGCCAGACCCTCAGGATACTGTGGGAAAGTACATTTTGTAGGTCACTGCTGTATTTCCCCTCGCGGTCCTGCTGCAGCGGAAAGCTGACCTCTGCTCAAGCCAGGTGTTGTTGGAGACAGTGCACACACACATACCTGTGGAAAAGGATCTACCAAGCTATACATAGCACAGATGTTACACACATACAAAAGTAAGAATGAATAAATAATGATCTGTTCACATAACTTGTTTTTCTACCATAGAAGTGAAGCCTGTGATCTAATTTTATTTTCCACTGTCCTTTCTGTGTCCATTACACCATACTGTACACATTATATCAGTTTTATGTAACATGGTAAGGAAATGTATCGAACTAAATTCAGTTTTCTACAATTACCTTAATTATTAACTTCATAACAAAGTCTTTCGTACAGCACAGTAAAAAATGATTGATTTCACCTTCAGCGGACAATGGTGCTCTGGCAAAGGGAAAGGGAAGATTTATAATTCACTTTCATCTTTTATTTTTATTGGTTGATAGAGAAGAAACGAGAAATGATGATTCAGTTAAAAACCTTTGATTTCGTGACCCGCTCTCACCTCACCCACCCTCTCAGACTAACGACTGGCATGCAGGCTTTATTTTCCACTCTAAGATAACAACTTGATTTAATGATTAACAGTAAAATGATGTCAACTTTTTTTTTCAGTGGGATAGTGCTCAAAGGAGTAAGATATTTTCCAGTGCTTTCTCCTCTCTCTATATATAAAAAAAAGAGTAAAAAATAAAAACTTACTTTTTTTTTTGCATTTGTAAGTGAAAAAGTCATGGATGAGTTGTTCATCGTCGCTGGAAGGCGTTCAGATTTACCTCGAGCAACCTAGGGGCCGCGTGGGAACGCAGATAAAAAAAAGTCATTGCCTGCGGTGTGTTCTGTCTCTCTCCGGCTCCGCTCATCATTTGGGAGCTTGTGTCTGCTTTTTTCCAATTTACCGTGCCATGCCACTTGGGCCTACATCATTTCACAGCGGTAACAAAAATGTATATCTTCCCAGCTGAATGACAGGGGAAGAAAAGATGGCAGAACGTCCCAGCTACGGGATGATGGGAGCAAACAATGACTCTCTGGTGTTGAATGTTTTATTTGTCTCTCTTTGTAGCCTCGAAGCAAAGATCTGTTCTTTTCTTATATACTGTGTGTGTATATGTTTTAGACCACAGGAACGTCGGACGGTGGCATTAAGTATTTTTAACAGGGACTTGGACTTGATATTCACGTCGAGACGGAGCCGGCAAGGTTTTTCAAAGGGAAAAGATGATGCAGTTGTTGCTCCCGTCTTGCTCCTCTCTCCAGTTCCCACGCTGCCCCTTACCTGACTTACCACAATTTGAATCAAATCACCAGCGTCCAATTGGCTGCTCTAACCATGTGACCTACATCGGCCCTAAAAGCACCGCCTTTTGAGATTGGTCTTGGATTTTCCCATGGGAGCTGCCTACAGAGCCAATGCACTCTGTGTGTGTGTGTGTGTGTGTGTGTGTTTGAGAACGTTAGGGGAAAATCTCCCACCCACCCCCTCCTCCCTGTCTTTCCTACCTCCTCTCCACTATCCCCCTTTCTCTCCTCTTTTTTTTCCACCACCTCCCATCCTTTCAAACACAGTATCACACTTTAGATAGCCTTTGTTGTCACGGCAAGGAGCATTCTTTCTCTGGCACGGCCACACGGAGTGTGAGAATGAAGGAGGTTCCCTGAAAAACACAGAAAGAACAAAGGACAGGCAGAGTAAGAAAACGCAGCAATGTAGCAACTGCCGAAAACATGTGTAGGGTTAAATAGAAATTAAAATAATGCGCGTTTGCTGATTTAATTAATCTTTGAGCTCCTCTGTAGCAAGAAGAAATCTAGTGTGGACACTAAATTAAATTTTGTAATTGGAATAGAAGCTCAAGAGTTACAGTTAGAAGAACACAGTTAACACACAATAACTTTGATCACAGCGTGGATCATTTGCAGGCATTAGTTCTATAAAAGCTTTAAAAGGGCCAGCTGATCAACCTGCACACAGCGCACTGACTGAGCCCATGTGCCGCCACATTTCCTGATGAACACATGCCATGTTTTGCCCGTGCGGTCTTTCCACCTTTTGAATCGGTCTGACAGCACTTTCACTGTAACGCTTTCCGTGTTAGGAGAGGTGCGGGACCTGCAGGGAAGTCACCTGTATGCCTTTTGTGCTTCGCAGGCGCTCTGTGACACCCGCCTGTCTAAAACCTCCAGCACTTATGCGCTGCTGTGGAAAAAAACAAAAAAAAAGTCTTCGTGTCACTTGGTGGGCCAAAAAAACAGAGAATGTCACCAAAATCATCCGGTCCAACCCAGTTTCCAGTCGTAGATGAAGGCACAGACTGAGCTACCATCTGTATTCATTTAAATATAATTCCTCACCACTTTGACCAAGCTGGTTTTGTCACATCCATTTCCATGAGAGCCATTAATGCACTTAAAGCAAATGTGCTTTATCTGTAAATCTGTTGATATCGTTATAATCAGCGTTACATCACCGAGACATTTTTATACTGTGATTTAAAAATTGATGCAATTAAACTCTCTACATAATTTATTTGTCTAATAGATCTCTGCTGGATCTCTGCGTTTGCAACTCGCTGTGTTTTGATTAATTACAAATAGAATCATTTCCATCCAGGTTGCGTGTGTGTGAGGCAGTGTGCGTGTGTGCCTGCCCGTCTGTGGCTTAGCCTTGAGAGTTCAGAGCAGGTTCTGGCTTGCTCAACTCTGGGAAACTTTGAGCTGAGCAAATAGCTGGGTCTCTTTTCCTGGCTGCCGCCACACTCGTATGTGTGAGCCATGTGTATGCGCTGCGAGCATTTGTATGCGTTGTGGTTTATGCTCGGCAGCAGTGCAACCTGTGTGAATGGTAGGGTGTTTTGTCTATGTGGTGCATGCATGTCGGCGCGTTTGTGTTTGTTTAAAGGCAGAATACAAAGAGGGGGAATACAGAATGTACCGAGGGAGAGATGAGCTTTATTCCCACAGACAAGACGGGAGATGACACCTCTGCTATTCCCACACCTCCACTGTCTAGCCGCTTTCTCTTCTCCCGACCTCACTTACCGCAGCAGCAAACACCTTCTGTGCATGTGCACACGGAGGAGGAGGGGTGAGGGGGTCATTTTGCGTCGGGTGGGTGCACACTTCTGATTTGCAGTTTTCATTGAATAAAATTTTAAAAAAGAGACAAACTGGCTTTTGTGAGGTCTGCGAAGCCTGCTTTGATTTACAGCCCACCTCTAAGTGGAATGCCGTTTGCTGGGTGGAGCTCAGGTGTGTTGACAAGGCTTTTAGCACTGACACGCTGTCAGGATGGCTCACAGACGAGTGTGTGTGTGTGTGTGTGTCGGGGGGTGGAGGGCCGGCAAACAAGAGGTCACTAATGTCCCACCAGGGGAGACCTTTTACCACGGAGAAGGATAGCACGGCACGGACGTGTGAACGTTACTGAGGCGTAAACACTGTCTCTACACACACACTCACACACAGTGATCTGCTCTTTCTGTAACACTTAGGGCCTTTCACACCAAAGCAACAACCAGGAGAGAAATGTCTGTTTGCCGTCGGTGTGAACGGGTCAACCCAAGTTACCGGGCTCTAACCGGGACTTCACCTGCTCAAGTCTGACACTTTCTGACTTGAGCAGGTGAACTCTGGTCCATATACTGTAGTTAATGAAGAATGAAGACATTTATGTATGTTGTTGCTATGTGACAGAGGGGGTTAAAAAAAGGTATTCTATCCTCCACTTGGATAAGGATTGTGTAGTGACAGATGACAACAAAGTAACATGTTGTGGACGTCGTGGGTGTTGTGTTGGACACATGGAGCAAAAAGCCAAACCAGTAAATGCTCTGCTAAAAGTACGACTTTTGAAAAATACCAGAACAACACTCACATAGTTTTTGCTACATTTCACTGTAAGTATTGACAGCTGCTTTTATAGCAACTGGCTTTCACATGCCCACATTATAAAGTAAAAGTTGAACTGATTATAAAGAAAAGAAAGTTTTTTTTTTTACACTTTACCTGTTTTTAATACAACAGAATACAATGGAAATAGTTGTGGGTCATGAGGGAAGGATACAAAATAGTACATCTGCATTTCTCTGTATTTTGTTACAAACCAAGTCACTAAATTATGGGGAAAGTTCCTGAATATCAACTTTAAAAAAAAAAAGAAAGAACATTTTTCCTTCCCAAGACATTTTTTCAAGACAATATTTCCGAGCTCTTCCACTGACTGTTTGCATGTGTTTGTCCAGGCATGTAACAGTGATCAGTATGCGGCGGTGCCCAGAGAGGACATGGCCAGGATGCTTAAACAGAAAGGTCAGTCAAACACTTGTGCCTACATGGAAACTCACTTGATGCCAGTAACTCCAGCTGATAATGTGTCTGTGATCTCACATCATCTTGACTTCCTAACAAGTCGTGCAATTGTGATGGTTTTTTTTTTTTTGCCTGTAGGACTTCTGCAGGACAACGGTGACCACACACAACAGAGGTCCCATCCACAGGAAGAGGAGACACTCTGTGACATGTTGACCCCGTGCATGACCCCTGAACTCCCCAGGTATGCCCTTCAGTGTCGCTGGGCCCCCCTTTCAGGGCTGGACCCTGACACCCTGACCTTTCCCGGGGGCGCGCCCATACAGCTCCACACCATTCCCCCTACGCTCCTGCCCAGGATACCGCTCTTCTACGTCTGCACCAGATGTGGCAAGGTGTTCTGGGAAGGCTCTCACTTCGGCCGTGTCCTCTCCCAGTTTCAGGAGGTGTTACACATAGCAGACGAGGACGGTGAGTCAGCTGCGCCCGTTAAAGCAGCGCAGCAGATCTGACTAATGTTGTAGAGCTCCCACACTTTCCTCCACCAAAAAGAAAATCCAGACTCACATTTTGCTCTGAGCAGCACCCAGCTGTCATTAAATCCAACCAAACAGCAGTTCTGTTATGTTTTTTTCGAACTGACTTGATGAAACACTAAAGGAGGCATCAAGAACGTAAATTTAGGCTGACTTTATGAGCTCGACCACAAGTGATATGAAAGTTATTGAACTAGGTTAGGTACATTTCAACTGAGCTCCTGTCCCACGGCAGGTGATAAAACTTGATAGTTACAGTGAAAAAATAAAATAAAGCTGTGTTAAATGTGGATGATTGCGTTTGTCATCCCAGTTTATCTATTTTCAACGGTTTTAAAACACTTGAGTTCATAAGCCAAAGATGAGTCATGCTCGTGACTCATGAGTTTGGTAATTTTAGTTGATTGTTGTGATTTATGTTTTTTTTTAATTGAGAAAATTTCAATTGTACCGACACTTTTATCTCCCACCTATAAATCACAGTATTTATGTACAGTATTTGTATTGATCTGAAGTTTGTTCATTGTGCAACTTTTTTATTTTTTATTTTTTGACTTAAAAGCTATGGTTAAATGATGACTCCATCTTTGTGCACTTTTAGCAGTCTGTTATACTGTATACTTGCATTCTCTGTGATTGAATGTGTATATTTTTTAATTACGCAGGCTGAAGCCGAATATGTGTAAATAAACACAGACTTTTCATTTCATTAATGAATCTGTGAGAATTCCTAATCCTTTGCAGGTGTTTTTTTGATGTGGTTGTAGAACACAGAGCGGATAGTCGAGGCCTAAGAGTGGACAGATTGATGAGATCATTTAAGCTTCACTGATGTCTGTCAGGTGTAACACTAACAGTGTGGGGGTTTCCTGCCCCGAGGCTCCAGAGCAGACGGGTCAAAGAGTAACCCAACACATAAACCGCCTGAATCCCTTCATATTTTCTCATACCTTCCTCCTCCCCTCTGCTAGCAAATCCCACATTACATTTGTGTGATTGCAGAAAATGGGACTGCGTGTGTGGGAAACTCACCAATTTCAGATTTTCCTGGTGTTTTCCGCATTTCGTTGAAGCGTTACGTTTCAATCTTTTTACGCTCATAAAAGATAAGATGCTTTAACCAAAGCCAGATGTGCACTGTATTTTACTGATCACTTAACTTGCATCCAAAAAAAAAAAAAAAGCCACAGTTCCTCCCAAAGACAGGTCATACAGTGAATCACGGAGGTAAATCTGTTTTCAGTGACGGCAACTGAATCACAGCGGCTGCAGTAGGAAGTTAGAGGTTTGGACCTCAGCATGATTCACTGCCGCTAGACAATGGAAACATTTCCTCTTGACTAATTTGAATGTTTTTTTAAAAACATTGTATAACATTTAGTGAGTTACACATTGAGACTGCAGATGTAAAAATGTCTGGTCAACATTATCAGGCAGCTGCATAACCTGACAGACAATGGGGGAAAAAATAGGTGTAATGCAATGTAGTGCGAGGACAAGTATTGTCACTTTTGAAGAATAATGTTACAAAAGTGGGCGTCCGTGGCCCTGAATGTGGAGTTGACTGTTCATTGTTGTGTGTGCTAGGTGAGCTGTTGCACCCTGCATGTGAACCTGCTGCTCCTGGGCCCAAACAGCTATAGGTTGTCACTCAAACAAAACAAAAAACTGTCCTTGACCAAGATCATGTGCTTATCCCCGTCTCAGGCGCCGCGTCACATGTTCTCAAGAAGAGTGTACTGTCATGATAATGACTTTCTAGTAATGACACATCCATGTAATCCTCCCTCCATAAAGGGCTTTATGTGTCGCAACCATAAACCTTTCACTTAATGCTTTCTAGATAATTCATAAACTCTTAATAAGAACACTGCTTGGGGGGGTTGGGAGGTGATGTTCCTATTACGCTGACTTATTTCGTTGCCTGTTTGTACTTGAACTGCTATAGCACTGCAGAGACAGGCAGCAAGTTGCAGGTGTTGAAACACTATGGTTCTCCTGATTGACTGAATATGAAGACAAAGAAGTGTCATCCTGGGGGGAGAACAAGCAGCAGCAACCAAAAGCTTTTTTTTTTCTTTTTTTTAATTTTTACAGCAGACACTGGCCAATCAGTCACGAGTTACAAAATAAAAGTCCTCTCACATCAGACTTCCTGCTGTGGAAAAAAGATTTGATGGGATGCATGGCTGAGATGGATGTTGAGGTGAAGCTGCCTAACTCTGATCTACTGAGGAAAAATGTCCACTTCCACAAAAAATGAGTTGCACATGATGCCTGAGTAGTGTAGTCCCTGCCTCTGTCCATGTCCCTGTGTATGTCAGGACGTCCAGGAGTGCACAGAAATGTTGGCACGTTTTACACGCGCTGCTCTAAAACCAGACTCTATAATAATAATAACTACAGTAACATTTAGCTGCCCTCAAGTATTTTTTATTGCTGTGAATGAAGTCGACACCCCGAGCTCTCAAATAAGCCCCTCTCTGTGTTGCCCTGTCCCGTCCTTGTCCGGGTGGTCGCAGCCCCTGCCTCTCTGTGCAGAGCGCGAGCTTTCTGCTGCAGCACCGTGTTATTTGATCCTTGCTCTTTCTTTGCTGGGAAGAAAAGCTCGCCTCTTTCCCACGCTCTGAGGACACGTGGTGGTCGGAATGAATTGGATTCAGAAGCCCCTCCCTCACTGGTAAAACGTCATCTCTCTCTCTCTCTCTCTCTCTCTCTCTCTCTCTCTCTCTCTCTCTCTCTCTCATACACACACTGGAGTTCAGTCCAACGTATTTTCTGTCATGAGTATTAAAGAACAATATTGCCGGAGCGTCACGGTGGTAAAAATCGATATTTGTGCGCGACACTTGACATCTATGTCCCCCCGCCTCTGTGTGAGTTTCTCTCCGGACTCTTCTCTCTCTCACTCTCTCTCACTCTCTCTCCAGCATCATCCCGGTGCGCGACGGGACGGGGACGGGCGAGGCTCCTCCTGTCTTGTCTGTCCCACAGACCCGCGCCAAAACTCGGCCCTATGCCACGCGCACCGATCGGTCCGGCGCCCCCTCCCCAGTTTAGTTTCCAACGAAATCAACACAACTCTACACAACACGACTGTGTTCTTTCTCCGGCACTGGAGAAAAAAAAAAGAAAAAAAGAGAGACACGTCTTGTTTATCAACACACTGCAATAGAACAGAGATATGGCTGCACAAACAGAACCAGAATAGACGTGTATTATCTCTGGGTGACCACTTTCCACGGTGGAGACTGAGCAGGGTTGGTGCAGCCTCGGTGCCCACGCAGAGCACCCGTAAAACCCAACTACACAAAACTATACTCAAAGACAACTTACGCATTTTTTTGATTAGTGATAAATACAGGTCATGCTTGCGCTTCGTGTGCGCGTTTACGCACGCGTAATGTGCGTTTTTTTGGTTGTTTTAAAACTGAACTTTACGCAAGTGGTGAGATAATAGTTGGATCCGTGTCTCGAAGAGAAATTCGCAGTTGAAACGATCAAAGTAGCCCATTTTATCTCTGCTTGAACAAGTATACCTAACAGCCTCAAGGATTGTATCTGGTCTTGGCTGCTCCCCAGACAAACATTACCGAGAAAGACTGGAGAGCAAAGTGCCGGGCGGGCGGGGGGATGGATGGTGTGTGGTGGTGGTGGTGGTGGTGGTGGTGGTGGGAGGGGGGGGCGGCTGAGAGAGAGGAGCGCAAATGCCACAGAGTTTGGGGGAGAAACTCATCCAATCGGAGAAACTTTTGGCTCCTGCGGTCTGTGCAAATGTTTTCCAAGTGTCCAGACGCAGTGCAGCCAAGGCTCTGATAGCGGACAGATGTTCCTAATTTTCCAGAAGATGTTCTGCGCCATTCACTAACCCAAAGAAAAAACATATAGCCTATGTTTAAAAAACACACACATGATAAAAAAAAAAACTTATACTGATCGTATACAACTGCTATTCAAATCTAAAAAGTAACCATAACCCATAACATGTGTGTCATTTATATGCTGTGAGAGTTTTTGAAATACAAACTCTCAAGTATGCACCTATAAGCCAGTGCTGTCTCGGGCCTATATGAAAATCATAGGGAGGAACACACATCTGTTGCTGTGGCCTACGTAAGAAGCTCTGCTTCGGGTATTCACCACATTTCTATGAGTGACTCAGAGTCGCAAGTCTTTGTTTGGAGCGTTTGCAGCTGTGGGCCACTAGTTGCAGAGGAACAAACAAAAAATAGACAGCACGCAGACTCATAAACAGTCACCTGCATAACAAACCGGATGAATCGCAGTCACGGTCACCGACACAAAACCTATATTCTAAATCTGCATCCTTGTTATTCTCACTGGAGCGGGTCCTGAGGTCACAGATCTGAATCTCATCCAGTCATGCGTGACCGTGTGGTGCCGACGAGGAGCCGTCGTTCATGACTGGCTCACAGGTGTCACAGGTGAAATCATCAGCATATGGCTATACTTTGACCATATAACCCACGCCACGAGGGAAACCACTGTTCTAGCTACATCTGTAAAACTATAGCAACAATGCATGTGCACGTTAACATTTCACACGCACTGAAACTACCACTCACTAAAAAGTAAAGTCAGTTTTATTTAAACTTTATACCCTCGAACTGCTTAAAACCCTTACAGTCCTAACATCATACAGTAGAAAATAATGCACCCTGTAGATTCAGTTTGATTCACGTGATCAATTCTTACATCTTAATCACTTATCAATTTGATCAGTGAGTCACTGATGAGTTACTTTGACTACAGCGACTGTAGGTTACATTAGGACACACTGTAGCCTTGTTCATCTCATGATGAAGTTCCTCTCTGTGGTCATTCTTCTGGTTACCTGTAGCTCAACAAACGCGCGTGTGTCGATTTAGAAACGTGGTGAATTTAACTGATGAAGCTCTCCTAAGTGTGTGAATGAAACTCGACTCTATTATATCACTTTCAGTCATATCAAACAGGGGGTTTCATTTTTTTTAAAAATGTTTTATAGATGAAATAAAGTAGGTTGTGACCTGCATGTTGTGGGAACCCTGTCGCTGTCTCTCCCACACCTAAAGCGCCGCTCGGCCCCTGCGACGCACAAACGCACCGCTTTTGCAAGGCAGATGCAGCCGCAGACGTGTGCGCCAAATGTACAGTTCAGAGTGTGGGAAAAAGAGGACAGTGTGAAAGCCGCCAAACCATCAGAGAGGATGTTGTACACAGATGAGATGAGATGAGATGAGATGGAGAAGGCAGCAGCCAAACGGAACAAACGGGGGGCGAGGGGGAGTGAAGACATGAAGGCTGTAGGCTACCTGAGCGCTTTTCCACTTCTTTATCTATCTGCCCCTTCCCTCCATCTGTCCACCTCTGCCACTTTAACATGCATTCTTTCTGTCGAGCCGTGTTTGTATCTATATGTATCTTTCACCACTTTGCTCTCTCCCTCTCTCTCTCGCTCACACACACACACACACACACACACACACACACACACACACACACACACACACACACACACACAGGCGCCCAGTTCCCACGGTGGCGGGGGCAAGCTGAGCGGCGTGTCAATCTGCGCTCGGCGTCACCTCTTTTCACTTGCAAAAAGGAAGTAGCACAGAGCCTTTGTTATTTGAAGTCCCACCGTCTCGTCATTTAAAAACAACTGGAATATATCCGCAGTTTATGACCATAATCTCCTCCTCTGAAGGTGCTTTTTGTGAGCGGCTCTCCTCCGAGTCCATTTGGTTCAGCATGTCTGTCTGAATTCACATATGTTTACTTCTGAAATGCGTTCACACCTGTTGGAAAAAAAATAAAATCTGAGATAAATATGATTTGAGTTCACATGCATTCATTAGTTAGGTTATTTATATGTCAGGACCACAGAGCAGAGACAAGTGGATATAACATCAAATAGTGTTAATGTGCTCAGATGTTTAAAAAAAAAAATACTGTAATGAATAATTTAGACGAATAGTATGTTAAGGCCACCTTCCATTGAGGCCATTATTCATTTTAAATTGACGTGTTGCTGTTTTCCTGATCTCCCACCTGCTGGACTCAAAATAAAAGTGTATTATCATATATTAAATGTTTCATTAAAAAAAGATGTTTTCAAAAAAGTGTCCATAATGCGTGTAAACTCATCGCTGACGCTACAGTGACCGTTTCCATCCAGACTTTTTTTTGTTTTGTTTGTTTCAAGTTCCTGTCCGTGAGTCCGGTGGATGATCCCTGACAACGTGCCCGTTTTCTCAGCACCATGCGTCTGGCTTAGAGTCCACTTCCTGGGGTCGGCTACAGGAGATCGGATATGCCTATACAGCTCACCATAATATTGCTGCGGGCGGCTTGTTTAATATTTCTGCAGCAACATTTGCCTCCCACCCACCCCCCATCACCACCACTACCACCACCACCACCACCTCCTCCTCCTCCTCTCCTCCGTACAAACCACGCCCCCTCCCTGCAGATTCACAGGGGCCCGGGTCCCTCCCACTAACCGAGCCGGCAGCCTATAACCTCCCCGGGTTTCCGCCCATTCCTCCACAGTTGATTCTTTGGGAAGGTATTGTCATGCATATAAAGGACGCGTAAAATATTCCCCCGGAGCGCAGCGCAGGGCAGAGACTCACGGACCGCGCGGAGGATACAGACCGGGCCACACGGTGGATTTCTATCGTTTTCGTCGCTACGGACCCGTCCATCTGACACAGGTAAGTCACACATCTGCAGCGGATTACATCTCCTATGTTTAATGGCAAAAAACAAAAAAAAACCAAGCAGTGTATGCGTGCGTAAACGTCTGCGCATGGAGATCTCATCGCTCACCCTTGGATGTGGCGGAATGTAGGGTCTCTCACAGTAAGGTGTGGAATCGGGATTCATTGCGGACTTTCCTTGTTCTTTTTTAATTTTTTTTTATATATATATCTTTCCCAGACACCCAAGCCACGTGAGCGGCGACATACAGCCTGGATGTGTAGCCAGGAACCAGTTCGGACCGTTTAAGGAAACCTGCGGGGACCCAACGAGGAGGGCTGCTCCGTGGAGATAGTGATCCGACTTCTAGTTTCCCCAAAGTGAAGTCGGAGGCGTCTGTCTTCTCCATCCCCTGCGATAGGCTACCTGCTGCTGCTACAGAGGGAAACTACATCTAGGGGTCCCTGGATCGCATAAGAGCACCCTTCAATGTTTTAGGGATTTATAGGATCTCTCAAATATTAACATTTTTTTGCACACCGAGTGTGTTATTTCCTCTCTTGTCCTTTTTGGGATATATACAGTCATCTTTTTTTTTCTTTTTTTCTTTTAGTATTTTATAAAGTGCCTTAATAGCTGGCTATAATCCATTGTAACTGTGGCATTGTTACCAGACCAGAGAGACGCTCAACAGGGAGAAGACATTATTATCAGCTTTAGAGCCCAGGCAGGATTACTGGTTCCCCACCATCCAAGCGAGCTTGCAGCCATGAGCCAGGCGGATGTGTCGACTAACTCCGCGCCGCAGAGGGTTTTCCAGGAGGCGGTGAAGAAGGGAAACACCAAGGAGCTGCACTCGTTGCTGCAGAACATGACAAACTGCGAGTTCAACGTCAACTCCTTCGGGCCGGAGGGACAGACGGCCCTGCACCAGTCCGTTATAGACGGGAACCTGGAGCTGGTAAAACTGCTGGTGAAGTTTGGTGCAGATATCCGACTGGCCAACAGGGAAGGGTGGAGCGCTTTACACATCGCCGCCTTCGGGGGCCACCAAGACATTGTGCTATACCTCATCACCAAGGCCAAGTACTCCTCTGGCGCCCGGTGATCTGTCTCTGCTGTCAGGTAAACACAAGAAAAAATCAGAAAAATAACAAATAACAACAGCAACACGTGGAAAAAAAATCAGACTGCAACACACGGGAAACCCAGGCTCTTTTTAAATCAGCATCACAAACTGCCATCCTCTACATAGTTGTGCCAAATTATATATATATGTACATATATATATTAAAAATACAAAATAGGCCTGCACAGTAATCTCCCCTCACTGTAAACCAAACGGGGCTCCTGTCTGCACTCCTGAGTGAAACCACCGCATGGTTCTCACACACTCACACACTCACACACACACTGAGCTTCAACACGACTCTTTATAACAAAAAAAAAAGAAACGCCATTTCGGTGAGTTTGTTGGTACTAAAGCTTTCCTCTTGAATGTGTATACAAGGTCGTGTCGTCCATTATATATATGTATATATATATATATATGTGTGTATATGTATATATATATATAATGTAAAGAAGCTAGTCTCTGTGTGTGTATCACATATGTGTGTGTTTGGACTCCAGAGTGCAGATGGCCCAGTTTTCTCTCTCTCTCTCTCTCTCTCTCTCTCTCTCTCTCTCTCTCTCTCTCTCTCTCTCTCTCTCTCTCTCTCTCTCTCTCTATCCATGACCTCCCATCCTCAGTACAGTTGAATAGTTTCTTTGTGGGGGGGTGGGGTGGGGGCTGAGGGGAGGGGAGGGGGGGGGGGTTGTATGGGGTGGAGGGGGGCGCAGATTTGACCTGTTGCTCCTCATTGTTCACTTGTAAATCCCTTTTTTTTAAGTTATTTTCTATGGAAAACATGGCACTTGATGCTACATGGCTGCATGCTGGAATATCTGAAAGGGAAGACACATGGACAAGAGAAGAAGGGTTGCCCTCTGTTGGCTACCGGTGGTCTATTTTTTCTTTGATAAATTCATTGATTCATAATTATAATTTTTTTTTTTGTTACTCAAAGAGCGGCATTCTGGCTTATCCAACACGCTTTTTCTTTCCAGATGTGTAATCATTATGTAACAACAACTGACTTCATCACTGTTGTGAAGTACTGTACACAATAGCTTTACTTTGTTTCTGTGTTTTTGGTTTTTTTTCTTCTTCAAGAGTAAAGAGACAGTAGCTGAATGCACTGTGCCTCCAGATCTCTGCCATGCTGGCGTCTCCAACCTTTCAGGCCAGTGCGACCACTTTGCCAATGGTCATTGTGTTACTAAAAAAAACCGCTGCTTTTGCTTTGTATCAAAAAAAAGAGAAGAAAAAGTTGCATTTGGAATTCACTTTATAATCTCCTTTCAGTATTTTATTAACATCCTAGTCATCACTGTGAAAGCAGGCTGGGTTTTTTATTTTATTTATGAAGGTACATTGAGAAGATGCTTTTTTTTTTTCCTTTTTTTTGAACATGTTGTGGTTCTTCTTAAACAAAAAAAAATATATGAGTGTAAGAATATCTAGGGTGACTCAAGCTGCTTCAGACTCGTAGTTATAAACTGTCCCGTGTGGAGGTAGACCTGCCACTCTCCCACCTCCCCTCACCCCCACCTCCACCTCCCCCCGTTATAGCCTGTTGACCCTCAAGAGGACTTTCTCTCCCCCCTCCACCTCCTCCCTCTTTCTCCCATTTAAAAAAAAGGACTTTGTTTGGTTGCCTTTTGCCAGCTACCTCGACTATAAAGTATTCTCAAGTTGTTCAGCTCTCTCTCACCACTCTCCGCCACGTTGTTTGGAGTCTGAAGAGATTCACAATTTGTCTGTGATCATCCGCATGCCAGTATGTTTTTTTTTTTTTTTTTTTTTTGCTTTCTTTTTTTGCTTTGTAGCCTGACAGATGGACTTCAATAACAGAAGATGCAATGAACCCCATCCCTGCATCCTCAGTCGGGACAGTTTATTTTACACTACAACCAAACCAATTCTGACAAGCAAAAGCCTGATTTTTGCCTTTTTTTTCTGCAAGGGAGTCTGTGGTTCTCTCTCTCTCTCTCTTTCTCTCTCTTTCTGTCACTGCTGTTGTTGCATGTTTTACCTATAAACCTCCTCCTCTCTCTCTCTCTCTCTCTCTCTCTCTCTCTCTCTCTCTCTCTCTCTCTCTCTCTCTCTCTCCATCAGCCTGTTTTGGTCTCTTTTTTTCCAGTCATAAAAAAAATGGAGTTGTATCGCATGACTTATAAATGCAGGGAGTTTTATTGCACAAAATATGCGGAGCCTTGCGCGCCCCCAGTGTTTGTACGGGGTAACTGCAGGAGCCAAGGCTTTGGAATAGTTACTACTACTGAGCAGGACCCTAATACTGTTGGACGATGAAGACTTAAAAAAAAACAAATAAAACACATGACTGTTGCAGGATGTCACAGAAAAGGAAAAAAGAGAGAATTTGGTTCCATAAACTTGCCTGCTGCATTTTGAAAGTCATGGCACCCTAACATTTGTATCAATGCTGCTTGTATGTTTCTTTTTTTGTTTGTTTTTTTGTGTTAATGTTGATGTGTTTTTTTTTTTTAAGCCTACTGCTCAAATGGCCAACAGTTGTATAGAAGCTTCACAGCAGCACGGGTTCACCTCATGGGAAGCTGCTGAGTGTGTGAGTGTGTTTTGTTTCAAATTGAAGTGTGTGTGTGTGTGTGTGTGTTATGTATGTGTGCTTCTCATGATGCCCCAAGCCGCTGTGTTAAACAGTCACCCAGACTGAGAACTTCCCATTGTCAAACCTGGAACAACCACAAGTAACTGAAGCGATAGATCCGTACATCAAGGTATAGATTGGTTATCAGACAACAAATGAAATATGCATCGCTTGTCTTAAACTTGATGTTTTTGTTTCTTTTCTTTTCTTTTTTTTTTTTGTTTGAATATTGCACTGATGACTGTTGTTGAAAAGTTGGCTTTTATGTGTCAACATTTAAATTTTTTTCTGAATAGAAAAAAAAAACAAACACAACAAAATACTATTGTATAAATATATGCTCCAGGTGATAATGTCCTAATGTGTGTGTTACTTTGTGAAAGAAAAAACTGTTGTTTTTTATTTTCAACAAAGATGCGTGTATCTCTGTGATTGGGTGTATGTATATATACATATGGATATATATATCAACTCTGATGATGATGATGATGATGATGATGATGATGATGATGATGATGATGATGATGATGATATCTTGGGGCACTTTCTTTTCTGAAGTGCTGTCTTCCTGTTTTTTTTGAAAGGGGAATAATACATTTGATGGTAAGATCATTGTAACATGATTAAAAATTGCACGGTTGTGTGGTTGTTTGGCTTACCCAGGGTCATAACATTTATGACGTAAGGAGCCAGCCGCCGGATTGGTGTACATGAGTGAGATGATTTTTTAATAAAAATAAAAAAAAAGTGCTGACTTCTTTGGACCAAGTTGTGTTTCTGGTCTTGCTTCATTTCAAGCAAGAGGGAAACAGCTGATTTTTCATGAGTGATGCAGATGTTCCATCATGTTTAATTTTTTGATTTTTTTTTTGTTTGTTTGTTTTGTTTTTGTTTGTATTCTTTTATTTTTTTTGAACGTTTGTAACACTGTGATGATGACGTGACGTCATGTGGAGATGAGTGCTGTATTATTTTTGTACGTTTGTGTACAAGCCAGTAAAGAAATCATTAAACTCAAATCCACTGTGTATGCATACATTTCTTCCTCATCTCCCAAGCAAAAGCCCCCCCCCCCCTGCATTTTTCATAGAAAAGGTTGGTTTGGGAAACACACTACCCCCTACACCCTCTCCCTCTCTCTCTTTTCCCTCCCTGTCTTCCAAGCCGGGCCCAACCCAGATCCCCATTCTCTCCCTTTTGTCATTCATCTGGCCTCATCCTTTCACTGCCGGGATAAAAGAGCCCAGTGCATTGTGGGTAGGCTCAGTTTAAAGAAGGGTCCCCTCCCCTGTGTGTGTTGTGGGAGAGCCGGTTTTATGTTACCCCCACACACTCAAAAACTTTCCAACACACACTCTCCTCTTGTGCTCTCTTTCTAACGACTGAGGCTGAAGCTTTGCACCACAATCCAGCTCTCTGCTAACAACCTGCTTCGGCCTCTCACTCTCTGCTTCTGCACGCACTCCAGTTTGTCTTGCGCTCGTTATTTATGCTCATGTTTTTCCTTTAAATTCTCCTTGTTTTATTCATTTCACTCACCCTTTCTCCATAACCTTTATTACTCTTCTTTGCAAAAGAGATTCACCGGTTCCCAAACCATCTCCATGTTAGTGGCCTCTGTAATGTTTGGGAACAAAACCCATTGCTGCTTGTGATTTATTTTTTTTGTATGTCTATTTTTGTGTCTTTTCATGTGAAATATGTACTTTGAAGCCTCCTGGCCTGCTGTAATGATGCATGAAATGGCCCTGAAAGTGGATAGTTAAACTGTGAACCACTCTCACTTCATTTGGCCCAGGCATGAGTCAAAAAGGTTACGAGGAGAGAAAAAGACCAGAACACACAAATTAATAAGGTTAATAACTATATTAGTGTATTATATTGTGTATATTAGTGTTTGTGCCTGTGTGAATTCTGTACTGACTGACAAAATTGAATGTGACTTTTAAGTTCAGCCTGATTCCAGTCATTTGGTTCATCTTGTACCAGCGATAAAAGAAGAAGAAAAAAAAGCAAAATGAGTTTCAGATCACGTTTATTTCCAGCGAGGCCTTTGATTTCACGAAAAAGCTGAGTTGCAACTGATATTGCAAGGAGGCCGTGGGAGGATCGTGGGAAAGGCGACACTACAATTCATCTTTCTACATGTCAGACCTGGTCGTGTTGCAACATTTACTGGGTGTCGACCTGCAGTTAACTGCAAATGTTTGAGTAAAGAGGGGATTGCAAATGTGATGATGGGAATAAGCCTAACCGTTGTGGTTTGAGAGTTTTCATTTCGGTCTCGATCTCGAATTTGAATGCCAAGTGAAAATAAGGAGTAGCAGCAGCGGCGTACATCTGGTTTTCACTGACAAGTAAAAGTTCATGCTATTGTTAGAGCAGCTGTTAAACTTGCACTCTGAGCTGCAGCTGAACCATCGATGACCTCGGCTCAAATGTTCTGCGCTGACCACATCAAGTGCACCGGGCTGGTGTATTTCTTTGTTAGATACAAACTCAAAACCAGGAAAGTTAGCTCCTCTAAACACCAGCCCCTCTGTGTTTTGATACCGTGGCAGGGCTGAACGGGCTATCTGGCCTGCTGCTTGCTGCTTGTCCTTTCCTCCCTCCCTCTCTCTCTCTCTCTCCCTCCCTCCCAGTCTCTCACTTCTGCAGGATGTTTTTGTTGAGCTGGGTTCCCATTGTTCACACACTGAGTTGGCAGGCCTCCCAGGGTTGCTGCTGGCTGCTAGGCCCCCTAATAGGTTCTTCATGTGCCTTGGCTTTCCCTTGCTCGTCTTGGTCTGGCCTTTTGCATGGAGCAGCCTGCTTTAGCGAGCCAGACAACACAAGGCATTTTGGGAGGAATTTTTGCAGAGAAGACAGAAAAATCAGATGAAGAACTGTTTGGGGAATTGAATCAAATCCAGAAAAACTTTGGGAGAGCAGCATCAAAATCACTTTATTAAAAACAGTCTAACTGGTTACAGTCCTGCACAGGGTTATATATATTATATATTACATATTATATATCTGTTTTTGTATTTCACAGATAAAAAAGAGTGAAATATTGTTGGTGCATCAATGTTACAGCAGCTAAAGACCATCTGTGTGATTATCTTTCATCTCTGTTCAAAAGACCATTGTTCAGCAGCTCATAAAATATTCATCCCCATGCTTACAAGCTTCGTTTGAAGGGTTACACTTGATCTGTAACACACAAGATTAACAGAACATCTTGTGAGACATGTAAACCGCAGTTTAATTGCTTTGGCAATGTCAAATTCCTCATTCTATAACGGCTCCTGTTGAACCTGACTACAATGATATGGGCTGTGATTATGAGATCCTGTGTGTGTGACTTCCGCAAAGTGCCTTTGTACCGACACAACTGCTTCTCTGATTGAGAAACAATGTACAAACACTTTGAGATGAGATTGGTCTTATATTTAGGAGGTTATGAGGAACCTTTCGAATTGCTACAGGAACATGTCGACAGCCACGTAAAGAGGAACCCAGGGAAACGTTTAACAGACTTTCCAGTATCTGTGGATGCAATGTGTTGTGTTTTTGTTCCTTGTTGCCCACCACATAACACCCACGATGACCACAGGTGTTTCCTCATAAGACTGTGTAACATATTTGGGAAAATAATGTTACTTTATTTATCACAGGGTTAAAAAAAAAAAAAGCAAAAAAAAAAACAACAACTCTGTGTTTCACTCAAACTGGGTCAGCTTTTAAAGTTTGTTGCAGTGTTTTCCATAATGACATGTCAGAAACGGTTGACAACTGTAACTGCGTGAGCTCAAAGTCACTCCTCAAACCTGGGTTTGTTCCAAATCATTACAACACCGTGTTTTAGATGCGGTATGGGATTAAAGCTCCTAATCCCCTCCACACCTGAAGTCCACCTGCGCAGGTGTTTTCAGTTAGGTTGCCTGGGGAGACTGCGTGGGCATGTAGCTACAAACCGCATTTCACTGGCATCCACCCTTGAAATGACAATGAACACTTGTGAGTCTTATCAGCGGAGATCTTAATAGCCTGTTGATGCCTCTTAATTTCCCCCCATTACTCCACCCGACTTCCACATGACGAGATGCTTAATCAGCCGGAGTCATTGAAAATGTGGGTGTCCTGGGATTTTATATATATTTACAATAGTGATTATGATGTGTCACCAGCGGACAGCGGCCCTGACATGTACTCCGAGCTCTCACCCGTTCAGTGAATTTTTCCACGACGTTCATACCCTGCCTCAGGCCTTGCTCAATAATCTCATAATTTCGCTTAGCTCTGTTGTATGATGTTATGTGTTTTAAATCTGCGTTGGTTTATTCCTCAGCCTCACAGAAGCACAACAAACTTTGAAGACACTCATATTGTTTAAATTTGATATGGTAACTTGTCAGTCCAAATTTCACTCAGCTTTTAGCTTTGTTTTTGCTCTCCTTCACCTCCAGAAAATGACTCTTTATCCATGAAATGCTCTGTTGTATTCAGCCGCTATAGTCTGGTCTATTGTCATCAGCTGTAACTGTGTCTGTTTGCTGCTTGGTGAAGGACATGTAGTGTTCAGGGTCCAGTTGGGTCTTTAGAGCCTTTGTGCTGAAAACTGCTTTCCTGCTGTAGGTGCAAATGA
Source organism: Trachurus trachurus (assembly GCF_905171665.1). Lineage (NCBI taxonomy): Eukaryota > Metazoa > Chordata > Actinopteri > Carangiformes > Carangidae > Trachurus > Trachurus trachurus. The sequence goes on along the minus strand of NC_139908.1, from coordinate 16,998,256 downwards.
CAGTAAAGTAAAGAGCTAAAAACATTTATTTCATCTAATTTTCAAATATCATTGCATTAAATGTGGAATTACTCAGTTATGGTGATTTGCCTTTTCTGGCTATGATCACCCTCTCAGCTGATCATAGTCAGCATCCACTGCTTCTTTTCACTTTGTCACGAAATGCTGCATGAACATGAACTGCAAAAAGTTCAAACTGTTTGAGCGTGAAATGAGGTAAACCTGCTGAACTAACACTGAATTCCCCTACGTTTCCCACAGTTCCCTCAAGGCCTTCGCTTTGATGACATCATCTTTAGGTGACCTGACTGAGCGAGACGAAAAGGGACAAAAACACCAACAACAACAACAACAACAGTGTCATCTAGAGAAGCACTCTGCACTTCTTCCTGTTTCACTGATGTGATTAAAAATGATTGAATCTTTATTGTGACATATAACCGGTTCAGTCAGTTACACATGTGTCATCTGATATCAAGAGTAACAAGCAAGAGTGAAATTGAAATGAAACAACCTGATATAATGTTTTATTTCTTCATTCAGTAGTGAATCAGACATGTGTGTTTTTTTTTATTCAAGTTGCCTGTAGCACTTAGGTTTGTTGCAGCACGTTTTCCTCTGTCTGTCAGGAGTCATTATTGATTTAGATCCTGTTTAGTGTCCATGGCCACATCCCTAAAGTCTCATTTCCTACTTTATCAGCACATTTTCTGAGCACTCATCCTCCTTGACTGACTCAGATTCTGTCTTCTGCTTCTTTAGGTTGCAGCCACTTCACAGACTGAAGCACAAAATCATTTAAAGCACAAATGTAGTGAAACCAGCGCAGAGTGAGAGTCAGTGATGCTGGTGGATGACAAGGAGCAATGAAATCCTGCTGATACTGCACTTTCCCTCTGAAAACAAAAACATGTCTGTCGCTAAACACGACCAGTGAACGCCCCCCCCCCCCCCCCCCCCCACCTCCCCAACTCCCCCAAAGTCTGCCTCTGAGTAAGAAGGGGAGTAAAAGAAATAAAGTGAGAGAGGGACAGAGAGAGAGAGAGAGAGAGAGAGAGAGAGAGAGAGACAGGTGGTCGGGCCGTCTTTTCCTTGCCCTCCGCTCCTTTTTGAACTTTTCTTCCATTCTTCCAGTTCATTCTGTGCTTCTTTCCATAGCGCTAGTGACAAGGCGCTCCATTCACTGCCTCATTCTTCCACCCCTCCCTCCCTCCTCCCTCCATCTCCCTCACACACCCCGACCCCATCCCCTCCCTCCCTCCCGGCTCCTTTGTCTAGCTTGCGGGGGCCTGCTTTAGCTGCTATTCACCAGCCAGACGGACCGCCATTGACTGGGACCCCCCCCCTTACCACCCCACCCCACACACACACACACACACACACACACTACAGGCCCCCTACCCCACCTCCCCCTCCCTAACATCCCTCCCTCCACAAAACACCCTCACACACACATATGCACACAGCAACCTGGCCATTCCCCACCCTATGCCCTGTATCAGGCAGCTGCTATGCTAATAGGGAGGAAGGGATGGATGGAGGGAGGGAGGGATGAGGAGGAAAGACAGAGCAGCCAGCCTATAGTGAAGGAACAGAGGGAGGGGAGAGCAGGGAGAGTGACCCCGCTCCTCCATCTCCATAGCCATGCCAGAGCAGCAGTAGACCTCCTGTTACACAAAGGGAGTTCCCCCCCGACCCCCCTCCTCCTCCTCCTCCCCTTTCTCACCCCTCTCCCTCCTCCCTCCACCCCTCTGTTCCCCTCTTTCTCATTCAAATCCATTTTATACCCCAGTGGTAAAGGGAGCTGTAAGTGCAGTATGTAAAGTAACCTTACTCCTGCCCCGCGGGCGTAAC